>NW_024885532.1:18832272-18919191 GCF_019232065.1 Centrocercus urophasianus
AATGTCTTCCTATTGTTTTTCACATCCCTTGCCAAGTTCAGTTCTGCCTGTGCCTTGACTTTCCTAACACCGTGTCTGCAAGTCCGGACAGCATCCCTGTGTTCTTCCTGGGTGAAACACCCTTGTTTCTAGAGCTTGTAAGCACCTTTCTTTGCCCTCAGCATGCCCAACTTGCTAAGCCATGCTGAATGATAACCCCATAAGCACTTGCTAAGGTCCTTTCTAAGCCATACTGGATGATAGAATCCACTAAACTCCAACACAAGGCCAAATGCAAGGTCCTGTAATCCCAAAATTGTGCAATCCCAAGGACAACTAAGGGATGGGCAGATAATGCAGACCTGAGGAGAGGATTTAGGGATGTCAGTGGATGAAAGACTCAACATGAGCCTGCAGTGTGCACTTGCAGTCCAAAAGGTCGACCGTATCCTTGATTTCTGTGTTGCCAGCAGGAGCAGTGAGAGGTTTGTACCTGTGCACTCAGGACTGGTGCAGCTGCATCTCACATACTCTGCTCAGTTTTGGGCTCCTCACTACAGGACAGACATAGAGGCTCTGGAGTGTTTCCAGAGAAAGGCAACAAGGCTGGTGAAGGGTCTGGAGCACAAGTCTTATCAGGAGCAGCTAAGGCAATTGGAATTGTTCAGTGTGGAGAAGAGGAGGCTCAGGGGAGACCTAATCACTCTCTACAACTGAGGTTGTGGCAAGGTGGGGGTCAGCCTCTTTGGCCTCTTTTCCTGTATAACTAGTGACAGGACTAGAGGAAATGGCCTCAAGTTGTGCCAGGGGAGGTTGGATATTAGGAAAAATTTCTTTTCAAAAAGAGTGGTCAGGGAATGAAACTGACTGCCCAGGTGCGTATGTAAGTCACCATCTGTGAAGGTGTTCAAGAAGCATTTAGATGTTGTACTAAGGGACATGGTTTAGTGAGGAAATACTGTTGTTACATTTGCACTGGATGAACTTAGAGGTTTTCCAACTACGGTGATTCTATTATTCTAATATTGACAATAATTCGAACTGTATATGTTAATGAAACTGTTCCTCATTTTTTTTTTTTTTTTTTTTTTTTTCCACTGCAGGAAACATGTATCCCTGAAGAACTTAATTCAGCAAAATGGATGTGATTACGTGCTAACTTAATACAACATAAAACTCAGAAACAGCTCTCTTAAATAAGGACTAAGTGCTTTCTTTGAATTCTGATCAGCCTAGCTTTTTAAGGGCAATAAGCATGAGGGGTTCCTAACACGCTTTAACTATGTATTTTTGAAAAGTCCATTTTAAAATTCATTTAAAAATGAAGTGGGATTAGGAGTTATCTTTACAATGTAACAATATATGACCCATAATTTTGCATGGTATTCATAGCACTGGGTATTTAATAATATTAAATAGTGGAATGGTGTTATGACTGAACAAGCATGGTGCAGTATTATAGGATCGGTCATTGAAAATGTGCTCACAGAAAATATCTCTCACTGAATGTACAACTTTGAACCTAATGAATAGAAAGGGGTACTGAAGAGTTGGCTTGACAATAGGTTTCATCTCAATGGTCTCTTTCTTCTCCTTGTAGGATACTTGCATATTTTTATCTTTCTGTTTAAGATAAATTGTTTTTTAAAAGCTTGAATTGTATCTTTTACCATGTCAAACTACATTAATATATAAAGGCTAATTAATAAAACTTTAAAAGATCTAATCAAGTAAATAAACCTAAAATATTTTGTGGGTTTCTGTTTAAATCTATACAGATTCTTTAAGAATCATTTCCATTTAACACCACTTTCCTTAGGACAATAACCTGTATTTTTATTAGTTTAGACTAGTACCCAGCCTAAACTCCAGAGCAAATGATTTCCTATCACCAGTCACCTTCAAGACAAGGTTAACTTGAATTCACCTTTGTAAATGGCCATTCACTTCCTATGTGAGGCAGCCAACTACAGAATCCTTTTCCTAAAATATAGCAATTAGTCAAAATGAAAGCAGTTCAGAGAAACACTCTTGTGAAACCCGCACACTCTGTTATTTGGATATTATTTTCCAGAGAAAAAATATTTTACAGGCTTCTGCCCTGTTTTAGAGATTTGCATTAAATTCCCAAATTAATCTTTGTAAACTATTGCAAAGAATTATATTCTCTTGCATTTAACTAAAAATACCACAGCACAGAAACATTTGCTAGTAAGCATCAAAATGCATTTTGATCACTACTTTATTTCTTCGGGCTTTCATTCACTGATACTGAGTTGGAACTGTACTAGTCCCTGTTTTACATGGCATTTTTGTCTTATATGAATTGTTTACAAAGCGTAGTGAATAGTGTTTCATAGCACAAAATCTTTTACAGTACATTCATTTATTCCTTTGTATATCTATTTATTTATTTATTGTGAATGTTTAAATGTTAACTATCTTAATAGCAAACAGCACAAAGCTAGCATCCATCCAAATCCCAATACATATCATCCAAAGTCTGGAAATGTCTATGAGCTCTGCAAGCAAATAAAACTAAAGTTGGAAAACTGATACATATGTACCTAAGTGTTTGCCTATGTTTAGATGTAATTGAATATCAGTCCAGATAGAGCCACAGAGATTGATTTATCAGTTGATTACAGTATCACAGAAACATCAAGGTTGGAAAAGATCTACAGGATCATCCAGACCAACCATCCACTATCACCAATAGTTCTCACTACACCATATCCCTCAACACAATGTCCAATTGTTCCTTGAACATCTCCAGGCTTGGTGACTCCACCACCTCCCTGGGCAGCCCATTCCAGTGCCTGAAAACTCTTTCAAAAAAGTAGTTTTTCCTAATGTCCACCCTGGGTCTCCCCTGGTGCAGCTTGAAGCCATGCCCTCTAGTTCTATCGCTAGTTACACGAGAGAAGAGGCCAACCCCCAGGTCACTACAACCTCCCTTCAGGTAGTTATAGAGAGCAATAAGGTCTCTGAGCTTCCTCTTCTCCAGACTGAACAATCCCAGCTCCTTCAGCTGCTCCTGATAAGGCTTGTGCTCCAGACCCCTCACCAGCTTTGTTGCCCTTCTTTGAACCTGCTCCAGGTCCTCAGTGTCTTTCTTGCAGTGAGGGGCCCAAAGCTGGATGCTGTGCTTGAGATGCGGCCTCACCAGAGCAGAGTACAGGGGGAAAATCACTTCCCTGTTCTTGCTTGCAACACTGTTTCTGATGCAAGCCCAATGCCATTGGCCTTCTTGGCCACCTGGACACACTGCTGGCTCATATTCAGCTGAATATCAATCAATACCCCCAGATCCAATTCCTCTGTACAGGCTTCCAGCCACTCTGTCCCAAGCCTGGAGCGCTGCCTGAGGTTGTTGTGGTCAAAGTGGAGGACTCGGCATTGGTCTTGTTGAACCTCATCCCTTTGGCTTCAGCCCAGCTATCCAGACTGTCCAGATCCCTCTACATGGCCTTGCTACCCCCAGGCAGATTGACACTTCCAGCCAACTTGGTGTCATCTGCAAACTTACTGTGGGTGCACTCAATGTCCTCATCCAGGTCATCAATAAAGATATTGAAGAGGACAGGCCCCAGCAGCGACCCCTGGGAAACACCACTTGTGACAGGTCACCAGCTGGATTTAGCTCCATTCACTTCCACTCTCTGCGCCTAGCCTTCCAACCAGTTCCTTATCCAGCTAAGAGCGTACCTGTCCAAGACATGAGCTGCCAGTTTCTGCAGGAGAATACTGTGGGAGACAGTGTCAAAGGCTTTGCTGAAGTCTAGGTAGACTACAACAGCCTTTCCCTTGTCTACCAGATGGGTCAACAAATCATAGAAGGAAATCAGGTTGGTCAAGCAGGACCTGCCCTTCGTGAACCCATGCTGGCTAGGCCTGATCCCCCTGTTGTCCCACACATGCTGAAAGATCTCCCTCAAGACAATACGCTCTATAACCTTCCCTGGCACTGAGGTCAGGCTAACAGGCCTGTAGTTCCCTGGGTCTTCCTTATAACACTTTTTGCGGATGGGAGTCACGTTGGCAAGCCTCCAATCTTCTGGGACCTCACCAGTCATCAAGGAGCGCTGATAGATAATGGAAAGTTGTTCAGCTATCACTTCAGCCAGTTCCCTCAGCTCTCTTGGGTGAATCTCATCCAGCCCCATGGACTGATGACAGTCCAGTTGGAGTAGTAGGTCTCTGTCCTCCTGAATCGTGGGGCTTTAGTGTGCTTCCCAGCAGGCTACCAGGTCAGAGAGTGGAGTATCCTGAGGATAACCAGTCTGAGCTTCAAAGACAGACGTAAAAAAAGGCATTCAGAACCTCTGCCTTTTCCTTATTCTCAGTGGTCACATTTCCAGCCTCATCCAGTAAAGACTGGAGATTCTCCTTAGTCCTTCTCTTACTGTTGATGTATTTGTAAAAGAGTTTCTTGTTCTCTTTTACCCCAGCAACCAGGTTGAGTTCAAGCTGGGCTTTTGCCTCTCTGATTTTCTCTCTACACATCTTAACAACTTCTCTATACTCTTTCTGAGTTGCCCATCCCCTCTTCCACAAGAGGTAGATTCTCTCTCAGAGCCTCAAGAATAGCTCCCTATTCATGCACACCAATCTTCTTGCCCGCTGGCTCATTCTGTGGCTCGGGGTGACAGTGCCTTTAAGACTTCCTTCTTCAAGAGCGACCAGCCATCTTGGGCCCCTTTACTCTTTAGGACTGAATCCCAGTGGACTCTGCCTACTTTTGCTCTCAGGGCATCACATTTCTTAAAATAATGTGAGAAACTTGGACATGGACATTCAATCTCGTCTTGTTTTGTATCCAATGAATCAGAATTAGAAACCTTTTGATGACTACTCTTACAACACGTCACATTTCTTTGTACTTGTATGATCTGTAGCCCTATAATATTTATATTGCTTCAGTTTGTGGAATTCAGATATAGGAAAGAACAGCATTTTTTTCTTTTTTTTTTTTTTTTTTTAGCTTTATCAAGCCGGAGATTAAGGGTTCAAATTAACTTGCACTGTGCTAGTCCTGAGGTTGGTTAAAGCACAACAAATTTGTGTGATTAAGCAAAGATCAGTTCTCCTCTACTAATCTATGAACTATACTAGATAGTGATTTCATAGCTCCCATCTATGCTTTATAAACTTGAGTCAGAATGTCACCTTTGAAGCCTAAAGAGCACTTCAAAATGGACACAGTAATTTTTAGGCAACTCTTGTAATAAAACAGTGCTTGAACCCCATGTGAAGTCTATGTCTCTGAGTCTTGAGCCCTGAAAATAAAACTCGTATCATAAAATGTTGACATTTGTATTTGATTTAATCACATAGGGTCCCTGTGAAATGAAAGGAAGTGAAAAGCACTTCAGGATGTAATTTACATTCTGTGATAGCATGATAATAAATCACATGAATACTGAAGGAGAAGGGCTGCAAATGTCTTTCTTTCCCTACTGCTCATAGAAGGTGAATACTAGGAGTAGTTCAAACACATCTCTCTAGGTCTCTATGTGAAGAGATCAGTCAGGCTTGGATGAGATATGTCACATTTCTAAGTAACTTCAAGTCTTTGTCTGGGGTGTCTTTGAGCATTGGTATCACTATGAAATTACTTATCCCCAGCCACAGCTTTAGCACTGCACTGTATTTGCAAAGAGATGTAGCAGAAAACTTCCTTTTCTTTTTGGAACAGATAGCAATGTATTCATTACTGGAGGTCATGAAACCATTTTTGAAAGAAGCAGAGATTTCTTCGCATCATGTACAAAGGTGTGAAAATTTTCACCTACCTTTTTTACTCTCTTAAGCAAAATATTTTAAGCAAAATATTTTAAGCAAAATATTTTGCTTAAGAGAGTAAAAAAGCGACTCACAACCAAAATACTTTTTTAGTCTAATGGAAAATTAAGTTCAGTTTTGTATCTCGCAATGCAAAGTCAAGATTAGTTTCACATTATAGATTTTCTGGGACAAAGTTCTGCATTTATAGGGAAACTTCTGGCAAAGACATATTTTCAAAAAGTCACCTGTCTCTCTTAGTCAATATGAAAAGACCATGTGGTGTTATTTAGAAAAGTAACCATGTTGCAACCAAAGTACTGGTCTTGTAACAACTGTTCATTATGATCTTGTTCAAATCTGTATGAACTGGTAGAACTGTTCGAAGGCTATTCAGAATCTGGTGATTCAGAAATAGAATGGGAGATTTTTATCTTGTGCCAAAATTCCACTCATACATATTAGATAATATTGGTGTTTGGATTTGGTGTTCACTCATAGCTCAGGAATAACTTCTACCCTTCATACTTTTTTTTGTGTGTGGATTATCTCACTGAAAGACAACTGAAGCACTAAAAATCTCTGTTTTCATAAGATCATTTGTCAGAAGTACCCCTTTCACTTCAAAAATGTACATACTGCATAGCAAGCTCTGTGAAACCTGGACAGTGATATTAGATATTATCTTTATTGCCTGCAGTAAAATAAACTTTTACTAGTGATCTATTGCCATATATCATATCATCTGTTATAGCAATAGTGAAAGAAGAAGAAACAGCATTTTTATTTTGCTTAAATTGGGATCACTCTGCTGCATTCTTTAGTGAGAGAACATACCTCTGTGAGACTTAAAACTAACTGACAGCATTTTCACACATAGATATCGTATATATTTAACATATTATAAATTGTAGATTCATCAAATCATAAAATTAAGGAATCGTCAAGGTTGGAGAAGACTTGCAACATCACCTAGTCCAACCGTTCACCTATCAATAATAAATCCCCACTAAACCATGTCCCTTAGTACAACATCTAAATATTTCTTGAACACTTTCAGGGATGGTAACTTCACTACATTCCTGTGCAGCCTGTTCCAGTACATAACCACTCTTTTGAAGAAGAATATTTTCCTAACATCCAACCGAAATCTCCCCTGGCACAACTTGAGGACATGCTCTCTAGTACTATTGCTAATTACAAGGGAGAAGAGACCAACTCCCACTTAAAACTTTTGTTCAGTAATGACATTGTGTATCCCAGCAGTTTTTAAAATCTGAATTCTATACCATTCTACGTATTTATTCTCCGTGAGGTGTGCAGGTTCTGAGTCTTTACAGTTCTTCCAGTTCATAAATGCAAAGTGAATATGTTCATAATTCCCTAAAACCTTAAGAAATTTACTGTTAGTCCTCTGAAGAGCAAATCTGAAGATGCTAACTGAAAGTGCTTGCCCTAATATTTAAAATATTCAGCCACAAATATTTATCTATTGACTCTTCTGTTAGAAACATGCAATAATTTGATGCCCTTGTTCTCATGAAACAATTAAGATATAAACCCTCCATTCCTTTCAACTAAATTTTATGAATTACTATAATCCTAAATGTGTTCTCTTTAAATGCATTTTGTAGCCTAAGATGAGGAAGTTCATTGTTACTTGCATGACTACATGACTTCAACACTTATATTTAATTTTCCTTACCTAATTTATTTTATTATTGTTTCAACCATGGTGACAAGTCCCGTAAAGCCACTCGCAAATTTGCCTCCATTGCTTCTTTTTGCATCATCTGTTACTGTTGATTAAAATTGACTCTATTAACTTTGTAAGCTGCCATAAAATTGTTAATAGAAACATACAAATTGCTCCTTACTTTTCTCATCACTCACTGCCTTGTCAAATCGCTCTTCACGGGGCATTTAGCATGCCTTCACCATTTTGATAGCAGTTCTTTGATCCTCTCTACATCCATCCTCAACTGGCCTAACCTAAAATTGTACAGCAGTCTAAAATGTTCTCAATAGTACCATGGAGAGGAGAATAATAATTTCTTTTCTTCTTCTACCCACTTCCTTAAAAGTAGATAAGTATGTAGTTTCTGTTATTTACACTGTGAACATCCTATAGTTTGGTTACTCCATGTAACCTTGAAACATCTTTCAGCAGGAACAAAACAGACATAAACACCAGATTTAATTTAATTTATTTTATTTTATTTTATTTTATTTTATTTTATATTGCTGTAGTTAAGAATAGAAAACAGGTTTTTTTGAACATAATATGTATGAAATTCAGACTGGGATTAGGAATATTGGACAGAAATGATAATCAGGATAGATGAAGTTGGCGGGTACCTTAATTCCTGGAACCTTGATCTTTGGAATCTTGATTTTGAATATCCAAAGGTACTGTCCTGTATCTTCAAAGTAGGATCTGTCAGTGCAGGTTGTTCAAGACCAGTGCGATTTTGATTATTTCCAGAGATCAGGATTCCACAGCCTCTCTGGGCCTTCTCCTCTCCATGCTGAAGAGCTGCAGCTCTCTCAGTCTCTTTTTATATGACAAAATCCTTAATTATCTCTGTGTGTCTTTGCCAAACTTGTTCTAGTATGTACTGGAGAACTGTAGTATAGATGTTAAAAGTGCTGAGGATAAAGGAGTGATTGCTTCACCTGACCTGTTGGCAACAATCTTCCTAACAGCCTAGGTTATTGGCCTTCTTTGATTCTGGGAGTTTGTATTCTTTCCCCGGAACTTTTTCTGCAAAACTGCTTTCCAGGTGGAGAGACACAAACCTGCACTATTGCACAGTTATTCCTCCATGAGTGTAGGACTCGACGTTTCTCTTTTTTGAACTCTATGAGGTTTCTCTTAGTTCATTTCTCCAGCCTTCCATGGTTCCTCTGAAAGGAAGCATAACCATATTAGAGACACCTCTGAGTTATATATTATCTCAAAACCTTATAAACATACACTCTGTCCCATCATTGAGTTAATTAAGGAAGTTAAGTACACAGTGTTGAACTCAGTACTGATGCTTGGGCTATTCCATTAGTGGATGGCCATCTGGACTTCATGTCACCATTTACAACCTCTAAGGCTCGAATGGTAAATCAGATTTCAGTAATCCTCACTTTCTACTACACTGTCAATATGTCTTCACTTTTTCTATGGGAATGCTATGAAACGTGTACTGGAGGTAAATAATACTTTTTTACACATATCTTCATCATATATATCCTTGTTTTGTTTTGTTTTGTTTGTTTTTTTCCTAGGAAACCGGAGTCACAATTGTCACCAATCTCCACGCAATCCTGCCCGGTCAGCAACACCGCACCAGTGCTCCACCATCTGCACCCCACCTAGCGCAGGGACACAAGAGACACACACATAGGGTATAGCTCAAGTGACAATTTATTGCTGCATAACAGTTGCTTATATACCATGACACGCAACTGTCCCAGGTACCTGTGACTCATTAAGCACCACCCAGAACCACCCCCTGTATCTCCCATCCACTGTAGCCCGAGTATCGCCCACACCAAGTACCACCCACAACAGTAACAACAAAACAGAGATCTTCCACTAGGGAGAATGAAGGAGATGTCATTGTGTGAATAGTGTCCTTGATCACCAAGGTTCACTGCTTCGGAGCTGTTCCAGCCAGAACCACAGTGACTGACCATGAGGTACAGGAGGGTTTCTGTCCATTCCGTCATTCAGTGATCAGTAAGATAACAGAGAGGCTGGGCAGCTCTTGGCTGGGCAGTTCTCAGGAGAGTGGCTGACACGGTGGGGGCATTGTCAAGGCAACAGCTCTGCATCCACACTCTCACCTAGAAAAAGCCTCCGGGAGGGTAGTGAGACAGAAAGGAGTTGGGGTGTGAGAATTACATTGGCAGTTTTAACGAGGAGAAACAATAAGCCACCCATACACAGGACTACACAGCAAGGACAGTTGATATCACTGTCAAGTGAGTGATAAGTGCAGGGGCTTCTGTTAACAGTCTGGCAACAGGGCAAGGGCAGAGCCAGCACTACTGGCACCAGGATGGGGCTGATCAGTCACAGCCCATTAAGGCTACTTAGTAGTGTTAGTGTACCTGCAGGTTTGCAATTGCTGCACCCCAACAGAAGGCTGCTGACATAAAAATCGTGGAGATGCAGACAGAAGTCCCATGCTCACTCAGAAGGAAGACTGCAGCCAAAAAGAGTGTGGAGACCCAGACTGAGATTCGTGCATGCTTGAAAGGATAGTTGATGCTAAGAAAAGTGAGGAGACTCAGACTGAGGCCCCAACACAAGATGCCAGTATGCAGGTCACTGGCTGTCATGAGTGCCAGAGCATGGCCTTTGCAGTGCAGCTAAATGACTTGCTCAGCCTTGTGGTCAACTTGAAGAAAGAGGTAGAGAGGCTGAGGATCATAAAAAAGTGTGAGAGTGCCAGTCCCTATTGGACCCAAGATCTTGGCATAAAGCTGAGGCTCCACATGGAGCACGTCACCTCCTGCTGCCTTGCAAACAGGTGGGAGAGGCGAACCGACAGGCTGATGGTGCTGCAGTGAGCCCTCTGTCCTCTCCTCCCCCTAGCAACAGTTTGAGAAAGGAGGAGAAGTAGAAATGGATACCAGCTCAGCAAAGTAGGCATCCCCATCCCGACCATTCTCAGCTCTCCAGGGGCCTCTGCGCAATAGGTTTGAGGCCCTGGAACTTGAGAGAGAGGTGAGTGAGGGTGTGGAGGGAGGTCCACCCATGAGGTTGCCTCGGGTGAAGTGGTAGACCCCATGCCTCAAGACTGCCTCCACCTCCACCCAGGGAGTTGTCATAGGCAACTCCCTTCTGAGAGGGATGGAAGGCCCTATGTGTTGGCCTGACCCTCTCTGTAAGGAGGTGTGCTACATTCCTGGGGCATGGGTCAGGGATATTTCTAGGAAACTTCCTGGACTGATTTGCCCTTCTGATTATTACCCCTTATTGATAGTTCAGGCTGGCAATGATGAAGTTGCTGAGAAAAGCCTCAGACTATCAAGAAAGACTTCAGGGGACTGGGGCAGATAGTTGATGGAGTGGGTGTGCAGGTGGTGTTTTCTTCTATACCTTCAGTGGCAGGGCAGGATACTGAGAGGATCCAAAAAAACCACCAGAGTGGCAGATTCTGGAGCTCAGATCTCAGCGGAAACTCCTTTGTTCCCATCTTCCTGGCCTTGCCAGCAGATAAGAGGGAGTAGAGAGGAGCCAACTTGTATCTTGCCTTCACAGGATACAGTGGTATAATCCCGCAGTCTCCCATAGCAAACAGGAGTTATTTGGTCACAGGCTAGATATTCCACCAATAAACAGTCCTGAACAATCTCTTCTGAAGCCAAACAGCTCCAAAGAAATGCTTTCAAATGTAAAATTGTCCACACAGTGATGTTGATTACCACATAGCAACACCAATCTCTCATCTCTTAGAGTCTTATTACAAGAAATACCTTGGAAAGCAAGCTTTGAGCCAGAAAGCAAAGAATTCATACAATGGCTTAGAAGTTGGTGCAAACACAGGAATTTTTTTTTTTTTTTTTTTTTTTTTTTTGACCATGGGGCAATTTACTCAGCACCTGACATGATGGCTGCAAATGGAAGTAGCCTAACTCTGAGGGGTAAGAGGACCTTAGCCAAGAAACTGGTGGGACTCATTGAAAGGCCTTTAAACTAGCTATGAAGGGGGAATGGAACAAAATGAGGGCTGCTGGGGTTAAGCGGATAGTTTGAGGACTAGTACCAAACTTGATGGGCAAAGACGGTGGAGTACAAAGGGATGGACTAGGGCATGGGAATGCTGGGGATGCTGCTGTTCTAGGGGATCCTAGTTCCTCTATAAAGATGGTGAGATGGAAAGCCCAGTTGAAGTGCCTTTATACCAATGCGGACAGCCTGGGAAATAAGCAGGACGAGTTGGAAACCGTAATGCACTTGGAAAGTTATGACCTTGATGCTATCACGGAAACATGATGGGATGACTCCCATAACTGGAATACCACCATTGAGGGATACAGGCTCTTTAGAAGGGATAGGTGAGGTAGGAAGTGTGGGGGAGTTACCTTCTATGTCAAAGAGTGGATAGACTGTGGGGAGCTCCCTCTGAGAAACAGACAGGAATAGGTTGAGAGCCTATGGGTTATAATTAGGGATGGGACTAACAAAGGCCAGCTGCTGATAGGCGTATATTACAGGCCACGTGATCAAGGGAAGACTGTTAATGAGGCTTTCTTGCATCAGATGTGGGAAGCATTGTTCTTATGGGCTCTCATCCTGATGGGGGACTTCAACCATCCGGATATCTGTTGGTAAGATCACATGACAAGCTGCAAGAGATCCAGGAGGCTCCTGGAATGCATTAATGATAACTTTCTGGTCCACATATTGGACAGATTGATCAGAGGTTAAGCGTTGCTGGACCTGCTGCTCACCAGTGCAAAGCAGATCTTTAAAGGCATAAAAGTTTGAGGCAGCCTGGGCTGCAGTGATCACGCCATGGTGAAGTTCATGATCTCAAGGGATGTGGACCTGGCAAAGAGTGGCATCAGGACCCTGAGCTTTGGAAGAGCAATCTTTAAGCTGTTCAAGGAATTGTTGGCCAAGTTCCCTTGGAACGCTGTCCTTAAAAACAAAGATGTTGAGGAGAGCTGGGTACTCTTCAAGGATGTCCTTCTGAGAGCACAAGAGCTTTCCATCTCCCTGAATAAGAAAGCAGGTAGAGAAGGTAGGAAACCAACATGGCTCGGTAAGGACCTGCTGCACATGCTGAGATTAAAGAAAGGTGTGTACAAGCTCTGAAAACAAGGGCATGTCACCTGGGAAGAATACAGGGATGCCCTCCAGACTTTTAGACATGGGATCAGGAAAGTAAGGCGCTGGCAGAACTGAACTTGGCAAGGGATGTGAAAAACAATAGGAAGACATTGTACAGGTACATTGGCCAGAAGAGACAGGTCAAAGCGAGTGTACCTTCTTTGGTCAATGTAAAAGGAGAACTGGCTTCAACAGACAAAGAGAAGGCTGAGGTACTGAATGAGTTCTTTGCTTCGGTCTTCACTGGAGGCTAGGATTCCAGTACTTCTCATGGAGACCAAGGTGGTAAATCCCCCCCCATTATGAGGGCAGATCAAATCCAAGACTGCCTCATGAGACTGAATGCATACAAGTCTATGGGGGCAGATGGCATGCATTCCGGGATTCTGAAGTTGCTGGCTGAAGTGGTTGCCGAGCTGCTCTCCATCATATTCGAAAAATCATGGCTGTCAGGTGAGGTCCCAGATGACTGGAGGAAGGGTCACATCACTCCCATTTACAAGAAAGGGAGCAAGGTGGATGCAGGGAACTACAGGCTGGTGAGTCTCAATTCTGTGCCTGGGAAGATCGTGGAACAGATCTTCCTGGACGACATGCTTGATCACATGAGGAATGAGTGTGTGATCCTAGACAGCCAGTACAGCTTCACCAGAGGAAGGACAAGCTTGACCAATCTGATGGCCTTCTATGATAGAGTGACGGCATTTGTGGACAAGGGAAAGGCGACCGATGTCATTTACCTGGACTTGAGCAAGGTCCTTGATATGGTCCCCCAACATATCCAGAGTGGTGATTAATGGTTCTATGTCCAGATGGAGACTGATAACGAGCAGTATCCCCCAAGGGTCTGTCCTGGGACCGGTGTTCTTTAATATCCTTATCAATGACATTGATGATAGAATCGAGTGTACCCTCAGCAAGTTTGCTGATGACACCAAGCTGAGTGGTGTGGTTGACACAGTGGAAGGAAGGAATGCCATTCAGAGGGACCTCAACAGGCTTGAAAGGTGGGCCTGAGATCAAATTGTGTTCTCTTTCAAATATCAAGTGTCCCATGGGTAATTCATAGTTCAAATTTTCATCAGACATACAGATCACAAAGCCAAATTAATCTAATTCCATGCAGTATATATGTCAACAGTTTATGGGCTGGTTAGGCCCAGTTCCATATCTAGCGGGGCGTAAAGATTTTGCAAAATCTGTGCCTCCAGAAAAGGGAAACAGGGGACCCCAAAATAATTAAAAACAGCGGCAATGATCTGAGGAGAAACAAACTGATTTACTAAATATAGTATCAGTGTGTAAGATAACAAACTACAATAAAATATAATTAGAATTGAAGCTAATAAATCAGATGTAATGAGAGAAAGAGAATGTCCGAAAGGTGGATAGGCTTCTCCATAACACTCAGATGACATGTGCAGTCCAGTTGAGCAGCAAGGAGGAGAGCCTGATGAAGAAGAGCACATCAGGTGACCTTGCCAGGGGTTATATCTCCAGTCTGATCGCAAAGCCCCCTAAGGAAAGTAGTTGTTCTTCTCTTCCAGACAGGTGCCTGGAACTGGAGCATTAACACTTCAAGTCCCAGTGCACTACATGATGTTATGATGTGGAATACCAATAACTGAAAATCATAAAACCATGAAAATATCAGCATTAGAAATGTTTAATAATTATGATTCCTATCGAGAAGTATGTGTAGTGTCCTTTGATTGACAAGCTCCGTTCTTAGATTTGAGTTTTAGTTACACAGACATATTACAGACATGGTAACTCCAAAAAATGTCTCTTGTGAATGTATTTATTTTATTATTAAGGAGAGTTCAGATGTAAGTAAGTTGGGGGAATTTTTAACTTCTAACGATTACAAAGATAGTTGTGTGTTCTTTTTTAAATTTTTAAAAATCTTATCACTTTTCACTCCATCCTATTTATCATTAAAAAATGATAAATCAATGATATTATGTTTTTTCCAGTGATGTTCATGGGAGATAGTCCACTAAATAAAAGAATTCTAAAATTTAGTGGAATGTATTGTAGTTTTAATGTGGTGATTCAGACATCTGATGAGTTATTAATGATTGTTCTTGAAATAGATAAGGAAGATTTGGAAATCTTCAGATGTTTATATACAACAGATCAAAAACTCTGGCTAGTACAGTAGAAAGAGGTTGTTATTTGATAACAACTATAATGCATCATTAGGTCTCCATGCAATCAAGTTATGACCTAAAATCAGACTGAAAAATTGGAGCAAGATGAATTTCCAAAATTTGATGTACATTAACAATTGCCTAAGGGTTATACTAGGACCATAACTAGAAAGAAAAAAAAAAAAATAGGTCAGGTTTTGTAGTTTTAATTTCCACTGGAGATGAATGTTCATGTATAACACACTAGTTAATTGCTAAGCAATAAATCTCCTCAAATCATCATCTTTTTACACAGTGGGATTTAAAAAAAACAAAACAAAACTGTAGAGCAATAATTATGCCTAATGGTGCACATGAACTGAAGAGTGTCTGGAGAAAGAACCTAGTACTAGATCTAGTGTCTGACAGAGCTGCCTGTGGCATAGTCTCTTAGAATGGCCTGGATTGAAAAGGACCACAATGATCATCTAGTTTCAACCCCCCTGCTATGTGCAGGGTGACCAACCACCAGACCAGGCTGCCCAGAGCCACATCCAGCCTGAGCTTGAATGCCTGCAGGGATGAGGCATCCACAACCTTCTTGGGCAACCCGTTCAGCGCTCCACCATCTTCTGTGTGAAAAACTTTTTCCTAATATCTAACTTTAACCAGACTCTCTCAGTTTAAAACCATTCCCCCTTGTCCTATCACTATCCACCTTCATAAACAGCTGTTCCCCTTTCTGCTTATATGCTCCCCTCAAGCACTGCAAGGCTGCATTGAGATCTCCTCAGAGCCTTCTCTTCTCCAAGCTAAACAATCCCAGTTCCCTCAACCTTTCCTCATAGGAGAGGTGCTCCGGCCCCCTGATCATCTTAGTGGTCCTCCTCTGGAGCCACTCGAAGAGCTCCACGTCCTTCCTGTACCTGGGTCAGGGGTGTTGGAACTTGATGATCGTTGAGGTCCCTTCCAACCAAAGACATTCTGTGAGTCTATGATTCTAAGGAAGTTTTCTACTGTTTTTTTCAAACCACGTATGACACATAACAAAGGTTATCTTCTAAACACAAGCCATTTTGCTAATCCTTGTATGGTTTTTGTGAAGTCCTGTCTCTCACTGTAGATGTTGTATTCTTTGGGTTCTGCACCAATATTTGAGACTGTGGAATAGAATAAGATTTAAGATCAGGAGATATTTTGTTGTTTATTACATTATTTCATAGAACTGAGAACTACTGATAATAAGACTTACATGCTGAGCAGTAGCAGAGACTAAATATCGTATTCCATACCTCATTCTGAAGTATGCAATCAGTGTAACTGCATTTTTAAAACTATTTTTAATTTACAAATGCAGCTTCTTTCTCCTTCTCCATTTCCTTGTCCTTCTCCTTCCTCTGCTTCTGCTTCTACTTCATCATCTTCATTCTCCATCTTTATTCTTCTCGTTTCTTCCTATTCTTTCTATGTTCTAATACTGGTTTCTGCTCCAGGTTTATTCAAATTCATCAAAAGGAGGTTATTTATGCCCCTAGTTCAGTCTTTTGCTTGTATTTGTATTCTTTGCCAGTGGTCTGGTACACTGGTGGTATATTGAACCTTTTTAAACAGATGGTCTGCAGTGATGTTTTCTCGCATGTGGATTCCAGACAATCTCAACAAATTATTATCACACATGACATACAGTACAGAAACAGTTTATTAAATGGCAATTTGTAAATAATATGTATTATTATTAATATTTCTCTAATTATTTGTCATTAACAGGTTGGTGATGAACCAGCAGTGTGCCCTGGTGGCCAAGAAAGCTAATGGGATCCTAGGGTGCATTAAAAAGAGCGTGGTCAGCAGGCCAAGAGAGGAGATTGTCCCCCTCTGTTCTGCACTGGTCAGGCCTCATCTGTAGGACTGTATCCAGTTCTGGGTCCTCTGGTATAAAAAAGATGGTGAAGGGCCTGGAACATCTCCCCTATGAGGAAAGGCTGAGTGAACTAGGTCTGTTCAGCCTTGAGAAAAGAGGACTCAGAGGTGATCTGATTGATGTTTATAAATATCTTAAGTGTGGGAAGTAAAGGGACATGGCCAACTTCTTTTCAGCAGTCTGTGGAGACAAGACAAGAGGAAACTGACATAAAATTGGGCATAGGAAGTTCCACACCAATATGCAAAGAAAATTCTTCACAGTAAAGGTGATGGAGCACTGGAACAGGCTGCTCAGGGAGGTTATGGATTCTCCTTCTCTGAAGATATTCAAGTCCCACCTGGATGTCTACCTGTGCAGCCTGCTGTAGGCGGCCTGCTTTGCAGGGGGTTGGACTCGAGGATCTCTGTAGGTCCCTTCCAACCCCTACAATTCTGTGATTCTGTGACATAATTACAGGAATGTAGCTAACATGAGTCTTCCTTTGGATTATACTCTTTGGATTATACAAATCTGTAAGGAAATGAAAGTAGTACCTGTTCAAGAAAACCCCATATTTTGGTACAGTGGACATATGGAATTAAAATAATTGTTAAATTCTAGAAATTAAAGTAGGAAAACATGGACTACTGACATTAGGTGTCAAATTTTACAAACAATGGACTTACAGTGTCAAAAAAGAAATTTTACATTTCAGTGTTATCTGTAGGCATGTGGAGGACTCAGTGTGATGCTCTTACTGAATGACAAACAGAAGATGAATCCATCCAATCCCCAAGCCACAGTAGTCATCCGCCAGGTGTCATTTTTTGAGCATGACAGAAGTCTCAAAGCAAGATGCTGACAAAGAGAAATGCTGTACAAAGGATCTATCATGTTAATATTCCCCTATGTGAGAACATTACACAGGCCAAAAGAAAAACAATGACATATCCTACCCCTGGGGCAGCCCTTTCAACCCTTACTGACTCTCAGAAATCCTGATCAGAATAAAATAGAAGCACTGTTACCTCCTCAGAACTAAAACTGCCATAGGAGTTTGTTGTTGTTGTTGTTTGTTTTTGTTTGTTTGTTTGTTTTTCCCTAATCTCTTTTGGTAAGCAGAAATTCACGGATTTATTAGTCAATATATGTGATACATGAGAAAGCTGAAGTGAAATTTGAGCAACAATATAATGGATACTACAATGACTAGAAGTACCTCTTGTGAGAATCCTTCTTAGTTTTTTTTTTTGGCTCAAAGCTTGCTTCCTGAGGTTTTTCTTGTGATAAGACTCGGAGTGACTTGTCAAGGAGGCAACTGATGGGTGCTAACTGTGTGACAATCGATATCGCTTTGGGAACATTTGCAAGCCCCTTCCCCCAGAGCTGCTTGCTCTATAGAAGAGCGGAAGAGAGTGCTCAGCAGTGTTCACTGGCGGAAGATCTGGCCTGTGGCCAAACCGCTCCAGCTAAGAATGGAAGGCTAGGGGATGATACCATTGTATCTTGCGGAGGCAAGATGCAAGTTGGTGCCTCCCTGCTTCCTCTTATCTGCTGGCAAGGCCAGAAAGATAAGAACAAAGGAGGTTCCTGCTGAGATCCCAGAGCCAGAAGCTGCCACCGCAAGGAGAACTGACTCAACCACCTTGGGTTTGATCTGTCACTCAAAGGAGAGCTGATTCGACCACTTTGGATTTGAGCTGTCACTCCAAAAATAGCTGACTCAACCACTTTGAAGCATTGAAAAAGGGCCATCATCACCATGGTTGTCGTCCTTCGTCGTCAATAGAACAACAATGCCCGACGACCCACCACTACTGAGGATCAAAGACGGAACTACGAACCCGCTGGATCCATGGTGGTGACTATGTCCCTCTTGCTTCCTATAAAGACTCCTTGCTTCTTCTTTTCTATCTTTTCTATCGCCCTCCTTCCCTTCCCCCATTACTCTAATTCATAATAGTGTCCGTTCTCCTCTTCCCCATTCCCCCTGATTAAGATTTGTAATAAACTGGTTGGACCAACATTTGAACCGTTGCTTCTTAATCTCACGCCGGGTATATAGATAATAAAAGAACCTCCTCTCCCTCCTATAAATTGGAGCGAGACACCTCTAACGTATAGTTAAATAAAATATATACTTACATACATATACGCATATACATAGTAAATAAAATAAGTATGGCAATATGGCAGAACATATTTATTAAAGTAAAATTGTGCATATTAAGCTTTCTTAATATGTATGTTATTTGAAATTCTGTAGCCTAGTATGTGATCTGTTTTCTTCATAGGCATAACAGAAGAGGATATACTATGAGTAATAATGGAAAGAGGGATCACAGGACACATCAACAAGAATGAGCAACTATTAATCAGTACTTAATAATCATTCAGAATTGGAAAAGCACACAAGTAGACCATAATCCTGCAATTCATATACCTCAGACATTTGGGAATTTTGGCCCAAAGATTGATTGGAAACTGATGGACAGGAACAACATGATCCCAGTATCTGAAACTTCAGTGAGTCTTTGTTGAATACATTAATAAATCTTTCATTGTATTGGCAGGCTATTAGTTTCAGTGATCCCTGATTTTCATGCAGCCAACATATCACGTATACTAGTTTTAGATATTGAAATTCCTAGACTATGACAACACATATGGCCATCTTTTTTGGAGGATCAACTCCAAGCAGCCTAGCAGAAGGTATTTCCCAATAAAGCAAAACAAAATAAAACAAAATATCAGCATTTTAATAAACATACTATTCCTTCCTAAAAATATAGGTATAGCTGTATTTTTTAAGTCAACAATGTGGAGGCTATATAACAATCATACATAAGTGGGAGAGCAGCAGCCAGCAACTTATTAAATTCCAGTTCTGAGGATGTCATTTTGATCCCAATGTTAAACATTTATTTTATTTAGCACCCATTTTTTAAAAAAATATTGATGTTACATCTTCAGAACAAAGAATTTATGCCTCTATTTGGATTGAACTGTTAAAGGAATAGGAAATCAAAATATTCTTTTAATGATAAAGAAGCATAATAGGAACAGTGCTATAGTACATACAGCTCAGAAGCTTTATTCAAATTAGCTCTTGTCTAGTCCCTGGATTGAATACCATCCTGAAGGGATATCACATTGAGTTTCTGGAATTTTGAGCTTATTTTCTTTGGTTATAGTGACAGATTCTTGTACCTGTCAAAATCTAAGTTATGTTCACAGTATAAAGGTATTGGATCACTCTGCGACTTTTTCTTTTCTTTCATTTCCTTTTCTCTTTTTTCTTCTTCTTCTTTTTTTTTTTCACCAACCTGGTAGCCTTCTATGATGTTGTCACATGCTGGGTGGATGGAGGAAGAGCGGTAGATGTAGTCTACCTTAATTTTCATCAAGGCATTTGATACTGTCTCCCACAACATCCTTATAACAAAGCTAAGGAAGTGTGGGATAGATTAGTGGACAGTGAGGTGGGTTGAAAACTGGCTGACTGGCAGAGCACAGAGGGTTGTCGTTAGCGGTGCAGAGTCTGGCTGGAGACCTGTAACCAGCGGTGTTCCTCAGGGGTCGGTGCTGGGTCCGGTCTTGTTCAACATCTTCATCAATGACCTTGATGAGGGGATAATGGCCACCCTCAGCAAGTTTGCTGATGATATGAAGTTGGAAGGATTGGATGACACACCGGAAGGCTGTGCTGCCATTCAGCAAGACCTGGACAGGCTGGAGAGATGGGCAGTAAGAAACCAGATGAGGTTCAACAAAAACAAGTGTAGTCTTACACCTAGAGAGGAATAATTGCATGCACCAATACAGGTTGGGGGGATGAGCTGATGGAGAGGAGCTCTGCAGAGAAGGACCTGGGTGTCCTGGTGGACGACAGGTTGGCCATGAGCCAGCAGTGTGCCCTCATGGCTAAAAAGGCCAATGGCATTCTGAGGTGCACTAAAAAGAGTGTCCAGCAGGTCAAGGAAGGTGATCCTCTCACTCTACTCTGCCCTGGTAAGGCTTCATCTGGAGTACTGTGTCCAGTTCTGGGCTCCCCAGTAAAAAATACAAGGATCTCTTGGAAAGAGTCCAGCGGAGGGCCACGAAGATGCTGAAGGGCCTGGAGCATCTCCCCTATGAAGAAAGGCTGAGTGAACTGGGTCTGTTTAGCCTTGAGAAAACACAATTGAGAGGGGATCTAATCCAGGTTTACAAATACCTAAGGTGTGGGGGCCACAGTGGTGAGGCCAGTCTCTTTTCAGTGGTACATGGAGACAGAACAAGGGGAAATGGACATAAGCTGCAGCATAGGAAGTTCCACACGAATGTGCACAGGAACTTCTTTACAGTGAGGGTGACGGAGCACTGGAACAGGCTGCCCAGGGGGGCTGTGGAGTCTCCTTCTCTGGAGATATTCAAGACTCACCTCGATGCCTACCTGTGCGACCTGGTGTAGGGAACCTGCTTTGGCAGGGGGGTTGGTCTCAATGATCTCTGGAGGTCCCTTCCAACCCCTACGATTCTGTGATTCTGTGAAGCGCATACAAAGCAAAGGTGTGTTACGCTTATCAACATTTTCTGAACATTTATGGGGATCAAACAGTGGATGTAAGCACAGCAGGGCACTGGGTAGTGTGTTTCACCAGTTCAGACAGCAATGTGAAAGGAAAGCCATATTCTGGAAAGTCATAAAGATTTCTAGCATATAGGCTCTCATTTGTTGCTTGCCAAAATGCATGCTAATGGTTGTGACTACATCAAAAATTAGCATTTCGCAGCTGAGAATTTGCTCTATCAAATAGTGTTATTGTGCTCTTTGTATTTGCTGCAGGTTCCATGGAAATAAATAGCAGACATTAGTTTTGGAGTAATCTATGTAAATTCCATGCCAGTATGTTGCTTGAATTCTTTATTTATTATTAATTTAGGGAGTATGTGGAGTTCTTGATATGAAGTAGTGGAAAAAGATCCCTTTTTAACTATTGAATGGAAACACAGGAACTGTTGTCTTCCTTGTGTTATCTCATCAATGTATCACATTCCCAACCAAGAATCTAAGAGGAAAGTTGAGCCTCCATATTCAGCCAGCATCCTGCTGGGAATACATGCAGATAGCTTTTACTTCTTTTACCATACAGTCTTTTACTTTTTTCCATGTCAGTGGCATCAACCACTTTCTTATTGTTGGTGCCTTTCACCACCCTAAGGATAGAAAGGAGAAATGATTTTAAAATACTGTGTTAATTAGCATACAATCACCCATATTATGAAATGAGACCCACATACAAATTTAAAAACCAAACATCAGAATCATCCAGTAGTGATTAGGGATATGTGTACACGAATATATCTGCAGATATTTTATTGAAGGATGAGGATTTTAAATGCAATTTCAATTTTCAAAACAACTTCTTTTTTCTGTATGTAACTCAGTGAAACTATATTAAATAAGCTACCAAGTGCACATAAACTTCAGTGAAAAACTGGCATTAATTCCTTGCACTCTACTGCTATTTGTGACTCAGAAACCAAAACCCAGTGTAGGATTTTTATTTTCAATGATAGGCACACTGACATAAATTAGCTATTTTCAGTGGAGTTGCTCTTCAACTTTAGATTGCATATCTAAAATCAGTATCAAAGGAAAGCCATCTTCTCTGAAGATCCACCCTGATATGACCTAAACCAAAACACTTGATTCTTGCAGCATGCAGCCATTTCTGCTAAAACACATAACGCAAGTATTTCTCTATTTTTTTATCTGACATCTGGTTGACATAGTCTGACATTTATTGGATGATTTTGTGTTAACTTATTGATTTGCTACTTCAGGATTCTTTACCTTTGCTTTCCTTATTCCCTCAGTTCTCTTGTTACATTGAGGCACAGACGCAGTTTCAGCTCAGTTTACTACTCCACATGATGCCCACCTTTCAGGAATTCTATCAGCACTTCCTGAGGCAAACAATACCCCTTTACCTCACAGACCTAGCAAAACTGAACATTTTGGAAGCTGATCTCAATCAGTACTTACCTCCCAACTGCCCATTTTCCTGGAAGACTTGAAGTATACTGCAGCACATTCTGTTATTTTCTTATTCATCATTCTGCTGCATGGTCAGAAAATAAACTCCAGCTTCTTAGATTATGTACCACACTATCAAAAGCTAAAGAAATACATATGTGTTCTCCCTTGCATGGATAGCTGCAATCATATAAATCAGTCCCAAATGAGAGTTTGGATTTCTTCTACTGCATTTCCTCTCAGGCATGAGGAATGACGTTGATTTTTATATAAACACTCATTTTATCTTCATATATAATACATTTCCAATGCTACTGTCTCTCTTCCATTGGTTTCTATGCCTACATTGCAGCTTGTAAGGCTATGCAAAAATAAAATCACCAAAAATGGTCTCTTACTCTGTGTAAGCAATGCCGTTAGTAAATGGTATCTCAAGCTTAGTTTTTTTAACCATGATATAAAGATAGTTCTTTTATTCCATTTTTTTAACTAGTCTATTACTACACAAAAAAGAAAGACTGCAATTACATGGAACAGCAATTACTCACTTTATATATAGATTGTCTCCTTTGCTTCACTAGTTTCCAAAGTAACTAGTTTGAGAACCACAACAACAAAAAATTTATACTTCTGTGTCATGTACTTGGCTTACTAGCTGCTTGTTAAACAGTATGCATTAAAGCAAATAAAAAGAAAATTGCTCAAATGTAAAGCAACAGAAAAAATAGCAGCCAAAGAGTTAAGATCAAAATTATCCCTAACTTGAAGGAAAAGAAATACAAAACTTGGTGGGAGTCTGGGAAAAATTTGTTCTTAGACTTGCTGAGAGGTTTTTTTTTCTTGTTTGTCTCCCACTCCAACCTAATCTTTGGATTTTTAAAATTCTTAATTTTTAGGTTCCATTTTTTTGTGTTGTGTTTCCACTAATGTTGTTCCAAAATCCTGGTACTAAAGTTTACGCTACGTTTCATATACACCTATACATACCAGTCCCTATTATCTCATTAGAAGAGAATTCTACATAACAGCCATCTAATTATCATGGAAGAGCAGGATTCTTTGTTTAATTCTTATATAATAATGGTGAAAAAGGCATTCAGGTAATAAGAATGAGAGGGTTGCTATCAATCATTTGCATTGCAAAGGCAAATTTGTTGGACATTCTTTTTGTTCCAGATCGAAATTAGGTCAGTTTTAACAAGACAGCTTGACTACTGACTTTACTGAAGAACAAAAATGCATGTATTTCTATAAAATACAAAAAAAAAAAAGTTAGAGAAAACTAAAATAAGTGCAGTAAGTTGAACTCAATTTGGACATGCAATGTTGGGGGAAGCTCTGCCTCTCCATTATGGGAGTTGTAGGGCCCTAAATACAGTGGTGGAAGAAACAGTGCTCATAAACATTCCTGATACTAATGCTAACCAGCTGAGAATAATCAGTATCTTTGTTATTGGATTTCCTGACCCTCCATAATATTGTGGTCACATCTAACATATCTGTTAGAAATTATCTTTTTTACTAAAATGTGTACAGGAATTACTTTGTAGTGTGATCACTGAATTACTTGCAAAGTTTATCAGATCATTCTTCAATTAACAGCACAAATAAAATGCAGTGTATGCAAATACTCCATAGAAATGTGGTTTACTAATACTTATGCTTCCTTAGAGAGTACCTTGGACAAAATGCCTGCTAAATGGCTAACATTACGTGATATGATTCACATGCCTAAAAATCTTCATATATAAGGCAGAAGGTATTGCTGCAGTTGATGGACAGAGTTCCAATTGAACTAGCCAATTATTCAGGCTGCATGTGCAAAGGTCTTAAATCCAAAACTTCAGTACTTCACTGTACACATGACCTACTACACATGAAGCCCACATGCCTGGAATTCTGCTTCTGATTTCTCTCAAAATTAAGAGAATGTGGAATCTTTCTATTAAGGCTGAAAATAGAACAAAAGAATATATGAAGAAGTACTATCTGTATTGTCTAAGCTCAGTATTTCTCTTTCACCAAACAATTCTAACACCTTATCAGCTGTCAGAAAGCTGTAATAACTAGATCAGTGTGGACTAACTGATAGCTTACCTGGTATTGCCCTTGCTCTCAGGATGCTTCCGTCTACTCAACAGACTATCAAGAATAAGGGGCAGAAATGGTCAGACCATTATTTTTATCTGTACCTACCCACTCATCAAGCCCCCCATGACCCAACACAAAGTCAGGTTGCTGTTGCTACTTTTTATGAGACTGCTGCTGGTGGGATGTGGAAGTGATACTGCAGAAACTGAATCAGCAGCTGCCTAGAACACCTATATTGCAGCAACTGTCTTAGCTGTGTGTTCTTCATTCAGTAGCAGCCCAATGCTCTGGCACAGGCTTGAGTTTTGTTTCTATTTCTGTTGTTACCTGTGGCTTTCTGCACCATGTTGGGAAAGGATATGTGTATTACAGAAAGGTAATAGGAAACTTAGCCAGGAGTAAACTGGGTACAAGTAATTGATGGAAGCAGGTGTAATTGATGGAAATAGGAAGTAGGTTGGAAATTGCAATTTTTGACAAACAGTTTATGCTTGAAGAATGAGTCTCATATCTCATCCTAAATGCTATATATAAACTCTGCTGAAGTCACTGTAAATATTCCCATTGAATTCAAACAATTTTTATACCCAACTTTAAAAATAGTCCTGTTCTTCTCTTACTGGATTAGCACAGAACTAGTATCTCACAAGATGTACTTGTGAGCATAATGCATCTTTCTTCTGTCCTAAAACTAACAGTGATTGAATTATAGATGTTATAAAAGTAAAACGTGAGGCTGACTTGCTCCCTTAAAAAAAAAAAAAAAAAAAAAAAAAAAAAGTTAATTGTGGCCAGAAGCGCAACAAACAACTAAAATTAATAAGATGTATTTGGAAACGCAGGCAGCATGGGAGAGAGAACAGTTTACAGAGCATTTAGCTAAAGCTAGTGATATTTAATACCTCAGGGCCTGACAAAATTTATACTAGAGCAATTACAGAACTTCTCATAGTTAGCTCTGAACTGCTACTTATAGGCATTGAGAACCAAGGAGATTTGGTTTATGTATTAGAGAACTAGTGAAAGATACTCCTCAGCTAAACCCGCTTCTAGCAGATGGGGGAAAAAAAGAGCCTGCAGAAATCTATGCTAATGAACATAATATCAGCACACAGAAGAATACTGCTAGCTACTTATTAAACAAAGTCTAAGTATGTAGAAGACTGTGAAATAAGACTGATTGTCTTATAAGATGAAGTACAGACTGATCAACAATAAGACATGTAGAATTGTAAGAGGTGAAAAATATGGGGTAGAGCTGATAAAACGCCACAGGACTCTTTATTTAGTAAAAGCTGTTGACAAACTTATAAGCACACTAGAGAAGAGTGTTATAAATGAAGTGATTGTGAAGTGGATACTGCCATTTGAAAAAATAAGATTATAAAATATTTTTTAAGAGTTGTTAAAACTGTGGGGAAGTGAAGAGTGAAGAGAACAGCTTTCTCCTCCAACTTCCCAACCTCCTGTCTGGCTGCTGAGGTACAACCTAGTGCAGGGCACATGTGATCTCTGACCAGGCTAGGAAACTTGGCTGCTTCATTCTCCTTGCCATGCTTGAGGAAAATATAGCCACTTGCCTCCCCCAGCAATGGGCACCTACTGTGACCCAAAACTATACTCCAGCTACCTGTGTCAAGCCTCACACTTGCCTCACTCATCAGTAGCTGATTTGGGAATACACACTATTCCTGCCCCAGTGATCAGGAGTAGAAGACTCCAACTCACTCCAGTATCTTATACTAGGACTCCACTGGGCCCAGTAAGTAACGTCACAAGCTGGGGGCATCTACGTCCCTGTGCTGATCCCAGTAGCTGGACAAGGTAAATTTAAGCAAGCTCTTCCAGTAGCTACTCTGGAAAAAAAAACCTTTTAAATTCAGTTTTGCCCCACAAGTACTGATGCTAAGAGCACCACTTGCTTCAGTAGCTGGCACTATAGTCCTCAAGGACTACACCCATGGCATGTCTCCAGTAGCTAGAACCAATTCCATTCACACACACAGGTCTCACTAGTGACTGAAACATACTTCTTTCAGGGCATATATGTAAGTGTGTAAATACAAAGAGATACATAAGAACAAAAAGAGATAAAGTTTTAGAAGATAGGGCAAACTGTAGTGATCAAATACAGGGTACATTCAGACAAACAAGCTAATAAGGATCAAAATTTCACCCACTGCAAGAGCAGACCAAGTCAATCCCTCATGGGACTGAAAGCATGTAAGTCTATGGGGCCTTACTATATAAATCGCATGGTCCTGAAGGAACAGGCTGTAAGTCATAGAATCACTCAGGTTGGAAGAGACCTTAAAGATCATCCAGTCCAACCATGACTTAACAATACTACCCTAACTAACAATCCTCCACTAAATCACATCCCTGAGCACCACATCTAAACAGTTTTTAAACACATCCTGGGATCATATTTAAAAAGTTGTAGTTATGAAGGTGTTCTGCTTACAAAGAAATAAAATTGCTTCTGACAGGTTCCAAGCAATACCAGATAAAGAACTTGGAGGTGATCCAACAGTCATGTTCACAAAGAAGAACTGCACTCACCCAACAGCTGAAGGGGCTCTCCAGCTGTGCAGCACTCTCTCCCAAGAAGTAACTTAAATACTCAGTAGTAAGTAAGTAAGTAAGTAAGTAAGTAACTTAGGAGATAACCTCACTTCATTAGCTAGCACTTATATGAGCCCATGATCCACACTGAGTCCACCCCTTCTGGCCACATGGGAATGAAAGGTGCAGGCAATTTGCCTGTGCTCCCTTGGCCAGCTACACCCTTTCACCAGGTGCTCAATTGACAGTTCAAGCTGTGACCTAACACGTCTCCTACCCAGGAGAAGCTTTCATGACTGGAAAAAAAAGGAAATATCTCATTTTCAAATAACTCATTTTCAAGGAGGGAGAAAGGAAGATCTGGGGAACAGATGAGTGAGCTGCACATCTGTGCCTGGGGAGATCATGGAACACATTCTCCTGGAAGCTATGTTAAGACACATGAGGGATTAACAAGTGATCCAAGACAGCCAGCATGGTCTCACCAAAGGCAGATCATGCCCAACCAATCTGGTAACTTTCTATGATGGAGTGATGGCATTGGTGAACAATGGAAGGGCAAGTGATGTAATCTACCTGCACTTCTATAAGATCTTTGACATGGTTCTGAACTACAAATTTATTTATAGATACAGAAATATGGATTGGAAGGCTATTTGGTGGATAAATAATTGGTTGGGTGGTCAAAACCAGAGGTTTGTGCTCAACGACTCTATGTCCAGGTGAAGGCTGGTCACAAGTGATGTCTCCCTGGGGTCTGTTTTAGGACTGGTGGTTGTCAATATCTTTATCAGTGATCTGGAGTGTGGGAGTGAGTATACTCTCAGGAGGTTTGCTGATGACACTAAGCTGAATGGTATAGTTGAGACAATAGAAGGAAAAAATGCCATCCAGAGAAACATAGACATGCCTGAGAAGTGGGCCTATATGAAACTAGGTTCAATGAAGTTCAACAAATCCAAATGCAAGATGTTGTACGTGGATCATGGCAAACTCAGATACATATATAGACTGAGAGGAACTCACTGAGAGTAGCCCTGCCTAGAAGGATTTGTTGGTCTTGATAAACAAAAAGCTTTCCATGAGACAGCAGTTTGCACTTGCAGGCTGGAAGGCCAACAGTATTCCAGGCTGCATCAGAAGAGGGGTGCCAATAGGGAGAGCGAGGGGATTGTCTCTCTTTACTCTGCTCCTGTGAAGCCCTCTCTGGAGTACTGCATCCGGGCCTGGGGCCTCCAGCACTAAAAGGATGTGAAGGTGTTGGAGCAGGTCCACAGAAGGGCCCCAAAGATGATTAAAGGGCTGGGATACCTCTCTTATAAAGAAAGGCTGGGGAAGTTGGCCTGGGCTCTAGAGAGACCAAATTGTTGCCTTCCTGTACTTGAAAAGGGTTTATAAGCGGGAGAAGACTGACTTTTTACAAGATCTAATAGTAATAGGAAAAGGGGAAATGAATTTAAACTGAAAGAGGGAAAATGTATGTTAAATGTTATTGAGAAAATTTTTACACAGAGGGTTGTGAAGTATTGGAACAAGCTGCCCAGAGAAGCTGTGGATGCCCCCACGCTGGAGGTGTTCATCTAGGTTAGGGCCCTGGGCAACCTGATCTTGTGATTAGAAACTTTGACCATGGCAAAGGGTTATTCCAACATCAGTCATTCCATAATTCTATGATATTATATACAATTGATCCTTTTACACCCTTTTCAATCTACCTACTTTCTTAGCTCCATCCTGCTCCTACTTCTCCCTGCACAACCCTACCAGTCTGAGTTTTCCGGCACCCTCCCAATCTGTGGCTCCTTAGTTCATACTGTATGCAAGATTCATATTTTCTGGAAGGGGAGCCTATATTATGATATCAGTTAGTGTGACTGGGAGGTTTGTTTCTTGTCTCCAATCATAATTGTCCTCAATCAGACAATCTTGCTGAAATAAACATTTCCACATTCTCATAAATTAGGATGACTGACCAGGCTTCCCATCAATGCCTCTCTTCCTCTTTGTACCATGTTGCATTGGAGAAAAGCCCCCTGAAAGGGACACTCTCCTCCATGTCCTCACAAAAATCCTCCCTTCAAACTGGAAAAAAAAGAAAAGAAAAAAATACAATATTTCAATATTTCACGACTCCAGAATGCAGTGCTGTCTTAGTCAAAGATAGCTAAACTAATGCAGTACTATTTACCGGTACTTTCAGTTTCTCCAGTGCTGATTATTTGCTTTCCATATATAGCATTGTAATTCTGAACATCCTTTATTTGAAGCTGGTAGGGATATGTGTATCTAGCACTGCATTACACTGCATATCCAATGAACCTGCATGGAAAAAGAAATATTATTTATTATTTAATGTCTTGAATGATAAAAATAAAGAAACAAAACAAAACAAATGCTTAAGTATGTGGCCGTAATCAACCTTGATGAGATTATAAAATATATGCAGAATAGAATTAGAATTTAGAATGACCGTGATCAATTGGAGAAATGGGCTGAAAGTGATTAGAGGAAATACAAAGGTAAGAAAAATGCTGTATTTAAGGAGAAATCAAATGTAGGAACCTACAGCAGAGATAAAGCTGAATTAATCTGAGCTTGAATAAAAACATGAAGTTGTTCAAAAAAGCAAATCTCATTTTGAAGTATGTTAAGAAAATGACTGTAAATAAGGCAATCAAATATTTCCTCTTTCCTTTGCAATAACAAATTCTTAAATTGAAACCAGGGAATTATTTAAAATCTCCACAAAGCCTTTATTTTGAAGAAGTCATTGCCATCGGAAACTATTTTTCCTTATACTACGATAAAGAAAAGAAAACATAGGTGCTCTGAATTGCATTGGAAGGGTATGAAGAATGTAAACCTATTAATAGTCTAATTTTGTCTTTGTTTATAATTCTTTTAAGGAAAACATGAAGTGGTTGGAGAGGTTGAGCAAACAGAGTTCTAGAATACTTAGACGGTGAAATCTCATCTGCTTATAAAATTACATCTATGAGGAAAGACTAAAGAAACTGGAATTGTTTTCATCTAGAAAAGTGAAGGCTTGTTTAGACCATAATATCAATTTCCAAATCCGTAAAGGATAGATACTGAGAGGCGGCAACTACTTGTTTTCCAGATCAATGAAAAGCAGGACAGAAAAAATGACATATTTAATTTTCACTCAAGCAGGTTTCCATGAAACACTGAATTATCTAATTCTGTGAGCCAGGCATATAAAACTGACAGAGTAATTTATTATTCAGCACCAAAGGAAAAGTATAGAGAAATCATGTCCATTCACTTTTACTGGACTCCTTGTAAAATAAAGTGGAGTGTAAAATGAGTGAACGTATCAAAATCTATTCCTACTTGAGCTATCGGCTTTATAGAAATATGTCTCTGAAATTATTCCGGTTGCATGATGGAAGTACGTATTTTTAACTGATTCAAATCTCCAGTAACTTTAGAATAAATACAAATAAAGAAAATCCAAATTAAACTAAATCATTTTGTGAAATAAACATAATTTGAAGCCAAAATTACAAATCAAAATACATTTCAGAAAATCTAATAGGAACTAAATAGTTTAATCCAGTCTCATACTTCGCTAAAAATAAAAGAGAAATACAAAGGGAATCTTATCACTTTGATGTGAAAGCAGTCTAAACTACAAAAATAAAAGTGTACATATTTTCATGTAACTATTGTAACTGTAACTGTAACATCCACTATTGAAATATGTTGTGCAGGTGAAATTACCTGTGCACAAAGAACAATATATTTCTCACTCCTTAAAAATGAATTGGAAATGTTTGTCAAAATTATCTTTTCATCTCTTTCTCTCCTCTTCTATCACTGCCTGTTATTTTCTCCTTACTCTTTTCTTCTTTAATCCCTGCCTGATACTGAACTCTTCTTTTCAGGGAAAAAAAAGAAAAAAAAGAAAAAAGAAAAAAAAAAGTTGTAAAGAAATAAATCTTTAATCCGATTCTGAGCAGATGTCTTCTGATCAGGCTTATGTTTGGTACAGAGTAAGTCCAAAACAAAAGACCAGACAGAAAGATGGCTTAGTCTCTCCCTGTTCTGAATCTCACATCTGATTCAGAAACTGTTATGACTTTTCATTGTTATGACACAAAGCTGTCCTCAAGAAATCTGTCAACCTGATAAACTTCATATACTAGAATTGCAAATACAGACTCATCTGTTTATAAGAAGGGCCAGTGTGCTTTGTATGATATCTAAAATGTAATAAGGCTAATTTATTTCTTTTAGTCTACTTTTCTGAATCTTATACCTCAATGATGACACAGGGTAGTTACCAGCACTCACTTGACCTCACCTGTGTAATCTTTTTATTTTGCCAGCGCAGGTCATCTTGACACTTCCTATCCAGTTTCAGGATTTACCTTTGTACATACAACTGTACTAAAAGGAGTATATCATTATTGTTAATAAGTACTACCGCTTGTTTTTCTGCTGAAGAAAGATTTGGTCATTAAAGACCAAACGTGATGAATAAATTACTTCAGTTATGAAAACAAACAATGTATGTGTTTTCTGAGATTAGCACAACAAGCTGACTGCAGGAATGAGAAGCAATGGTCATATCATTACAATAATATACCTAAATGTCATGGCCATAGTTTCAAAACCTGTGCTTCCAGAAGTGGATTTATTTTTCTTTCTTTTAATCATTTCACTGGTAACCAGGGCTATTGAAAGCATGTCAAAACAGCAAGTGCTTAGGAGAGATCATCCCCCATTCCTGTGAAACTGAAGTTATTTATGCTGACAACACTAAATGATCATCTTTCGAGTGACTGGCTGGAATGCTGGTGGCTGAGCCAGGGGCTGAAACACATGGGAAGAAGCTTTTTCAGTCTAAACTGCATCTGCAGGCAACAGTAAACTTTTCTCCTTTCTGACTTGCCCTTTTGTTGCTATTGAAGCCTTGAACATATCTAAAATGGAATTCAGCTAACATAAAGAAATAATTTATAGATATCTTTTCTCACCACCGGCTTTCTATACACACATTAGGTAGAAATAGGAACTTATAAAAGTAAGGTATTTCCTAAGACTGATACCAGAGATCTAAGATTTGCTGAATAAAACTTTTTGCAGATGCTAGCCTTAGATCCATTCTGTGAGGACATAATTATTTCAATTTAAATACCTTTATGCAAACACACACAGCATGAGTTTCAAAAAAATTAAAAAATGGGGGAAGCCACAGATGTACACTCCTGCAGAACTGTGATTTTACTGGCATCACAGAGACACGAGATGGCTCCTATGGCTGGAATGTTGAAATGGAAATATGAGGCTCTTCAGGAAAGAGAGGCAGGGGAGATGGGGGGAGAGTGTCACCCCCTATGTCAGATGGAGGGTTCTGCCTGGGATCGGACAGGGAAACAAATGACAGTTCGTGGCTTATTATTAAAGAGAAGGCAGGAACAAGGGGTGATATGATGGGAAGTCTGCTACAGGCCAACTAACCAGGAATATCAAGCAGATAAAGGCCTCTAAAGGCAGATGGGAGCAACCTCATGTTCACAGTTCCTAGTCCTCATGGGGGACTTCAAATACCTCAAGGTTTATTGGAAGCACAACAGAGCAGAATGTAAGTAATTCTGAACTGATGATATTTACTTTCTCCAAATGGCAGAGAAGTAAGAGAGGACATATGCTATTCTGGGCCTCATTCTCACTAGCAAGAAGGAACTAGTGGTGAATGTGAAGCTCAAGGGCAGCCTTAGCTGCAGTGATCATGAAAGGGTGGAATTCAAGATCCTTTGGCAGCCAGGAGGATATGCAGTAAGCTCAGTACACTGGACTTTAGGAGAGCAGAACTTGGTATGAACTGAACTGAATAAAAAAGCGGGCAGAGGAGGTAGGAAGCCAGCATGGCTCAGCAAGGACCTGCTGGCACACTGAGGGTGAAGAAAGGTACGTACAAGCTCTGGAAACAAGGGCATGTCACCTGGGAAGTATACAGGGATGCTTCCAGACTTGCAGACATCGGATCAGGAAAGCCAAGGTGCAGGCAGAACTGAACTTGGTGAGGGATGTGAAAAACAATATGAAGATATTCTACAAGTACATTGGCCAGAAAAGACAGGTCAAAGTGAGTGTACCTCCTTTGGTAAATGTAAAAGGAGAACTGGCTTCAGTGGAAGAAGACAAGGGTGAGGTACTGAATGAGTTCTTTGCTTCGGTCTTCACTGGAGGCCAGGATTCCAGTACTTCTCATGGAGACCAAGGTGGTAAATCCCCCCCCATTATGAGGGCAGATCAAATCCAAGACTGCCTCATGAGACTGAATGTGTACAAGTCTATGGGGTCGGATGGTGTTACATTCCAGGGTTCTGAAGGAGCTGGCTGAAGTGGTTGCCGAGCTACTCTCCATCATATTTGGAAAGTTGTGGCTGTCAGATGAGGTCCCAGATGACTGGAGGAAGGGTCACATCACTCCCATTTACAAGAAAGGGAGCAAGGTAGATGCAGGGAACTACAGGCTGGTGACTCTCCCTTCTGTGCCTGGGAAGATCATGGAACTGATCCTCCCAGACGACATGCTTGATCACATAAGGAATGAGTGTGTGATCCAAGACAGCCAGCATGGCTTCACCAGGGGAAGGCCAAGCTTGACCAATCTGGTGACCTTCTATGATGGTGTGATAGCATTTGTGGACAAGGGGAAGGCGACCAATGTCATTTACCTGGACTTGAGCAAGGCCCCTGACATGGTCCCCCACCACATCCTTATCTCCAAATTGGAGGGATGTGGATTTGATGGGTGAACCACTCGATGGATAAGAAATTGGTTGAAAGGCCACAGACAGAGGGTGGCCAGAGACAGAGAATGACAGAGACATCAATGGCTCTATGTCCAGGTGGAGGCCAGTCATGAGCAGCGTCCCCCAGGGGTCTGTCTTGACCGGTGCTCTTTAACATCTTTGTCAGTGACATTGATGATGGAATCAAGTGCACCCTCAGCAAGTTTGCTGACAACACCAAGCTGAGTGGTGCGGTTGACACAGTGGAAGGGATGCCATTCTGAGGGACCTCAAGAGTCTTGAAAGGTGGGGCTGTGTGAACCTGATGAGTTTCAACACTGCACAGCGCAAAATTTTGCACTTGGGCCAGAGGAATCCCAGGCATCCATACAGACTGGAAGGAGCGGTCCTTGAGAGCAGCCCTGAAGAAAAGGACCTGGGGGTCTTGGTAGATGAAAGACTGAACATGAGCCAGCAATGTAGCCTTGCAGCTCGAAAACAAATGGTATCCTGGGCTCCATCAGAAGAGGGGTGGCCAGCAGAGACAGGGAGGTGATGGAGTACTGTGTCCAGGTCTGCAGTCCCCAGTACAAGAAAGACAGAGATATGTTGGTGAGGGTCCAGAGGAGGGCCACAAAGATGATCAGGGGACTGGAGCACCTCCTCTACAAAGACAGGCGGAGGAAGCTGGGCTTGTTCAGCCTGGACAAAAGAAGGCTTCAGGGGGACCTCATTGCAACCTTTCAGTACCTAGAGGGAGCCTATAAACAGGAGGGGGTCAACTCTTTGAAAGTGTAGATAACAGCAGGACAAAGGGAAATGGTTTTAAGTTGAGGGAGGGAAGATTCAGGTTGGATGTCAGGGGGAAATTCTTTACAGAGAGAGTGGTGAGGTGCTGGACCAGGCTGCCCAGAGAGATTGTGGATGCCCTGTCCCTGGCGGTGTTCAAGGCCAGATTGGATGGGGCCCTGGGCAGCCTGTCTAGTATTGATGGGGAGGTTGGTGGCCCTGCATGTGGCAAGGGGATTGGAGCTTCATGATCCTTGAGGTCCTTTCCAACCCGGGTCATTCTGTGATTCTGTGATTCTGTCTCTTCAGGGATTTACTCGATAGAATACTGTGGGATAATGGCCTGGAGGAAAGATGGGCCTAAGAAAGCAGGCTAGTAGATAAAAATCACTTCCTCCAAGCTCCTCTTCTCTGCAGAAAATTCAGACAGAATTATCAATGCATGGATAAGGAGCTCTTGGCCTAACTAGATACAAAAAAGAATGCTACAGTGGCTGGCACAGGTAACCTGTGAGGAATACAGAAATTGAAAAGTCAGAGATTCTGTTAAGTTTAAAGCTAAAGCCCTGAAAGAATTACATCTGTCCAGGGACATCAAGGATGACAAGAAAGTCTTCTACAAGTAATGTCAGTGACAAAAAGAAGATTAGGGAAAGTGAGGGCCCTCTACAGAAGGAGCTCTGGTTACCTGGGATACAGAGAAGACTGAGGTAATCAACGACTTCTTTTATCTCAGTCTTCAATGACAAGCACTCTAGGCAAGCTGAAGAAGGCAAAGGCAAGGAATAGGAGAATACAAAACTGCCCACAGTAGGAGAAGATCAGGTCAGATATTATCCAAAGAACCTGAAAGTCCATGGATTTGGTAACGCACATAGGAAGTTCCTGACAGAACGTGATAAGCCACTAAACTGCTAGGCTACTATCCATCATATTTGAGAAGCATTAGCAGTCCAGTGAAGCTCCCATTGACTGGAAAAGAGGAACCATTTCCTTCATTTTTAAAAAGGTAAGAAAGCAAGACCTGGAAAATACAGGCCAGTCAGTCTCTTTATTATGGAGAGGAGGAGACTGAGGGAAGGCCTCATTAGGGCCTGCAGCTTCTCCATGAGGGGAATGGAGAGACAAGCACTGAACTCTTCCCTCTGGTGGCAGTGCCAGGACCAGAGGGAATTACGTGGAGCTGCATACAGAGAGAGTCAGGCTGGGCTTAGGAAAAGGTTCTTCAACAGTGGGTGGTGGGCTTTGAACAGGACCCCCAAGTCATGGCATCTAGCTGCTGGAGTTCATTTGGACAACAATCTTATGGTCTGATTTTTGGGATGATTCTGAGAGGAGCCATAAGTTGCACTCAATAGTCCTTGCGGGTCTCTTCCAACTTGACATATTTTATGATTCTACAATTCTGTGACTCTTTAAATTCCAGTCTGAATGACATTTAGCTCTTTTAAATGAAGAATAGTTTTCTCTTCATATTGATTTCTTCTGAAAAATATGTATGATATACTACACTATAATATTATGGTTTTCATACTATAAAATCTGAATCATTTTCTGATATCAATGAATTCACATCATACATAAATATTTATATTTTTGTTTAGGAAAACTTTACATGTGGAATATTCTGTTGTAAAATAAGCAAGATATACCACAGTATAAAGTGATGAAAAAAAGGAAAAGATTCTGATTCATATCAGATTGCAGATTCCATACATTCCCAAAAGACAAAGAAAGTACAAGGTAATCTGAATGTATTCAGGTAATTGATTAATCCCTCATGTTTCAAGCTGCTCATTGCAGTTGCGTGACTTTCTTTACACAGAGGAACTGGTGAATTCTGCTGGGAATGTTACAACATCAATATTATTTCCTCAAAGAAGGTCAGAGATAATAAACTATTTTCAAACAGCAAAACAAAAAGAAACAAAACAACAACTCCAAAAATGCACACAAACACGAAAAAATAAAAATGCAATTCTCCCACTTCGCTTAAGAAAAAGAACAGCAAATCCATCTCAGAAGATGCAGTTCTGTCAGAAGTTCTTCCCATATCTTAAGAATGTGAAAAATCCTATTTGGATCTCAAATTACTAATACTAAAATCTAGATTAATATCTACAATCTGAGATGTTAGAACTTGAGTCAGAGAATGTTAATGGCTAAAAACTGAAATCCTCACCACACTTTAAACATTTAACAGGTATGCATCTAATTTAAATCAGTTGAATAATTTCTTACTTCTGGAGAGAATTAATGGAGAATCTTTTTTAAAGCATAATTAATGTCACTGCTGCAGAGATTTTCAAGCAAACTTTTGTCATAATGAGGTAAAACATAAGAACAAACTGCTTTGGAAAGGTATTCTGTCATTTCTTCCTATCTTCTGTTTGTGTTCTTCATTCTTGTGCCAGCAAAAGGATTCAGATAGCCAATTAGACTGAACAGCTTGAAAACTGATTACCATTCAGCTGGATTAGCTTTTAGATAAGTCTCTTCCCTAGAGCACTGAGAAATGATTCCGTAGTTAGAGGTAAGTGTAAGACTGCCCACATTTTTTGCAGAAGAAAACTGTCAAACTGAGTTGAACTTGATGGCATAGCTCTTTAATGAATGGAGAAATGTTCAACAAGACTAAGCACAAGTTCCTGCACATAGATTGAGGCAGTCTCAAGCACAAACAAGGCCAGAACAGAGAATGGATTGAGAGCAGCCATTAGGAAAAGGATCTGGAGGATACTGGTTGATGAAAAACTTACCATGAGCTGGCAATGTGAGCTTGCAGCCCAGAAAGCCAACTCTCTCCTGGGGTACATCAAAAGAAATGTGGCCAGCAGGTGGAGGTAGATAATTATTTTACCCTTCTACTCCTCTCTCATAAGACCTTATATGAAATGCTGAATTCAGCTTTTGAATCTCCAGCATAAAAAGAACATGGAACTGTTGGCATGAATCTAGAGGAAGGCCATGAGGATGATCAGAGGGCTGGAGTATCCCTCCTATGAAAACGGGTTGAGAGTGGGGATTGTTCAACCTGAAGAGAAGGCTTCAGAGAAGCCTTATAGTAGCCTTCCAGTTCCTACAATGGACCTATCACTACACTCGCTGATGAAGATTCCTTCTCCTAAAGTGGAGAGGTAACTGAAGAGGTAACATCTTTTAAGCAATAAGAGGGTAGGTTTAGATCAGATGTTAGGAAGGCGTTCTGCACTATCAAGGTAGGGACGCACTGGAACAGAGAACTGCAGATTCCTCATCACTGTAAGTATTGAAAGTTGGATTAGATGGGCCTTTCTCCAACATGACCTTGTAAAAGGTGTCCCAGCCCATGGTCTGGAAGCTGGAACTAAATAATATTTAATGTCCCTTCCAATCTAAATAATTCTATAATTCTATGATTTTGTTAACTTAGTTTATTTAAGATGATGCTGTCTCTGATTTTTTTTCCAATTCACCTTCTGGACTCTGTCATTGCTTCTTCTTCCTTAATATTGTCAGTGTTATTGTGCAAAAGAGAATGTGGGCCTAGAGAAATACGTGTATGTGGTCAGATCACCAAATTGTTCAATTCATTCCACAATTCAGTGAGTGTTACATGCAAGACCCAGGAGACAAACAGGTGGAGTATAAGAAGGGCAGGACCAAAACTTTCTGTGGAATTCTAGGTTGTTAGCAGCTTCTGCTAATATGAAAATCTCAGGGCAAATTTTTTAGGAAAAACATATCCTCCTGAGTTACTTTTTAGTTACTAGAGATGAAGTATGGACAAGTAGATGAGAATATTTACCTGAGTAACATTATGAACCACTTCTAAATGATAAGAAAAGGTGTCAGGTAGTGCTTTAACTTGTACCTTCCTCATGTGATGGTGAACTTCCCCCTACCCCTTGTTCCCTCAGCTTTCTCCTTTGGCCTGATCTTGCATACAAGGCTTTGCACAGGAAGCCAGTGAGCAGCAGTACTGTTCCTGACCTCAACTTTGTTTCAAACTTGGGCTTCTTATGTAATTGATAGCAAAGGCATTGTTCAACAACTGAGAGTCAATTGAGCATGTACCTAAAAAGCAGTCTATGGCTATGAATCAATCATCTTACCTCATAAACAGCAGTCAGCTCAAGAACCCCTCACGCTCTCCAGTACAGTCCCAAGTCTCTATTAAATCACTAATTATATCTATATTATATCAATAAATGTACCTCCACTTCTCTCTTAGGAGCGAAGCATATGGTGTAGTTGTTTCTATCTGCAACAACTCACTATTTCGTTTTTTAAAAAATACATCCTTTCAGTTGCAGTTTAAAAACCAAATCCCTTATATCTGAATCCTTATTTCCTCATCAACAATAAAGAGGCAAAGGAGAGTTTACTTCATGTCTTTGTTTAATGTATAAACAAATTAAATTTCTGCTATTAACAGACATTATGTAGAAATCAATCATATCTTACTCTCATTAAAGAAGCAAAATGGGGATATAAAAGATCTGATGTCAGGTAGTAAGTGTTTCCCTTTTTCCATGTTAATATCACTTTTATTTACCTACTTTACAGATGGTCTTTAATAGGATAAAATTTTAAACATGTCCTCGATGAAAGCTGCCTTAGAATTGCTGCGGTAGTATCAACGGCAGAATAACAGAGCTAAAATATTGCAAAGGATTAGGAGGGAAAGAGCTTACGAGCTCAAAAGTGGTTGACAAATTTCAGTCTACAGTAGTGAAATGTAATAATGAACTCACGACTGATGATACTCACTGGCAGAGCCTACTGTCTAAAAAGAACTTCAGTATATTAGACAAAGGATTTTGCACTCATCAGTGAAATATTTGGATGCCAAACAGAGAAAGTAAAATTGTAAGATAGTTTTTCAGAAGGCTGTTAAGAAGTGTTTTTTTCCAGTAGTTATACTTAAGGAAGATGAATCAGGATATTTTTTAGTTAGAGAAATTCTCATAGTGTGGGATATCAAGAAATCTGGGCTTATCTGAAATAAAACATGTGATCTAGGGCGAGTAATTTAGGTTAAAATGTTCAGAAATATTTGAGTCCTAGTGAAGATCTCAGTTCCATTTCTGTTGGTTACAAAAATAATAGCTCCTTTCTCTTTCTCTTCATTGTCTATTTAAAAAGCATTGTCCCTTGACACTGTGTTTTAACGTAGTGAATATTCTTTCCTATCTTCCTGCAGAGCATGAGTCTTGCCCTGTTTGGGGTACAATATGTATGGAACTAGTGCAAGAGATAAATATTCTGTAGTCCCCATGAATAAATCCACTTAAGATTTATCTGCTCTCCTGAAATAATAATAAAAAAGTATAGTCGTGACACATTCAGATTATGGGTTTTGATGTATTTTTTATTTTGAGGTAGGCAGAAAAAAAATAGCAGATAAGCTTATTTGAAAACCAAACTGAGTTGCCATGGTTATTGAAGCAAAATTTCTTTCTGCTTAAGTTACACAAACATTAAAACTAAAACCTGCAGTTAAATAAGAAATCATGAGATTTACCCACTGTGAGACCTTTCACACAACATTTTTAGAGCACACTTACAGTGGATATACAGTACTACCTGCTATGAAAGCTAGACAAGCTACACAAAAGATAATATGTACTAATAAAAAGGATGAAGACTTATTCTTGACTAAGTTAGACAGTAAACTAGAGCAAACCAGATAGATGCATTTTAGTTAGGCATGTCACATATGCAAGGTATAATCATGTCAGAAATAAAACTGTTATGAACTTGGTAGTAATTTCTAAGCAGAAAGGGTCTTAAATTAGCAGTGGTGCATGGCACATTAACACACAGAAACAAGAGTGGTAGATGAGTTACTGAGCCTTTTAAAAAATAAAAGATATCTAGACGAACACCAAATTAGCTCAAATTGAAGATAATAAATTGAAGATAATTTTTAATGTGATTAGTAAAATTGATGTATTGCTAAATGTCATTTCCTAAAGGGATCTAATATTTGTACTTGAGCATTTATATGCATAAAACAATATATAGCTACAAGCATATGACAATCTAGAATCATAATCCAGTGCCCTGGATTCAGCTGAAACAGCAGTAATAGCGCACCAGTATTTTCACTGTTGATGAATGATGGAAGCACAGTACAGGTTCTTCCAGGACCATTGCTTGAGCTTGTCAAGGTCTTGGATGATATCCTGTCCCTCAGGCATGTTGACTACATCACACAGTTCAGTGTCATCTGCACACTTGATGAGCGTGTGCTCAATCCCACTGTTGATATAATTGATAAGTATATTAAAGAGCATCCATCCCAGTACAGACTGCTGAGAGCCAACACTTATCACTGATGCAGGCACTGAGCTACTACTATTACTTTTCTCTGGGTGCAACATTGCAACAAGTTCCGTGTCCATTGAACAACCCACTTATTAAATCCTTATCGTTCCAATTTGGGGACTGTGTGCCTTACTGAAGTCCAGATAGTTGACATCAGTGGCTTTTCTATTCTTTACTAATGCAGTTGTGCCATCATAGAATGATGCTAGGTTGGTCAAACAGGACTTGCTGTCAGTGGAGCCATGCTGTTTGTCTCTCATCACCTCACTCTCTTCCATCTACCTCAATTTCCAGGGTGATCTGATCTTCCTTCGCACTTCATGGGTGAGTGAGCAAATGGTTGTGTAGTGTTTATCCACCTGTCAAGTTAAATCACAATATCTGGAGACAAAAAAATAACACAGCTCAAGAAGTAAAAATTAATTTATTTTTAACTTACAGTAAATTAACATATTTCTCCTCTACTGTATTTCTTCATCATCATCTTCTGCGGCTACCTGTTTCCTGGTTGCTGTTCTTGCCATCTTACAAATGTATATTCATAAATGATGTTCTTTATCTCCTGATGATGTTTATTTGCCCTCTTGCTTAAGGTCTGTTTCCATCTCATTTCTGAAAAATTGTGAAAACACAATACGGGTAAAAGGCCAATCAGTACAGGCAGGAACTATCACTACTTTGGCTTAAGGGTATGGCATCCAGCCATTAGCACATCTTGCACACTGCTTTGAAGAAAGGGATATTTCATATAAGTCCAAAGATGCATTTGCATAATCTCTTTGAAAATAATTGATGGAACTACAGTAAGGCAGAAATTGTGAGCTGAGAGATGAGAAGATCAGGCGGGAATAGTAAGACAAGCTTTCATGCAGAAATGGGAAAGACAAGATGCGTTAGAGAAGTAAGATATCTGTTTAACTAGTGAAAAAGAATATTATGCATAAATGTACTTTTGAAAAGGGGTGTTCCTACTGCAGTAGGTATTTCTGAACACAAGAATGCTGGAGAACGTACTCTTATGTATCTGCAACATAGAATTTCCCTCTGAAATCCAACCTAAATCTTCCCTCCTTCAACTTAAAACCATTTCCCCTTGTCCTGCTGTTATATACACATTCAAAGAGCTGATTCCCCTCCTATTTGTAGGCTCCCTTTAGGTACTGAAAGGCTGCAATGAGGTCCCCCTGAAGCCTTCTTTTCTCCAGGCTGAACAAGCCCAACTTCCTTCGCCTGTGTTTGTAGGGGAGGTGCTCCAGTCCCCTGATCATCTTTGTGGCCCTCTTCTGAATCCTCTCCCACATCTCTCTGTCTTTCTTGTACTGGGGACTGCAGACCTGGACACATACTCCTGATGGGGCCTCATAAGAGCAGAGTAAAGAGGACGTCACCTCCCTGTCCTCTCTTCTGATGGAGCTCAGGACATCATTTGCTTTTTGAGCTGCAAGAGCACACTGCTGGCTCATGTTCAGTTTTTCATCTGTCAACGGTTTACGGGCTGGTTCTGATCCATGGATCCGCGCCTCCGGAAAAAAAACGAAACAGGGGACCCCAAAATAATTAAAAACAGCGGCACCGATCTGAGGAGAAACAAACTAATTTACTAAATATATTATCAGAAAGCAAGATAACACACTATAATACAATATAATCAGAATTGAAGCTAATAAATCAATTACAATGAGAGAGAGAAGGTCCGATAGGTGGATAGGCCTCACCACAACGCTGAGGTGAGATGCGCAGTCCAGTTGAGAAGCAGGGAGACGGGAGCAGCGCCCACAATGAAGGGCAGGCGAGAAAAAGCACATCAGGTGACCTTGCCAGGAGTTAAACCTCCTCTCCCTGACCGCAAGGTCCCCTGGGGAATGTAGTTCTTCTCTTCTGGGCAGGTACACAGGACTTGAGCATTGACAGTTAAAGTCCCAGTGCCCCCACATGATGTTAGGATGTGGAATACCGAAAGCCAAAAATCACAAAACCATGACATCATCCATCAGGATCCCCAGGTCCTTCTCTGCAAGGCTACTCCCTAGAACTGCTCCTTCCAGTCTGTATAAATGCCTGGGATTAACTGACATTTATTTCCATGTAAACTACAACAGACATAAAAAGTATAACACTGATAGAGCAAATTGTCAGCTACAAAAAACTACTTTTCAACTGAGTCACCACATTAACTAAGCATTTTCACCAGCAAGGAACAAGAGTCTGCACGCCACGCATCTAAAAATCTGCACTCATGGTTTCACAGCTGCTATGACAGCATCATTGCTAGAAAAATGTTGCCAACCCAGTCCATCTTTCATCGGGCCAAGCAGATGGAAATCAGAAGGGGACAAATCAGAACTATACTATGGGCATAGTAAGACAGTCCAGACCAGATTGGCAACTTACTCCATGGTCTTCAAATTGATGTGGGACCTGATATTATGATGTTGCAAGAGAAAAGTTATCTTCTCTGGCCTCATTCTGGAAGTTCAAGACTTCAGCTTAGTCAGTAGTGCAAAGTAGTGGTCAGAGCTGATGGTTTCCAGGAAATCGTGAAGGATTACCTCCTTCTTATCCCAAGAGACAGCGTATATCACTTTACCCACATAGGTCTATGTCTTGAACTTTTTCCTTGATGGGGAACTGACATGTTGCCACTCCATGGACTGCTGTTTTGACTCTGGCTTGTTGTGGTGACACCAGCTCTTGTCTTTAGTAATGATATAATCCAGATAACAGTCTCCTTCAGCTTCATATTGGTTCAGCAGGTCCTGACAAACTTACATACTGTTCGCTTTCCATTCCCATGTGAGAGTTCATGGGACCCATGAGATATTTCATTGTTGACACCATTATTTCCAGTACACTGAAACCGATATTCAGTCTATACACCAGTCATGGTGTATAGAGCAGTCATGATCTGCTGATTTGTGTGGATGAACTGATCAAGATCCTCATCATTTCATGGTATGACAGCTGTGCATGACTGTCCAGAGCATGGTTTGTCTTTCACGTCCCTGTTGCCACAGCTGAAATGCAGCACCCAACACTTCACTGTGCTCACATCCACTGTTTGGTCTCCATAAATGTTCAGCAAGTGTAAGTGAATGCCAGACGGTGTAATTTTTTTCCACATGGAGGAATTCAGTGACAAACCTTTGCTTCATACGCACTTTCATATCAGATGCCATTTTGTCATACTGGCTGTATGCTGCCATACGTTGCATGGCAACAACATATAACGGAATACTGGCAGGAAGGTTCACGCTCCACTTCCATACCACCAACATCTGCTTTTTACTATGTTGTAGGCCAATATAATAAAATAGAAGGCATTACCTTAGAGGCAGCCCTCCTATTATGTAATATTGCTTATATATAAGTTATCCATGCACAGAAAATTAATATTTAAATATTTTTTCTTATAATATATTTATAATGGAAGTAATATTCATAACGATATGTTTTCAGCATTCACATTATGTATATTGGTTACAACTGAAATTGTATGCTGTCATTATACTTGCATATGCTTTACATTTTCCTCTGATTTACTAAATGTGGTTCATATTTATGTTGTTCATAGTTTCCTTTATTAGCAGTCCTTGCAATTTAAATTGTTTTATATGTTACCTGTCAGATAAATTAGATGCTTTTATTTGCAGAACTTGGTAATCAAGTAAATTCAGAACAGATTTGTTCATAAGTACAAACATAAATGTTGTGCAAAAATATGTGCTAGTGAAATATAGTCATCTATAGGAGATACGTTGTAGTGACATTTTCATCCATAAGTACATTGGTGTGACAGGAAAATAAATCTCAGCTACCAAATCCAGTACCAGTTGTCATCAGCTCTCAAACCCTTCTATTGATTTACATTGTAATGGAGAATACTTATGTGTTGATCTATCCTTGAAAATCTAGTTTATTGTGGGTATGATCTCATTACTGTTATATGGCTTGTTGTTTATTCCTAACCTTCGGAAAATAATACTGATGTAACGTTCCAGTATGCACATCAAATTTTCCTCACTCTTGCAAGATTATTTATTTTCAGAACTTTTTTTTATTGCAAATTGTTGAATGGTCTTGTGGTCTTCCTTACCTTAACAAATTCCATGTAACCAAGGATGATGGCTGTTTTTTTTGGTCTGTTTGTTTTGTTTTGTTTTGTTTTTATAACGGCAAAAGAACTTTTACTGGAAACTTGTGTGCCTGCAATTTAAAGAACGAGTTATAAGGACCTCCACAAAATAATAATATTCAGCTTGATAAGCAGACCCACTTATTCCTTTGACTGAGTAGTTACTATGCAAACATCAATTGAATACAGCTGAAACAAATAAAAAATCAAATTTTTTAAAGCAGCAATTACAATATTTTTTGGATTTTTAAATCGACTTAGACATCAAACATTGTGAATAGAAATAGTTCCTTTTAACTCGACATTTTCAGATGTCCTAAAAATATAAGAAATTGTAGACTATATGCTTGCATCATGATGTGGACTTCCTACTTTACTCTGGGCTTATGTAATACTGGATTTATCTCAGATATTACTGTGACTAGGGTGAAGAAGGAGAGAAATCTCAAAACTGATAAAAAGGGTATGATGATTCAGGAGAGTTAAAATGTTAGAATTAAATAATATAGCAATATTTTAAAATTTCTAAATGGAAGTGTTTGCCTTTCAAACTCTTAAAAACAAAATATATTGCAAGCAAAGTAAAACCATTTTATTCAAAAAGAAAACCTTGATATATTCATGATTTTCTTCAAAAAGCGTATGATCTGATTCCGCTTTTAATATGACACTAAGTACCGTGATGCTTGGTTCTTTGTATTTGCCTCAATGTCATTTATTTTTTAATGTAAGATTTTTTAACTTTTAGAATAAAAGTACTGAGAGAGAACTTCATGTCCTCATTTTCCCTCATGCAGATGACACCTTGTTTCCTTACAAAGTCAGCTTAGAGACTTTGGAGCAGAAAAAGTAAATTAGAATGGCAAGTATAGCATCTTTATATTTAGCAAACTAGTCCTTGTCAGACTGTATCGCTGTAGCCATTATATTCCCATTATGAACTGGATTTCTCTTACCTGCAAATATCTCCAAAGACACTATGTACATATCAGAGCAGAAGAAACTGGCTTGTTAACAGAGTTCTAAATAGATATAACTATTTTTCACACAAATGAAAATGAATCTGGCAACAAGCTAACCTTTGTTAAATATTATCAGATATCTACTGAGCATGAATGACTCAGAAAATTCATTTCAGTAACACAGAGCACTCTTACCATTCATGACATGGTACACTGTAAGTCACTGCCAACAGTGCACTCTACCCTTTTTTGGAACAATATTCTTTAGTAACCTCCGCACATCACATTAACATTTTCAGATCTTCGAGCACTGTTTGCTTCGTCCCTAAACTATTTGGCTATGCAGGAATGCTCTGGGCACTGAACAAGTCAAGCATTTCTCCTGGTATTTGCTTACAAGCAATTTTCATTGAGAGATTTTCCTTTAATCAAAATAAATAGGTTGTCTTAAGCCAAAAGTGATCTTATTGACAGATACTAAAAATGTTAAATGAGCAACCTGTTCTTTAAACATTCCTTTTCTAATTTAAAATCATTACAGCACTGGAGCACTGACACAGTGTTATTTGTTATAATTTCTTGCTTGATTAGTGTAACTTATTCCTATGATTTCTTCTTTAATTTTAGTTTTATTTAAAATCATTAGCACACAATTTACATTCATATTTACATTCCTCACAGTGAACCAATATATGGAAGTGATGAAAACTAATATTATTGTAATACTGGTTTTGGTCTGTGCTAAATTGTATCTCTTGCTTTCTCAATGTTCAACAGATTCATATTTCTAAGTTAGCTCTTTAATAAACTTCATATTTCTTTTGGCATTCATCTATTTCTACTTTTCTGTGTTAATTTGTATGAAAAAAGAAATAATCATTAGAATATACAGTGAATAACGAGATGAAGTAATTCATGGATAATTAAAACACAGCATTTCAGCATAAAGTCCTTGGATTTTAAACTTCTCTATGTTCCTAAGGTAAGAAGTTTGTATTTCGAATTTTTTAAATATAGCTGAGTATAAAAAGCATAAAAAACATCCAATAACAGGATAAGCAGTACTGAGCTCAGCAAAATCACGATCTGTTTCAGAAAAGGTGAAAAAAAATAGAGAGATCTATAAAGAAAAGCCATTTCGTAGTTGCACTGACCATTGTCCTTGATGTGTACCTTGCATATTATCCTCAAATGGAAAATGTAAATACTGCCTTTTAGTGGGAGGAATAAAATACAACTTGAACACCTTAATGTGCCGGCTAAGTGTCTTCGGAAATCTATCCTCAATTTATGTTTGAGTTTAGCCTCAGGGAAATTGAACTGTCAAAGTCTTTAGATAAAAGTAAATAGCATGAGTGTTGCATTAGTTAAATTCTGAAGCAATTCAGTATAATTTATTTGCATAACGTTACGTCACTTCTAAATAATATTAATGTAGATACAGGTCTATCACAGTCTCCTGTTGCATAGAAAGTAGGTAATACTGCTCAAAACATATTTTTAACAATTTCTAAAATAATTTTCATAATATTTGAACCAAGTCGTTAAGAAGTATGACAACACATATGTATTTATTTTTAAATAAGGAGTAGTATAAAGCTGAAATAGTCATCACAATTGATGTGTGCATACCATCTCCATACATTCTGGTAAAAATAAATTCAAAAGACTAAGGATTTACTTTGAAGAAATAAACTTGCCCCAATATTATTTTTTTTTTCATGTTGCTAAAAGATTCTAACAAATCTTTACTTAACAAATATTTAATTTGTACATTTGAAATATTTATAGTAATGAGATTAAGTTTGCAGTCATACAGAATTATTAATTTGTATCCCAAAAAATCAATCAATAATACATAACATTATCAGTAAAATAACGATTAATACAGCAGCTTTAGTTTTTTAAATTTATCTTTGGATGAGACAGAAATTATTCAGACTTACAAGCATAGAACAAATACTCTAAATATTAGTTCGTATATGCTTTTTGAGTATGTAATCCGACAGTTTTGTTAGGGTTGTTGATCATCAGGTTTGCTTATTGTATTTCACTGGAACCAGTCCCTTCAGGAGTTTAGGACAAACCATACAATGATTTTTTCTGTGGTGTTTTTTTTTTTTTTTGTTGTTGTTGTTTGTTTGTTTATTTGTTTTTGTTCTCTTTTATATTTCCTTTATAAGTTTGCAGTTCTGTGTCTGTAACATTATAAGAAATATGTGTTTCTCACTATGAAATTAAAAGGATGTTTTGTTAACTGCTGAAGTGGATACTGAGCAATCCAGGTTCCATCTCTACCATTTATAAGAAGTATTGTTTTTCCTTCATTTATCCTGATGTTGTTTTGTAGAAAACTGAGAAACAGAAAAACTGTTGAAAGAGAAACACTTGTTAAGGAGTGTCTCACTCTTCTTTTATGGATATGACAGGGATGTGTAATATACTATATCAATTTAATCCAGTTTTGTTTTCTGGACTGTTAGATCTGGTGGTCTGTTTTTTGTTGTTGTTGTTTGTTTAGTTGTTTGGTTGTGGTTTTTTTTTGTTTTTGTTTGTTTGTTTGTTTGTTTGTTTGTTTGTTTGTTTTTTGCTCCTTAATTTATGTTTTTATGGTTTTATATTTTTTAAAACGTGTTTTAGGGGTTTATGTCTCTCCCTTCACAGAGTGAATGAATGCTTGTCACAATATACAGATATGTCTGTTTGTCTTTGGTCTAAAAATATATATTTGAAAACATAGGAAAACAAAAACAAACAAAAGCCACAAACCAACAGGAAACAGTCTTATTTCATTCAGAGCCACTGAATGAAACACTACTCAAAGGTTTCAGTGCTTTCCCTATTCTGCAAATATATTGGGGAAAAAGAAAAAAAGAAAAAAGGGAAAATCTGTGTTTGCCTTCTGGAGGCACAGGGCGAAGAAACTTCTTTGCACATTATTCAGTAAAGAAAGAGAGCTATGCACAAGCATTGCACAAGATGGAAAGCTCACAACAAAGTTTGGTTGGTTTTGTACTCATCTTAATTGTCTCATTGTTTTCTTCTGTCTCAAGATACTTCTAAATCTAACCTCTCTTTCTTCCCCCCAGAAGTGGTCAGCTGATTTTAACAATAGCAAAACATTAAGCAAAGATGGCTCAAAGACACCAATCAGGCTATGAAAGATGGACTTCTATATTAATAGTTGGTACATGCCTTCCTCTGACAGAAAAAATACACAGCTTTTAGCCGTTAGCAGTCAAATTAGGTTGGACTTCTGACTTCCTGTTTGTTGCACAGTATCCCTAGGGAAAGACCTGGTGACAGCTTACAAGCGTACTTGGCTGGCTGAGGAAACTACTGCTGAAACCCAGGAGTCTCCACACTCCAGCAAACAAGGTGAGGTTTCATACTTTATTCTTTCACCAGGAAGCTATTTGTTTCAAAATTTTTTGCCACCTCTCACTGACATTTACAGAGAATGAAAGTACGTGTCACTTACAAATTCTGTGGGAGGCAGACCCCTTCCTTTCCATCCTGTGTCAGTTACACATTTCTGAGGACAAATTTCAGGTTTATACACTGCCACTTGCTGCATTTTGGTCCTTGATCTCAGTTTGCTCTGCTTCCTGCAGGGCTGGTGATCTGCTCCTCTGCCTGAATCTGCTCATCTTCCTGGAGTTTGATCCAGAGCCCAGTGGAGTCAAAGACTCCTAAGACTTAGTTTGGCTTCAGTGGGTTTTGCAGTCTGCCAGATACATAATTAATTTATTTCAATGGAGTATGAATCAGGCTTTTTGTACTGCCAGATGTATAATTAATATTTCAGGATGAATTCCAGGTATCTTGCTGTTTCATAAGGTTTCTCTCACTTGCTGAGTTCCTGTCCTCCCTGTAGGAAGGTCATAAACTAAACTAATATTAAGTTAATAATAATTATGATTAAACAACAATAACTGTGATTCTATGGTTTTACATATCAGTTACACATGAAAAATATTTCAAATTACTTTGCAATTTCCAGAACAACAGCGTTTCCATTTTCCAAATGAAGGCTATTTTTTCGCAGTCTGATAAAATATGTTTTTCACTACATTTTGTCATTCTTGAGGGATAATTTTGTGCTGTTTATGTAAGAAAAGGCAGAGGTGAATTTACTTAAATATTCCAGAATCACTAGTTTTATGCATAACTTCAATTTTTTTTTTTTTTTTTTTCCTTAATGATTGAAAGTGGACAAGTGAGGTATTTTATACTTTTGTGAAGGCTTGTCTTGAAATACATTCCTTTTCTATTCCCATTCAAGCAGCTTTGTCTTTCTTTGAAGTTTTACACAGACTGGAATAGAAGTCTGCCATGTTCAAGCCTGTTAATAGAACCACTTTCTCTAGAACACTGCAGCCTGTAGTCTGACTCCTACTGTGATTACTAATACATCCTTTCACCTATTCACTCTAAGGCAAACATCTATTTTCCCTAATGAAAAGTTTTGTATTAGAATACAATTAGTATGCTCTAGCTTTACAAATTGAATGTCAATCTAAAAAAAAACATACTAATGAAGGAAACTGTCCATATTCTAATTTTATTTCAAACCATTATATTGCTTTCTCAGCAAACTGCCATGTAAAACTGAGCAGACATTTGAGATAGTAGTGAAAGTGTCTTGTTAACATTGAAAGAGTATTTTGCTTCCCCTGACCTGCTACCTGTCTGTCTTTTGTTTGAATGTCCCTGACTGGTGTATTAGTTTCAGGATGATACAGTATTTTTGCAAAGCTCTGAAGTTATAGTAAGTATTAGAAAAGAATTATCGTTTTGCATTGCATTTCCATTGATGTTTCCTCCTGATTCCCATCTGATGGAAAACTGAACATAAAAAGTAAGGATACCATTTCTAATAATCATTCATTGAATGATCAGCTTTAAAAGGAAATTTGAAGAAAAGTTTTGAAATTCACTGCAGAAGTTTGTTTTCCAGTAATAACTTCTTTTTATTACGGAATATAATCATGAGCTTAACAAAGTTAAGTTTATTTCTATGAAAACAGGCCATTTTTATTTAATGAGAACATCTCCTAAAAAATACATAATTTTAATAGAATTCAAGAATTGCTTTATGAATCATCAAATTTTGAAAAGGTGGAAGTAAGAGAAGAAAAAAAAATATGTCTTGGTCATCCTAAAATTTATGTTAACTGTACATGGTGATATGTTATCTATTTGAAAACTGATCATCAAAAGACTGATAGAAATCTGAGTTCTCCAGTTTTGTTTCAAATCTTTTGGTAGCTGCTGTTGATGTCTTTTATGTGCTTTAAATAGACAATATGCAAAGCATCCAAAGATGTAACTGGTGCTAGAAAAGGAATCTTATCCACTGTTTCCTTAAAGAAAAGTTGTTGACACTGTTTAGCAAAAACACTTAGTTTCTTAGATTTCACTCTGCTTCTGAATAATCTTTTTGGTGTATAGATCAAAAGGAAAGCTTTCATCGTAGATCTTGAATTGGACTTTAATCAGTGTAGGAGTTTCTTAAGCTTTAGTGCAAGACCTTTTCATTTTCCTCAAGTGAAGTTTGATTAGATCATAAGCTCTTCAGAACAAATATCAAATTCTTTCAGTGTTTACTGCACTAAACAATGCAAAGCACCACAGTTTTAGCTTCAAGAAAACAAACTGTAATTGACATGTTTGTCTCAGTGCATAGAAAGATCAAAAACAGAACTATTTTTACTGCTTGACTATGTAAATTGCATCCAGACTAAACTAGCCACAGTCTCTCTAGTATATCAAGATGAATGCACAGATGTTGGATGCTCTTTTAAACATGTCACATTTTTATTGTCAGTGTTTCATATGTAAAAATATTTTGTCTTTACTTTGATTTTTAAAAAGCGGGGTGTATAAATTTGTATTCATGGCCACACATCATTATTTTAATTTTAATTTTTTAAATAAAAATAGACAGGAAAGGTATAATGAAACTTTGCTGTGCCAGAATTTTTCTAAATGATATCTCTGGAAGGAAATATGACTACATCTTTTACATCTTCCCCTAAAGTGCAAAATTCACATTAACCATGTATGCTGAAGCACTATGTGTCTGGAATACTTACTGCAAATGCTATCAACTGTGCATTTGAAGAACTTATCTAAAAGTTATTTGAAGCCAATAGGGATCTTTCCATTGATTTTAAAGGGCTTGGAAATAGGCCTTTAGCCTTATTTTCTGTTCATGAATCATTCAGAAGCCAGTCCTGATGTCTAGTTATTTGTAAGTATGGGACAAACAGTTTGGACAAACAATGCCTGCTCTGCAGGCTGTTTCCAAAATGATAATTTAGGCTACTCACTGTTCAATATTCATGATATGTGATTAGTCATCTACATCATCATGATATTACTTCTACCTAATTGAAGGATTGAAACTATTTAAGCTATAGCATCTGTCTATTTATATTCTTATAATGGAGTAGTTCATTGCTGTAGTGTATGAATGAATAATGAATAACAAACATTGAACACTGAATAATGAATAGTAAATAATGTATGCATTTTGGTAAGATTTTTAAAACAAATATTCATTTGTGCTACTATCTATGAAACTTTCAGAATTTAGAATGTTTTCAGAAATCTTCAGCAGTTGCAGGAAGAACATGGAATAACAAGTATTTATGTTTACATTTTTAAAGAAAAGGAACTCATTTCTTTATATTTTAACCATTGCATTAGGTCTGTGGTTTAAGAGAAGGGAAGCTGCATTACTGATAGAAAAACTTACCAACGCTTTTTTTTGGCTTCATTGCTTTCCCTCCACCAACAGCATTCTGGATTTACAAGAGTAATAATATGCCATATTTTCATTTTTATATTTTCTGAGTTAAATAGGAAAGGGTTCTTTGATTCAACACTTGAGCTCCTATGCTAGAATGCACTGCACATTCCTCATTAGCTTGGAAGAAATACTACAAATAACATGATAAAATGAAATAGTACTTTGGATAACATTTATTTTCACTTACATTTATTTTCAGTCAATTTCATCATAAAATATGTGTATTTCTCGAGATCTCTATCTCTTATTTGCTCAGCACTAATATCTTGTTGCTTTTTCAATTCACAGTTGCTTTTAGTGTTTGCTTTCTCTTGTTGCTTATTTCAGCATGTTTTTTGTTTGTTTGTTTTTCCTTTCTTCTTCCTCCCTCTGCCAGGTGTTTGAATCTGTTAATTATTTTTTATCTCCTATTATTTTTTCAATTTACTTTTTTCAAAACTAATTTTTTCATTTTCTTTTTCTGTCCATTTCTTCTGTTCTCCCACTGAATTTACTCATTGTCAGTCTTTTGTGTTCTTTTATTTTCTCAGCAAGTTCTTTAATATTTTCAGTTAGCACTCACTTATCTGCAGTTACTCCCTTTGTGATTTTATCCTTTTCCTCATCACATTTACTTGTTATTTGACAGCCAAGCTGTCTCTTGCAAAAAGTTGGCAAATGATTCTGATGTAAGCAGAACTCCTTTTGCAAATCTTGTAGCACACAGTGTATTATCAAGTATGTGTTAATTCTCACAACCCTTTTCCTCCCTTTTTCTGATGCAAATCTCATTTCCCATTTGCTTATGTGATCTAATCCAGGGCTCTCATTTCCAATAAACTGTGCCTGGCATCTTCTGACTCACAGGGATGTAATTTTTTCTGCATACGTATGTCATCCCCAATATAAACTCAGAAACCTCCCTCACAGCTAACTTCAAACTTGTTTGCTATTGTAATCTGACAATTAGAAAAAGAGAAATTTAGAAGAGAATAACTCAAAACTAATTCTTAAGTCCCCTCAATGACTAACAGTGAGAAATGACTGATATGTATTTAGAGACATTTGATGTGAAATAGAATCATCTGTAAATCTTGTCCATTGTAAACAATTAAAAAATAGTTAGTAATATGCAATAACAAATTTCTTACAATTCTGCCGTCATTATATCTGAGTCTTATATTTGGATCGTGCTCTTTTAGATATTCCACATCAGAAGGATTTAATGTTTTAATACCAAATTTACTTATTTTGAGATAATTGATATTATATGAGGATTTGATTCTGTAACATGGTATAGTAATCTGCTGAAATCTCTATGCAAGCACAATATAGAAGTTGTATTATACAGTTGGATCACAATGTGACTCACATTATTGGCCTCTGCATGCCCTCTGTACAAGTCTTGGGTGTCACTAATTGCTGGTTTAAATGTGTTGAATCCAAATCAGTCCAGGTTATTTCCTTTTCTGAGACAGTCCCTGCTGTCTTGGTTTAGGACCTTGGCAATGACCTATGCAAAAAATTTGTATACACTGAATGGGATATTTTAACTATGGTAATCTGACGGTTTATGGACAGCTAAAGAAAACAGATGCATAGCAAATACTGTTAATCTGACCTACTTTAGGTCTCTGTTTTAAGAAGTGAATTCAGTCCTTGAAGAACCTATTATTCTCTGTAAGAGTAAATAAGATTGCTCCCTCAAATGACAGTGCCTAAAGTGAGAACCCCATCCACTTTTGCTAACTGTTGGTGATAAGGCATGTCTGAGAACTATATAAAGAAGAATAAATTATACAGTTACCAGGTAGGACATCTTGGATATTCCTAAGTCTATTTCTGTCTCATGGTAGTAGCTTAGTGGATAAACTAGTTGTCCTTATAGACAAAAAAATAAAATTTTGAGGTACTGCTGCAGACATGAGTCTGAAGTGCAGTTTGAGATGGTTTGGTTCAGTTATGTTTTTGTTCAACACCAGTGTGTTTTATATGAAGTTTTATTTCTTTGGACATGCTTTTTATCTTCTCAGACATGGGAACTTTCATAGTCTACAATACGATCGATTCTCAGGCTGTATCCAATCATAATGGAAAAAAATTGAGAGGTTATCCCACTGTGCAGCCATTGAAACCTCATAACTATTGCACAGGACCTCATGAATTGAATGAAGAAAATGAACTTCCTTCTGTACATAAAATAATATGTTTATAAGAAAAGGAAGATGTGATTCTTTTTTTCTTTTTAGAAATGAATATTCTTATTTAACTACAGCATAGGCATAACTTTTTTTTTTTTTCCCCAAAAGGGATGCAATATATTTAAATCAGCTTCCAAATAATATAAACTAATAAAACAGTAATTATTCTTTTATCTCCTCCTAAATATATGTATGTATTTACGTAAGATGCTTCTCTAGAGCAATTAGGAAGTAGTCTTTCACAAAACTGTTTCAGGCAGTGTAGAGGCTTCATGGTTCATTTACTAAAACCAGAGCACAAATCCAATTGTCTTAAAGGAAAATAAATTGCAGGTGAACTTCTGATAATCTTTTTTAATGGAAACTTGTGAAAATGAATCAGATTTCTAGCTGTGAGAGAGAGATTAGGGTTATTTTGTTTTTAGTACATGCTAGATTATGAAATATTTGTTAAAATACACCATTTACCTTCTCTTTTAAGCTTTATCTCTTCAAGGTTTTCAGAATTTAACAGAATTGTGTTCCTAATCTCCTGTAAAACTGTAAAAGTAAGTTATATTGATCATGCAAAATTAACAGAACTACATTAATAAATTCACTACTAAGAACGTTAATAAGAACATAAAAGAAATGAACAAAGACATTTTAAAAACAACAAAATAGATTATGAACAATACAGAAAGTGCTAGTTTCATGCCATCAGCAGAGAAAAGTTCATTTTGCTGCAAAAAGTTTATTTAGAATAATGCAGAGTTCATTAAAATCAAAGGAATCAAAGCATATGCTTAAAATTGAGCATGCTTAAAATTGAGCTTCAGGGCTACTTAAGGGGGGAGACTGAAAAAGATAAAATAAAAGACTGAAAAAGTTTAAAGAGAAACTGCTCCATTATATATAACAACAATAACAACAACAAATTCAATTTAAACACTAACAAAGAAAGACAAATTTTAATTACTACTATGTATGTGAAATACTAAAAATTGAAAGAAAAAAAAGCAAAAAAGCATGACAATGTCCAACAGAATACACGTATCACCAAATGCTATACAGAGAAAAAAAGGTACTGTTTCTTTTTGTCCAAAGGAGTTCTGATCATAGGATCATGTTCAGTATCCACCATTAATTCCCTATTTTACAAAGAATCATAGAATCATAGAATCCTTAGAGTTGGAAGGAATCTATAAGGTTAAATCTCCTCCTCTACTCTGCCCTGGTAGGGCCTCATCTGGAGTACTGCGTCCAGTTCTGGGCTCTCCAGTACAAAAAAGACAGGGATCTCTTGGAAAGAGTCCAGTGGAGGGCCACAAAGGTGGTGAAGGGCCTGGAGCATCTCTCCTATGAAGAAAGGCTGAGTGAACTGGGTCTGTTCAGCCTCGAGAAAAGAAGACTGAGAGGGGACCTGATCCAGGTCTATAAATATCTAAGGTGTAGGGGGCAGAACGGCGAGGCTGGACTCTTTTCAGTGGTGAGTGGAGACAGGACAAGGGGAAACGGCCAGAAACTGCAGCATAGGAAGTTCCGCACAAATGTGCACAAGAACTTCTTTATGGTGAGGGTGACGGAGCACTGGAACAGGCTGCTCAGGGAGGTGGTGGAGTCTCCTTCTCTGGAGATATTCAAGACCTTCCTGGACACCTACTTGTGTGACCTGGTGTAGGAAACCTGCTTTGGCAATTGGACTCGATGATCTCTGGAAGTCCCTTCCAACCCCTACAATTCTGTGATTCTGTCATCTAGTCCAACTCCCCTGCAGTGAACAGAGATACCACAGCTAGATCAGGTTGCCCAGGGCCTGATCCAGTCTCACCTTGAGAGTTTCCAGGGACTGGGTATCAACCACATCTCTGAGTAATCTATTCCAGTGCCTCACCATCCTCACTGTGAAAGACTTTTCTCTTATATCTGACCTAACTCTATTCTCTTTAAGCATGACACTGTTGCCACTCTTGCACAAATTGACCTGAACTAGACACTGAATGCTGTTATCTTCTACAGAATTGTGTGTATTGTCATGAGTATTTCATGACTAGGCAATGTTCAGAATGCCTGGAGCAAATAAGGCTTACAGAAGGCTTGCTGTATCTCTAATCTAGTCATGTGATGTAAACTTAACTGATGAATCTGGCCCTTAATTTTACATCAATTATATTAGAAAAAGTAGAGGCATTTAGTGGCACTTCGCAAAAAAAAAAAAAACCTGTAATAGTCAGTGATCCTAATATATATATTTTTTTCCGTATACTAATCCTATTATGACTGACATGATAAAGATCCTAATTTTTAATTTCTCACAACTTTCTCACAACTATTATGCAAGTTGTAATTAAATTGCTGCTATCTGTACGTCAAAGATTGAAGCAAAGTATATGGCTTCACCAAATATTTTCAAGGCTCACAGATACCGTGGATTTCTTAAAATAATTTTAACCATATATTCTACAAAAGGTGGTAATAGTAATATACTTAGCTTAGAACACACTTTTAAACAAAATAACTTAATTGTAAGCCTATAATCAACATTTGCCACATGCCTTCAATTGCTGGGAAAAATAAAAAAATAAAAAAATTCTGTCTTCATAAAATCCAAACATCAGAGTTAGATCAGGGTTGATCATTCATTGAAGTAATTACTTACTAGCATAATAATTTATAAGTAATTGCTATCAATTTTTTTTTTTTTTTTCCAAAATAACAGTTTTAAACTCACATTATCCAATAGTCAGATGGTACAATATTTGCAGCCCATCTCAGATCCATCCTGACTGCAATCAACTACAACTTTAAAGACATAAATATCCTTACTTTTTAACTGTAGGATCTTTGTTTTATGTGTGTGTGTGTGTGTGTGTGACATATACTGTATGAACTATGACTGAATGCTTCCAGTTCTTCCTACATTTTTACCATTCTTTCTGCTAGGTTCAGTTGTCAAATGAAATTGTCGGAAAGGTTTTTGTTTTTATTGAATACTTCTATTGTTAGGACTCATAGAGTTCTTGTGGGGAATTTTTATATTAACATTTTCTTAATATTATTGCTGTTTTCTTATCTATACATTGTCTGTTTATTAAATGTTGTTGCTGTTTTATTTTAAACTAAATTTTATGCCACAAATAAACATTTCAGAGAGTTTTGATCTTTCTAGTGGATGTGAATTTTAGGTATTTTAAATGTACCCTTTAACTTGTTCTTTTATTTAAATGTTAATATTCTGAGATCTTGGTTTTAAAATTCATTTTCCTTTCCTGTTGTCGAGAAAATATATGATCTATATTCATTTACTGTTTAATGGTTTAATACATATATTTACATAGTAACTCTCTTAGATTCATATACTCTGCCAGTGCCCAAAGGCACTTCTTAATGCCAGAAACTATCCTTTCTTCTCATTCACCACCTCTTCTTCTCCTCTGGAATAAAATGAAGTTAAACAAAAACTTTCTTTGGATAAACAGTAGATCATGTTTAAATTACTCATAAAACTGTTGCTAATTTCATTGGACTCAGAATTTTATATTTGTTTCCTGTCATTCTATTTTTATGTAAGTGTTCCAAAGTCAGCAGAAATCAATGTAAAGATTCCCATTGGCATCATTTGGATCACAAAGCTCAATACTGTTTTCTAAATGCCTTTTAATGTTTTATTTGGATCTTATCCTAGGAAACGTATGGAGTAGATAACCTATCTTCATGTATAAGTACTGAAGTTTGCATCCTAAACCTTAGGTTATGGGATTATTTAGCTTAAAATTTGAAGTGACTGCAAGCTAAACATAATAAAAAGCTTAAGAACTTGGTACCTGCACCAGCTTGATATTTAGGGGAAGAAGAAAATTATACTGTTCTCAGAAGGACAATTGTGGTTTTTAAAACAGAGGGAATCCAAGTACCCACACTAGATTTGGGCAGATCATTTGACGATTTACACTGTCTGTTACTCAAGCACCATGGGGCTTTTAACAATAAAAAGTTGTCACAAGCTGGCTTTTATGTGTCTCTGAAAACAAACAGTCTGGCCTTGTTAGCTTTGCATAATAAAGATCTTAAAAGTGAATATTTATTTAGAAACATATTCAACTTTAATTTTCAGAGATCTGGGATGAAGAAGTGGCAGTTTCTCTCCCGGATTTGCTGAAGGTTATTTCTGCTCCTACATGCACTGCTGAGATTAAATCTACATCAATTTTGGACTTATATCTTAAGTAACATTTTGTGATAGTGTTACTAATGCTCCACTGATGTGCGTTTGTGGTTATTTAGTTTTATCTCAGTGTTTTTCACGTTCAACATGTATGTAATTCAGTCACCAAGTGGTTCAACTCACCTAATCTTTAATGTAAATGCTTCTCCTTCTCCCTAGAATAACAATATTTTCTTGAAAAGGCTTCAACAAAATTTCCACCTACTTCTGTCTTCAAGCCCCTGGGAGCTCTGTGCCCACAAGGATTTCCTACAGAAGTAAAATACATATCCAAGCATACAGAATTTTTGAAACTCCTTAACTGGAACCTCTTATATATTCATTTTCTCAAAAAATTCTAAATATGATGGAAGTGCTGTATCACTAGCAGGAAATAGAAATGAATGTGACAAGAATTCCATGAATTTAATGAAATGCAAAATGTTAGGGTGAACTCTGAGAGTGTTTTCATTAATAGAGTCTGATGATTATACATTGTTAATGTGGCAGAATGGGTGCAGAGTTGAAGATCAAATACAGCAGATGACATTTCACTGTAAAACTGACTGAAGCAAGGTGCTCACTCATATCCATTATGCTACGTGGGAGTTTAAGTTCTCTGCTGAAAGAGGTAAATTCTGCAATGGAGACAAAATATATATATATATATATATATATATATATATATATTCAATTCAACCATTAAATTTTACAGGTGCTTTATCAGCTAGTAAAACAGAAACTCTAGGTAGCACTTCAAAAAGAAGCCAGACAAGCACATATATTCACATGGAATTTCTTCACAAAGTGCATCTGAGAATTAACTGATGTATTTTCCGTTGCGCAGAATTCAGTATCTCACAGATTCTTTGGCACCTTTATTTCAATGCATGTTTTCTCCATTTCTTTCTACTTCTTTGTTCATTTATTTTTGATTTTCTCCTCTTTCTTCCTAAAGTGGATGATCTCTCTCGCAATAGTCCAAACAGAACTGCGAAGAATCGCTCACATTCATAGCTGCTGTTTTCATTTCAGATCCAAAGAGGTGATTTGGGCCTGTTCTGCTTGCATTTTAGTTGAGACTTCCTTATGTGTTCGTAGAACCATAAAGGAGAAGAAAACTGATTGAATGCCCAACACTGTGATGATAATGTCTAGTTCTAAGTCCATAACTTCCTATAAGTTCCTAAATGTGTCTAATTTCTATAATTAGCTTCTTCAATTTTTTGTTAGTAGTTTCAAATATGGATACAGTCTGTGTGTACTAGAATAAAAATATGTTTTTCTTTCTCAGCTCTGTGGGTAGCAGATACAAATGAGTATGACACTTCTAGATACTTCCTAGGTAAACACATAGAATTCCTGTTGCGTGTAAAAGAATTTATATGTTTATTGAAAAATGAACAAAAGTCCTTGTAAGATAAAAGTGTGACATAATTTCCTACTTCTTTCTTTTGTTGATTTATTGTTTTATGCTATGAATCAATCAAGAATTTTTTTTTATGCTAAATATTTCAGTGTAAATGTTGTGATCTTCACCAGATCAACCACTAACAGAATAGGGTTTAGAGGAGGCATAAGGAGTCTCATTGTGGCTCTTTGGAAACAACAAATTACCTGTTTGGAATTACTGAATTGAAGGGATTGGAAGGGACCGCAAGAGATAATTGAACCCAGCTGCCCTGCCAAAACAGATGCATTACAGTAGTTCACACAAGTAGGTGTGCAGACAGGTCTTTAATATCTCCAAAGAAGGAGACTCCACAACCACTCTGGGCAACCTGTTCCAGTGCTCCATCATCCTTACCATAAAGAAGTTATTCCACATATTTGCACTGAACTGTCTAGGTTCAATTTTTAGACCATTACTCCTTGTTCTATTGCTACACACCAGTGAGAAGAGCCTGGCCTCATCCATTTGCTTCCCACCTCCCTTTAGATCAGCTTGGTTTCTCTGATACTTATTTCCTACTGCATTTGCAAATAGTATCTTGTTTTGAATACTAGTAAAAATACTTAATCAGAAATCTTTACTGATATTTACAATTATTTTCCTCTGTAATATAGAGCTGATACCATTTACTTATTAGCTGCTTGAAATGTGATTCCTAGCAAATAATTGACCATTTGGGGCTTTTTCCAGATTCCACAGTAAGGTTTGCAAATGTTAAAGAATTCTTGATTTATCTTTTAAAATTAATCACTACAATATTTCATGTAAGAGTTTAATCAAATATTTTGAAGTATGTGACAGTCCTTGATGAAGGTTAAAATATCTGTCTAGTTATCATAATTCCTTATTGATTATATATGTCCTTTTTAACTGAATATAGAAGCTATTTCTTTTTGTTTAGACAGCAGTGCATGAATACTGAGTATGGAGAAAAGCTGCATTAGAGAGCTGTTAAGATGAGAAGGAAGAACATGCATTTCTTCAGGGTTAATTAAGGCAAGCAGAATGCAATTATCCACTTTAAATTTAGCTAACAGAACAATATGAGAAATGCCATACAAGTTTTAATCACTAGTTATGTTCAGGATCTTGTTTTTGTGTTTCATCTGAAAGATGGCATCTCTAGAATTAGGATTCTCTTTGGCATGTTATCTAGGCAGAACTAATACATGGAAAAAATATTACCTACTGTATTACTCACTACTAATATCTCTTTAAATACTTTATAAGTCGACAGAGCTCTTTCTTCCAACTGTGTGCAGACAAAACTGACCTTATTTAATTTAGGTGTGCTCATGTGATTACAATTTAAACCTGTTTTTCTGCAGCACTACAGATGATTGCATTATCTCTCTCAGCTAGCAATCTGAAATGGAGCAGCACTCTTAGAAATAAACCCTTCTCAGTACAATCTGTAGTTTGATTAGCGTGGTAATACAAGGGCAAAGGGTTGCCAAGAGTACCTCTTTAATAACCTCTGCAGTAAAAACAGATAGGAGAACAGAAGAGGGAGTAGATTTATCATTGGTGTTTAGGATTTCCTCTCTCATGCTGAAAGGTGAGGAAGACAGTGCTGTAATGTTACAGGTAATGAATGAAGACTTGGGTCTATACCCTAAATACTGGCAAGCATACACATTCTGCCTTCAATACAGCATATTCTGAACCACATTTAAGCCCATTCAAATTGTTCTCAATTTATCCCCCTCCTACTATCCCAGTATCTCATTTACAGTTAAGCCAGGACTTTAGCTGTCTGCTTGCAGTTCTCACTCCCTAAATGTATGTATGCCCCAAAAAATCAACCCCCACATACACAAAATATTTTTTCCTAGAGCTGTTCTAAAACTGTCAGTTCAAATATTGTTTCAAAAGGAATTCCTTTTAAAGAAAAAGTAAAGTGATGACAACAACAAACCTTTAAATTATTACTATGGACATATTCTTAACATTTTTAATTAAATTTGTTTCTAATGTCTTTATTGAAACATATTCATGTTATTACAGAAATGCTTCAACTTGGTCTTTCTCTAAAGGGAAAAATGTAACCATCCTCTGAATTGTGCCAATTATGTTTTTATTACAAAAAATTAGTGAAACATTTGAAGATATGATTAAATGCTCTTTTGAGCACTGAGCTACATAAAGAAGGTCAAAGTCTGTCTACTAACATTTCTTTCAAACCTTCTTGTGCTTTCTTACTGGTACTTTTGTTTATAACATGGTCTGACATTTTTTCTATGCTTCTTTCTGTATTTTGTCCTTTGTAAACAGTCAGTAGAGTTGTTGTTGCAATAGTACTTAAGGTTCTAGGCATGAGCATTAAAAAAACTTACTCATGAGAATATCAACTGAAATCAATGCCATTTTTTGTGACAATAATACGTATTTGTATCTATAGAATTAATCCTTTTTTTGTTGTTTTTGTTGTTTTTGTTGTTTCTGTTTTTTTTTGGTTTTTTTTTTTTTTTTTGGTTGGTTGGTTGTTTTTTTGTTGTTGTTGTTTGTTTTAAAATAGCAACAGGCTTGCATTGTATAGTAATAGTGTTTTTCTGTCAAACTGTTTTATTATCCTTTCAGTCCACAAAACTTTAGTGCCATTTCCCAGGAGAAAGCCTTCAGCAAAGTAGAGACACTTCAGAGCACAGCTAGGTACAGAATACAAGAATTATAAAACTGTCATAAATGTCAGAATGTATTGTAATCAGCAGCACAGTAGCTGTGCCTGGAAACCAGCCATTTATTCTAAGGAGTTCTTTATGGTCTGGTAAATTGTGTTAAATATAAACAAAATTGTAATGACATTTTCTATAAAATAATATTTTAACAATCCTCGACACTGCCAGGTTTTGTTTGTTTGTTCTGTTTTGCTTTTCACATCCTTTGTTTTCACATCCTTAACTTCTTAGGCTTTTATTTTACCTCTAAGACTTTTACTGTACATAGCCAGCACACCTTTTTTTCTGTTATTCATACACACTTACCTGTTCACTTCTCTTTAATACCAGCACTCTGAATTTAATCTCCTCAATGCCAGTTTTGCACCAGTGTGGCTTCGCTGACCACAGTGGAGCTTCCTCAGGCTTAGATAACTGTGTGGAAGATCAGAGTGGAGCCCATTTTTTATAATTAAATAATTACCGTTATTTAACTGGGGTTTTCTTTTGTACGAAAGCTAAAGCTTCTAAAATAAAGAAGCCCTCTGCTTATTTCCATCACACACTAAGGAAGCAAAGCCAAATAACAGAAAAAAAATCAGTACTTTGGGGGAAAAAAAAAAAAAAAAAAAAAAAAAAAAAGAAGATAAGGATAAATCTGAAAGTGAATAATTAAAGAGAAACTAAAACAATGTAAAAAACCCTACATTCCTTTGTAGAGAAATAAAAGAACACACAGGTAGCAAAACTGTTACATGGGAGTATTTAATATTTAAACATTGATCAGCAGTAAGTGTTACATGTGTGCAGCTATAAATAGTTAGCCACGTTAACAGAATAATTGCCATTTTGTTATACTGTGCTGTTAATCTTGCTCTCTGCCTTCCTCTTTCCTCCCTACTCACCTCTACTCAGTTCAGTCTCAGTTACAAGCCTCCAAACTTGCATTCATCATTTTTGTTGCTTTTGACACTTCCTGTAGTCAAATAAGTAGTGAGCACAGGTAATATATTATTTATTTATTGAGCATTGTGCACACTAGGAGGCAAATTAGCATTCTGTCCGTATCACTCACTGCTAGACACTGCACACAGATGGAACACATTAACACATTAGACCAGTTAAGAGGCTTTAAATTAGATTTGTGACTTGAAAGTTTGAATAAGAAAAGTAATAGAACACAAAATGAAGCAGGGGGAAAATTAGATTAATTATCTACAATATTTGGAGTGAACTGTTGCTGATGCACTGTTGTAAAAGGCTATTTCTATTCTACAAATAGGCCTCAGTTTTGCCTAAATCAAGATAATTGAATGGTTGTGGAAGCACACTTATTTACTCTTTTTAGTATTCTAGAGTTCTTTTCAAAATTAAACATATATATTTTAAGTGTACTGAATCACCTCAGTTTTGCTTTACTATTCTAAGGAGTGTGCATGAACTGCAGCTATTACAGGGCCAGTAGATACTAATCACGGAAATACAAATTTAAATCTTAATGACAAATTGAAGGAAAACTCAGTAAGAATTTTTAATGTAAAGATGCCACGTGTGCCATGTTACAATATGTGATAAAGTTCTGCTTTCTGTGAATGTAGCCTTTGAACAAGGAACAGTACGTACAATGCAAAACTAGATAACTTATTTCAGTCTTCCCATTTTCCCTCTTACCCATAGGAAAGACCTCGTTGCACCGAGTCAGGAAAAGCTAGCAAAGAATAAGACAAGGAACCAGACTGCACATTTGTACATCTGCTTCATCTTCAACTCAGCAAAATCATACCTCTCATTTTATTTATAAGACTATGTCCAGTGATTTAGGCAATTCAGGTAGACTGAAAGAATTCACCTGCGAATCAGATTGAACTGAGGAACACAAAATTATTATGACACTGATGCTTCTTTTACTTGCTTCTATCTTCTCTATTTAGTGAGATTGCTAATACACACAAAAAGCAACATATGCTGGAACAGCAAAAAAATTGGTAAGACAATCCCTAGCCTGTCTCAAATGCAATTCATCAGCTTTGTTGTACATCTCTCTCCTCTTCAATATTTGTGCATGTTTTTATTTACATGAGCAGTCTCCAACTGTTGTGTGTGTGTATATATATATATATATATATATATACACACACATTAATTTATTTTTGTGTCATTCATTTCTTTTAAGTTACTGAAACAGATTTATTTTTTTTTCAGATTTGAACTTTCAGAAAGACTGGTTAAATGAATATCTTATTCATGTACATAGACAAAAAGAATACACATTAAGATGCACTGTTGATCAATTATGCATTTTTTACAGTTTCCAAAAAGTGGAAAAGAAATAATGGATTAAGTAAAATTAGAGAAAACAACTTTACATCATATATGCACAGTTATACTGTATATGTCCACACATATGTCTGTATGATTGAAAAATGTTTAACATGCTTTATCACATTTCTCAGACAGATATTTGTTCTTTAGAAAAGATTTGTTTTACTAAAAATATTTGAGTTAAAAAGAATGTTTATTGCATCCTTGTATGGCTGTATTTATAAAGAAATGTGATGTATAAAATAATTTTAAAAAGAAGCAATGTGCAAATTAGTACGCAGACAGTTATTAAGAGTAGCTAAATAAATATAAATGAAGAAATAGTCTAAAATATGCAGGTAAATAGAAATATACATGCATCTGTTCTGATGTACATATATAAGAATGATATCTAGTGACTTTGACCGGTAGCGTTGTCATTGATACTACCAACAGATGTGCCATATTTATTTATCATGATGCCCAAAAAGGTATTTAGTAACTATTTGTTTTCTGATTCAGTGGAGACTAATTAATAATGATAATAATAATAATAATAATGGAATAAGTATCGTCATTTCATACTGATAGTTTTATCTTAGAGATGATTAAAAATATAATGAAACTAAACATTTGTTAAGATTCAAAAACAGAAAACCCAAATGAAAAATCCACGAATGTCTGTAAGCTATGAAAAAAAACTTTTTTTTTTTTTTTTTCAAAAAAGGCAACAGTGAAAAAGTCACAGAGAATTTGAAATAGCCAAGATACTATACTAGTGTATTGAAAGGTTATTAAAGGAGAAAATTAAGGGACATCTATGCTGAGACCAGTCAGAGCCAGTTATCAAAAGTCTGTCTTGGCTCCAATCAGTAAGAGTCAATAACATTAACAATTAATGGTAGCTAATGAGATTTTATGGAAAATAAGCCTTGTTATACAAACCTTTTAGTGTCTTTATAAGATTACAAGCTTGGTTTATAAAGGTCAGTTTGCTGAGTAAAATATTTAAACTTCTGTAGAGCAATTGGCTTTATGTTACACAATTTTCTGGTTTTAAAAATAGATTCATAGGAACAGAAGGTATCCATATTTAATATATGTATAATTGGTTGTAGTACTCTGTTGCAATAAGTAACTGCAGGTAGAATTGCTAGTCACCATGAATGAATGTTCGTGCAATGTTCTTGTGTGAATGAAGATTTCATGCAAGAATTTTCTCATCTGAATATTATTCACTGTTTATACTGGTAATTAACAAGAAAATATAAAAGAGTGAATAAAACTACTGAAAATTCTGGAACTGACAAAATGGCAGTAAATATATACAGAAAGAGGTAATTCAAGTAAAAACATTAAGGTAAGATATACTCCTTAGTAGAAATAAGTATATTTTAACAACTCAATTTGCAACTTGAAGGAGAGAAAGACTGTCAAAATGAAACCAGTAGATCACACAACAGGATCTGGAGTTATAGAACAATTAGATGCTTACCTAGGTTGCATTGATTTCAGACTTCACAAAACAGTATTGATCTGTTTTTTTCTTTACCTGTGCAGTCTAAATGTTTCCTTCCCCTGATGCTTTCGAGAAAAAGACTGTTGGAAAAATTTACATGAGAGCTGCTCTGAAAGTAATGACTCCTATTTTATCATTTTGGCCAAAAACACCAGAAATAGATTATAGTAATATGGTAATAACTTTTTGACAGTATTCTCTTACACGTGACAGATGGCAGCAGAGGGGGCAGTTCAATGGAATGTCATCTGACATGGAAGTATGCATGAAGCAAAGGCGTGCCATTGAATTTATCCATGTGGAAAAAAAAATTGCACCCATTGACATTCATCAATGCTTGTTATAGGGACCAAATAGTGAATGTGAGCACAGTGAAGTGGGGGGTGATATGTTTCAGCAGTGGCAATAGCAACAGTGGAACATTTCTGCTGGTACATACTTTTATGTGTGTGGCATGCAGACTCTTGTTCATTGCTGGCAAAATTGAAGAGCTGATGGTGGTGACAGTTGAAAAACAGTGCTTTGTAGCTGAGAATTTTGCTATATCAATTAGTGTTATTGAGCTCCTATTGTAGTTTCCATGAAAATTAATAGGAGGCATTAATTTTGGAGCAACCTATGTAAAAAAGGGCACTGTTGTCAAATTTAAGAGCTGAGCTTTATACTACAGCAGCATCTGACCCTTATAAGCTTGTTCTCCATGTTTACACTAATCTGATCCTCTTAAGATATGTCTTCTACTTATTTCCAGTTTGATCTCTCCCTTTTTACTTTCCACTCTTTTAGAAGAAACATCCTGATGGGTGTTGAAACCACCATTTTGACTACACAGGTGAGAGACCCTGAGTTGATACTACTCCCATAGATACCCAACTGAATTTGATTGCTCAGGTGTAGTTCAGAACTCAAACATCATCACTGACCATGTAAGAAGAAAAGGACTATTTCTGAGTTTCTATGCAGTATTAATAAAACTATTCATTGATTGTTATGACTGGTTGGATACCTTGGCTCTAATAACAGATTGACAGTTTTTGAAGGGTTTGAAAATATGGGAATTAGGAAGGCTGAGGAAAAAACTTTATGAGGAGAAGCTGCAATATCCCATGAATTCAATTTCTTCAAGGACATAACTGTGTCAAAACTACAAATGCCTAAATTAGAAACTTTGTGGCATTAGACATGATGTGATGTGGTGGCTTAAAGACAAAGTTAGGTACATTAAACTAGTTATAAATGTCATACATCAGAGAATAACTTCCCTAAGCAAGCATTGACTTTTCTATTTCTTTTAGTTTCAAAATTAAATGTAAAAAAGCTCAAAGAGAAGTTAGTAACTCGGGCACTGAAAATGTTTGGTCTGTATTATATGACAGAAATCAGATTAATTAATTTCTACAGTGTTCATGTTAAAAATCTTAGATATTCTCTACAAGATTGTTCTCTTTAGTATGCTTGGCACTTTTTAGCTAATGCTTAAGAACATTGAGCACCCATGAGGCATTCTATATGAGATTTTGAAATTTAGCTGAAGTCATTATCTAGAAATATATTGCTGTTCAAGGAGAAGAAGCTTTCCTAATTCTAACGTAGTATCTTTGCCTTAGCTGAGCTTAATGTTTATGTACTTACATCCTATGTAAGGACAGGATGTACACAAATCAGCTTTTGGGGGGCAAATATTTGCTATGTATGTGCCATAGCTCTAACATCCATAGTAAATCTAGCCAGTTAGACACTCCAGAATACTTAATTACTCATGTTGATTTCAGAATATGAGCTTTCCTGGCTCTGGATCACATCATGTTGGGTAATTATTTGATATGGTATTGATCAGTAATGCAGTATTTCATCTCAGAAGAAGTCAGAATAAGACAAGTTTGATTCTTGAACTGAAATGCTGAAATGTACCATCCACCACCTCACTGCATTTACATCTGCTGTCACCTTGAACGTTCCACAAAGAACAATAGGAAAGAATAAAAATGTGTACATTTTCTGAGAACTCTGAAGTAATTGCTTAGTTTTAAAGTTGTGTCAAATATATAAGAGGACAAGACTGAACAAAATATTCTAAAATAATATTGTACCATGACGAAGAATGAGTAGAACTTACTCTTGGAAGTTTTCTTTGTGACTTCTGTGCTCTGTCCTAATCCACTTAATTAGTAATGAAATCATTAATCAATAGGGTCTTTTCTGCCTGCTCACAAATGAGATATTCTGAAGCAGTTATGACAAAAATACTATATATAACACTAATAATTTTTTAAAAAATATTTTTATTATTGTTTTATCAGATGTTATCTCACTCTTTTATTTCCCTAGTTTTATTCTTCTGAAATAAAAATGTTTTTTATGTTATTTGGGAAATATTACCAGCTCAATATTTCAAATATAGAAATTTTTATTTGACTTTCTTTAGATTGTGCCCCTTCTTTTCTCTTTATTTCCTCTAACAATGTTAAAAAAAAAAAAAAAAAAATGCTTAATGAGAATTAGACAATAAGCTACAACAGCAAATACTTTTTTACAGTGGGTAACGTCATGCTTGTTTTTCTTTAAGAATCACTGGCAATAAAAAAGGATATATTCACATGGCTGAACTTGTCTGTAAATGACAATATGAGAAATGACAAAATGTCTTTGAGAACTTGAAGTAGCAGTGCATTTACAGAGGCTGATTTTATAGAGAAATCCGTTTGCATTACAAATTGCATGAGCAAAAAACCAAAGGAGGATTATTAAAGACTTGGTATAGATAGAAGGACATTGACTACTGTTACTGAAACAACTCATGTCAAGAAAAAATTTGTGGAAGTGAATTTTTTAATATTTAATGTAGTTTGATTTTTAAAAAAATATTTATTTATTTGTTTGTTTGTTCTTTTTGGAGAGACATCTGAATTCAAAACAAACCAATATTGTCTCAGAAGTACTATAAACAAATTTAATGGTAATGTACTACTACTTCTCTACATCTTGATTTTAAGCTACAAATTGTGTATTTTGCATAACAATAAGTTCAAAATTGTTTTTTCAAAATTTTGAAGACCAATCGTTTCCAGCAATGACAATGACAACAACTCCTAAGTACTCATTATATTCAACCAACCTAATCATAAAAACAGTTTAACAGAATATATTTTAAAAGTTTGTCTTTGTGATTCTGGTTTAACAAATACTCACGCATAAGGAGAACTGGCTTCAACAAACAATGAGAAGGCTGAGGTACTGAACGAGTTTTTTGCCTCAGTCTTCATTGGTGGACAAGATAACAGAACTTATCACATTCCCGAGCCCTGCATCCCAAAACCTCTAGGTGGGGACCGGGGCGACAAATCCCCCCCGCTGTGAGGACAGAGCAGGTCCGAGACCGCCTCATGAGACTGAATGTGCATAAATCTATGGGGCCGAATGGCATGCATCCCAGGGTTCTGAAGGAGCTGGCTGAGGTGGTTGCCGAGCCACTCTCCATCATTTTTGAAAAGTCCTGGCTGTCAAGTGAGGTCGCGGATGACTGGAGGAAGGGTCACGTCACTCCCGTTTACAAGAAAGGGAGCAAGGAGGACCCCGGGAACTACAGGCCAGTGAGTCTCACCTCTCTGCCTGGGAAGATCATGGAACAGATCATCCTGGATGACATGCTCGACCACACGAGGGATGGGCGTGTTATCCGTGACAGTCAGCACGGCTTCATCAGAGGAAGGTCATGCTTGACCAATCTGGTGGCCTTCTATGATGGAGCGACGGCATCGGTGGATAAGGGAAAGGTGACCAACGTCATTTACCTGGACTTGAGCAAAGCCTTTGACATGGTCACAGAATCACAGAATCACAGAATTGTAGGGGTTGGAAGGGACCTCCAGAGATCATCGAGTCCAACCCCCCTGCCAAAGCAGGTTCCCTACACCAGGTAGCACAGGTAGGCATCCAGGCAGGTCTTGAATATCTCCAGACAAGGAGACTCTACGACCTCCCTGGGCAGCCTCACCACATCCTCATCTCCAAATTGGAGGGATGTGGATTTGATGGGTGGACAACTCGATGGATAAGAAACTGGCTGAAAGACTGCAGATAGAAGGTAGTCATCAATGGCTCTATGTCCAGGTGGAGGCCGGTAACGAGTAGTGTCCCCCAGGGGTCTGTCTTGGGACCGGTGCTCTTCAACATCTTTGTCAATGACATCGATGTAGGAATTGAGTGCACCCTCAGCAAGTTCACTGATGACACCACGCTGAGCGGTGCGGTCAACATGGTTGAAAGAAGGGATGTCATTCAGAGGGACCTCGAGAGGCTAGGAAGGTGGGCACAGGTGAACCTCATAAGGTTCAACACGGCAAAGTGCAAGGTTTTGCACTTGGGCGGAGGAATCCCAGGCATCCGTACAGGCTGGAAGGAGTGGTCCTTGGAAGCAGCCCTGTGGAGAAGGACCTGGGGGTCCTGATAGATGAAAAACTTAATATGAGCCAACAGTGTGCTCTTGCGGCTCGGAGGACAAATGGTATCCTGGGGTCCATCAAAAGAGGGGTGGCCAGCAGGGACAGGGAGGTGATTGTCCCCCTCTACTCTGCTCTTGTGAGGCCCCATCTGGAATACTGTGTCCAAGTGTGGAGCCCGCAGTACAAAAAAGACAGGGAGCTGTTGGAGAGGGTCCAGAGGAGGACCACTAGGATGATCAGGGGACTGGAGCACCTCCCCTATGAGGACAGGCTGAGGGAGCTGGGCTTGTTCAGCCTGGAGAAAAGAAGGCTGTGGGGTGACCTCATTACAGCCTTTCAATACCTAAAGGGAGCCTACAGAGGGGAAAGGAATCAACTCTTTGAAAGGGTTGATACATGTAGGACGAAGGGAAATGGTTTTAAGTTGAGGGAGGGGAGATTTAGGTCGGACATCAGGTGGAAGTTCTTTACCCAGAGAGTGGTGAGGTAATGGACCAGGCTGCCCAGAGAGGTTGTGGATGCCCCGTCATTGGAGGTGTTCAAGGCCAGGTTGTATGGGGCGCTGGGCAGCCTGGTTTAGCATTTAACGTGGAGGTTGGTGGCCCTGCATGTGGCAAGGGCATTGGAGCTTCATGATCCTTGAGGTCCCTTCCAACCCTGGCCATTCTGTGATTCTGTGTGATTCTGTGATGTCAAAACCTACTTTTACTTTTATATATTAAAGAAAGACTTTACAAGATCAGCTAAATTTCAATTAAAAATGTAGTTAAAAACAAGCATTCTGCTGAATATCAGTTCTAAAAATAATAGCCTCTTGGAAACAAAAGAAAAAGGAATTCTATACTAGTGAATACACAGGCATGTTTCTTAACAACATTCAAAACTAGTATTTTTTACCCTTCATATTAATCAAGATGCTGTAAAGTCACAGACTTCAATCTGCATGCAAGGAAGAAATAAATTAAAACCAAAATCTTAAGGTATTTGCTATTTTTTTCCCTTTTTTGAGAGTAGAGAATGTAGATGCTGTATCAAGTGTTTGCATACAGTGGGCCTAAGCCTGCTCTAAAATTTATTAATGACCTCTAATGTTCTCAGTAAAGGAACATTTAGATATGTCCTGCATATTGATACGATGTTCACTTGCCAAGTTAAAAAAAAAAGAAGTTGAAAAATAGACAATGGAATGGAAAACTGTGAAACTATCTCCAAGTGATATGTTATTCAGCACTACAGTTACTGCTTATATAAGAAAATTTTTATAGAGTGCTGCATTTACAGAGTAAACTTTCTGAAATATTCCTGAAAAACAAGTTCCTGCATAATATTCATATGAATGATTATAAGAAAAAAAAGTTGCTCATGACTTCATGACTCTCACTGTCTTTGCAGTGTTTAGACAGACAGTGAAATCTGTTCAGCCATATTGTGTTTTCTTGTAGACAAGACTCCAAATTTTCACCAGATTTTGCCAATCAAGTCAAGAGTTGAAATCTTTAAATAAGGGACACAGCCAGGATAAAATTTATTTTTCTTTAGCTACAAGAAAAATACCACATAATGATAACCTTAGAGTAGACCATCAGCTGTGTAAATCAGGCTGCCTAGAATCAAGATGTCAGCTTACTCTTCATGAATCAGTTGTGGTCCTGAAATAGGTAGGCACCTTTTCAGCTGAACTTACTGAGTATGACAGCCCTAGGCTATGATTAGGCACACTGGTCAACATTCATAGTAGCAGATTTAACTGAGATGCCTAAAACAGAAGTCCAGTTGCTGTGCACTTCCTCAAAAGCTAGAAGCAAGAGAGATGGGAACCGTCAACAGACATTTTGTGAGAGTGCATGCACACTTTTCTTTGCAGATAGACTAAATAATGTATAAGAATATGAGTCCACACAGTCCATATAAAGATTTAAAAAACCCACAACTATCTGAAGGGCGTTTGCTCTGAAAACGATCATGTTAAGAATTTGACCCCATCTCATGCCGAGCAGTACAGCCTCACTGTGGTATGCATGGAACAGCCTGCAATTTAAATTAGTGTGACAACATGGGGTAGCACCCATGGCCCCCCTTTGCTGGGTACAAGATATGTTGTGGGGGCTTCCTCATACAGAGCCAGAGAGCTCACCTCTCTCATATTGGATGATCAAATGGGGAGTCTGCATTCCCAGGGAGTGGTGCTGGTGATGACCCATAGATAGAGTAACGGGAGCTGTTATCAGGGAAATTAAAATTTTCTCAGGATCAGTTATTAACGTATGTTTAGAAATTTGTAGGTGCTTATTAACATTTGGTAAGCATCTCTAGCATTATGGTTTAACTGTTGTATTACTGATATTGATCCAGAATGTATAGCTCACTGATTGCTGGTTAATTACATGTCATTAATAAATCATTAAACTGCTTTGATCCTAATTTACTTTAAACTATTTCAGTGGAGCAGTTTTTCCCTAATCTTGAATTATTTTCAGAGGCTGCTATTCCTTTCCATCAGCTATAGAGTTTGAATGTTCTAACTTAAGAGTCTTAAAAACAAGATTTGAACACTAGGCGGTTGGCTGAAATTTATACCAGTCTTTCAGAGAATTAATTTGCATGTCCTCATTCTCGTAGGAAAGAAATTATAACAATGGGAATGGCAATCCCTTAAACGGGAACATCTAAATGAGAGAAGCTGTGTGTTTAAAGTCTTGCTCTGAAGGGTTGTACTGTCCCCTGACAGTAAAAAATGGTTGCTAAAAGCTGTCAAGTGTTATTGGAGCTAAGCTATGATCAAACAAAATGTTCGAACATTCCGACAATGTTGTTTAGTTTTATTTGACTTTATTATTTTACTTTATTTTATTTTACTATTTTATTTTTACTTTTTTTTTTTTTTTTTTTTTTTTAACAGAAATGTGAAAGAGCTGCACAATAATGAAGGAGTTAGGTTAACTGATGGCCTTTTTGTTGCAAAGGAAGGACATCAACAAAACATTATAATAGCAAAGCTATTACCCTGGGCTGAGAGTACTTTTGTTTTACTCAGAGCAAGAAAAGAAAACGAAGAATTAGCTGGGGCAGACTATCAAGAGGCCCAATAAACAAATAATTTCAACTACCTCATACAAATTATGTGGCTCTGGTAACAGTTTTAAGCCACTTAGCCATGGATAAAAAAGGTGCTGTGAGAGGGCCCTTCACGGAGAAAAAAAGGTTGTTAATTCTGAGAGCTGGCAAAAGATCTTTCCTTTTAAATCATCACAAATAAATGGCTTTTATTGTTCTCCATATGATATTTATTTTACATTTTTGTGGTGATACATGGACTACATGGATTAAATTACACTACAAAATTCTTCTGTGCAGCGCTCTTTTTTTCGCTTTTAGTCTGGCTATCAACATCTCATGTAGAAAAACAACGGCCATGTTGCCCCAAGCTCTACCTGCTGTGCAAACAGTCAGTCCTCCTCCCTCTCTGCTGTCACTCCTGCTGAGGCTAACAGCAACCATGTGTCATCTGAGCTCTACTTACACTCCCTGATCCTCCTGTGAGGATCCTCCTGTCTCTGCAAATCTGTTAGCTGATTGTCTCCCACCATTACTAACTGACAATGTCTAATACATTTTCTTACCTTGCCTTCTTAATATTCATATATACCGCAAATGTAGTCTGCACCAAGTTCAACTGGTGACACAGCAGATGGATAAAACAAAAAGTATATAGATTACAAGAAAAAAGAAATTGTTTGTGTTTTGTCTTTTTTTTTTTTTTTTTTTTTTTTTGTGCTTCTAAATAAGGCATATACTTTTTCCATTTTCTTTCCATCCAGAGCCTGTTGCTAGCTAAACAAGATAGAGGTTTTAGACACATTTCTTTCTATTTATTACATTTTAAAGAACTGTAGCTTTTCACTGCTCACATTCTTCAGTAACTATTACATTTCAAGTCTGCCAGAAAGGCTCATTTCTGTCCGCCAATCAGTGTCAACAGGCAATCGCTTCAATGTAACTTGACATTTCAGAAGATATTTCAGAGGATTAATTTATATTCTGGTAAACATTATTGATTATGACAAGCAATACCATACGATTACTAACTGGGTAACTTCAAACATACGGAAAATCTCATTTCTGATTTCTACACAAAGTGATTATCTATTCAAGTAAGTAGTAGTAAGGAATGGTGTGCGTACAGTAGTCATTGAAATATTTTTTTTTAAATGCTACTCTAGTGGTACTTCAATATGTAATTACACAATGTATATTTTAAGAAGTATCAAACTGTGTATCCCCTTTTAGCAGACAGCTACTGCCATGGGGAGCATTTCATAAATTGAAGAAATTAACAGGCTAAAAGCCAAATTATGACAGAAACTGACAAAAGCAAGGGAAAAATCAGTGTGAAGAATAATAGTCCAGGCTTGACTTGTTCCATTATACTTTGCCATAGCAGGGAAGCTTTTAGGTCACAGAATGATTTGTTTTGCAATACCTGTAACTGTGCACAATAGGGTTAGTGAAAGGCAGCATCCGTCATGACTTCGAATTTCTTTGCTTTTGTCAGTTTGTGCTGGGTCTTTAATATTATCCAAGCATATGATAGGGAATGTTATTATTATTAGTTAGATTGATACTGAACTACCCAACCTCTCTGCAGACCTAAAAGAACTGGAAAAAAAAAAAAAAAAAAAAAAAAAAAAAAAAAAAAAAGAAGCTATTTGTGTAATAACTATGCTTATTATTTGAAACTAGGTGCTTAATCTTGCCCTTAATTTTGCTGTGTCAGTTAGTTTGTTTCATGGACATCAACTGCAATGTTAAAGGAAGAATCTAGTTGAAGAGCTGTGAAGAAAAAGATTTCAGGTATTGGTGGTGACATCACAACCTCAACAGCAAATCCACAAATTTCTGGAGCTAAATCCACTAAGACTACTAAACATCAGGGCTTTTTTTTTTTTTTTTTTTTTTTTTTTTTTTTTTGCCAGTGGACTACTACACGTGGAGAGCACTTTCAAGTATCATTTCAGGATTGCTTGTGTCTTAAGATGTGACAAACACCACAAGAAAAAAAGTACATATTAAAGTAGTGCTGCTTTTGAATGGTGCAACCACTGAATTATCATATAAGCGTTTTAATTTCTATAGACTCCAGCCAATTCAAATTTAGAGAAGAATCTGACTGTAAAATCCTTCTGGAATAATACTGTACAACTGCCCACAGGAAGGAGCTTTATGTGACTGCAAGGATAGATAACTTAGGAGAAACTTTGAGATTCTAATTGATATTTTAGTATTTGCAGAATTCCAAGAGTTTTTGAGGCTGGAAGGGACCGCTGAAGGTCATCTGTTCTATCTCCCCTGCTCAGGGTGCCAGGACCTTGTCCAGGTGTCTTTTGAAGATCACCAAGAAGGAGACTTCACAATACCTCTGCACAACCTGTGCCAGTACTCCATCACCCACACAGTAAGAGTTATTCCTGAACACCACTTGTGTTCCAGTTTGTGCACATCGCCTCTTGTCCTGACACTGGGCACCACTGAAAATAGCATGGCACCATCTTCTTTGCACCCTCCATTCAGGTATTTATAAGCACTGATGAAATTCACCCTAAGCCTTTTCTTCTTCAGGCTAAACAGCCCCAGCTCACTCAACCTTTCCTCATAGGAGAGGAAATATTAGAAGGAAGTAACCACAGTCGCCTGAGAATTAACAGAACAGATAATAAAACAAAGTATGATTATTCAATAGGATGAGAGTTCTTAGAAAGTTTTTGGTAGGTAGAGTGGATGATTTCTCATGACACCTACACGCAGCCCAGCAGTTTGCCGTACGTGCTACTGATGTGCAGTATGGCACTCTTTAAGGTTAATATAAAGGTGTTTGGTTTTTTTTCTGAAACACTACAGTTCTTGCTACTATGTTTTGTTGCTCAAATTTTTATTTACATTTAGATCAAAGAGACTTGGGGAAAAAAAATGCTTCAGCAACAGGAAGGCAGCTTTGGTGACATTTTACATTTTGTTTCTACAAAAGTCAACAGCAGATTTCCCACTGACTTCAGTGGTGCATGATGAGATTGCTGGTGTGAAGGTTATTCATTGAAGAAGTACTAATATTAGTAAAATCTGTGGTTACATTAATTATAAAGATTGTTTTAAAGTCAATTTTGGTTGATAAACTAAATGAAGCTGAAAGTATTGTAAAAATAGAACCCCTACAAGTAAATATACGAAGAGTAAATTATTTACTTGTCATTCCAGCTTCTGTGAGAGGTTTTCATATACACAAGTCTTCTTTCAACAACTAACTTCTTGCAGTTTCACCCAGGTAACATGTATGAAAAATGTAAACTGCAGTGTGGCAACGGTTGAAATGTAATTTTATGTAATTTTAGTTTGTTTCTTTCCTGAAGTGTGGAAAAACAGATAGATTATTTTCATACCACAAAATCAATAAAGCTTTTTTTTTTTTTTTTTTTTTTTTTTTTTTTTTTTTTTTTACTTAGCTATGGAAATCTACCAGTTTTGCTTAACAGATACTTGTGAATTTGATTTATTGCAAAACTTTCCTGTTTCACAGTAAGGCAGCATTTTTTGCCTTTGTTCTTTGATACGAATTGGCAAGTTTTCAAATATAAAAACCACTTTTGTTTTTGGTAGAAACTATGGAAACACTTGAGGTAAAAACAATGCACATCTATTTTTCCAAATTATACCTGAGATCTTGTTTTACTCAGATTTTGTACTTTTCCTTGCTTCCTTTCAAGCATTTATTTTTATTCTTATTTTACAAGTGAAATTTTGTTCACTTCCTTTTTTGTGGAAATTTTTAGAAATGTAAGCTACCTTTTACAGTATGCCTTTAAATAGCCCTGTAAGTTTTCCCTTATTATTGAGGTGGTTAGACAATTGATGGGCAGGTAAGCACTACCAGAACTTTCAAAAGAACAGGGGAGTCATGCTTTGTTTTATTAGTTCTGAAATATATTATCACATTGTTCTGTTAGTTCCCAGCAGCCATTATTGTAATCCAACTTCAGCACTGTTACATTAAATGCTTATATGATATTCATGTGTATCTTGCACATTTTTTCAAATAATGAATTTAACTAATGATCAAAGCTTTAAGTACTATTTTCTTCTTAGCAACAATTCCTGAATATCTGGTTTCAGATCTTTGCTCACTCTTACACAAATGGGCAGCTAACTACCATTATGCCTCTCTTTCACTCTCTCTCCTTAAGAGAGCAGGAGAAAATATGACAAAAAAAACCTCATGAATGTTATCAGAATATGGAGATCACTCACCAATTACCATCACAGCCAAAACAGAGTCAGAAAAACAGAGATTAATGTAATTTATTGCCTATTACTAAAAAAAAACTGAGCAGTGAAAATTAAACGCTAATTAAAACCATCTTCACAACAACCACCTTCTTCTATCTCCACCCTCTGAGCAGTGCAGGGGAATAGGGAATGGAGGCTGTAGTCAGCCCATGATGCTTTGTATCTGCTGTTCCTTCGTGGTCATTCTCAGCCCCTTTTTATTGGTTTCATCTTTTTTCCTGGTAGTCCAATGTGTGGGTCCTCTCATATATATTTGTATTTCTTTATTTACTTTTTATGCTTGAAATAAAAACATGAATAAGTATCACTTGGCATGTGGATTATGATTTGGAAATGTAATGTGTAAAACATACTTGACTTGGTGAATGCTGAAGAACAAAAATAAATGGTTAAACAGACATAGGAAAAAACAGTTCTTCCCCTTTCCCAGGCTCAACTCCTAGCACCTCATCATTCCCCTTCTTTTTCTCCTTTCCTGTTGTTATCTAACAGGGTATGACTTATGGTGAGGTGACAGACAATGCAGCAGGCAATGTTCAGGTTGTAGGCACTTTCTCTGTGCTGCTGCTTGTCCTCATTCTTTTCACTTTGCTTCTTCTACTTTTTCCTTCTTATTTGTCTGCTCTGGTGCAGGCTTTCCATGAGCTCTAAGGCTTTTAGGGGTATTACTGACTCTCCCACAGAGCACTTCCCACTCCTCTATCCTTTTTGTTCCTTCTTTTTTCTCAGCATTTTCCCCTTCCTTCACTATGCTTTCCCCAAGTTCCACAAGAGTCACTAATGGTCTCAGCTATGTTCTGTAGTTTATTCCTTGTGGAGGTTACTGGAACTGTCTGTCCAGCACAGGACAGCCTCTTCTCACAGGAGACCATCCTACAGCCCCTGCGCCTGCTACCAATCCCAGCTGTTCATACCTTATATGGGTCAGGGTATCAGAAGCTTATACTAGCTCTTGAGAGTACCTCTTATCTCCTAACAGAAAATGTTTCATGAGCAAGCTGTTCTTTCTAAGATCTGAAATACTGATGAAACAAGCTAACAAATTAATGTAGAATGAAACCAACCTTAAACAAGGATGCATTAAATAAAGATAACCACCAGCATAGGAACAAGCAAGGAGATATGAAATACAAAGTTAGGAATAATATTACCAAAGCTTTTAAAGAACAGTAATGCCACTTGAAATAGTCATACGACTGTGAACAGGCTGTCACACAGGCAGATCAACAATATAGGTTAACCCTTCTGGTCACAAGTTCATGAGTTACTGCTGTTCCAAAGCTGCCAAGAGTTTAGATCAACTTTTGAAAAAAAAAATACATTTTTTCTCCTGAACACACACAGCCTGTCTTGGTGTTTCTCTTCAGTTAGAAAGGTTTATATGTATTCTTTCAATGTCTAATATATTTATAATCCAATCTCAGCCATCCTTGGGGCACTGGCTTGGTCTTACTGAAGGTAATGAAGAAAAGCATATGAACTACCATTATAACAGGACCATGCAATTAATATACTTCTCAACTAACGTATAACTTTCCATCTTTATATTCACATCAATCTTTTTTATGCAAGCATGCTGTTAATTTCACATGCATGTTCATCTCAGTTTTAAGGCCTTCTCCATTGTATCTGGAACATAGTTGTTTTCCAGATGAAGTACAGAAATCTGGACAACTTGGTTGGCTTGGTTTATCTAATCTGATCATTTTTAAATATATTTTATGTTTCTCTGTCGTTCCCAGGGAGATTTCTTGTGAATTACGTACAGAACTTGTGGTGCTCAGTTTTTAACCAATCTTTAGATATACAGTTAGATAAAATGATCGTTACTCAAATTAAGAAAATTGTCCTGAAGCTGAAATTGGAACTATTTGTAAAGATGCCTTTCAAACACTTTCCTTCCAATAGAGTGCATAAAATTGTCAGAAAAGCGTTAAGCAAAATGCCATTTCTTCTTGCTGGAAACCACTTAAATTAATTGTCTAATCAAGAAAAAAATAGATCAAAATAAGAAATTCTGTTAGCTGCTGAAAGAGTATTTAAGACATACTCTTCCTCCAGATCCCTGAAAAACAAAAACAAAAACAAAAAACATGCATTTACTTGAAAGCAAGTCAGTGGTTTAGAAGCTATAATTAATGCTGTTTCTTAAGGGAATCCTTAAAGGAATCCTTGAGAAAATCCACTCCCTATAAGTATCCATAAGGTAGTTCCTTATCTATGTGCATACACTCAGGGTGGCCCCCTACTGCCCTGTTATGTAGTTTTGAGATCTGTCTCTTTTACATTTCATTACAACCTTTGCTTCTCTGTGCATCTTTTAATATGCTTTTTATTTGAAAACACAAGCCAATATATAGAGGGCAGCAAATAGTACGTACATAGTGTGTTCTGCTTGTTTTTTTCTGACTTCTTTAAAGAGGAATAGGAATACAAATAAATTGTAAGCTAAATTCTAACATAAATATTTTTAATAATATAAAAAAAAAAAAAAGAAAAAAAAAAAAACACCAGAGCTTTATGATAAGAACTTAGAGATGGGCTAAAAGATCTAGAGGAAGCTATAAATAAAGTTCACCAACATACATGGATATTTATAATGCAGCTTTCCAAAGTTCTTAAAGTCAACCATGTGCATGTTGTGGTTTAACCTGGCAGGCAACAAAACACTATACAGACTTTTTGTGCACTTTTCATTGGGATGGGAGAGAGAATTGGGAAAAGAATAAAGAAGTTGAATTTGTAGGCTAAGATAGAAAGCTATTTACTAAGACAGAAAAGGAAGTGAGAAATAACAGTACAGATAATAATATATTTTTATTTTACAAAACAAGTGATGCACAATGCAATTGCTCACTACCCTCTGACTGATGCCCAGCCAGACCCCAAGCTGCAGCTTCTGCCCCCAGTTTTGTGGTCTTTTTTTGCATAATGTCATATGGCATGGAATATCCCTTTGGTCAATTCAAGTCAGCTGTCCTGGTTCTGTCCATTCCTTGTGCCCCCCAGTCCCCTCGCTGGCAGGACAGTAAAAGAAACTAAAAAACTGAAGTGTCCTTGTTTTTTTTTTACAGTGTTGCACAGCAACAACTCAAACACTGGTGAGTTATCACACAATTTTTTGTCTTAAAGCCAAAACACAGCATCATATCAGAGATTATGAAAACAATCAACTCTATACCAGGTGAAACCAGAACAATGATAAAAAAATTATGTCTTTTTTTTTTCCTCAAAAGTTTCTTTCCTAAGCCATATCAGAAGGCTATTAAATTTATTTATTTTTCTTTTTTTTTCTAGCTTTAAAAGTATATAAATCTTAGCTAAGCTTGAACTCACATTTTGTTAAAGTGTAGAAAAACTCAGAAAATAAAATAATAAAAATACATGTGCATGTTTGATAACATAAAAAAGTGCTTAGAATTTATACATAGTTAAAAATAGCATTTTTTTTTACCATCAGTTAATATCACAAGATTTTAGATGAGTATTTGTTATAAATCATCATATAAATATTTGACTAGAAAAAGCCATTGAAATATTTCAGATATATATGAAAGTTACACTTGCAAGACTATTGTAGCCACAGCATTATAAAAACAGAGATGTAGGCTTGCATTATGTCTTGATAATGGCTAATCAATATTTGTAAGACACCCAATGAATAATGAAAGCATCCAAAAATGACAGTGAAAAATGCTGGCAGTATAAAGTTGACAATAAATGTGTCACTGAAAGAAATATATTTGCAAAAGAAAAAAAATGTATGCATATATTTAAGCTGATAGCTACCTTGTATCCAGTCTACTTCATTCCAGCTGAAGAAATGTAAAAGATTTTAAAAGTATGTTATATCTAATATGAATAAATATGTATATTTTTATCCTTTACATGTGATTTGTTTATTGTGTTATAAGTTCTGGGCTGTATCCCACTAAAATTAAACTATTATTTCTCAAGTCTCAGTTATGCCTCTGGGGCTTTTTTATTCTCCATTTTTACAGTTTTACCAATTATTGTGCCTACTAAGTCAATTTTCATAATATATTGCTAATGTATTGCTGTTAATAAACTAGCCAACATTACCTAAATTAGAGACATGCCATAAATTTCAAGGTTATTAAAGTGCTTCAACGTAACTATAGATATAAATGTTTATATGATAGACACCCAAATCCACAGTTTTTTCATGTTCTTATCTTGGGCATATCTCCTGTTTTTAATGTTACAGAAATGTATCACATTTGCCTATGAACTACAATTCTTTATAGAATTCTTTATGCTTCCTTTAATCCTTACAGCAATACATGGGTATTTCTGAAGACTAACTGCACAAAGATTAAGAGTCATCTGTTAATACATTTGTAAAAGATGAAAATGTTTGTATTGCGCCAGTGTAGCAATGCTTTGGTAACAGGGGAGACACTGAGGTGGTCTCTGTTAGCAAATCCCGGCACTGCTCCATGTCAGATCACAGCCAGCCCCAGTTGCTCCAGTTGCTGCTGCCTGAGCCATGAGAAACACTGAGTGTGCCTCTGGGAGAGCAGATTTAAGAATAAAAGTATTAAGAAAACCAAACAAAACAGAACTGCTGTGCAACAGCAGTTGTGAGAGGAGTGAGTAAACGTGAGAGAAACAGCCCTGCTTCCCTAAAGTCAGTGCAGAAGGAAGGCAGGAGATGTTCCAGGCATGGAACAGAACCTCCTTGAAGCCTGGGGAGGGCCCATGGAGGACAGGCTTGTCCCCCTGCAGCACATGGGCACTGCACAGAGGAGATCTCCATATGCAGTCATGTAGAAGCTCACAGAGCAGCAGTGGATGAGGGCTGAAGGAGGCACAGCCCACAGATAACCATGCAGGAGCAGCCCCACGCTGTAGCTGTAGCCCTTGGAGTGGATCTCATAGTGGGGCAGGAGGGCTGAGGGAGCTGTCACTCAGGAGGGCCTGTGTGGAACAGCTCTTGAAGGATGGGCTCTGTGGTATTGAGCAGTGCTTGGAGATCTGCAGCCTGTGGGAAGCCCACACAAGTTCAGTTCTGGAGGGATGACATCCACTGGGAAGGACCACATGCTAGAGCAGGGGTGTCATGGTTTTGTGGGTTATTTCGGTTTTCAGTATTCCACATCACAACATCATGTAGTGCACTGGGAGTTAAAGTGTTAATACTCAAATTCCAGGTACCTATTCCTATACATTACAGAAGTCATGAGATCTGGCCCTTCTGGGTTGGGCAGTCTCTTACTGCCTTGCAGTAGGTGCTGGTGGGTGCTTTCCTAGCCGTTCCAAGCTTTTCAGATTTGACTCGGTCCCAGGAACTCTCTCTCTCTCCTATTTTATTTGATTTATTAGTCTCAATTTCAATTAGATTGTATTATATTGCGTTATCTTGCATTCCGATATTATAGTTAGTAAAGTAAGTTTTCCTCCATAGATTGTTGCCACTGTTTTTTTTCCTTCCTTGAGTCCAGCTCACATCTCCCTATCCCTTTTCCCTTTCCCTTCCCATTTTCTGGGGCTGGAAGAGGGGCCAGGGGCCTACTGCCCTCCTGTCATGGGCATAGATTGATCTTGTTAACTCCATAACAAGGGGAGAGAGTGACCTTAAAAGAGTGGCAGTCATGAAGCATTATGGACTGACCACAGCCTCCATTGTGCCTTTCTGTAATTCATTCAAGGGATGGAGGTAGTAGAGATTGGATGATGGTGATTATACGTTTTTAGTTTGCTCTTCATTATCATTGCTGTAGTCTATTACCAATTGTGGATAAGTTGTATAAATCTTCCTGTGCTGGGAAGAAAGGTCTCTAAGATTACTGATCTTAATGGATATTCCCTGTGCTGACGTTTTGCTTGTTCTGCGTTTTTCTTCCATAGTGAAGAAAATAAGGATATGTTTCAAAGTTCTCAGGGGGGCGAGGGGGAAATGAATTTAATTGCTGCACTTGAAGCTATAAAACTTACTTTCTAAAAATGTCAAGAGTCGACCCACTCTCTCTAACTTTGATGCCTTTTGAAACCTGAAAGTATATTAAAGTTAAGTATGAGGAATCAATTCTAATTCCATTTCCTTCATTCTGTACCTTGACTGCCTTTTGAGAAATCCACAATTAAACCTGTAGCTACATGAAAAAGCTTTGCATGTAGAGAATACTAATAAATGTATTTAGTTATTTGTTTGTTCAAATGGATCTCAGTAAAAGATAACAATGAAATTTGTCTGACTAATTTCCTGCAAGGAAAGATAACTGTGTGTCAGCATTTAGTACATGACAAGAAGTTTATCTCAGATTTTCCCTCTAACTACCCCTCCTGTGTTTCTGAATTATGCTGTTCAGTTTCTCAGCCAATATCATTCTGACAAGAAGTTTGTGTAAAGTTGAATGTTCTGTGCATACATTTTAAAGTCTGCCATTTAGACAACATATCTTTTGAATTTTGAGATAGTCCTTAGCTGCCTAAATGAAAGGTTATGTTTGCAGTCCAGTGCCAATATGGGAGCCCTAGAGTATGCAACATATCAGTATGGCCAAAAATGATAAAGTACCCACCAAATATTGGGGACCAGAAACATACAGAAGCAACAGTTGGTACCCAGGCAGCTGAAACATGTTTGTAGACGGTATGTTCAATCAACTGCATCTTAGCCTGATGCCTCCTCTATATGTAAATTATATAGCAGACTGGGGAAAGGAGCTAAAACAGCACCATGCTGTAATACTAAGTGTGGGAATACAAGAAAGATTATTCAGAACAGCAGCTGTGAAGCAAGATAAACAGCATGAGAAAGCAAGGCTGAGAACCAAGGACATCTCTAGAAGAGAAAAGCAAAAGAAATGGCTCATGAATCTGATTGGATAACCACCTGTATGCATGGTTAAGGAGTGTTTGAGGAATGCCTTGTTGACATGTAAATAAAGATGGGAAAGTTGCAAGGGTGAATGGGAAAGCTAAAAAGGGAAACTAGTGAATGTATATAAAGGAGAACTTGTTATAAATGATTTGGATCGTTAACATATGAGTCTGTGCTTTGTTGCCACAACTAAGTACAAATACCAACTACAAATAAAAATCTGGATCTTGAAATATACTGATTTTGACAGGTTTAACTTTATTTTTTTTTAAAATCTTTTATCTAAAAAAGAAAGAATTAGAAAAATAAAATCACTTTAAGGGTCATAGTGAGATGGACCAATTTTGAACTTAAAGACACATACCATTTTTTATTGCTCCAAATTTCTGAAGCAATACTTTGATGTTGTTCGGAGAATGAAGTTTGTTTCATATATTTGAGAAATCTCATAAAATATGAATGATAAAATTAAACAAAATATATGCAGTCTTCAGTTCATGGAATCAAAGTAGAGTCAGTCTGAAGAAAATTGCATGAAATGCATACAGTATGGAAGCTGGAAGCTTAACACCAAATATTTTCACCATACGGATTTCTATAGCTGAGACAAAATAATTACTTTATTATCACTTTATTTTATTTATATGCACCACAGGTATCATGAAATAATTTCTTCTGTTTCAAGATGTGCCATTTCTTGTTATTTAGTTAATTCCTCTTTGGGTTGAATCAGCAGTAAATTAATAAGGTAATTATGAAAAGATGACCTCAAACTTTAAAATTGTCACTTGTTTCTATTCCTTGAGTATTTCCTTTATTATGGGTAAAGAAAATAAACAAGCGGGGGGCGCCCCCCCCCCCCCCAAAAAAAAAAAAAAAAAAGAAATACTAAACAAACAAACAAGAATA
>NW_024885532.1:18919291-18919566 GCF_019232065.1 Centrocercus urophasianus
AAAAAAAAAAAAAAAAAAAAAAAAGAAATACTAAACAAACAAACAAGAATACAAACAAACAAAAACAATGCCTAAATCCATATAATTCATAAAATCCTTCAAATCCTTCAGCTTCAGAGTTATTGATGTTTCTCTGTGATAATGAATAGGAGGAACAGAGACAGTTGAGGTCTACAGAGGTTAAAAGGCCTATGGTCAGGCTTACCATCAGCCCGATCTGTGGGCCACTTCTCTTAGAATCATAGAATCATAGAATCACCAAGGTTGGAAAAGAC
>NW_024885532.1:18919666-18951997 GCF_019232065.1 Centrocercus urophasianus
ACAACATCCAGCCTTTCCTTGAACACCCCCAGGGTCGGTGATTCCACCACCTCCCTGGGCAGTCCATTCCAGTGCCTGACCACCCTTTCTGAAAAGTAATACTTCCTCATGTCCAGCCTGAATCTCCCCTGCCGTAGCTTGAAGCCATTCCCCCTGGTCCTATCACTAATGACACGAGAGAAGAGGCCGACCCCCAGCTCACTACAACCTCCCTTCAGGAAGTCATAGAGAGCAATGAGGTCTCCCCTGAGCCTCCTCTTCTCCAGGCTGAACATTCCCAGCTCCTTCAGCCTCTCCTCATATGGCCTGTGTTCCAGACCCCTCACCAGCTTTGTTGCCCTCCTTTGAACACGTTCCAGGGCCTCAATATCTTTCTCGCAGTGAGGGGCCCAAAACTGGACACAGTACTCGAGGTGAGGCCTCACTAGTGCTGAATACAAGGGAACAATCACCTCTCTGCTCCTGCTTGCAACACTGTTTCTGATGCAAGCCAGGATGGGAATGAGACGTAAATGAGAATTACATTGTCATATTGGGCTAATAACATGCTGACAGCTTTTTTTCTTCATCAGTGTTATCCTGTTTAGATGCCACACCACTTCTGTTACCTTTCTGGAGAAGACTGAGGCATATTACTACTTTTGCTCCAAATTAGGCTTTTAGTCTGTAGTCCTGTAGGATTGCAGTCCTTACACTTTGCAACTCTAAGTTCAGTTTGGTGTCTGTGGTTCCGAAGATAACCATTTCCCAGGGAGCAAACAACTGTTGCAAAGCACTTTATTTAAAATGTAACTATGACAAAAGAAAACATATATATATATATAAATATATATTAAAATATATATAAAAAAAAAAAATTTTAAAAAAAAAAAAAAAAAAAAAAAAAAAGCAAACGCTCAACTACCAGCTAATTCCTATCTATTCATAAAGTCCATCAGAATCTCAAAATGCATGTGTGACCCTGATCCAGATTAGGAGAATACTCCTTTTTCTGACACAGTTTATGTCAGGCTTTCTAAGCCAGCAACGATATTCCCTTCAGGAAGTGAAGCATGAAAAAGAGTACCAAATCATTGGCAATCATTAGAAGTCCTGCAGAAAATACAGATCATGTCAAAATATTGAAACTTCTTCTGACAGACATTTGTGCTGTGTGTTTGTAGTATTTAATTTGAAACACCTATTGCAGATCCCTAAATCAAAGGATGCATGCTCTTTTGCAGTGAAAAGAAGGAAGGGAAGGGAAGGGAAGAACTATTTACTAGTGATCCTGTTAGTAATCCTGTTAGTAATCAGTAAGATAGCTGATTTTACCCAAGCTGCCGTGGCCAAACAGAAATGGAAGAAGGACAGTTACATCAGTGTTCTGAACTTAGTCATGCATTGTTAAAATTATGACCTCCTATCAGCCATCATCAACAATAAAAAAACTGTTGCCCATATCAGCCCCTACTATTTTACTTCTTTCTTTCAGGGAATAAGGAGTAAGTTGCTTGTAATCTCTGTAATGGTCAACACCTTGGAGAACTGTGTACGTTACTTCACAACATTACATTTAATTCCCTCTGTGATAGCCTATCTAAAAATCTAATCTAAACCCCTTTTAAGTTCAGTTGTCTGTATGGCCTTCATTCAACCTCTCTCTTTTTTGCCCTCAGAAAATGCAGCTAGACTCCAATTGTTTAAGGTTTGTGTAGATCATGTTTATAAGTTAAAGCACATAAATGCACAGTAGACTTTTAAACACTAGCCCTTGTAGACCTTAAATAACACTTCCTCTGGTTTGACATAGCTTCTTTTACAGGAACTATCTATATCCACTGTTTTGCTATTTTTCAACCTGTTCTGTATCTCTGCCCATGTCCTGCCCTGAATCCTTGCTTCATCTTGGAGTTTAAGCAGGAACTTGTCATGTGGAATGTTACAAAAGGCTTTCTGAAAATCCAAATGTATCATGTTATATGCTATGCCCTTAGCAACCTTGTCAGTACCCCTCTGAACAAATCCTCCCCAGAAAATGCATTAAAAGGGGGGGAAAAAAAATAAAAAATAAAAAATAATAAAAAAAAATTATTAAAGGCATAACTAATAGTTCTTATTTACAGACAGCTAACACATTATGCCTGAAAGCTACATTGCAAACACACCACTCTACATTTATCCTAAATATTCCCGCTACCAACAGTGATGGCAACAATAGTAATAACACCTATAATAATAATAAAATAAAAATTCAATACTGCTTATCTACTGACTTACAGAGTCTAATCTGCTTGATAAATAAATAAATAAAAAAGAGTCCTTTTTGCAAAGCTAGTCCAATCAAATACACATAAACATATTCAAATTTCTAATTGGCTGGCAACTTAGTAAGTGTCTGTAAATGTGGTTGCTCCTTAATCAGAAGACAAGAATGAGCTGTCTTATGTTATTATCCGCTTGCTATTTGAAAACTAAAGCTCTGAAGCAACGAAGATGTCTTTCTTTTATTACCATGTCCCAACTCAGAATGAGCAGAGAGACAGTGCAGATAATGGACCCCATTCATGAATTCAAAAGGCTATTTCTGAGCAGTTATTGCATTGTTTATGCCAGCAAAAATTACATAACTTCCATTCTCTACACAAATTATATGTTTCTATGCTTCATTGAACTTTTTACATAGAACATAAATAGAGCATTTGCAATAGGTGGCACAAAGACTGCTAGCGGATCCAGTCTAAGCCTCATTATTAAAGCTGAGTGAAGCATTTGGCTTTCTTCAGGTTTTCAGTAAAGTCAACAGAATCTAAAATTCCCCTCACGCTTATTATTTTTATTTTTATTTCATATTTTCTGCTCCTAGCTTCCTCAGTTTTCTAATGAAATGAAAATGGAATTTTTCCAACCAAAGCTGTTCTAGTTGCTTAGGACACTGATCAGAGCTTAATGTGATCCATTAAGTGTTGCCAGCCTGGGACAGGCAGAGGGCTTCATTTTCTGACTGCACAGCAGGTCTACCTACCAATGAAAAGGTCATGTAGATACACAGAGCCAAAACACAGTACAACAAAACTTGCCAGATACACTGCTGTTGTGAACATGGGGAGGTCATGTGAAAGAAACTTCTATTTCTAAACCCAAGTGCTACTTAAAGTGGTATCCATTCACCTCCGCATGATGCTATAGCTTTACCTTTCAAAATTAGCTTTGATTTTTTTTTTTTTTTTTTTTTTTACTGCCTGATTTGAGCCTGAAGTTCAAAGGAGCTAACTACACTCCGCTTATACAATTGAATTGAACATTAACAGTGAGTTTTATTCTTGAAAAGCTTGTTCAATGAATGTATAAGACTCCACCGATGCTACACTTGAGTGAAAGAACATGCATTTTTCATACATAATTGTAGCAATTGAGCTGAATTAATTCTGACCATACTGCTTCTGTTAAAGGAAGGATGCTATTATTACCTGACATTGTAATTACTGCATGTAAGTCATCACTTAAATGTAGAGAAGTCTACATAAAGAAACATTTCTACCCATATTGACCATATGTACAGATTAAATTTGCTGTATTCTATTTTTTATCTCTCTTACAAACAGACAACATACATTTATTCTTTTTTCCAACATTTGATTCATATCAGATGCATATTTATCAGTTTGATGAGCCTCTCTCTTTTCCCTTGTTGATAGAAAGACATGAAAGTACTGCTGTTAAGTCCCATGGCTCTTTTTACAATTATTCCCTGAATAGCTAATACTCTTAAGAACTCTTACAGCTGAAGCAGTTTGTAAATAAGATTTGGGAAAGTAGCAGCAGCAGATGAATGCTATAAATTGTGTCTATCACATCTAAATCTTCTCTTTTTTTTTTTTTTTGCCTGCTAATCAGAGACATTACAGCCCAACCAAGAACATGAATTAAATTCTTTCTCAAGTCAAAAAAAATCTATCTTTTTCTAGTATTCAGCTCAAGGAAACTGCATACTAAAGCACAGAAATGACTCAGTAAAGTTGTTTTTATTATTATATTTTCCTTGCTTGGGTGGAGTGTGTGGTCCATGTATTAGGTACAATGAATCATCCTCAGCTCTTTTGGTGTCTTCTTGAGAAATATTACTTTCATATCACTACAGTTCATTTACTAATGAGGTAAAAAACAAAGCAAAACAAAAAATCCAAAAAAAGCACATTATTCTGACAATTTTATCTAAGGTTTGCAGATTTTATGTATTGAACGTATAAAAATAACTTCTTGAAGAATAATGCTCCAGGAGTACATTTTGGTAACAAACATTTGTATGAGTCTTTTAGACACACAGAGACAAAAATCTTCCATTGGATGATAAACACTAAGTTTGCTTTATATCAGGTATGACTGTCACAATATGCATATATATATATATATGTACATTTAAACTAAAATATAGAAACTTTCTGCAAAACCAAGAATGCCAGTGAACCAAGTACCAAATCTTTAATTTTCTCTTATTGACCAACTGATTCCTGCTTTGTGGTTCTCCATTCCTCTATTCAAATTGTGGGTATTTTTTACTACCAGCATGTAAGGACCAAGAAATCATACAAAAGAAAAGTTAGACATGCTTTATTAATGGATTGATATAAAATACCAATTCAAATGATATATATTAAAATAAAAATGGAAATCTGTGAAGTCAGACTTTCAAAGGTAGCAAGTGCTGGTGACGTTTTGCCTAATTGTATGGTACAAATGATGGCTACTACACTTCCCTGCTCCCAGAACTGGTTAATAGTGAGAGCAAGCCTGTATTCCCCAAAGGCAGACACTGAACCCACATATGTACATAAACAGCAAGCCACACAGATCAATACATATAGAATACATATGTAAACTCAGCCTAATCTTGTCCTCTTCTCTAACATTTTCCGTATGAGGGTCTGTCAGTGTTAAAAAACTTATGCATACACACACATGTAAACAGGGCTCCCCAGTAGCTGTCTAGGGCTCCTCTGGAATGTCCAGTTGCCATTTTGCAGACCTTCTAGTCTCTCTGCTAACCAGCCCAGATTTCTTTCTTTTCTGTTTTTTGGATTTGTTTTGTTTTGTTTTGTTTTGTTTCTTTGTGTGTGTGTGTTTTCTTGCTTTGTTTCAAAGATAGTTACATAGAAGGCTGAATTCTTTGCCTAGGACCAAAGGGAGGACGTGCAAGTAGCAACAACATGTGACTGCTAAAGAGAGAGAAGATATATCAAGGCTTCAGAAGAAAGGATCATGAATTAAACATTAAGCCACTATAAAATATCAGAGATAAAGAAGACACAACGTGAAGCTGAACTGACCAGATGGTTTGAAGATTGTATATAATCTTTATAGTTTTGCATTGATCATTGTGATACATGGAAGCAAAGAAGGCCTTGGGTACAGTTACAAGGAATCGGTAACTGTAACAACCTCCACTAAAAAGTTTTTTTGTTTTTTGTTTTTGTTTTGTTTTATTTTAAAATGAATCTGACAAAACAAAATTCTCAAAACCTGACCTTTATTTTGGAATGTTCACTTTTATTAGAAACTGTTACAATTATTAATATATAAGTAGCTTTATTTTTTTACTTTCATCTTCACGTACTGCATTAAAGCCACAATTCCTTCTGACTTGAAAGATGTTTTGATAAAGTATGTTATTTTATGTGGATTGTGAAATATTAACTTATTGCTAAAACGTATAATTCAATTAAACAGAAAGTTTAAAAATAAATTTAAAATAATATTTTGTTTCACTGTATTTCTCACATATTTTATTCTGGTTTGTGAATAAATTGTGTTAAGAAACAGAAATGGTGGAATGGAACAGGAAAGAATAAATGAAAATAAATCCTGATTTGAATTACTCCCACCAGAAATAGCATTAAGTTCACTTCAACATTAATTTAAATACAACTAAATGAAAATGGGTTAAAAGAAAGACTAAATAAGTAAATGTGAAAAAAAAAAATAATAATCTTGGCCTCATCACCTTACTGCCTTCAAATTTTTACTATTAATAAAGCAGTAGCAAGGGCAATGAGTGAAGTTTCCTGCTCATTATCTACATTTGAACTAGATGTCTATGCTCCTATTACAATTAAGAGAGACTCAGGGCAGGATTCAGATACATAAACATAAGTATATAGTGCCATCTTAGATGCCTATACACCTAAATGGAACTGGCAGGTTTAAGTCAAGACACATAGAAGATCTGCAGCATTCTGGAGATCAGCAGCTATAGTCTGGGTATGATGCCTCATCTGTCCTATAGTTCAATGCCTGAAGCCTGCCATACTGACTGTGTTGTTACAGCTGCAGAGATATTCAGCAAATCCTGACCCCAGAAGCTGTCATGCAAGTTAGTTGCCAAAAACAGGTGTCTATTGTGATTTGAGGTACTCTGACATATTAAAGACATCTAGGTTAACACCCATGACACAGGACCTACAGGAGCCCTATTCGCTTAGCAAGTGACAGGTAGAAGCAAGCAATCATCTCAAAAAGATGCATACATTAAGAGAAACATAGTAAGGCTCAAATATCTTATTCTTTTACTGTGATGTTTAAGAAATACCAGTAGTAAATCAATTTAACTGATTTAAAGTTGTGTGTATATACATACACATATGTGCATATAATGTAGAATTTGTTACATAATGATTTTTCTCAGCATGTAATCCTTTTTCTGCAGCCTTAATTCATAGCTTTTTTATTTCATTTCATGAGAACTGAAAAGGAAAAGAGTTGCTTTGTTACTAGCGTGGGCATAACTGTTCTGTCAACACAAATGCATTCTACTGTGATGTCCTCAAGTTAGGCTACCTGAGAGTCCTTTTCTTGGAAAGTTTATAACATAATTTCAATGTTGTTTTCCCTCTCTCCTTCTACCTTTAATTATGGATTTAATTTCCAAATTATTAAGTATTATAAGTTTTATTAGTTATTAAGTATTTTAATTCAAGAAAATGAGCATTCTGTTATTACTTGAGTAAAACTAATGGGAGATAAACATTTGTAAATGAGATCCAGAACCTTTAAATTCCAAGTTCAGGCTTATGGTATTTTGGAATCCTTCTCTTGCAAAAAGATAAAGATGTCTGCCCCCTGGGCTCTGGATTCTGGCTGGAGAAGCCTAAAATGTATTTATACTGCCATTCTGGAACACAAAGTTCATATATCAATCTCCTTTAAAAATCTATTCTGATTTTCTGTCTCATATTAATATAAATGGGTGTAGCTACCTTACCTTTTTTGAAAAATAGTTTGTAGGAAAATCCCATTCCTTTGTATTTTATTGTTTCCTTTTCTAAGTTATCATCCCTCATCTGATCCTTTCAGGTTTGTGAATTTTACAGACTGTAATCTGAAATACATTTATGTTTTCTAAAGGAGAGAGAGGATACAGAGTACCAGGAGCAATTCACAAAAGCAGAGCTAAATTACACTTGTCTGAAAAGTGCGTGTCTCCACAGAAATGCAGTAACACTCAAATAATAGATACCAAGTCCATAGAGGTAAGATGCAAAAGGATTTTTTTTAGCAAAATTGCCAGTCCTCCTATGAACATTATCAGAATATTTCATTCAAAAAAAATAATTTGACCTTATGCACAGTATCAGAAATTTTGTGTGTTTACTACAAACATAAATTTTCGTGTTTCTACGTTCTTTAGAGATACAATTGTGTAGCTATTGTTAGAAAATGTAGAAGCCGTAGGCCTCAAAATATATCCATTTAGTTTGAGTGGCAAGTATCTTAACTTCTGAATACTTATTTTCTGTCAAAATAATGGATTAATTTCTGAATTGCATGGAAGAGGATATTTTTCACCAGCTGGACATCTCTCTTACAAACAAAATAGTTCTGCATTGATAATTTACATGCTGCAAGATGAAACTAGAAACCCATCATTCTGAGAATAGGTTAAATTTGTACAAATTGAATTTCACTTAAAAGATGATTCTGCTAGAGGTAGAGAAATGTGCAGTTTCTATTTTCTGGCATTCTTTTGCTTCTTTTTTTTTTTTTTGTTTTGTTTTTTGTATTTTTCTTTGAGTAAAATCTTGTGCACCAACTAAATACATATATATATATATATTGATTCAGGCTATTTCCATGCAAATTATACTTTCTCTGGATTCATTAAATGCTCTTTGCTGAAACGGTAACTGAACTGTCTTGTCTCAAATTACCTATGCAGAATATTGAAAGGGTCAAAATAGTGCAGCATTCTACTGTAGTTCACAGAATAGAAAAGCATTCCAATTGCTCTGGTTTCTTGTTCTTGCAATAAGAGAGAATAACAAGAAAATAAAATGGCTGAAAATGGTTTTGTTCCCATGTGTCAAATACAGTAATTAGAATAAGAAATGCTACAAATTAACCCATTCTCATTACAGTCACTATATTATAATTTCATGGTCCTCTTTCTGATGCTGTACTCTTGCTAAGCACATTTACATCTCATCAGTGAACACAAGCAGCAGATCTGCTGGCAGTGAATGCTTGATTCACTCCAATTTATGTCTTCTTTTCAGCTAGGGAATCCATTGTGTTTGCTAATAGCAGGTTTCCCATTTGAAATGACTGCAGATCTCTTCACATTTGGATACACTGCAAGCATTGTCTTTTTTTTTTTTTTAAATCTGTCACATAATTGTTGCATTACACTATGTGCAAGCACAAGAAAGCAAATTTTCAACATTAAAAGGAAAACAAAGAGCAATGCTATTCTTTGTTTTCTATAATGTGTGGGAGAATGACAAGAACCATTTTCTCTTAAGATGAGAAATGGATATAGCTGCTATCTTTGTGATAACCTGCATTAAAAAAAAAAAAACAAAAAAAACCAAACAAACAAACAAAAAAAAAAACAACCAAACCCGAGTAATAATTTCATCATCCACCCTACTTTTGCAAGCCTGATTATCTCAAGAACAATGAGGTGGACAAATGCTTCCTCTCACAAGGTATTTAAATTTCCATGTTCCTATTACATGACTAAATTGAGAGCATTCCTGGAGTGTTCATCTCATCAACTTTTCACAATTGTTTTTTGTAATATTTCTCATCCTAATGAAATGCTGTACAAGCAACAACTGAACTGCATTGTTGGTCTTACGTTATTGAAAATTATGAAGTTGATTTCCCCAAACTCAATACAGAGGAAGAGCTGTGTATGAAAGTGTTTTGTTTCTTGTCTCGTACCTGGTCTGACAGCTAGAAAAAGAGCAACCAACTGAAATATAAGGAAGTTTTATTGGTATTAATAAGATAAGATTTCATCCAAAGTATTTTTCCCTGCTAGATAGCAGTGTTATACTCATTGCCCTTCTAAGATCTTGGAGACTGACATAGGAGATGCATGATCAGTGACTCAAAACATGGGGTTATTTTACCTGTCCTTAATCATTAGTGCTTGTATTCACTTAATTTAACTGTAGACATTCCCAATACAGATGTTGACATTTGGGGCAGGATTCAGTTGCCCTGACATAGTAGTGTAGTGTCAGTTGAGGTTTTCTGGGATGATAATGCCACCTAGTACAGGCCACTTAGGTTTTTCCCATAGAATATATATATACCCATAGAATCATAAAAAACATAATGACTTGATTTGGAAGGGACTTTAAAGTTAATTTACAAGGAGAAGTGTGGCATGCAAGCACTTGCTTATCTTTGGTGAAAATGCATGGCTAATGGCAGTGATTATGTTGAAAAATAACTTGTAGAAGAGAATTTAATAATTTTATTTTTCTCTATGAATCTGTTGTAGTTTCCATGGAAATTAATAGGAGGCATTATTTTTGATTCCAACCATGTAAAATATAAGCTTTCGCTGACACTTGTTTGAATCGTTTTTTATCACATCTAATGAAAGTCTGGTAACAGTGTACTGGTCTTTTCTTCCCAGCCTAAGATGGATGCCTGTTAGAGTGAGTTGAGAGGAGAAATGCCATGATGACCAGAGTACTGAAACGCCTCTGCTACAAAGAAAAGCTGAGAGAGTAGGGTTGTTCAGATTCTAAAAAGAAGGCTTTGAGAACTCATAAGTAGCCTTCCAGTACTTGAGCACATTCCACACATTCAAACCTTCCCAGTCATACAAGTATAAAACGTGCCTTAATAATATGCACTTAAATGCAATCTATTTTCAGGCCCTTAACGGAATGGTTTCTGAGATTCCAATCATGCCATCAAAACTACTTGTTCATCCAGACATTACAGTACATTTTAGATTGCAGATAGACTTTTCAGTTACAGTCAACTCACAAAGTTGTATTTTGAAAATAAATAAATAAATAAATAAAGTTAAAAGGTCGCTAGCCACACCACAAATTCGGAAAAGAACAAAGAAATTCATCAATGATGCCATAAGATTTCTCTTTAGCCTGATCTTAAAGTTGTAAGAGAAGTATATATTAAGACAAAATGAGATGACATGTAAGATCAGGTAATGACAACTAATAGGCATTACTACAAAAACAGAAACCTCTGCTACTGAGAACCATGGAGACACGGTGTGTATTCGTTAGCTGCAAGATGATGATGTTCTCCAATGCAATGCCACTGTGAAAAATCACTAGAGTAACACAAAGTACTTTCAGGAAAGAATCAGAAACGTGAATACTGTTGTTAAGAGCCAAACCTTATTGGAAATTCTGGATGCTGTCCCGTTCATCCATATTCAAGAAGCCCAAACTAAAAGGAGAATAAAAATTAAAATGATAGCAGAACAGGTACTCCATCATACACAAGAGAATGTGTCCAGCAGTATGAAAGCTGAGCGGTGACATAATAGCCTGCAAAAATGCAAGTATCATATCAGGCAGCTACAGCAAACAGCTACCATAAAGATACTACAGCCACAAAACCAAACAAGCATAAAATAGGTTTGAAAAAATTAAGTCTGGAAAGACCGTGGTACAATATGTAGGTTTGTACAGTGGAGTAAGGTAGTGGAGTCTCCTTCTAACAAGAGAAGTGAGAAGGAAGTATCCTGACAAGTCTTCTACGGCTTATTAATACTTACACTAACAAGTCACCTGCTAGATCGGACTGCATGCCCTAACATTCCTCTGCCATTTTGTGCTCCAGTTCTATTTCATGAATATGAAATAGCTGTTTACATTTTTTTCTCAATGTGAACTGTCAAGAAACACCTGGAAGAAAACCAGACTTGAAAGGCTCACTTCATCTATTTGGCATGAATGGCGTATGCCGTCTGAACTTAAACACGAGGTGGAAATCACAAACTTGAGGGATTTCTTTATTTGAATGGTGCAATTATACACTTGTAAAGAACTCAGAACAGCTCCACTGTTTTTGTCCAGTTTGATTCATGAGAGGGCTGAGCTCCAGAGATAACAGAATACTGGTCAATGTATGTAACACCAGCGTGATTAATATCAGCATTAAGTAAATCTTAGAAGTGAGAATTACACTCTGTTTGAAAAGCTAAATAAATTCAAGTTGCTATGATCTTTCATCCTTAATTTTTGGGGGTTTTGCATTCTTTCTTTCTTTTTTCTTTTTTTTTTTTTTCTTTTTTTTTTTCTTTTTTTTTTCCCCATCCTTTTTCTTATTTTATTATGTTCAAAAAAAAAGAGAAGAAAACATGGAAGAAAACATGCTGTATATGGGCTACAGCTTTCCTATGAGCTTGAACAAAATTACTTATTTTGCTCTGAAAGTAATGCCTTCTATTTATTTTATGAAAACTACAACAATTACAAATAGTTTTTGATAGAACAAATTCTTAGCTACGAAATCCATCAACATTACCAGAGCATTTTCACTTGTGGTGAACAAGGTCCTGCACTCCACACTTATAAAAATCTGCACCAGCGAAGTTGGCCTACCTGTCACCACTGAAGAAATGCATCACGCACTTTTACTGTGCTAACATCTACTGTTTAGATTTCAGAAACATTCTGAAAGAGTCAATGGAAACAAACAATTGCAATTTTTTCCACAGAAAATTTTCAAGGAATTCAACAACACATCTTTGCTTCATGGACCATTCTGTATCTGCCATCATTTTCTCAAACTGCACCTCTGTAAAAGATTGTTCTTTTTTTGCACCTTTGTCTCAAAGCTTACTATTGAACACAGATGGATAAGCCCAGGGAAGATCTGGTCAACGTTGGAGAAATCCTTTGTCTGGAGATTTGCAGGCCAGGGACAACTAGCAGCCGATAAGCAGTCTCTTGTGTGAGCTCATCTCAAGGGAAATAAGCATACCTGCATGCTCAGGGATGCTGCAAATGACTGTTACCTCAGTGTCCAGGAAGGCCACCTTGGTGAAGAAGAGGATAAAAAATTGACCTACTACCAAGTGATGTGTGTCTGACATCATTTGCCTCATAATGTGATACCTGCCTGCTGATGGACTCTCCTAGGGCTGCTACCTGAGACCTGCCTGTTTCTTGCTGTACCTGCTTGCTGCCTAAGGTCGCTGCTGGACGTTTGGTGTTGAGTATCCCTGGTATATGTAATTCTTGCTCCTTTCCTATCTTTCCTATTGCCCACTTTCCCTTTCCCATCACCCTAAATCGTAATAATTGCCAGCCTTCCCTTCTCCATCTCCCTGATTGAGTTGAATTTGTAATGAACTGGTTGGACCAACATTTGACCTACTGTGTCTTAATGTTGTCATCGGGTATACATATATTAAAAGAACATCCTCTCCCTCCTAATCATTGGAGCCAGACACCCTCCAATGCCATCTATGGCACAGCAATAAAATTTAACAGAATACTATCACTGAAATTCAACCTCCACTGCCATACTATGAATATCTGTCTCTGATGGGCCAACATAATGAATTTGGAAGCTTTACTTTCAGAGCTTTGTATTTTCTCTCATTTTGTCTATACTTAAGAAAATCATGATGTGAATCTGTGTTGCAACTAAAACAGTAGAGTCTTTGTGAAACTTCACAAGGATTTCTGAAAAGACAACCTGTGACTATATTTTTATTTGTCCGGGAAAGACAGCACCTTAGTATCAGCATTACCAGTGTACGTCCAGCTGTAATATGTACTTTTGGAACCTGAAATAAGGACTTAATTTTGTAAGCAATGAAGGGATTTTCAGTACTTCCATTAACTTCAATTCTTTAGTCTTGTTTTGTTTTGTTTGTTTGTTTTTCATGTTTTAGACATTAAGCCCTTTTTATTCACATCACTGAACAGCAATTTTCAGTTACCACTGACCCGAGTTAGATTTCAGTGGGCAACCTCCAAGTGAAAGCTCTCTGCTTCATTTCAATACCCTGAGCAATCTAGCCCCTTCCTGTTTTTATTTTTAATGTTAATATAAAAAAAAAAAAAAAAAAAAGCAGCCAGAAAAGAACAACCTGTCATGAATGTGCATGATAATTGACATAATAGACCCTAACGGCTGCTTTGAAGCATAATAGACTGTGACAGCTCCATTGGAGCTAGCTCAGAGATTGAGATAGAAAGTTTTACAGCTATGATGTGCATTCACACTTGCCATGTTTCACTGTATTTTAATAAAAATATAAAATCTAAACACAAATATAATTCATTTATATATACAGTATTATTTTTCATTTTAGTATGAGGCTACAACACACACAAATAAATCAATATTCTAAAAGAAGTGACAAAGATTTGACAGAAAATCCTCCCAGAATTTTCTTGTTGAGAAGAAAATGTTAAGTGTTCTTCTCACCTGCGTAATCTGACTAGATGAGTGAGATATGTCACTCTGATAACTGCAAATGAAAACACTTTTTTTGTGTGTGCATAGTAACCACAGGTGAGGAAAATGCAGGTTTATCTTAGCCCTTCAGTGAGTCAACTGAAATGATAGTGAAATTTGGTTTCCTAGAGTAAAGGAGGGATAAGTGAAAAATCAGATTAAATATGAACAGGGTGGGTCATTTTCTAATGGTTCTAGAAGCAGTTCTATGGAAGTATTAAAAATGACAGAAATGTGAAAAACTGGAGTAACTACATTATTCAATCTCCTATCAAGAAACGGAAAAAAATCTCCCATCAAATGATGGTTTTCTGTTTGTTGATCTATTCCAAAAAGGGAACTGCAGATTTAGAATCACAGAATCACAGAATCACCAAGGTTGGAAAAGACCTAAAAGATCATCCAGTCCAACCGTCCACCTATTACCAATAGCTCCCACTAAACCATGTCCCTCAACACAACATCCAATCTTTCCTTGAACACCCTGGTAACTGCCGTGGGCAAATAAGTATGATAAACATTTATACATATAGATGTATTTTCTTTTTTTAACACATTACCTTTTAGAAACAAATATTACTTTGCTTAAGGAAGACTCAGTCTTCAGTGTTACAAAGTATTATCCTAACACCTCAAAGGTCTAAAAATAATCTCAACTAACTAATCCCTCCCAAAGTAGTAAAAGGCCTTGGATCTTTGTGTATGTACTGATTCTCACTTCTATTTAACTTACGTCCTATTTTTGAGGGTTCTAACTCACAATTTTGAGTGCTTAGATGAGATATGGATGAGTAGAGTGCAAGGGAAAAAACCTGATCATTGGACTTCGGGCAGTTAAGATTGCTTATTGTTTTCTCACATTTGGCTTAAACCACAAATGATGCTCCATGACACTCCACAGACTAATAATCCCAAAATAAGCAATTAGCTTCAGTGAAGTAGTGCTTTAATAAAGTTGTATCCCTTTTCATAATGTAGATATTTGATTCTGAGTTTATCATGTATTGTTCTATCTGAATATGCATTGTATATACAAAACTTTTTAAGAAAATGGAAGCTTCAAATCTCAGAGATACCAATGAGGATTATGATTCTGGGCAAACTTTGTAAAAGAAAGGGATTCATTTCCTCTAGTTTACCACAGGAGAGTTTGATATTCCATCTCAGTATTACGAAATGCCTCCATTGCCAGAAAAAAAAAAAAAAAAAAAAAAAGTGATCAGAATTCCTGGAGTCACCCAACTTATTTCAAACACATATTTTGTTCTAAGAATACATTTTTTTTTCCTATAAAGTAGAGAGGGACTCTTAACTACCTTCTTGCGTGAAGTGACTGAAAGTTGTCTTCTCACTGGATAAAGAGGAAACCTGGTTGACAAACTTAGATGTTACAGAACTGTTGGGAAATTCCAGACAGATCAATCTCTCATATAGAGGCAGAAATTCTGAACTGCCTTCCCAGTACTTTTAATAACTTTACATATATCTTATAGGAATTCTCATCAGGAAACGTCTTCCCTGCTTTTTATATAAGCAGACACATCTTCAACAGGAGATCTTAAGTGTCTGAACACCAGGCTGGATATTAGTCATCACTGTTCTCTGTAGTAGGACTTAAGTACAGACATGTTTCACTGATAAACATTCTTTGTTTGTTCCATAAAACATTCAGAGGCTTAAAGTTCACTTAAAGATCCTTAGAAATAAACTAGGTATTTCATACATGCATTCTGAATGTCTGTACCTAGGTAAACTCAGGGATATCTGAATTATGTTAAAAAGGGACAGTCTCCCAATAATCTACCTGTACTTGTCATTATATAAAAATATTATAACTTATGTACATAGTAGACATATTTACTGTTAGACTTTATGAAGGGCTTTTATATACTCTAGAATAGTCTTGTAGTAATGGTAGACACACTGTTGTGTATTATCATCGTAATCACTTAAGAATAAGAGGAATATTTTCACTTACTAGTTCTCTCCAATCATCTTGGGATCAAATAAGGCAAAAATCTTTCTGGGAAATAAACAAATGCCCTAGGTAACTGAATTGTTGAATAAAATCTCTTAGAGATGGACTGTTTAGAAAACGGGAAGAAGAAAAATAAATTTAGTGTATCATAGGGACACCAGGATAGGTTTCTCAACTATAAATACCAAGTAATTTAATACTTACATCTCTCAGTGAAAGTACTGGGTTAACTGTGACTGTTTCTCAAGTGTCCACTAAGCATCCTTTACCCATCTTAACAGAACAAGGAAAGAAAATACAAACAGCTCATGAAAAAGCTCATGAAATCACAGGATAGGAGCGTGGGGTTTCACTCACCGATCATCTTCATGGGTAAAAAAAGAATCATCATGGGAAAGATAAATTTAATTCATTTCTATTAACAACATTGTAGGATGGTTATAAATAAGAACAAAACTAAAAACAACTTTCCTCCATCTTCCTTCTTACCAGGCTCAACTTCTTTCCTTCATTCTCATATCATCTACCTTCTTCTCCATCTTGAAAGATGCAGGAGAATGGGGAATAAAGGTCACAGTCATTTTGTATCTCTTTGTCTCCTTAACACTATTCCCCTGGTCCAGATCTGAGTTCCAAGTATGATATAGCCCTTCAAAAAGTGCTTCAGGTTGTGTCCTTCCCAAATTGATCTGAAATAAGAAAGATTTGTTTCATAGATTTATTTAAATAATGTGAGCTTTACACGTTTTGTCCAAACAGCCAGTAAACATTTATAATACTTGTACTAATACTTGAAATTATACCTTATAACTTTCTCCTGTCCTTCCACTGTGATCCATATAAACGGTACATGTATCAGCTATATTTAGATACTTGTCCAAACTCAGTGGACATAGTTCCCTTGAGTTCAGTATGCTTTTAATAGAACTTGCATGAATCAAAGCCAAAAACCAGAACCAAAAGAATAGGATGGAAATCTCCCAAGAGTCCTGAATAAAACTCACTGTTGTGTGAACTATGTACTTTGTCCAAGAATGCAAAATATGAATATGATTATATTGTTAATTAACAGACGTTGTTCCTGTTGTTTTATCCTCTACTTATGATACAAATCTAAATGATTAAAAAAAAAAAAAGATGTAGCATAGAGATTGCATAAATATTTTACTTGGTCATTTGAAGGGCACAGTGTTATTGAAACACATATGGCATTATATGCAACTGTTGAGTTTGGATGTGCATCACTGTAGCTATACAAAGCTGATTTGGGTGTTATATTATTTGGAATAATGAATTATAGCTATAAAATTTCATCACAGTTATATCATTTTAATCATAGTGTTTTCTAAATAATGTTTTATCGAACATATAAGGAAAATAAAAATCTTTTTATACAGCTATTCTTTTTCTGAGCACGGCTATGACCTATATTTGGCCAGCACTAGGGAGCATGGTTACTTGCTAACTAACTTCAGGGGACTGTCAGTCAAATTTAAATACTGAAATACTTATGTCTAGAAAGTTTAGTTCTGGTCACAGCTTTGAGATGGTCTAGTGAAAACTGTAAATAAGCCTGTCTCTATTCTCAAAGTCAGGGTTAGTCTGTGCTAAAGGAAAAAGGCTCTTATCAGGGGCTGATTGAGACAGTTAATTACTTCTGATGGAGGACTTCAGCAACTATGCTTTGAACCTATTTTGTAATTGCTTAGATCTTTCACAGGGCAATGATACCATTTTGTATCTGGATCCTCTACTGTTACTATACAGAATAGCTAATGCATGTAATGTCATTTTTCATAGATTGTTTGAGATTCTATGTTCTTTGATGTCTATAAGTAAAAGTAATCTAACATACCAGTTGTGTCATTTGAAAGAGTTTACAGAAGTTCAGAAAATATTAATATTCAAGTTTCCCGTTTTTATTTTCATTTCTCTGAATAGTTTTGGTATTATAAATCTGACTTTTAAAATTATTATTTAAAAGAATGTGGTTTTTTTAGGAAAAGAATTAGAATGACTAATTAGAAAAAGGTTTTTATTTCTATTATGGCAGTCATCATGTTTTCTGACATTCGACTTTACGACTTTTATACAGTCTGCATATCTAAGGAACGTCACAAAGATAAATATTAAACAAAGTATAAAAATAGAGTGAAAAGGTATTTTCGATGTTCTTGTTTGCTTGTTTGTTTACACTCAGTTTTTAAAAAATATTTTTTTAAAATAGTATTTTACATGTTTTATATTTTCCATATTTAAGCTTTAGAAATTTGTGCCATCTTGTGTTTTGAGGAAGACACAATGAAGAGGAAATCTTGCCCTCAAGTATCTTTTCCTGACAAGCTCTTTCCTGTCATCAGTTTTAACATACTTGCTGCCACATCACAATCTGACTACTGTCTTAACTTGCAACTGAAAGTTCTACAAATCAGCACCTGAGCACTCTACATGCCCCTGTGGCCATGTACTTTGAACATGTGTTTTACATTTCAGTGAAACAGATCCATGGAAGAAACTATCTGCAGCAGCCTAAGCAAAGCCACAATTCTTGCAGAATATAATGTCTGGGTCTATTTGTGCATTTTTATTCCTAATAAATTTGCTTGTGCATTTTAAGTGCTGTCAAAGTCTTTCCTTTTCGATAAATTATTTGGTGCAAGTTTGTGGTAGTTTTCATTGTTCTGAATCAATAGATTTATATGTTAGGAAGAAAATTGAGGAAGAGTAACAATGCTCATCCATAAATGTCTTTGCTGCACATATCTGTAGTGTCACCAGAAGTATGACCAGATGGAAATCCCTGCTTATTAAAAGCTGAGCTTTGTGTTTTTATCACCTCCTGTTTAGATTTATGAATGTCATTTGATTTCCGTGGGTCTTATAGACATTTATCAAATAAATGGCAATTCTCAGAGTACAGCAGTGTGTATATACTGAGCTTTCAGGTGACACCATGCTCCATGACCTGAATTAATTAATTACCTGAAAATATTCATAGGGCAGAAATTTCCTGTAATAAACATGTTCTGGCTCCTGGGTCTTCCCCCTCAGACAAATCCCTCTTCCAAGCTGTTTATTTGCTTTTGTGAAAGTTGTAGGGTTTCCACCATATATATTGGTAGTAATAGACCAGTATTTGTGAAGAATAAAAAAAGAAGACTTCCATTAATATAAGCGGGATTTTAATTTTGAGTTCAAGGTGATTAGACAAAATAATAAGTCTTGAAAAGAATTATGTCACACACACTATGCCTGTCAGGCTCTATAGATTGGACTTGCTAAGATATCCAACTAGTTATTTTGATTTTCTCTTATGGAGAACTGCAGTTAAACAATTGTTTTTAGTAACAGCTCCTCCCTTATGTGTTACTTTTGTTGTGATATGACAAAATCCAAATCCTTTCTTTAAAAGCAACACCAAAAAAAGGACTCTCTTTGTCTGTTCTGACTAGAGCATCAATTGCTCCTTTTGTTGATGCATCTCTAGAGAGCAGAAACCTATTTTCTGATTTCTCAGAGCTAGAAGTGATCTGATAATAACTGCAATATAATTAAATATATTATTCGACAACATTCATTGGACCCCAGGCTGCTGAAAGAGGAGATTCTGCTAAAGATTACAGTACAGATGAGCTAGTCCTTTCTTGTTTGTATATGAAATCCAACACTGCCTTCTTTCTCAGGAATTAGAAAGGAAGGATCAGCACTGGCTTTCCTATTGGTTATAGACATGCTTTATTCTTCTTTTCAGGGTGATCATGGCTTGTGATGTTTTAATTTTAATAACTAATTCTGATGAGTTCACAGCTCCACCATTAGTATTAATTAGTTATCTAGCAGCATGTTGGATTGACAGATCTTAACACCCTCCTCCCTAGGGGTTAATATCAATTAATACAGAAGACAAAAAACAAACTTCTCTGTCTGAAAATCTACAGGATATTTCAAAGATCTTACAATGATGGCATTTTCCCTTGTTTTCTGATCACTGTAATGAAGAGTAGAACAAAGTTTAAGGAATGGTAAATAATAAAATCATAATATAAATGGTATAAATATAATATAAATAATATAATAATAATATTATATAATAATATAAACCATAAAATCATGGAATGGCTTAGGTTGGAAGGGACCCTAAAGATAACGTAGTTCCAATCCCTCAGCCATGGGTAGAGTTGCCAACTACTAGATCAGGCTGCCCAGGGCCACACCAGGCCTCCAGGGATGGGGCATCTACAACTTCTTTCAGCACCTTGTTCCAGAGCATCACCACTCTTGAGTAAAAAATTCCTTCAATTGTCTAATGCAAATCTCCTATTTTTTAGTTTAAAACAATTTCCCCTTGTCCTATTTCTATCTACCCTTGTAACATTATGATTTATTTTCTGTTTATAAGCTCCCTTTAAGAACTGGAAGGGCATAATGAGACCACCCAGAGACTTCTCCAGGCTGAACACAGGCCCAGCTTACTCAGCCTGTCTTCTTTAAAGAGATACCCCAGCCCTCTAGTGATCCCCATGGCCGTCCTTTGGACCCTCTCCAAAAGTTCTGCATCTTTCTTGTGCTGGAGGCTGCAAATCTGGATGCAGTACACCCTCACAGGGGCAGACTAGAGAGGGACAAACCCCTACCACTCCCAGTCACCTGCCCCTTTTCTGATGCAGACCAGGATACAGTTGGCCTTCTGGGCTGCAGGAGCACATTGTACAGCTTTTTGTCCACCAAGACTCCCAACGTGTTCTCTGCAGGGCTATTCTCAATGAGTTCCTCTGCCTGTCTGTATACATATCCTGGTGAGGCCTTGCTGAACCTCATTAGGCTCTCATGCACTTAATTCTCCGGCTCGTCCATGTCCTTTTGGATGGTATCCCTTCTATCTGTTATATCAACTGCACTATTCAGCTTACTGTCATCTGTAAAGACTGCTGAGAATGCACTTGATCTTTCTCTGATATGAAGAGCACCAGCACGGCCTCTTGGGGACACTGCTTATGACCGGCTTTTGTGTGGACACAGAGCTGTTGACCACAACCCTCTGGCTGTGACCATTCAACTAATTCCTTATCTACCACATAGTCTGCCCTTCAGATCCATCTCTGATTTGCAGAAAAGGATGTCATGTGGGACCATATCAAAGACCTTACAGAAGTCCTGGTAGATGACATAACTCTGTCTTCTTTTGTGGATTGATGCATTCTGTTGTAGAAACTCATCAGATTTGTCAGGCATGATTTGCTTCTAGTTAATACATTCTGGCTGCCTTGGATCAACTCCTTGTCTTGCACATACCTTAACATGGCTTCCAGAAGGATGCATTCCATGACATTTCCACGACTCACAGTGAGTGTGAGGCTCACTGATCTGTGTTTCCTTGAGCGTTCCTTTCTACTCTCCTTAAGTCCCTCGTCACTGGGGATTTTCCTGACTGCCAAGACTTTTCAAATATTATATAGAGTGGCTTAGTAACTGAGCCAGTTCTCTCAGGATTTTGGGATACACATCATCAGAATACCAGAGATCAACAAACTAATTCTATCACTAGCGTATATGATTAATTTTTTCAATCTATTGAATTTATAATGTTGCTATGTTACTCATTACAGCACTGGAAAAGTTTTTTTTTTTCTGAGATTTCTTTCCTACTTCTTGTAATGTTTTGCATCAGGTAATGATCAATATAAATCTACCACATACTTAGACTTATTCATGTTATGTAGAGGCAATCATTTCAAATTTGTCATTGCATTTTGATCCTATTATTTTGAATATTAATGAATCTAAATTTAAATTTGTGTTTGATAAATACAATTTGTATTGATTTTCTATTGTTCTATTTTCTTCATAAATTTGTCAAACATCATTTTGGCTCCCCAGGGAGAAATTATTCTGTCTGTAGATCATTTCTCAAAGGAAGCATGATTTGAAACACGTTTCAACCAGTTCTACCCTTTAATTACCTACTTCACCTCCAGTATATCACTTGGAGAATGTGTGTGCATTCCTAAAAATCCTTCTGGATGGACATAAGAACAATGAGCTCCTCAGAATCCCAAGTAAAAGACATTTAAAGTGTTACTTGCCTACCTTTAATGTGATCCGTTCCTGAAACACGTCCATTATTCCTTGTGCTATTAGTTCAAGCACGTACAAAATGATGCAGTTCACAGCTAGATAAGTAAGCACAGCTCTGTGATGCAGTGTTTTTAGTTGTTATAGATGTTGCCATACTGTATAACCAAGATGTTATAATTGCAATATAATCAAGAGAGTAAGGCAAAGCAAACAATGATCACAAAAAGAGAATAAGTGGAAGAGCTTACCCTTGGGTTGAGCTCACCAGAAGATACCAAAAGAGGGGATCTCCAGAAGAGATCCTTCCCCTCTGGTAGCCAGCTCTTAAATAGGTCTTTAGAATAGAATTGCCTTCACCTGTGCTCCTCTGGCTGACTCAAGGCTCACCTCAGGTGATTAATCAGAGGTTCAGGCCGTGACTCAGCAGTTCCCATACACCATACTGATTTTAATTCTTTAAGACTTTGATTATACTACCCTGATTCATATTGATTATGATGACACTTCATGTGTCTGCTCACTAATTCCAATAGGATAAACTGTATGGTACTATTCAAAAATTGTAAGTCTCAGTGGGATTAAATACACTCACATGCACATGCATGCAATCATCTACACTCAACATGCTTAATTTTTTGAGATTAATAGATGAAAATAAATTTTTAAAATCAGATCTGTTGAACTGATATTTTGATTCACTGTTGTGCAGGTAGGGTTTTACAAAGTTTAGGTTATATGTTTTAATGAATTAGATGAAATGTTTAAAGTGAGTAAAAGTTTTAAGTCTACGAAAAAACAGAGTCTGAAGATGTAGCATCCAGATCTTCTCTGAAGAGATTTTATTGTCAAACAAAATGTGCTTTTTTTTTTTTTTAAAAAAAAAAAAAAGAGCTTATTTGTCATTAAAAAGACAGTAATGCAAATAAGTAGAATAACTAGGACATTTTTGCCAATCAGCTTTTAACAATAATTTCCTGGCTGCAAAGTATAGCTGATGGGCTTTTGTCATGTTTTATGTATAAAGTTGATATACATCAATTACTTTACCAGCAAACATATTATATGCTAAGCTGATTGCAAAGTACTTCTTGCCAGAAGACTGAAAAAAAATAAGTTTCAAAGTTGGGTGACACTTCAAAAAATTTATCAAGAGCCTACAAGGGAAAACATTCATTCAAAATTATGGAAATTAGTTCAGTTTCATCTTGGGAAAAAGGCATAAACTATCTTGAGAACCCAAAAATCTTAACTTCCAATGCTGAAGAATAAAGAGGGATGAGAGTGTGTTATATACACAGTCTCTACTGCACATCTGCTAGTGCAAACCACGTAACAGGACTTAATATAACTAAGAGATTGTAACACACACCTATTTGTATTTCCACTGTCAAAACTAAGTAGATTTCTCTGAAAGCAGTGCCTCTTATTTCTTTCTGTGGAGCTACGGAGAGCACAGTAACTTCATTTGATAGGCAGTTTCTCAGCTAAAAATACTGTATTTCAACCATCACTAGCTATGCATTTCTGCCAACAGTGAAAAAGAGCCTGCATGCAACACCTGTAAAAATCTGCAGCAGTGGAGTTGAACAACTTTTGTCACCACAGCTGAAATGCAGTACCCACTGCCTCCCTGCACCCACACCCACTGTTTGGTCTCCAACAAAAACATTCAGAAATGTTGATGAATGTCAATGGGAGTGACTTTTCCACATGGAAGGAATTCAATTCCACTCCTTTGTTTCACATAAACTTTCACGTCAGATGCTGTTTTGTCAGACTATCCTTTTGATGCTGTCTGTCACACAGCCTCAGATGTCATGGGCAAACATGATAAAACAAGAGACCACTTTTGGAGCAACTCTTGTATAATTAAGAACTGCTTGGATTTATGTACATAGTAGGGAAGAGTGGCAGATAGCTGAGTATGGGAGTGGATAAAAATGACATAGGGGAGTGCTGAGATAGAAATTTACTATCTCTTTTTCATATCTAAGGCTAACTTTTCATACACAGTCTAACTTCTCCACTGGAAAATTATGTTTTGAAGAAACTGAGATTATAAAGACTGCTTCTCATGCGAAGGCAGGAAAATGCCAATGAACATGGTTTTAGGTAAGACAACTGGAAATAGCCTCTTGAGCCTACTGTTTCAGGAGGACATACATATGCAATTGGATGAAAAACAGAGCTAAGGCTGTAACACACCCTTACTTAGAGTTGAATCTCATGAAGAAAGGTGCCAATAGGATGCCACATATGTCAGCAAAGAGGAAAGCAAGTGCCCCTGATATGGGGCTGAGAAGTTGATTTCCAAGGGGCCATACCTCCAAATAAGAACATAACTTTGGAACACTCTAAAGATGTGATGTCCCTGAATGCACACGCTGTGAATTTTGTATGCAATGACAATGTGGGGGAAGTTGATCTACAGCAAGACATTTCATCATCAACAGATTTAGTATTTAATGCTGTCATAGACATCACATTGTTCACATAATGTCAAAGACATTGCTGCAACAGAGAACTTGAGAAGGATTAGAAGGTTACTTTATCAGACATTTTTCTCCCTAAATATTCTTTTCAATGAATATTTAAACAGGCCTGAGGGCTGACCTCTAATTAACACGGATCAATGCAATATGCCATGTGAAATTAGGCAAGCTCTTTATATGACCCAGAGGAAAAAAAAAAACAAAAACACAAACAGATCAAATAAGTATACAAACAATTCCTTAAATGTTGGTTTGTAGTAAGTAGAAGGACAATTCATAAAATCATAAAATCATTTGTGTTAGAAGAAACCATTCAACGTCACCTAGTCCAACTCTCCTGCCACGAACAGGGATACTGCATGGGAACTGAATCACAGCCAGAACCTCCGATTGATCACATGAGGCTAGCAATGAGTCAGCCATGGGAGCACAGGTGAAGGCCATCACCTGTGCTGCCAGAAGGAGTGGAGCCTGGCTCCACGTCTCTTAGACCCATTTAAGAGTTCACTACCAGTAGGAGAGGATCTTTTCTGGAGGTCCACTCCACTGGAGTTTCCTAAGTGAGCCCAGGATATGGGTAAGTGTCCCTGTGTTTTCTGCTTTGGTGTAACAACTATGTAGTCAAGCTCTCTGCTGTACTATACCATTTGTATATTTACTGATTGTACAGATACTTAAACACAGATCAGAGCCCTGTTCAACCTGACCTTGAATGTCTCCAGGGACAGGGCCTCCACCACATCTTTGGTAACAAATTCCGGTCATCTAGCTATAGGTTCCTACATAAATATGCTATTTGCCTGACTGGTCTTGTAGAGTTAATGGAGAAAGACAGATGCTTCTAGAGAATGAATCAGACTATAGGTGTGCTTAATGGGGCCCTATTGGTTCTTCTCCCTCTCTATCATCTAGATATAAAATATGACTTCAGGTTATTATGCGTAAGTAATTCTGACTTATTACTTGTCAACAACCTAGTCTGTGTTTAAGGGGGAAAAAAAGTTGTAACTGTAGGCAAATATGTAATATTTGTCTCTTTTATATATATAATGTTCATCATTTGTGTAGTCAGAAATACAGCCACACCAGCCAGCTTCAACACTGTGCTTTCAATTGCTGAAAAGCAGAAAAAAATAAAGGTATTTTATTATTTTATGACATCTTTAGCTCTTCTGAGATTACAATAAAGAGTCAGATTGTATTTTATGCTGAATCTGGTCTGAAATAGTAGTATGTTTTCTTTAGTGAGTATATAGTGAAAGTGTCCAAGGAAAGACAATTGATGTCATAAATGTTCATATTTATTCATGTTTGAATTGAAGTTGGCTGCCTTTGCTCTCATTACTGTTGTCATAAATGGTCAAGGACATGTAGGTATGTGTTTTCATAAATGATGTGATCATTCTAATACAACTCTGAATACCGAGCCTTATAACTCTATTATAGTTTCTAAAATGTTCCCAATGCAGCGCTATTAGGAGTCTAAAATGTACTTATCTATTTTAGAAATGAAATTGCTATGACAAGTCAGAGCAGCTCAATATCACTTCTAGAAACTCATATTTTATCAGAATTGTGTGGTCATCCAATCCACTGTGAAAGCAGACAGTACAGTGGTGGTGAATGAAAATTGCTTATGCCTTGGCGAATAAACTTAGTTTTTGTTACTGAAATAATTTCATTTTAAGCAGAAAGAACAGAGATAAACAATAGTTAAACATTCTCTATGCAATACTTAACAATGATAGACATATATCTAAAACCACACAAGATTCTCTTTATTCATTAGAGCGAACTTTCTTTGTTGCATGCAGAACCCATGAATTTTATTTCAGTTAAAAAATGTAAAGCACATATCAAATCATTCCTGTTTCCAAAGACAAGACAATCTTACTGTTTCTGTGTGCTTAATTCACTCCTTCCTGCCACAAATGCTTGAGGTTTGATTAGCTTTAACTTACTTGCAAGAGGAACTCCACATATAAGACTGAATGATAAGCTTTCCTGTTGTCTCTCAGTTCTGAAGGAAGCTTGTTCCATCATCACTCAGCTGCCTGGAAAATATATTTTGAAATTCAAACAAGCTCTAATCCTTGATTACCATCTAGCCTATCTTAAATACCAGAGTAAAACAACTTGAACTATATGAAACCCTACATGTCTCCCAGAGTTCAGTGCTGGGGCCGATCCTCTTTAATACCTTCATCAGTAACATTGACAGTGGGATTTAGTGTACCCTCAGCGAGTTTGCTGATGACACCAAGATGTGGGGTGCAGTTGACACACCAGAGAGATGGGATGCCTGTCAACAGTTTATGGGCTGGTTCGGCCCAGTTCCATGACCAGTGGGGTGGAGGGATCTCCGGATCCACGCCTCTGGAAAAGGGAAACGGGACCCCAAAATAATTGAAAACAGCAGCAACAATCTGAGGTGGAACAAACTAATTTACTAAATATAATATCAGCAAAATATAATGAGAGAGAGAGAGAGAAAGAGAGAGTGTCTGAAAGGTGAGTAGGCCTCACTGCAACACTGAGGTTAGAAGTGCAGTCCAGTTGAGCAGATGAAGAAAAACAGACGGAGCAGAGCAGGCGAAGAAGAGAACATCAGGTGACCTTGTCAGGAGTTGCATCTCCTTGCTGACCACAAAGCCTCCTGGGAAAATGTTGTTGTTCTCCTTCGGACAAGCACTCAGAACTTGAGCATCAGCAGTCAAACCCCCAGTGCATTACATTATGTTATGGTGTGGAATACTGATAACCCAAAATCATAAAACCATGACAGATGCCATCCACAGGGACCCGGCCAGGCTTCAGCAGTGCACCCAGGTGAACTTCATGAGGTTCAACAAATCCAGATGCAAGATCTTGCACCTGAGTTAAGGCAACCCTCACTACCAAAACAAGCTGGGGGATGAAAGGATTGAGTGCAGCCCCATCAAAATAGACCTGGGGGTAACGGTGAATGCGAAGTTGGACATGAGCCGGGAATGTGCCCTTGCAGCCCAGAAACCCAACCATATCCTGGGCTGCTTTAGAAGAAGTGTGGCCAGCAAGATGAGGGATAGGATCCTGCCCGTCTACTCTGTGCTGGTGAGGCCTCATCTGGAGTACTGCATTTAAATGTGAGTCCTCAGTACAGGAGAGACATGGACCTGTTGGAGCACATCCAGAGGAGGGCCACAAAAATGATCCATAGTATGGAACGCCTCTCCTACAAGGCCAGGGCTCTTCAAAATGAGAACAGAAGGCTATGAGGTGACCTGATAGCAGCCTTTCAGTATCTAAAGGAAAGCTACAGAACAGAAGGGAACAGACTCTTTAGCAGGGTTTGTGGTGATAGAACAAGGGGTGTCATGGTTTTGTGATTATTGGTTATTGGTATTCCACATCATAACATCATGTAGTGCACTGGGAGTTTAATTGTTAATGTTCCAGTTCCAGGTACCTGTTTGGAAGAGGACAACTACATAGGGGGCTTTGCGGTCAGAGAGGAGAAATAACTCCTGGCAAGGTCGCCCGATGCACTCTTCTTCATAGGGTTTTTTTTTTGTCTCTCTCCTGCTCAACCAGACTGTGCACCTCACCTCAGCATTATGGTGAGGCCTATCCACCTTTTGGAAATTATCTCTCTCATTATATTTGATTTATTTGCTTCAATTCTAATTGTATTATAGTGTGTTATCTTGCATTCCGATACCATATTTAGTAAATTAGTTTTTCTCCTCATGTCATTGCTGCTGGTTTCAATTATTTTGGGGTCCCTTGCTTCCCTTTTCCTGAGGTGCGAATTTAGTGAAATCCCTCTGCCCTGCTAGTCACCGAACCAGGCAAAACCAGCCCATAAACCATTGATAAAGGGGAAATGGTTTCAAGCTCAAAGAGGGTGGATTTAAGTAAGATACAAGGAAATAATCTTATACAGTGAGGGTAGTGAGGCACTGGAACAAGTTGCCCAGTGATATGGTTGTTTCCCTGTTCCAGGAAACTTTCCAGGCGAAGCTGGATCAGACTCTGGGCAACCTGATCTAGCTGTGGATGTCCCTGTTCATTGCAGGGGAGCTGGATTAAATGGCCCTGAGAGGTCCCTTTCAACTCTAAGAATTCTATGATTCTTTGGTAATTTCCAGTATCTTTCTTTAATCCTTTAACTTTATTAAATAAAATTAATCCCTTCTCCTAGTACTTTTAGGCTTCTCTGTGTGTTATTTGAATGTAAATGCCAGCACATACATCTGCTTATTTATTTTAGTTTATTTATCACACTATCAAAAATATAATTTCATGTTTCTTCTACAGGTACTTAGAGATGCAAGGGGATAGTGATGTCCCTATGAAGGAGAAGGAATACTGAAGGTAAACGTAAATTTATATTTTTTATAAGCCTTATTTTATAAATAGTATTTAGACTGAACTGGATCAATACACTTTGTTGGGGCTAGGTATCAGTTGTGCTGCAATTTACAGTTATGTCATGGTTGTCTGCAGCATGTGGATCAACACTTTTTCAAAGCACACAGGCACTTTCAAGAAAAAGGCTAGTTTCATAATACAGTTATATTGTGTGCTCATATAAAGAAAACTAGTGATCACTAGCCTTTTACAAAGCAATTGACTTGGTAACAAAAAACATGAATGTAACACACTTTATTGTTCAAAACAAAATAAAAAAAGGTTTATTATGAGTACTCATTTTTATATTTTTCTTCTCAGGTAGCAGAGAACAGGTACCATGTGCAAGGATTTTACACTTTTCATGCATAGTATTCATATGGCATGAACATGACGGTAATAAATGATCTTATATTATACAGTGAGAAATAACCTCTTATACTGATATCAAATTTATCATGTCAACAAAGGAAGCTATGTGTATAGCCTGCAATTTCTCTTCTCTGTGGCTTGTTTGGAGATTTCTTGCCTTGCAAGGGAACTTGATTTTGTTGTTGATCACTTTTTTAATACACTTTGCATATGCTTACATTCCTTTTCCCTTTTTCTATCTTTTTCCTTTTCCCTTTTCCTTTCTTTTCCCTTTTCCTTCTCACTCTCCCTTTTCTTCTCCCTCCCCTTTTCCATTTTCTTTCTTTCCTTCTCTTCATTCTTTGTTTTTCTTCCATTTATTATTATTTTTGCATGTGTTAAGCTCTAATTTTATTTAGCGTTAGTTCCTAGCCCTACTAAATTTTCCAAAGAGTTCACAAAGGAATAAATATACTTCATTGCATCATTACTGACTAAATTATTAAAGTATGTGACCATTAAAAGAGAAATAATGTTCCATTTGCCTTCTAAATCAGCTTTATCATGGATGTTGTTATGAAAAGAAGAGAGTGAGGGGAAAAAAAATGCTTATCTATCAATTCTTTACACCATAACATCAGGGGGAAAAAAAAAAAAAGCTACTGATAAAAAGATCTAATTTCAGTAAACTGAGAATTCAAGTCATCAGAATTTCAAGAGTGAAAATTATCAGGACCCTCATATACAAAATATTCTTCTCTAGAACAAAGAAAAGTGAAAGTAATAAATGTGCTTTAATTTGTACTGGTAACTGTTAACCTTTCCTAAAGGACGTTTGAGGAATAAGAAGTAAGAGCCTGTGTAAACAAACTTGCCTGGTCCATGGGAATCTCAGAGTTCAAAACAACTTCAGATGTCAGATTTTTAATTTGCAGAACATCCAACTCCCAATTAACCTAACTATGAAGCTCAGCTAGAAAGTGAAATAGGAAAAAAAAGAAAGCATGTTTCCAGAATACCAGATAAATAGGCAGCTATTACTTCAATGTTGTTTCTGGATAGTTTAGCTCCTTAGAGATTTTAAAATGGGATTGTTTACCAGTAATGAGTTTTCCCTAGGTGAGCAGTAGCTTTTAAAGACATACAGTGTGTTGAAAGGCCTTGTTGGCTTGTAGCCTACATATACCTGTAATTTGCCTGTAAACCACACAGGTAGCTCTTGCAGGAAAAAGCAAAATAAATGTGCTCCATTATGAATGTTTTTTTTTGTTTGTTTGTTTGTTCTTCTTTTTTTTTTTTTTTTTCTCTGCGATGTTTTCTTTAAGCACTTAGATTACTTTTGAAGTTTGTTAAGATGCTTAAACTTAGCTGTGTATAAGGAGTGGGCCAGATAGCTTACTAAAATTGCAAGTCAGATATTTGATTTCATTTTAGATTTTATTTTGACTTCCTTGCAAGTCTGAATAAAGAACACCGCTGCTTTTAAGAAATCTGTAGTTATAGAATAAAGAAGACAGCAAAACACTGCACCTCCTTGGATATCATGCCCCATATAAAATACCCCAAATAAAGTGTATGAAATGAGGGAAGGTAGATGTCTGGGGTATCAGGAACATAGGTTTTGTGTACAATTCTACAGCACTGCAGTAGACATTAAAAGAAGAAATGAAAAGGGAAGTTACGGTGGTTGTAGACCACTGCATCTAAACGTGATGCCCAAGGGGCAGCCCCTTCTGGGAGCCCCAAGCCTCACTGAAATATTTAGGCAATGTTTGTCAAGAAGATGATGGGAATGAAGTTCACAAACTCAGTGTTATGCTAGATCTGTTTAAGAAAGTGCATTTGGAGAAGGAGTGTTTAAACAGTGGGAATCTGAAAGAACTAGAATGGAGTAAAAGGAAAACATAGAATCATAGAATAGTTTGGATTGGAAAGTACCTTTAATATCATCTAGTCCTAACCCCCTGCTATAGGCAGGGACACCTCCCTCTAGATCAGGTTGCTCAAAGCCCTCATCCAGCCTGGTCTTGACCACTTCCGCAGAGGGGGCATCCACAGCCTCTCTGGGCAATCTGGTTTAGTGTCTCACAACTCTCACAGTAAAGAATTTCTTCCCAATATCCAGTCTAAATCTACCCTCTTCCATTGTGAAGCCATTTTCCCACATCCTGTCACTAAGAGCCCTTTTAAAAAAAATCCCTCCCCAACTTTTCTGTAAGCCCACTTCATGTACTAGAGGGTTGTTGTAAGGTCCTCTTCTAGCCTTCTCTTAAGGCTGAAAAGCCCCTCTCAGCCTTTTCTCATAGGGGAGGTACTCCAAACCTCTAAATATCTTTGTGGCTCTCCTCTGGACCCATTCCAGCAGTTTGATCCCTTCTTGTATTGTGGGCACCAGAACTGGAACACAGTACTCCAGGTGGGTCTCGTGAGAGCAGAGTACAGAGAGTCACCTCCCTGCAGGCAACGCTTCTCTGGATCCAAGCCAGGATACAGTTGGCCTTCTGGGCTGCAAGTGTACACTGCTAGCTCATGTTGAATCCTTCATCAACCAGAACTTTCAAATCCTTCTCCTTCCAGCCTTTATGCCTCAATCCAGGTGCAGAACCTTACACTTGACCTTGTTGAACTTCATGAGGTTGGCACGGGCCCATTTTCAAGCCTGTCCACATCCCTCTGCGTCTTTTCCTACTAGCCTATCAGCTCCACCACTCAGCTTGGTGTCATCTGCAAACCTGCTGGAAGTGCTCTTGATCCCACTGCCCATGTTAAATAGCCCTGGTCCCAGCACCAATCCCTGAGGAATACCACTTGTCACCAGTCTCCATGTGTATATTGAACTATTGATTTCAACTCTCTGGATGCTACCATCTAGCCAACTCCTTATCCATCAAATCCATTTTTCTTCAATGTGGCAAGCAGGATGTCGTGCGGGACAGTGTCAAACACTGTACAAATCCAGGTAGATGATGTCAGCTGCTCAATGTTAAAAACAGACAAACAACAGATTGAATTTTATAATTAATACACTTTTCACAAAGCCATGTCAAAGATTAATGTTTTTGCAGAAAATGTTTTATATCCCCTTGTAGCTTAGAGAGATCTCACAAAAATTAACTGTATTTCATTTCATTTATGGAAAAGAGTAGTTTTAATAATGAATTTAAAAATGCAGATAAAATGATTCAAGAATCAATCCTTAAAACTCTAGGGTCTAGTATCAGACCATTCATTACTCTTGCAAGATCTTTATAATGCACTCATTGTTCTTACTTATTTACACTGAAGAAAAAAAAAAAAAAAAAAAAAAAAAAAAAAAAAAAC
>NW_024885532.1:18952097-19060637 GCF_019232065.1 Centrocercus urophasianus
TTATGCTCTCGTATATTCAAATGAGCTGTTCACAAGCTTTTGGTTTTTTTTCTTTTTTTTTTTTTTTTACCCATTCTGCATAAATATAAATCCTGTTTTCATCATGAGACAACTTAAAGAAAAAAACTGAAACGTCATCTTGGACCTGAGCAATCTTAACTCTTTCAAAATAAATAAACAAAAACGTAGTCAATGCATGAGGAGGGAAAAGTTGAAAAATATGTAACTGAATGGGTTGAAAATCTGTGAACCTAGATTTTATCCCCTCAAAAGTATGATTTTATGTCAACCTGCAGCATAGACACAAAGTTTATTAATGCAAAAATTATTTTTAAGCATTTGATTTTTTGGGTTGCATAATTTAAAAATTTAAATTAATGTATTATGTGATATCTTGGCTCTGAAAGCATATATAAATACTGATGTATTTAAAATGGATATTTAAATCTTAAAATAATGTTGAGCTTTAAGCTGTAAGCTGTCAACACAGATTACCTTTGCCCTGATTAAAGAAAACCGTTAAACACTGCCTCATTAAAGTTTATTGACTTAAGTGCGTGCTTAAAGGCAGTCATATGTTTAAAAGCTGCTCCTGAAATAGATTTGTTTTGCTGAATGCTGAATTTAATTCTAGGAGATACTGTGTTGATTTGGTCACTGACAATTAATATTATATACATACAATTGTATTACAAATCATAGAAAGGAAAAATGAAATACACCGTGTTTCTGAAATCCAGAGACTCTTTTCTGAGGAAAAAGTATCAGAACTAGAATAAGATTTGTGATCTCTTTATTTGCAAATATTATAACTTGTTTGAAGAGAATGGAAATTATATTTTCCTTAAGTGATTCATCCTTAACAAAGGTTTGTGATTTCTGTTCCTAATCTCATGATAATAAGGGTCTTCTAGAGAAATTTAAACTGCCCAGCCTGTTTGTACGGCTCATGAAGAAAAGGAGGAAAAAAAAAAAAATAAGAAATGTGAATGCCTTCGCATTCTGTGTGATTATACCATAGACTTCTTCACCCTGCCCTGCACCCTGCTGACAGCAGTGCTAAAATTTCCATTGGATGATACAGTCATGATGCCTGAACAAGCCTAGTACTCTGTCTTTGGTGTCAGGATTAAACTGAATCTGTTCCCCTGTCTTTCTGGTAATGCATCATCACAGCGTCTCACTTTGCTGATGCACTGCAACTATACATCATCACAGGATTGTCAGTCAGGAGATGGCACCAGCTTGGGTAAACTGATCCAAAACCAGGTTCAGTTTAATTACAGGACAGAAGGTGTCCTGATGTTCCTTGGAAAAAAAAAAAAAAAAACAAAAAAACAACCATTTGTGCCAAAAATGGATATGGATATGCTTTGCATTGCTGTGCAATCTTTGCAATGCAGTGGTCTGACAAACATGCAGAAGCATCTGAAGAGAGTTCATAAAACAAAGATGAAAAGTGAAAATCATAATACCTTCTTCATAAAAACAAACATACAGACAGAAAAAAAAAAAATACACAGCAACCCAACAAAAATAACAAATCTGCAGACTCTAGCTATAATCTGTAGTTCAAAGAAGCTTTACAAGGACATTGTCAGGTCAGATTTGGCTTACAAAATTAAAAAAAAAAAAAAAAAAAAAAGACACTGTTTTTTTTTTTTTTTTTTTTTTTTTTTTTTTTTTTTTTTTCAGAGCAAGCATTCATTTTAGAATAAGTTACACCAAACAGCTACACCAATCTGGTCATTGCTACTTGTGGGAATAAAACTGACATAGGAAAATAATAAAAGGTGGGCACAAATACCAATATTCTTTAACGTTTAGCTTGTTTTAGGAATCACTATCAGATTTATTTATTTATTTATTTATTTTATTCTAATATTAAGAAGATGAGGAGTTTGCCACAACTCATTCCTAAGTAGCTGGTAGTCAAAATAATCATAGAATCATCAAATGTCCCAAACTGGAAGGAACCCACAAGGATCAAGTCTAACTCTTCCCTCCCCAGAGGAGCACTCAAAACTCAAGCCCTATGTCTGACAGCACTGTCCAAATGCTTCTTGAACTCCGGTAATTTAGTGCCGTACCCACTGCCCTAGGCAGGCTGTTCCACGCCCATTGCTCTCTGGTGCAGATCCTTTCTCTAACCCCCAGTCGCCCCTCTCCTGACGTAGCTCCATGATGCTCCCTCGGCACTGTTGCTGTCGCAGAGAGCAGAGCTCAGTGCTGCCCCTCCACTCCTTGTGAGGAGTTGCAGCTGCCATCAGGCCCTCTACTGTTCTTCCCATTTTTGTGACAGCATGTTGTGTTGCTGTTATTTTTCTTAGCTAATGGACATTTCACCAACGTTTTTGCAACGTGAACACAACAGCTTCCTTCTGATATGAGAGCCTCAAAAGCTTAGTACCTTTTTAAAGAAAAGTTTTTTTCCTCAACAACTGAAGTTCAATTTTATTGCAGATTTTAGCAGTATGTCTATAAAGACAGATATAGAACAATGCACTGTATACATGCTGTATATACAGATATGTTTATATAAATGCAGGTCTGTATGTTTTAAGTTCAACACTTCTCCCATATATGTTTGTTTGTTTTTCATGTATTTTTATAAATACATATATACATGGGAATTAATACATTAGCAAGAAAATAAATGCTGTCCTTGATGTGCTATCATACTGATGTAAAAATAAATTTATTCTATAGCATTAGGGTGTCTGGTATCTGATATTAGATTTTTCCAGTGACAGTACGTTACTACTGTATTGTAAACCTGTTAAGAAAATGGAACTTTTGGCTTCTGGGTTATATCCACATTTTAGTGGGAGGAATGAAGCCTCACCTTTTCAGCATTCTCCTATGTTTCTGTAAGTGTGGAGCTAGTACTTCAGTTTTTTTTTTTCTTTTTAATTACTACTAATAAAAATGACTGGGCAAAATGTTCATCTGTTGGAATTATGAAATCACATGAATATTCTTTTGGCAGACATAATCAGTGAAGGAGTTTTAGCTGTTTCTGTTTTATCATGCTAAGAAGCAAAGTTTGTAGGAGTCAAATAAAACCTATTGCTTTAGGCTTGTGCAAGCAGAATAAAAGCTCTGTTGAATTTGCAATCCAGACAATGCAGTCAAAATTAAGAGAAAGAAGTAAGCAAAGAAGAAGAAAGATCCACTCCACAGTATTTTTAGGTTTGGGGGCTTTGTTTTGTTTCATTTGTTTATTTATTTATTTTCTGATTTATTTCAGATTTTTCAATGGGGATCATGTTAGGGGGCAGATAATGGGATGAAAATAATAAAGGATAGAGAACTTAGAGATTTGGGGTCAGACCAAATACTCTGGGTTGCAGGGAATGAGCCACACAGCAAGTTACTTCAGGGACAAAATATTCTCCGTATAATCTTCAGGAAAAAAATAGAGCTGAAACAAACTCTCCAAAATATGTAGAGAGATCAGCACAGTTCTTTTCTCCTTAAATTTTTCCTGCATCAGGTTTTTTTGTTGTTGTTGTTTGTTTGTTTGTTTGTTTGCCTGGCTTATTCTTGTAATTCATTTCTTGGGCATCATAAGGTTTAAGCAGAACAGGTCCATGTGGGAGGGATTCCCCCAGAGAGTACTATTGTTTCTGGTATTTCTCTAGCTAGTAAAATACTGTACACAAACCAAACAACAACAACAAAGTAAATAAAGAGAGGATTTCTGTATGATTGTGTTTTACATTGTGTCTGTGTTAGTGTATATCAAATGTAAAAACATGTGGGAAGATGTGTCCATTTAAAACCACGTGAAGATATTGCTCTTTGTAGGACAAAGTTGTTATTAACACAGAAAACTGTTCAAATTAAAATTCAAAGTTAATACTTCCTTGCTGTGGACAATAAGGGGCATCAGAGTAGAGATCAAGAGTCCTGCATTTTCACTGCCTGCAGTCTTATCATGGGATCATCAAGATCACAGACCTTGGAGCACACAGCTCATATCATCTGACTTGTACACCTGGGTTGTTGCTTGTAGAGAATGGAGCATAGGGAAGGGAAAGGTAAAGAGACTTAGGGATACTTTACAGTGGGTTTAAAATGTAATTTTATTTGGCATGTCCATTTGGACTTAGAAGCTTGGAGAGACTGTTAGGTCCCTTGGTTAAGGTACAGTAGAAGTTAACTAGGCACTGAGAAAAATGGTCCAGATTACCCACCAGAGTAATTTTATTTATTTATTTGTTTGAACTATTATTTCATACTGTAAGCAATATATCAATATATGAAAATCATCACTGTCTGGTGTCCTGTTTTATACTTGGTTGATGTTTTTCATGGTTATCTTCAATATAATCTGTGCAAAAAAATAGCCAACCAAGCAAACAAACAAAGTGGTATTAAATGAAAGGTTAGATTCTGCAGTGCAAACTGCAAAATATATTTTAAAAGGGCAACAATTAAGCTAAAAAGGAATGCATGTCTGCTGATATGTTCATTACTTAAATGGAAGGCAATAGAGTTAAAAGAAAGAGTTGGAGAAACAAAACAAAACAAAACACCTCATTTCTGGAATAATTTGAGGTGTGATATTTTTTCCCTGTGTGCCTCCTCCATCACCCCTTCCCTTCCACATGCATACACATTACATATTTTGATAATTTAAGCAACACAATGAAGCTTCTGCTATTCCTAGCTCCTATTTTTTTCCCTCTGTGTATATTCTTTTGCTGTTTGAATTTAAGGATTTGTGGCATAGCATGCTGTTCTTATTGTAAAGTTTGCTTAAACTGATAAAGACATTTTGTTTTTTGAAACTCTGCTGTTGTACTGCTGTCTGCTACTCTAAAGCTCAAAGAAACATAACACAAGAGGAGAGAATACGTAATTATACAACAGTTTGGTTTTTGTATTTATTATTATTTGATTTTATTTTCCTGAAAGGTGAGGAGAGATGGAGCTGGCAGAAATACAAAGATTAGTGTGGTTCCTGATTTGTTTTGTATTCATGTTAGTAGACAGTGGAATGACTACTTCTGAGTGTTTCTCTCCTTCTGCTGTACCCTACCCAGTCCTGTGACAAGAACATCAAGACTTGGATTGTATTTTTATTTAAAGATATCTTCCAGTGTCCTGTTCTATTTTCATCCTGAAACACTGAGCAGCTAGCATTATATAATTCCAATACAAATTATATAAGAAACCTTTCCTAAAACAAGGTTTTTGTGCTATTTGAAGAATAAATGCTAGCAGCCATAAGAAATGCTAGCAGCCACTAAGAAATAAATGTAGAGAAAGATAACATTCAGATTGTATTAAATATTGTGTACAGAACTCTGGTGTATTCAGATGTACATGCATGCAGAGAAACATTTTATGCAACTTCTCTCCTCAGTTCATATGTCCTTGCGCTGACTTCTACATATCTAACTCATTTTACCTCAGAAATACAAAACAACTCAGCTGGTGTATCATTCTGTCCCCTGCAGTATTCAGCTGAAGGAGAGAGACCAGAACCAAGGCAAATCTGAAAACATAAATTGATAATTACTGGAAGAAACATGAATTGCATTACTTTAAAAGAATCAGTGGTGTTACTGTGACAGCATTTTTCTAAAACATTATGAGCCACCTGGAACTTGGGAAAATTCAGAGAAAGGATAATAGCAATACTTTCTACTTTTGGTGTCTTTCAAATAAGAGTCAAAAAGTACTTCACAAACATTAATCAAGTATCATGAGTTCTGTGAGACAGTGATCCATTATTATTCACTAACAACAAAAGGACCTTTAAAAACAAAAGCAAGTTAAGGTTGAAAGTGCATTTGAGTGTAATCCAATTAAATAGTCTCACTTTACACTTGCCATTTTAGCAGCAAATTTCCCTATACTCTAGTGAACAGTGAGGAGATTAAGACACTGTTACACTATGAACTGATGCTACCTCATACACACTGTACACTTCACTGGGATGTCACATATTTTCTTATGCTATATGTGAGTTATCCAAGGCTATGGATCCCACTACCTTACATTGCAGCCTCCACCTGAAAGTTAGAGAACAGCACACCTGTGGTCAACAAAGTCTTTAAAAACGTTTGCTTCAACTTCCACAGTCATGAACTGAAACAGAGATCCAGGTGAAAAAAGTTGGCAACAGTTATGCATGCTGATCATGAAAAAAAAAGAGATTGACTGGGTTATGAAAATTTCATGAAACAAGTATACAGTATACGACACTAGGCAGCCATTGAAGGAAGGCATGTCCAAGAGAGAGGTGATTCTGCCCCTCTACTCTGCTCTCCTGAGACCCCACGTGGAGTACTGCGTCCACTTCAGGGGCCTCCAACACAAGAAGGACATTGAGCTGTTGGAATGGGTTCAGAGAAGGGCCACAGAGATCATCAGAGGGCTGGAGCACCTCCTCTACGAGGATGGGCTTAGACAGCTGGGGTTCTTCAGCCTTAAGAGAAGAAGGCCACAAGAGAACCTTCTAGTGACCCTCCAGTACATGAAGGGGGATTACAGTAAAGTTTGAGAGGGACTTTTTGTAAGGCCAGGTAGTCACAGGATGAGGGGAAATGGCTTTAAACCGGAAGAGGGTAGATTTAGACTGGATATTGGGAAGAAATTCTTTACTGTGAGAGTGATGAGACGCTGGATCAGGTTGCCCAGAGAGGCTGTGGATGCCCCCTCTGTGGAGGCGGTTAAGGCCAGGCTGGATGGGGCTATGAACAACCTGGTATAGAGGGAGGTGTCCCTGCCTACAGCAGGGGGCTGAAACTAGATGATCTTAAAGGTACTTTCCAGCCCAAACTATTCTATAATTCTGTGATTCTATGATTCTATGATTTAGTGAGTGCTAATGACAAAACAATAGCTTATTATAAGACTATCTGTATTTAACTGTATAGTCTTTGAATCCAAAAATCTTATAAGTGCATATCATTTAACTGTCTGATACTAATAGTTACTGAGGTCTGAATGATGCATGTACTATTGCTGCTGTGGTTAATATATGCTGATTTAATTATATATCAGAAGGTGGTCTCAAGTGAAAAATTAATTATAACTTTAAAAGTTACATGAAATGCCTGACTGTTTAATTTGTATCTGACTGCTGGTTGTTTTTATTATTATATTTTACCTCATCTTATAACTTGGGTATTCAGTTAAAACGTTCATAGATATGTTTTGGGATGTTAGGTCATTACCAGAAACTGTTTCCAGAAAGCTTAGCAGTCACATCATATAAACATCTATCTTACAATTAAAACTCAATTAATATGTTTGTAGCAACTATTTGATGTTTAGGATGTATACAAAAATTGCCTAATGAAATCTAAATTTAATCCCTATTAGAAACACTTTAATTTAAATTTTATCACAAATCTGTATCTCCGCTTTACATCTTAAACATAAAAAAGTGCTCAAGAAACAACACTTTAATCACAGAAAATCTTTAGCTCATCTAGATCAGTCATCAAAAAGCAATGTTATTGTGGCAGTCTGCACACAAGGGTAAAAAGAGTAAAAAAGCTACATCAAAACTGCAACAAACAAGTAAGCAAAGAAATGAAAACGTATATCCAAAGTATGTAACTGCTCTGCTTTCAGAATGCTGTCTCATTTCCTTCTCCTATTTGGGAAAGCATCAGATGCTATCAGATAAGCAGACTCATCCACTGAGTACTTCAGGAAATCCTGGCAGTCCTGCTTGTGAAATCAGGATTTAAAGGAATAAAAACAGCAGGATTTGACCCAGGACTAATATGAGCTGCTGACAGGCTGAACTGTGTCCCTGGTGGACTTACACATTTAGAAGTTGATGGCAATGGTGACATTACTGAAAGGCAGAAGAGAGTATAAAACATCTGCTGGGTAAGAGCAAAACAAAACTGCTATGCTCCCCAGAAGGGCTGTAAAGAGAAATGGGGTTAACATTCATAGCAAATGCAAGAGGAAATAATTCTCTCAAATATTAAACAAGGTGAAATTTAGCCTGAGACTATTGCTCTGCACTGATTAAATAGATAAGAAAACACAGCAGAAAACAGACTTTGTTGACAGGAAAAAAAAAAAGAAGAAAAAAAAAAAAGAAAAAAAAAAGAGAGAAAAGAAATAAAAAGAAAAAAAAAAAAAAAAAAGCGAGACAAGCATAGCAGCTGTAAATTTTAATAACTTAATAACTGCTTTTCAAGAAGTAGATTTCTTCCAGCCAGAAAGTAAGGCCGAGTGAATTCACTGTCTTTCCATGTCTCCACTCCTCACTGCTACATCAGTGGGATGAGAAGGTTCAAGAAATACTACATAAGCAGATAATGCTAAGTAGGGTGGCAAGTTGAGCTTTTCTTCTCAAGCTGACATTAAAGAGGAGATTGAAATAGTAACTAGATATCTATGTTTATTATGTGAAGGATTTTGTAGGACTTGACTGTTTGGAATGTTAACCTTCCAATTATGGCCACAGAAGCCAAGTATGTGCAGTATGGTCCTCCACCAGTGGCAATCACTTTGACAGCTTTAGGAAGAAGACAAGAATATCTATGTAGGTGGCTCCAAAATTAGTATCTCCTGTCTATTTCCATGGAAGCTACAACAGTTACCAAAAACACACTAGCACTATTTGATCAAGCAAATTGTCAGCTACAAAACACAATTTTTCAGCACAATCACCACCACTAGCTATGTTTTTTTTTTTTCACTATCCATGAACAAGAGCCTGAATGCTGAGCTTACAAAAATGTGCACCAGTGGAGATGACTTATAGTTTCACAGCTGCTGTAATGGGATTACTGCTAGGAAAATCATAGATTCTCTAAGGTTGAAAAAGACCACTGAGATAACCTAGTCCCACCTGAGCCAATTGCCATCATGCACACTGCACCACGTCCCTCACTGCTACATCTACACATTTCTTGAACACTTCCAGGGACAGTGACTCTACCAGCTCTCTGTTCCAAGTCATTACCACTCTTTCTGAACAGAAATTTTTCCTAATATCAATTTCAACTTTCCCTGGTGCAACTTAAGGCCATTATCTGTCACCCTAAAATGTTGCCCACACAGTCCATGTTTCACAACCGTAACAGATGGAAGTTTGAAGGTGCTAAATCTGAACTACAAGGTGGGTGGTAGGACAGTCCAGACAAGATTGGCAATATATTCTACGATCTTCAAACTGGTATGAGGCCTAATTTTATCATGTTGCAAGAGAAAAGTTGTCTTCTTTTCTGGCTTCACTCTGGAAATTTGAGCCTTCAGCTTGGTCAGCATTGTGATGCTGTGAGTTGAAGGTTTGTCTAGGTTCCAGGAAATCCAGAAAGTCTGCCCCTTTACTATTCCGAAAGACATTGTACATCACCTTACTCACTGAGGGCTTGTGTATTGAACTTTTTCTTTGATGGGGAATTCACAAGTCACCAGTCAGACTGCCATTTTTACTCCAACTTATAAAGGTGACAACACCTCTCCTCACTTGTAGTGATGCAATCCAGGAAACTGTCACCCTTAGCCCAGTATTAGTTCAACTGGCTTCAAATACCATATTCTTTCTGTTCTTACAAGAGCATTTGCAGGAGTCACCTGGTGCAAACACTGCAATATTCAATTGTTGCTTCATTGCTCGTAATCTGTCACTTCGTATTGATGATCTGTTTGGTATGTTCTTCATTTTGTAGTATGACAGCTGTGCATGGTGATCTGGAACATGGCTTGTCTTTCATGTCAATGTTGCTATTGCTGAAGCACACCACCCACTGCTTCATGTGGGCTTACATCCACTGGCCTCCTCCAAAAATGTTCAGTAAGTATCAGTGAATGTCACTGGTGTGACCTTTTTCACATGGACAAATGCAATTACACACTTTTGCTTCACACACAGTTCCATGTCAGATGCCATTTTGTCAGATTGCCCATCTGCTGCCTTCTGTTGTATGGAAACTAAATTTAATTAAATATTATTGAAAAAGCTCCACTTCTACTGCCATACCACCAACATTCTTCTCTAATTTTGTGGGACAACATAATAAAATAGAAGGCATTATTTTTCAATCAGCTCCTGTATAACATGGTATAAAATATGATAACATGAGAATATATGGACTGCAGTGAAGGCCTGGAAATTACTGTTCTGATTAATGACCTTAAGGACCACTTTCAAATAAAAGTTTCAAGCCTGGGACCCTTGCTTCATGGTGACAGTGTATTATATGTGTCTATCTCATTTTCTCTGCTGCTGACCCTCAACACTGCAGTGAATTGCATGGTTCTGATTCATCCTCATGCTATTAAATGGCATAGAATTATTGAATCATGGAATTGTTTGAGTTCAAAGGGAGACTTAAAGGTCATCTAGTCCAACTCCTCTGCAATGAGCAGGGACATGTACAGATAGATCAGTTTGCTCAGAGCCTCATCCTATCTGATCTAGAATGTCTCCAAGGATGGGGCATCCGCCATTTCTCTGGGCAACCCGTTCCAGTGCCTCACACCCTTACTTTAAAATAACTTTTTCCTTATACCCAGCCTAAATCTCCTCTCTTTTAGCTCAAAACTATTTTCTCTTGTCTTTTCACAACAGACCTTGCTAAAGAGTCTGTTCCCTTCACTTTTAGTACACCCCTTTAGACACTGAAAAGCTGCTATAAGGTCTTCCAGAAGCCTTCTCTTCCCTAAGCCAAACTGCCCAAGCTCTCTCAGCCTGTCCTCATAGGATAGGTGTTTCAACCCTTCGATCATTTTTGTGTTCCTCCTCTAGACATTCTTCAACATGTCCATGTCTCTCTTGTCCCAAGGATTCCACATCTGGACACAGTGCTCCAAGTGACGTCTCACCAGCGCAGAACAGAGGGGCAGAAACACAGAATCACAGAATTGCAGGGGTTGGAAGAGACCTCAAGAGATCATCAAGTCCAACTCTTCTGCTGAAATACGTAATCTGCAACAGGTCACACAGGTAGGCATCCAGACAGGTCTTGAATATCTCCATAGAAGGAGACTCCACAATCTCTCTGGGCAACCTATTTCAGTGCTCCATCACCCTTATCATAAATAAGTTATTCCACATGTTTGTATTGAACTTCCTATGTTCAAGTTTTAGGCCATTGTTCCTTGTTCTGTTGTTACATGCTAACGAGAAGAGCCTGGCCTCTTTCATCTCCCTCCTCTCTTTAGATATTCATAAACATTTATCAGATCCACTCTCAGCATTCTTTTCCCCAGGCTGAACAGACCCAGATTATTCAGTCTTTCCTCATAAGAGAGATGTTTCAGGCCCTTTATCACCTCTGCAGCCCTCCCCTGTATGTCTTCAAGGAAATTCCTGTCTTTTTTGAACTGGAGAGCTCAGAACTGGACACAGTATTCCAAATATGGCCTTATCAGTGCAGAGCAGAGGGAGAAGTTCACCTCCCTTGACCTGCTGATCACATTCTTTTTAAAGCACCCTGGCCAGCTTGTTGTCCACCAGGATCCCTAGGTACTTCTCCACTCCAGCAGATTATCCTCTAACCTATACTGATGCATGCAGTTATTCCTCTCCAGGCACCTCCTTTGACCAGCTGGCCAAGTTTCTTTTGATGCAGACCAGGTTACAGTTGGCTTTCTGGCCTAGGAGGGCACACTGCTGGCTCATTTTCAGCTTACTATCCACCAGTACCTTAAGTCTTTTTCAGCAGAGCTGTGCTGTATCCTTTCATCCCCCAGTTTGCACTGCATGATCCAGGTGCAAGACTTTGCACTTCGCTTTGTTGAACCTCGTGAATTTCTCCTTGGCACACTGCTTGAGCCTGTAGGTCTCTCTGAATGTCATCCCCTCCCTTGAGCGTGTCAACTGCAACAAGTTCTGGCATGTTATGAGCCAATAATATTGATGTGCTTAATGATAATGATGAAGGATGTGCCTGAATCTTTGTTTATTTTCCTTGCAATCTCAAAAGTCACTTGCAGGTATGTGACTCCCCCTCTTCCTTTCTCTGGGTGCTCACAAATCACAGAAGCATGGGCATAATTGTAGAGATGGTAGAACAATAGACCAGAAACTTCTGATTCTAGTGCTGCACTTGTTTAAGACTTTTTGTTTTCCCAGGTACATGTGAGAAATTAGAAACATCTCATAAATATAAAAAGACAAACTTAAGTCTTCACACATTACTCAGTTTCTTCAGGCATGCAGTAGGATTTCTCTGACTTTAAAGTATTTGAAAATTTGTGTGCTATCATTATAGATATTCAGAATAGAATTTTTAATATTTCTTAGTGCTTAGGCTAGTTCTTTGCATTTATGCTGGCGTTTATTCCATAAAATATGTGTAAGAATTATTCTCTGTATGGAAGAAAACTTACAGAAAACTAATAGAATGATTAATTTGCCCAAATAAATAAAATAAAAATAAAAGTATGCAATCTAAACCAGTAGTATAGCTCCTTGTACTACTTGTATATTCACTCAAGAGAGAAAAGCACTAGCAGAGAGCTATATATGTCTGAAAAAGTAAGCAAAACAAGCTCTAAGTCTGTGAAACCTTCAAAATCTTTTCCTTCCTCCACACAAGCTATTCAGTTCATCATCTGTTTCTGAAACTTGTTTTGTCCTAAATGCTACTGAATCGTTCACTCTACAACCTACGGAGAAATACATTCTCATGAAAGGATCCACTATCTGGGAGTGAATTTCTCTCTCAGTATTACTGTGAATAACATTTGTCTTTCTCCTGTAGCATGTTTGTTTTGCTGATTTTCTGTACTTACAGTACAAATATTTGGTCAGTTGACAATAGCATAAATTTATAGAATTATAGAATTATAGAATCATTAAGGCTGAAAAAGACCTCTAAGATCTTCTAGTTCAACTGTCCACCTACCAGCAATATTGCCCACTGATCCATGTTCTTTAGTACTCCTCATTCCAGAGCCTGGCCAGTCTTTTTGAGAACATGTTTTTCCTAATACCCAACCTGAACTACCCCTGGCACAATCAGAGGCCGTTTTCTCTGATCCTATCTCCATTACCCGGGAGAAGAGGCCCATATCCACCTTCGTCACAACCTCCCTTCAGGTAATTGTAGAGGGCAGTAAGGTTTCCTCAGAGCCTCCTCTTCTCCAGACTAAACAATCCCAGTTCCCTCAGCCTCCCCTGATAAGACCTGTGTTCCAGTTCCCTCATCACCTTTGTTGCCTTTCTCTGGACAGGCTGCAGATCTTCAATGTCTTTCTTGTAGTGAGGGGTGAAAAACTTAACACGGTTTTCCAGGTATTGCTTCACCAGAGCTGAATACAGGGTAATTATCACCTCCCCGCTCCTGCTGGCAACATTATTTCTAAAACAAAAATCTGAAATACCTTCTTCCTGATTATTAGTATTATTAATTGGACTCATAAGCAAGTTGCCAAAGAGCTCTTTTCTCCAGCTATTCTTATTTTTACACTTGTTACAGTCATTTGCCTTTCTCCCTTAACAGAGCAATTTAAGATTATTGTGGATACAAAGAACAGCTTTGAGGATGGATGCAGTAACTGGAGCATTTTTTGGTTCATTTTCCCATGTATATTGGCTCCTTGGCTCTGAATGCTTCATGTCATAGATATTTAACCATGAACGGCTGCAAAAATAGTCAAGTGCGGGCACTGAAGAGACAGCCACACAGTAACTGTGCATGAACGCACGTTAGGTGTTCCAGGGCTGCATTCTCACCTATTTTAACGCTATCTTAATTGAGTCCTTGTTGTGTAGAAAAAAATGATTAATTATGTGTGGTTCCATGTTTTCTTACCCACAGTCAAAGATTTTAATAGGCCCTACTAGCCTTAAAAGTCAAGAAACTTAATAGCAGGGCAACTCACTCAGCTTCCATGAGGAAAATCAAAGCTGAGAATAAATAAATATTTGCTAATGTTAAATGGGTTATATAAATGTATATGTGAGCATAAGCAGGTGTGCCTGTATAAACTCATGAACAAAAAGACACATTAATTTCCTTGGATTATTGAATGGTTTCATCTTTGTCACTGCCTTTTTGTTTATCTTTGATTTTCAATTTATTGTTTGATAAGCTTTCTGACTGCAACAGTTTATTACGTTTTTTAGAATAAATGTTAAGTACTATACCTTCTGAGTATTTCTGCATGTTACACTTTTCAACGAGCTCCTACATTTTTACAATCAGTATGTCACAGAGATTATCTTATTTCTATTATATATTCGGATAGTTCTTTTTCAGTATACAAAGGAATAGAAATGCTAAATGTAGCATGTCTTTTATGTGACCTTATTCACCAGTAGATTTTGCGGTATTTCATTTTCTTCATACATTAAATATAAATGTAATATTCAAAAACATTGGTCATTTTCTCCTCTACCAGTGTGTGTCTGAAATTCCAAACGATGTAACAGTCTTCTAAATATATTCTGCTACCAAGAAGATATCTCCCTTATTATCAGTTCTATACATTATGTGCACACAAATATAAGACATTAGAAGCTGTAGACATCATACTTGCTACAGTACTTTATCCTTCCTCCTCTATTTCAACTCAAATATGTTTCAAGCTAAATAGGCTGAAACATGCATACCCTTCTAATGCAAAGTCAAATTATTGTCTCATTTCAAAACTTAACCAGTTTTGAAAAAGCAAACTAGTTACAAAAAAAAATCAGAAATATGGAAGAAAATTTCCCATGCTTGTGTTTCACATTTACTGCACAACAAAAGAAATTCCTTCCAGATCCCCTCTCTTTCCTTCAGCTCATGGATTTATTTATTTATTTACTTATTCAATTTTTCAGCAGGCATCAAATTTTGTGGGTAGTTCTAAATTACAGTTGTATTGAATAAACAGTGTAAATGAGCCTCTGTATTCTGCTTACTGGAATGCTAACAAAAAAAGCAAAACCCTCCTGTTTCGACTGCCAATGCAAAAGATTTCAAATCCTGCTTGTATCCTGTACAGTATATAATAGAGGGCTACATAGGAGCTTTACATCTTTGACATCTCAGTATTCTTTTCAGACTTCAGTGTGGCCCACATGCTTGGAAGAACTAACATTACCTTTTTAAATAGCCTGATATTCAGGATAGTCAGATGATATTCAGATGAACACATTGATATCTCTGTGTTAATAATTTTGCAATGTTTTCTTTATTAAATTATGTGGGTTTCTTTGTTTGTTTAATGATATTTAATGATATTTAATATTCATGCCTTCTCAGCCAAACTTACTCCTGGACAAAATTCACCTTAATAATACAAATCCAAATACATTCAGGCACTTATAAAAATGGTTTCTGTCATGCCATCAGAACTACTCGTTTATCCAGACATTACAGTACATTTTAGATTGCAGATAGACTTTTCAGTTACAGTCAACTCACAAAGTTGTATTTTGAAAATAAATAAATAAATAAATAAAGTTAAAAGGTCGCTAGCCATGAAATACAAATTCGGAAAAGAACAAAGAAATTCATCAATGATACCATAAGATTTCTCTTTAGCCTGATCTTAAAGTTGTAAGAGAAGTATACATGAAGACAAAATGAGATGACATGTAAGATCAGGTTATGACAACTAACAGGCATTACTACAAAAACAGAAACCTCTGTTACTTAGAACCATGGAGACACGGTGTGTATTCGTTAGCTGCAAGATGATGATGTTCACCAATGCAATGCCACTGTGAAAAATCACTAGAGTAACACAAAGTACTTTCAGGAAAGAATCAGAAACGTGAATACTGTTGTTAAGAGCCAAACCTTATTGGAAATTCTGGATGCTGTCCCGTTCATCCATATTCAAGAAGCCCAAACTAAAAGGAGAATAAAAATTAAAATGATAGCAGAACAGGTACTCCATCATACACAAGAGAATGTGTCCAGCAGTATGAAAGCTGAGCGGTGACATAATAGCCTGCAAAAATGCAAGTATCATATCAGGCAGCTACAGCAAACAGCTACCATAAAGATACTACAGCCACAAAACCAAACAAGCATAAAATAGGTTTGAAAAAATTAAGTCTGGAAAGACCGTGGTACAATATGTAGGTTTGTACAGTGGAGTAAGGTAGTGGAGTCTCCTTCTAACAAGAGAAGTGAGAAGGAAGTATCCTGACAAGTCTTCTACGGCTTATTAATACTTACACTAACAAGTCACCTGCTAGATCGGACTGCATGCCCTAACATTCCTCTGCCATTTTGTGCTCCAGTTCTATTTCATGAATATGAAATAGCTGTTTACATTTTTTTCTCAATGTGAACTGTCAAGAAACACCTGGAAGAAAACCAGACTTGAAAGGCTCACTTCATCTATTTGGCATGAATGGCGTATGCCGTCTGAACTTAAACACGAGGTGGAAATCACAAACTTGAGGGATTTCTTTATTTGAATGGTGCAATTATACACTTTTAAAGAACTCAGAACAGCTCCACTGTTTTTGTCCAGTTTGATTCATGAGAGGGCTGAGCTCCAGAGATAACAGAATACTGGTCAATGTATGTAACACCAGCGTGATTAATATCAGCGTTAAGTAAATCTTAAAAGAAAAATACACTCTGTTTGAAAAGTTAAATAAATTCAAGTTGCTATGATCTTCCTTAATTTTGGGGGGTTTTGCATTCTTTCTTTTTTCTTTTCTTTTTTTTTTTTTTTAAAAAAAAAGAAGAAAATATGGAAGAAAACATGCTGTATATGGGCTACAGCTTTCCTATTTATTTAAATAAAATTATTATTCATGAGTCATAAGGCATTTAAAAAAAAAAAAAAGGGAATAAAATGTCTCTTGAGTCTTTCCCTTGAAAAATTTAATGCCTCATGGAAAAATGCCTCAAAACAGCATTCTACTGAAGCAGTTATTACCAAACAGTATGGAGGAAAGCAGATGAAAGACAAGCAATGTCAAATTCCCTGCTGGTGTGCCTACATCTGTATGTCCTGGTCAGCAGAAATATGGGCTACAGAAGTTAAAATCTTTAAGTAGAGTCATCATCAGCTTCATTTTTGTAAAAGTCTGAGAGAAGAACATTATTCAGAATAATCACTTTATTAAAGAGTAACTCAGGTCTCAGTTCTTCATAATGTTTCACAGGTCTGTTGAATTTTTCTCTATAGGTCACAATAAAAGCAAATATCCTGAGAAGCTGTCTCAATTCTTAGTTTTGCTCAGTGAGATATGTTGGTCAATGAAACACTGTCAGTTCAACTGACTTTAACTGACTGGTTTATGTTATTTAATAACTATTGGAAAACATTTTCCAGACATGTATGCAGTCCAATAGCTACCAAATCCACTGGAAGATTCAGATGCTCAGCAGTTACAGAGCTAAGAGAGTTTGGGGAATTTTCTGTTCTACTTTATTAGTAGAAATATTCTAGAATTTTACATTAAGTGAAAATGTTAGAGATGCAGAAATGCTTCTTTGGAGATAGGATGCATAGCAGAAATGTAGCAGTTATTTCTTGTTATCAACTATCTGTAGTCATAATATTAGTTTCTCAGTATCTTTGTCATGTAGGTAAGCCTTTAAAATAAAATAAAATAATCAAGTATTGTAGCTTGCATGAAATAACTGTTTTGTAACAACTGCTTCATGCTGTTTCCATGTATCTAAAAACTTTGTATGACACCAGTTAGTGGAATACAGGACAGGGAAACAAAGTAAGGTAATGAAAGTGATTGTCCAGGTCTGCTAGCACCTGATTGGGTGTGCTTTTCTCAGAGGGAGAAAAGAACTTTTGTACAGGAGTTATCAGGGCAGATGGATAGGGCTTTGAACTAGTCCTGAAGGGAGAAAGAAGGAAAAACAGATCTGCCAGTGAAAAAGCTATGAGATGGCATGAAAACCGTATGAAATGCTTCTACATCAGTGCACACAGCATGAGGAACAAGAAAGCTGGAAATCTTGGCTCATTTCCAAAATTATTACATCATCAGCATACGTGAATGAATCCTGTGGCCAACATGCTGTGATGAATGTTTACAGAGTCTTCAGAAGAGACAAGCAGGACTGGAGAGGCAGTGAGTGTAATGGAGAGGACTCTATATAATGGAGGGGCTGGACTATACGACCTTGTCAGTTACTGACTTCAGTTTGAGAGATGCTATCTGGGAACATCATACAGCTGATACAAACTGGTCCAGAAGACACCTAAAACACCTTCATCGTTCGTATTTCCCAGTACTGATATTAAAAAACTTACAAGGACTGGTGCCCTCCTAAATCTGTTACTTGTGAATAGAGAAAAAGTCATGTGGGTGAAGTGATATCACCTTGGCCAGTCAAATTTAAAAACATTGGTTATAGGAGTAAAACTGCCACCAGAACTTCAACCTTGGATATGGGGAGAGTAAACTTCAAGCTGCTCAAGGAACTAGTTATTAAGGTCCCCTGGGACAGTGTGTTGGAAAGTAGCAGGGATCATCAGTTCTGGTAAGTGGAGTGACAACAGGCTTGCAGTCAGTAGTGGAGTTCCCTATTGCTTGATTTTAGGGCCAGTTCTCTCTAATGTTTTCATAAATGATTCAAATAAAGGATCAGAAGATGCTTTGAGCATGTTTGCTGATGGTATTAAATTGGGAGGAGGTAGTGCTATTGCCTCCATTGAGGATGAAGAGGCCTTGCAGAGAAATCTGGACAAATTAGAGAACTGAGCAATCATCAGTCATACAAAGTTTAAGAACAAATGCCAGATTCTGCACTTAAGAATCCTGATTATACATACAGACTGAGGGATGAGATGCTGGAGAGCAGCCCCAGTTAAAGGGATCTGGGCGTCATGGTTGACAGTAAATTGAATGAGTCGACAGTGTATCTTGTTAGACCAAAGGGCCAGCCACACCCTGGCATGCATCAAGCACTGCATTGCTAGACAGGCAAAAGAACTAATTGTCCTGCTCTACACTGCACTGATTGTGCCTCACCTTGAGCTCTGTGCAGTTTTGGATGCCACAGTACAAAAAGGACATAAAATTATTAGAGAGTATCCAAAGGAGAGTCACAAAGATGGTGAAGGGTCTGGAGAGCAAGATATATATGTCCCTTGGTTTATTCAGCCTGGAGAAGGGTCAGCTGAAGAGAGACTTTACATCAGCCTACAGCACTATACCAGAGCTTTTTATCTGGTGACCAGCAATAGGACCCAAGAAGTTGCAAGAGGGGAGATTTAGGATGTCAGGAAAAGGTTCTTCAACAAGAGGATGGTTGAACACTGGAACAGGCTCCTCAAGTAAATCTATGGCACCAAGCTTGAGGAGTTCAAGAAGCATCTGAACAAATGTCAACAATTCCACTGTGGAATACCGATAACAAAAATCGTAAACCTGTGACAACAGTGCTCTCAGTCACACAGTCTGAATTTTGGGTGGTCCTGTGTGGTGCTGTGTGTTGGACTGCGTGTTAGATTTGATGATTGTTATGGATCCTTTGTACTCTGAGATATTCCATGATTCTGTGATTCTATGAAACACAAGTTTACTTACACATTGCAGAATAATTTACAGTTGAGGTACATAAACTCTGGTTTTATTGTCTATTATATCATATATATGTATAGATATACATATGTACATATATTATATCGCTAATAGTATCCCAATAATTTCATTGAACTCTGGCATATACATCTTATATGTGTAAGAATAAATTCAAATAGTCTTGCACTACATTTTGGGAATGAGAGTAACAAATTCATTAGGTAACATGGTTACATATTTCACCTCTATTTTTCTGTCTTGTTGGGGAATGTATTTCTGTCTGATGTTTCATAAAATATGAAAGTCAATTCCTCACTGTAATTTCCCACAATAAGTAAATTTTTAAAAGAAAGTCCAGAAAATAAATATTTTCTGATAGTGAAATCACCCACTTCTTCTCTTTCAGAATTAAGAAGCTAATAGAAAGTACAAAACAAAGAACCTTGCTCAAAGGTTGATCTGACAAGTCCTAATGTGACAGTTGGACAGGTTTCATAATGTGCAAAGAACAACATACTGAATTTAAACACCCAGGGCATAATCTTCAGATGAGCAGATGAGTATCTGTATAGAAAGATGACAAGTGTAGTGCCACTTTTACTTGTTCCTGAGGACAGCTGAAAGTTGAACCTCTTCCTCAGTCTAGATCTTGTGATTCAAACCTGTGCTGAGTTGATCCAGAGGGGTGGCATTCATGTGTATTAAATCTATAATCAGAGTGATACAGAGGGCTTACCCGAGCAATTCACCCTTATTCCAGCAATTCACTATAAGACATGTTAAGGTACCTGGAGTGAGTTACTTTGTACAGGTTGCTCCTCTCTGCCAGCCACAGCAGGTATTTATACTTTAGGTTATGTCCTAACTTTTAGGAGTTTAAATTTAAGTGAAGTGAATCTGGCCTTTAATGACTGTTTAATGCTGCTTTAGATCAGCGTACTCTTAGCCAGGAAACCTTCTTTTCATCTTGATTATGTAGAGTACCTGCTGTTTCTGTAAAACAAGGAAAATGTGCCAGAAACTGTATATAAGTTTATCATTGGCTCGGGGCAATTCAGAGAAGCCTGCAGATCCAGTCTGCACTTCTTGCAGGTGATTCTTTATTACGTGGTAGTACTGGAGAGTGGGCTATTGGCACTACATTACTGCCAGCATTCCATGGGAACTCCCCTTGAAATTTCAAAAACTTTCATACTGATCCCAAGCTAATATGCCCTAAATTAACCCAGTGTTATTGTAAGTTCTTATCTGCTAGTTTTTAAGTCCTGTTCTTTGCCCGAGCAATTGCAGAGCACTCAATTTACTGGTCAGACTTTGTCTGTTCTGTATGTTCTATATCTGCTTCTCTTTTTTTTTTTTTTTTTTTTTTTTTTTTCTGTTAGAATAAACTTTCTTTTTGAAAATGTCACTCATTTGTGTCCTATGTAATCATATTTGAGCATCTTTATATCTTCATTGTATATTTACTACAAATTAACTGTTCATTCACCATGACACAATACAGTACAAACATTTTCTGATCACGTCTTTGATGTGCATGTTTCCTGCAAACATTATGGTAGGTCATAGGTATCCATTGCATAACTATACATACTATATGTGTGCTGCTTCTTTAAGCCTACTCATTGCTGTAACTGAAGTTGATTCCAGTTGCATTCTAGATAGGACTTAGTTTAATTTATGCACCTGATATTCATTTTCCCATACAAGCCCAAAATTTTGGCTGTGGTATCAAATAAGTTAGAGTAACTCAAAGGCAGCACTTTTAGACCTCATCCTCTCAAAATGTAGCATACAGTTTTATGTGACAGTATGTAGAAGATCAATTTATCATTATAACCAACAAAAAGTGCAATGAATGTCTGATTCTGCATCTATTAATTATATTTAACAATTTGTAGACAATATTTACAACCGTATACACTGGAATTTAAACTAATGGCACAATTATGAGAAAAAAAACTTTGTTGAGACATTTGCCTTGCAGCAACAGTTCTAGAAAAACAGTAATGGCCTTTCCATTTTAAGGGAAAAGTTGTTGTCTTACGAGGTCTTACGAGGTCTTCAGCCTGGAGAAGAGAAGGCTGCGGGGTGACCTCATTGCAGCCTATCAATACCTGAAGGGAACCTACACCCACGAGGGGAGTAAACTCTTCAAAAGGGCTGACAACAGCAGGACTAGGGGAAATGGATTGAAGTTGAAGGAGGGAAGATTTAGGTTGGATGTTAGGGGGAAGTTCTATACAAGGAGAGTGGTTAGGCCCTGGAACGGGCTGCCCAGGGAGGTTGTGGATGCCCCGTCCTTGGATGTGTTTAAGGCCAGGTTGGACGGGGTCCTGGGCAACCTGATCTGAATGTGTGTGTTTGGTGGCCCTGCTAGGCAGGGGGGTTGGAACTACATGATCCTTGAGGTCCCTTCCAACCCGGGTGATTCTGTGATTCTGTGTGATTCTGAGGTCAGTTACTTGTTACACAGCAAGCCCTAGATTTCAATTTGCATAATCTTTCCTATGACTTAGAAATAGTCATTATGGATACAGGAGTGTAGGAGGTAGGGGATATTTATTCTTCAATTGTATATTTATTCTTTCAAACTACTACCCTTCATAAATCTTGCTGTATGTTGAGAAATAAGTGGCATTGACAATGAATATAGCATTTCAGTAGCACAATTTTCCGTATTACCATACTCATGTGAGGTTTCCCTTAAGTAGTCGCATGAGAGAGGAACTAAAATTCAGTTTTGGAAACATATTTTATTACGCTATGTCTACAAATGTGCATTGCAAAAGACATTCTTCTGGACCGTGTTATTGTTAACACAACCCACAAGTCATTAAGTACAGTAAATAGTTTACGCAACAGATAACTGATTGCTACTCAAAAATAATTTCAACTACTGTTTATTAGGTTTTTAAACAATTTCCCCTTGATAAACTTTGAAAAGCTTTAAATTTATCCAAAAAATTATCTAAAAATATATATAAAAGCTTTAACATCAATCTCTGTATGCTGAATTAAATCTATAAGCTACACAGACTAAAGGCACAAATACAGCCTCTTCAGGGATTTGAGGTAGCTGTTCTCATTTTCATCTCAGTAGGATTTAGTCTTCTAAGAGGTATGAGAGAATGAATATAGATTCCCCCACCCTGTGACTCCAATTTGCTCTTCTAGTTTAAAAATCACAGTGTTTTCAAACAATTAGCTTACAATAAGCTATACTTCAGGCTGTGTGTACCAAATAGCTTACAAGAAAAGATCTTATGCACTGGCCTGGACAGGATTTCTTTAGTGGATCATTTTTCAATTTGCATAATAGCTTGGGGACAGAAGAACAAATAGCACTGATGTCTTTTGCTTTTTCGTTCTTAAGATTCTTGTCAGTCAGAACCATTAATGTATATTAGTAGTTCTGCTGACCATAAAAAAAAAAAAAAAAAAAAAAAAGTACAGAGTACTGACGTTGTTTTTCTTAGGAGGAGAAATTGTTTATTACTATATTTTTACTGGTTTTCTAAGTATGTTTCTTTTTAGCCACTTTTTTCAGATTCTCTTTCCCTAGTGAACAGAACCACTACAAAACATCAATTCATGAAAATTCTAAGAATGCTTCTTTATCATGTATGCGTAGTTCTTATGATACTAGGTGAGACTTTCTGTACTGGCATTATGTAATTTTCATAAGGAGCATACTGTTTGTTAAAATGATGCTAAAATGAGGTAGCAGTTATGATGTATTTCAAATATTTGGATTATTCTGACAACTCGAAATAGCCATAAAATGTAAATTTTGTGTCTTATTTTCTATTGATTTGAAAGCAAGTGATAAGTATTCTTAGAATTTTAGAATTGAGAATGATGGTGATCTCATTTGGAAAGTCTAACCTTCAGGTATCAAGAAAGATATTGATTGTTCCAACCAGTTATGTCACCATCTGAAAATGTAATTAAAAAGAGCTTTTGCATGACTTACTCTCTGACAAACCATGAACAAAGAAGTGCACACATGGGGATGTATTTTGCAATCTTTAATCAAATTAAATCCTACTGTTTTCAATGGCATTTCTGTTCAATTAAGAACCACAAATTTGGGTCCGTACATTATAATGCACAAGGGTAAGTAGTGGTGTCAGAGATGGTTTTAGGATTACAATTAGCTTTTTTCTATTTCATATATAGGGCTGATCTGAAAGTAATACCTCCTATTTTACTGTGTTGATCCACTATGTCAGAGGAGGATGTTGATGGTATGGCAGGTGGGGGTGAACCTTCCAACAAATATTTCATTACATTTTGTTGCCATGTGATAGATGGCAGCAGAGAGGCAGCCTGACAAAATGATTTCTGGCATGGAAGTGCATATGAAGCAAAGGTGTCTCATTGAGTTCCCCCACATGAAAAAAAAAAACACCCATTTATATTCATTGACAGTTGCTGAATGTGAGTACAGTGAGACAGTGGGTGTTGCATTTCAGCAATGCCAACAGTGATGTGAAAGATAAACATCTTTCATCAAGATGTTCTTGATGGCCCACAGATTTTTACAAGCATAGCATGCAGGCTCTTGCTCATAGCTGACAAAAATGGATGACTAATGGTGGTGACTATACTGAAGAACAGTGTTTTGTAGCAGAGAATTTGTCCTATCAAACAGTGTTATTGTGCTCTTTGTATCAGTTGTAGTTATCACGTAAATACATGGGAGGCGTTTGCATTAGAAGCAACATTCCTATATAGAAAAGAACTGATAGTATCTGTTTACACTGATACGACAAAATATACAATGATGAAAATGAGAAAAAAAAATATTTTTAGTTTACTTTATTCATTTGTCATCTATATAATCTTACCTTTATTTGTTGCTCAGTACAGTTTTGAAAGGAGTTGCATAACTGAAAACTTATTCCTTAGATCAGTAAACTGAATGTGTTTACTTAGACCTCCAAAATTCTGTCAATAATCTGACTAGTGGGTGAAATGAATAGCTTGTCTATTGTCATTGCTTGTAAAATGAAAATAATATATATGGACTAGCAGATATGGCAGTAGAATCCAATGGGGCTTATTCTGAAGGCTGGGGAAGATTTTCTTAGGGTACTGCACTTTTTTTTTTTTTTTTTTTACAGAATTTAACTGAGCTTTAGCATTTCAGTTGCAATCACACTGCAGACTCAATATCTTTGAAGGAACATAAGAGTATATCATAGTGTTTCTGTTGCTTAGTGGAAATACTTGATTGTTCTTTCAGGGACCTCAATCAAGAGCAGCAGAATGTCAAGAAGCTGGATCAAGGAGCACTGAATTCATCATGTGTGTCTCCACCAGCTAGTAACTCTCCTTGACTCTTCTCTGAATGGAATAAACAAGGGAGTTTGAAATCACTGTCTTCAAAATGTGAAGAGTGACTTTTCCCATTTGCTTGTATGCAGTAAAGATGTATGTTGTGGCATAGAACCATAGAATCATTGAATTACCAATGTTGGAAAAGACCTCTAAAATCATCCAGTCCAACCATCCACCTGTCACCAATATTTCCCACTAAACCATGTCCCTCAGTACAGCATCTTAATGTTTCTCAAACACCTTCAGGGACAGTGACTCCACCACTTCCTTGGACAGCCTGTTCCAGCACTTGATCACTCTCCCAGAGAAGTTTTCCTAACATCCAACCTGAATCTTCCCTGTCACAACTTGAGGCCATTCCCTCTAGTCCTATAACTAGTTACATGGGATAAAAGACCAACTCCCACCTCACCACAACCTGCCTTCATGTAGTTGTAGAGAGCCATAAGCCCTGAGCCTTATCTTTCCCAGACTGAACAACCCCTGCTCCCTCAGTCACTTCTCATAAGGCTTGTTCTCCAGACCCCCCACCAGTTTTGTAGCCCTTCTCTGAAAATGCTCCAGGGCCTCAATGTCTTTCTTGTAGTGAGGGGACCAAAACTGAACATAGCACTTGAGGTGCAGCCTCAACAGGGCTGAGTACAGAAGGATGATAACTTCCCTGCTCCTGCTGGCAATGCTATTTCTAATACAAGCCAGGATACCATTGATCTTCTTGGCCACCTGAGCGCACTTGCTTTCTCACTTTCAGCCAAGCATCAACCAATACCTTCAGGTATGTTTCCTCTACACAGAGGCATGGCAACATCATCTCTTAGCTGAACACCTAATTGTTCTTTGGAAAGGCTTCCACTCGGACTTATTTATGCCAAGTCTCTGTACATCTGTACAGTGTTTTTTGTTTCTTTTTTTTTTTTTTTTTTTTTTTTTTTTTTTTTTTTTTTTTTTTTTTTGATTGAGATGAAAGTGCTTAAAAGAAGCAACAATAAAGGACAATTTCTATTCATCAACAATTGCAAAAGGAATGGGTCAAGTAGAACTTTCTCAAAAAGAATGGAATCTTTTAGTGCTGGCAAATTTCCAAAAACAAGCAGACAAAACCAAACAAACAAACAAATTGCAACTACTAAAATAGCAAGGGTTTATTTCCAGAGTATAAGTGAATAGACCCATCGGATGATCAGCTAAAACTAAACCTTATGTGTAAGATGATTTTATCAGTCCCTGAGCTACCTTTTCCACAGTTTTCATTTGTGAAGCACAACACCATTACAGACATTATAGACAGCTGCCACGGTGGAATAAGCTCATTGCACCAAATTCTTATTAAAAAAAGAAAAAGAAAAAAGAAAAAAAAAAAAAAGGCAAAATGTTGACAGGTGTGTCTTAATTAATTTTGATATGTAATTAAGTTGTTTTTCTTGAGAAGTGTCTTTCCCCTTCAGGTTTACAGTCTCTTGTGTAATTTGCAGATGTATTAATCATAGCTTGGTTGCAAATTCTATTTTGGGGTTATATGCAGCTTGGCATGAACTCAGTTATAACCATATAAATTCCACACACACACACACAAAAAAAAGAAAAAAAAAAAAGTTCACATCCCAGAAGCCGAAAAGGAAATAAATGTTATTATCCCAGGAGTAGGTATTATTTTCTATTCAAACTTATATTTAATGATTCTGTTGTGGCAAGACATTGACCTTTCACTTTAGAAAACTACAAAACACGTAAACTGATCTGATCTCAGTACTCTCAAGACTAGTATAACATGGGACCATACATAGCAAATCACCAAAATAGCACTGCATATTGAAAGAATGTTGTCTGAGATACTATTTATGGAGAGCAGAGCCCAATTGCATTGATAGAATCTAATTAGTTAGCAAGACTAGATAAGCTTTTTTCTCTTGGTATTCGGAGATTGTAGTGAAGGAAGACATAGTGTAAGAAAAGCAATTCTGCCCCCATTGCAAAAGCGTTAAGCCCAGTCACAATCTGAAGCTTGATTTCGTCTTCGTCCTGAACATTGCCCTATGTGGCATCAATCTAACAATACAAATCATGACTAACTTGATCAACTATAAGCTTTGTGATGCTATATATTCTGTAAGACTTTTTCATAAAGTCCTGAAAGGACTGGAAATTTGTAAGAGAATGAATGACAGTTTGTTTGTATGACTTTGAAATACCATCTCTTTTCAGTGTTATTTCGCCAACTTCTTCAAGACTAATTAGTGAATGAATAAATATGTAATGAACACATCAATAAGAGTCAAGAGGAAACATAAAAAAACATTATACTCAAAACAAGTGCTTTACCTATTTTATTTTTTTTTTTTTTAATTCTTCTACTTGTTTCAAAATGTTGTATGCTTTATTCTTTCCAGAGAAGTGTTTCCTTTCCCCTGTTTTGGTTCTCAGTCAGTTTACCTGCATTTGCATGACTTTAATCCATCTTTTAGCCTACACATTCTTAATTCCACTTCACTTTCTGATTCCTTTACTTCTGGTATAGTTATTGCCTGGATTTTTGTTTATTTACAATACTTGGTTTCTCTGAAGTTTTGGTTATCTATTTGTTGACTATATTTACTCACATAACGGGAAATAAAAAGAAATATGAAGAAGGTTGGAATAAAATGCTAATGGCACTAAAGAATGGAAAAAGATTCCCTATGCAATGTGAAAATTCTCTAAACTAAAAATATCCCAGCTGCCTTCAAACTTTCTACCCAGGAGACAGTGGATTACTTTTAGTCCTTATGTCATAAATCCCAATATTACAAGGATGTCTTATATGCCAAAAAACTCTATCCAAATGTTTAGGAAAATCAAATTTCAATTTCCTACTTACTATAACAGGAGTTCATGAGCCTAAAAGATAGATATCTAAGGAAGTAATATGCTACGTTAATGAAATCATCTAATTACATTAGGGATTCATCTGGTTATGTAAAATGCCCACATCAAACTGGTGATCATGACACAGAATCAGCACAGGACTAAACTCCTCTGGAAGGGTAGTTGGAGGAGAGAGTTTTACTAGGACATTCCAGGTGAGACTCTGCAGCTATTTGAGGGTATGTGGACTGAAACTCAGCTGCCTACTTCCAAGCTAGCTAGCCTGGACTTTCTGCAGTTTGTGGAGAGAATTAAATGTTTTCTGAACATGATTCATTTAATCGTACAGTAGACATCTGAAATAGGTCAGGGGAGTAATGTCTGAGAATAACTATTTTTCATCATTGCCTATAATAGAAGACAAAAATGAATAGTTCAGCTTAGACATCTGCTATATGGACATGGAAAGGTATGCACGATTAATAATATACCAGAAATCCCATGAGAAAAGCAAGAAGGAGACATGCAGTGAAGAATCACAGAATATCCCTATGGAACATGGGAACTATGTAGAGACAATGACAGGGCAAGAAGTCATTTAAGTTGAACTGAAAATAAGATTGGAAAACAGAACTTCTCCTGTAGAGAAAAGATAGTCCAGATGTAGATTTAGTTTCAGATCTTTTTATTTACTTCAAATCTTGCTCAACCAACAGATAAGATTTTCTTCACATTCCAGGAGCTGTTTATTTTATATCCATTTTCTTATAACTGAGAACATTAGAGAGTTCACTTGGAGAAGAGAAGGCTCCAGGGGCACCTCATTCCAGCCTTCCAGTACTTGAAGGGAACATATAAACAGGAGGGGGAATAGTGATAGGACAAGGGGGAATGGTTTAAATTGAGACAGGCGAGGCTTAGGTTAGATATTGGGGGAAGTTTTTCACTCAAAGGGTAGTGAAGCATTGGAACAAGTTGCCCAGAGAGGTTGTGGATGTTCCGTCCCTGGAGGCATTCAAGGCCAGGATGGATGTGGCTCTGGTGAAGTGGTTGGTGACTCTGTCTGTGAAAGGGGGATTGAACCTTGGTGATCATCGTGGTCCTTTTCAACCCACACCATACTATGATTCTATGATTAAAACCATCTTTGCTTTAACAGAAAACCATTTTTGCTTTAACTACAGTTACTGTGGTTAAACAACGCAGACCACTACATCCCAACATTGACTAAGCTGAAGGCTCAACTTCTAGAGTGAGGCAAGAGAAGAAGACAACCTTTATCTTGCAACATGATAACATCAGCCCCCATACCAATTTGATGACTGTGAGCACACTGCCAATCTTGGCCAGACTGCCCTACCACTCTCACCTTGTAATCCTGACGGTGCTTTCTGACTTGCGTCTTTTTGGATTGATGAATGATGCATGGGTAACGGTCAACAGTTTACGGGCTGGTTCGGCCTGGTTCCGTAACTGGCAGGGCAGAGGGATACGCGGATCCACACCTCCGGAAAAGGGAAACAGGGCACCCCAAAATAATTGAAAACAGCAGCAACGATCTGAGGTGGAACAAACTAATTTACTAAATATAGTATCAGTAAAATATAATGAGAGAGAGAGAGTGTCTGAAAGGCGGATAGGCCTCACCACAACGCTAAGGTGAGAAATGCAGTCCAGTCGAGCCAATGAAGAAAAGCAGACGGAGCAGAGCAGACAGAGAAGCGCAGACAAAGCAGAGCAGGCGAAGAAGAGAGTATCAGGTGACCTTGCCAGGAGTTATATTTCTTTGCTGACCGCAAAGCCTCCTGGGGAAATGTAGTTCTCCTGTGGACAGGCACCTGGAACTTGAGCATCAGCAGTCAAACCCCCAGTGCATTACATGATGTTGTGGTGTGGAATACTGATAACCAAAAATCATAACCAGAAGGTGTTACGTGCTCTAAAGAATCCCACTGCTGAGGAGATGATTAATGCATGCATGAATATTGGCATGCATCAACACCAAGTTATGCTAGCAGCTCAGGCGTTTGCTGTTATAACCCTTAACCAGCAGAGCAGATGTTATGGTTATAACCAATTTGGACACCTTTACTCAAAGTGTTCACAGAAGGGCAATAGATCACAACAGTTATGCCTGAGTTGCAAAAAAGGCAACCACTGAGCACATGAATGTCGATTAAAATATGATATCAATGACTGACTGCTCCCTCCATCAGGAAACTCCCAGAGGAGCGATAACAAATTCCCTTCAGGTGGCTGCCGCAGCTTGTATGCCAGAACATGGGGCAGCACCAGGGTGGATCTGGCCACCTCTTCAGATGAAATCTTAAAAGATACTGCTTTCACCTTAATCCCCACAGGATCTTACAGACCCCTGGGGAATGGCATGACAGCACTTGTGATCAGCTGATCCTGTTACTTGGATTGGACTTTTTGTTTTGCCTGGTGTTATTTATGCAGATTACATTGGGGAGATTAAGATAATGCTGTGGACACTGACCCCTCCCTGCACTATCCCTGCAGGAAGTTGTATTAAGCAGTTGGTCTGCTTTCAGCCTGACCCATCATTATGGGCTAATGTCTCGCGGGGTACAAATAGCTTTGGGTCAACCAGGATACCACAGGTATATTGGACTCAGAAAATCGCTGTGGGCAGAACAAATTTGACTTCTGTATTACAGAAGCGGAATCAAATGGTACAGATAACTGGAATTCTTGACAGTGGTGCTGATGTCACTATTGACCCCGCAGCACTTTGGCCAGCACAGTGGCCACTGATAAACTCTCATTCCTCCCTGACGGGAACAGGGGGACATGTTTCACCTAAGCAAAGCTCTGTAATTATTAATATCATTGGACCTGAAGGTAGAGTTGCCTCTGTTCGACCTTTTGTTTTGCACATTGTGACATTATAGGAAAGAGACTGTATGGGACAATGGGGGCTTACCCTCAGTACGGATTTTTCTTAAGGTCCACTGTTCAGCAGCAGCAGACCCCACCTTTAACTTGGAAGACTGACAAACGTATGTGGGTCAACCACTGGCCCCTTTCTTATGAAAAGCTGCTGCATTTACATAAGCTGGTCAGTGAGAAACTTAAAGCAAGACACATTGTTCCCACAACTAGCCTCTGGAATTCACCTGTATTAGTAATTTAAATAAAAGCAAAAAGTGGAAATTGTTGCATGATTTGAGAAAGATCAATGAAATCATGGAAGACATGGGAGCTCTTTAGCCAGGGTTACCATCCTCAGCTATGCTCCCTCAGTCACGGGCACTAATAGTGATAGATCTAAAAGATTGTTTCTTTAACATCCCATTGTGCACTCAGGATGCTCCTCATTTTGCTTTTTCAGTCCCTTCCACTAATGCTGCTGAACCACACTGTTGTTATCATTGGCCTGTTTTGCCACAAGGGATGAAAAATAGTCCTATGATTTGTCAGAAGTTTATTGTCAATATCCTATCGCCAATCTGCCAAGAGAATAACAATGCTTATAAATATAATTACATAGATGATATTTTGGTAGCAGCACCAACAGAGCCAGAGGAGAATCTGATAGCATCTTGCATTATACAGGCAGCAACCACAGCCGGACTAAAAATTGCTGGAGATAGAATTCAGAAGATACCCCCCTGGTTGTACTTGGGCTGGAAGATTTTACAACAGAATGTCCAGCCACAGACCCTAACAATAGGAACAAAGATTAATACTCTGAATGATTTACAGAAACTGTTAGGCACCATAAATTGGGTAAGGCCACTAACAGGAATCTCTACAGAGGACCTCCATCCCCTCTTTAAATTATTGGAAGAGAACCTGGAGTTGTTATCACCACGGCAATTGACTGCTAAAGCTAAAACAGTTCTGAATACAGTTGTTACAAAGATGACTCCACAAGCAGTACATCGCAGAAAGCTAAATCAGCCTATTAACCTTTTTGTTATTAGTTCTCCTTTCCAGCCGTATCGGTTGCTGGCACAATGGGTCACAGAGGATCCCGACCCCTAATCATATTGGAATGGATATTTTTCCCCATAAGTTTGCAAAAACAGTAACCATAGTAATGGATCACAGAATCACAGAATGGCCAGGGTTGGAAGGGACCTCAAGGATCATGAATCTCCAGCCCCCCTGCGGCATGCAGAGCCACCAACCTCCCCATTTAATACTAGACCAGGCTGCACAGGGCCTCATCCAATCTGGTCTTGAACACTTCCAGGGATGGGACATACACAACCTCTCTGGGCAGCCTGTTCCAGTACCTCACCACTCTCTCTGTAAAGAATTTCCCCCTGACATCCAAGATATCCATGACATTGAAGATATGATGGCAATGGTGGTGTAGAAAGGACAGGAATGGTTGATGGCCTTAGACAGCAGCGAGCCCAGTACCATCTACTCGTCTATAGATCTCAAGCAGTTGGATTTCCTGCTCCGATGATCGCTGCCATTACAGTGTGCCCCTACCATCTTCCCAATTGGCAATTAGTATTCACCTGCCTGCCCATTGGCTCCCACAGTCCCTTAACTCCCTCTATTTGTGCCAGTTTCTAAACTGTTATTAACCCCTCTTGCAGGTGCTCTCACTGTTTTTACAGATGGATCTGGAAGGCCTGGCCATGCAGTTATGGTATGGAGGAACAGTGCTGGAACATGGGATAATGATGTCCATATCACCACAGGCTTTCCAGAAGTTGTTTAAATAACAGTAGTGGTTCGTGTGTTTGAATGATGGGCAGAATCCACCAACATAATAACAGACTCTGCTTATGTTGCAGGCATTGTGATACAACTCGAACATTCTTGTCTAGAAGAAACAACTAATGCACAATTGTTTGGACTCCTTGTATGTTTAAAGTTATTCTTGGACCATAGCTCAGAACTTTATTTTATTCAGCATGTACACTCTTACTCCCCCTTGCCGGGCCCTATTTCTGAGGGTAATGCACAGGCAGACAAACTGGCAGGAGCAGTTATTGCCCCTGATCAGTTTGCTCAAGTACGCTTATCTCATGATTTTTACCATCAGAATGCAAAAGCATTACAGTTAACCTCAGACCAAGCCCGACAGATTATACAATCTTGCCGAAATTGTCAAATTATTGCACAAACCCCTTCCATAAGTATTGATTCCTGAGGATTAAATTCCTGAGAAATTTGGAAAAACAGATGCTACACATATACCATAATTTGGGAAGCTATGTTATGTTCACGTTTCTATTGACACTCTCTCAACTTGCATTTTCGCATCAGTACATACAGGAGAAAAAGGAAAAGATGTCTGTAAACACTTTTTATTGGTCTTTGCAGCCCTTGGGGTCCATGAAATGATAAAAACAGATAATGGGTGAGGGTATGTGGCAGGTATACCCCACTCTCCCACAGGCCAAGCTATTACTGAACGAGCACTTTAAAGATCATGCTTCAAAAACAAAAAAGGGGGAGTGTGGGTATGACCCCTCAGGAAAGAATGAATAAAGCATGTTATGTTCTTAATTTTCTAAATCAGTGGACAACAGAGAGCCCCCAAATTTACAGGGACTTTGGTCGAAATGCTTGAACTCCTGTCAAGGAAAGAGCACAGGTTATGGTAAAAAATCTGAATTCTAATCAATGCGAAGGGCCCTGTTCACTGATAACGTGGGGCCAAGACTATGCTTGTATCTTAACAGAAACAGGTCCAAGATGGGTACCAGCACAATGGGTGTAGTCAGCTGTCTCAGCATCAGCTGTAATGTGATCACTGCACTTCCAGCAGAAGTTTGGACACTCACCTTCAAGTCATACTTTGTGTGTCAAGCTGCCTCACCAAGAAATCATAAGAACTGGAATCATTGGGAATTGGTTAACATGGACTATTGTTTGTATTCTAAAGAGCCTATGTGTTAATTTTAGTTTAGCTTCTTTTAGAATTGTTTCTGAATCATGTTTCTTTTTCTATTAATAGAAAAGGGGGAGATGTAGAATAAAGAAGGTTGTTGGATTGCTAATGAGTGGTAAAGCTCAACAATAACTTGATCTGGACGTAAACACCCATAAGGCACCTAGCCCTTACATGCAACTAGACCTGTTGTGTTGCGCAGGTATAAAACGCTCTGAGCACCTACAATAAAATTTCTTTGTTCTGCACCAGCGAAGGAGTCTGCACCTCTTTCATCACACCCACAAGGGAGCTTGAGGCCCTCTTGCAACATTAATTCATAAATTAGCTTGAAGCAGAGACCATGTACAGAGAACAGTAACTCAGTTTTGAAGGATATAAGTCTTTGAAAGTGTAAGAATGGTTTGTTGAGTCTTTAGTCACAGAGAAGACATTACTGGTAACCAGCAAGTATGACAGATTATTCAAAGTTTACTCCCAGCAGTTCCACTGAGGTATAGCTGTTAAATATTTAACAGTAAAAAGTAGAAGGTGTATATATATACAGTATATGTATATATAAATATATATAGGTGTGTATATATATATATATGTATATAAAGGCTTTATGTTTGGAAATAGAAATAGCTTTACACTTCAGATTAGAAAAAGTAGAGAAGAAAAAAGAAAAAAAAAAACAAAAACCTTCTTTTTAAATGTAATGTGATTTGCAGTTACAGGACTTTCTTTTTATGCCTATTCAAACTTTTCAGTGGCAATGTAAGTTTTGGGTAGGCAGAGGTTAAGATGCTACAGTTGATATGCTGAACAAAAAGCATAATGAACATGACAAAAATGAAATTCTTAAAAAGGATTTTTAGAACCTGTAAAGGTCACTAGTGGGATATGAAATCAAGCTAAAAGAGCTCTAATGACAATAATTAGGAATGCTAGAAGAACCCCATGAGTTCTCTGTGTAATTGCTAGTACATGCCTGAAGTTTAGGTACTTCTAAATACTATTTCTAAGCTATTCTCATAATTTCCTGAAGAAACAGAATAGCAAAAATTACAAAAAAGCATGTGAAAAATATCATAGTAAAACTGTTCATTTTTAAGTTACTGGAATTCAACTATTTTAGTTAAAGTAAATAGTATTTTGTAATAATTATTGAGGAGCTGGAGCAACCTTTCTTCAAAGAATGCCTTGGTTTAGACACCTATGGTAGGATTGCCTTATGTATCCTACATGCCCTTCAGCTCCTTCTCCAGACACATACAAGTCCTGCACACATCCTAGGTCACATCTGCTATTCTTGTTCAGACATTTTGTGTACTGCAAATCTAAATCTTTATATCATCCTCCAGAAAAAAAAAAAAGTTTGTTGCTATTTACCTGCATAATTCATTCTGAAATTCTCTTCTAAACCAATGCTTTTTACAGCAACTCTAGGTCCTCCAGTCTAGGCAACTGTCCCATCCATGCTATGGCTCTATTTTAAAGCGAGGTTACAGCAGATTTTCATTTTCTGACATATTTCTCAGTGGTGAAAAACATTCAATGTACTTATGTGAATTATTGACTTAGAGGATCAAATGTCCAGGATTCCTGAATAGTCTAAGACACCTGCTCTTTTGTTTAGCATAGACGCACTTGCTAATTTGTCTCTAAGCTCAAGCACTACTTTGTTCTGAAATGACCCTCAGCTGTCCGAGTTAAGTAGCGAGGAAATGATCAGCTGGATTAAAAACTACTCAGGGATTTTCAGACTTTTAGAGGCAAGCACTGAAGTAATTTGAAAAGAAGCACTGAAAATAACAAACAAAAACACAATGCAAATTTATTGCAACGAGAAAAAAAAAGACCTCAGAGAGGAAGCAGCAGCAATCACACTGGGCTTGTACTTGTCACGGTGCTTTTGTGTCCACCCAGTCCAGACCAGGCAGCACAGCTGCTCCAATGGCTCAACCAGGAGCAGCCTGAACCTAGCAGTGAGGTATCTGTATGGAGGCAGCACCCAGGGAGTCCCACTACTAGATATAGGGGACACAGTGGAGATCACACAGAATTGAAGAGCTCAGTCTCTTACAGTAGTGATCAAGACCATTGCAAGGAAAAGATGCCACACACACAGCTGCAAGGAAGCTCTATATATGTATGTATGGGGAAAGAAATAAAATTTGAAAGCATCTAGCATTGTGGTTTGTCTGCTGCAATTACTAATATCGATCTCAAATGTATAGATCACTGATGGCTGGTTAATTATGTGACATCAGTAAAATTATAAACTGATTTTCTCCTGATTTTTTATAAACTATTTTATAACCTATTCAAACTGAGTAGTATTTTTTTTTTTCCTGTGACAGTCAGGATGTTCAAATTCATATCTCAGACTACCCCAATCAGTACTAGTCTTAAATTTATCTCATTTACTTTATAAGCAAGAGAGAAAAGACAAAATTTGCATTAGCTTTTTGATTAGCAGAAAGATGTAAAGACTTACTGAAGCCCAATGCACACATATCTGTTTAATACACCTTCCCCTATGTCATTCTTGTAAGCAACCCAAATGTACGTGTTTTCAATATGAATATTTTTGTCCAGTTATGTGTACCAACAATGCAGAATAACAAGCTTCATTTTTCATGTTCTAAAAATCTATTAACTACACATTAAATTTTTTTTTTTTTTTTCTTCAGTAACTGTAAGGGGTTTCTAATAGACTAAATTATGATTGGTCAGGCAAATACTAACTTACTGCTAGTAGATTTTTGCCAGCCTTCCAGAATGCTGCAAAACCTGTGTTGGACAACTAAGCACAGAGAAATACCCATGAAAGCCTTTCTGCTTGGTGTTAGCTTTTGTTGATTTCTGGGCATAGGTTACTTGGATTGCTTGCCTTTAACACATCTGACTTTTAATTCAGTTTTAATTCACTTTACGAAGAGTGGTTTGAATTGTTCTCTTTGTACAGATGACAAAAAGGCAGGTTATGTGATCCTTATATCCTTGTTGGATCCTGTCAATGACTGGCAGTTTATCTTGAAGACCAGGATACACATTTAGCACATATTGACATTTTTTTAAAATTGATTTTCTTACTAATCTAAATCAGGAACTTTATATTTCCCTTTGTATTTGGCATAAAACAAACCTTTGAATAGTCTGTTATCAACACAAGCTGGAAAAGATCTCTAAAGAAAATAAAATAGTGAAGTGATTGCAGAGGACACTTACACTGACACACCCAGATACAGCTTCAAGTTGCTGCCCTGAATCAGGAACAGCACAACCTGAAAAACTTCCGGGTATTACAGGCTGTGTTAGCTCAGCTGCTTAGCATCAGAGGTCATGATGAGCACATTACCCTAGTGGTCCATTATCTCCTCATGAAATTCAGAGACCAAATCAAGAATTCCTCTCTAGCATTATGACTCTCTATAGGATTGGCACTAACTGGCTGAAATAAATGTATTTCACAGCATGATTCTGACCTTCCAAGACATTACACTCAAGTGAAGTTCTGGAACTCCTGACCAGTGGCATAAAGATCATGTGAAATATCTGACAGTATCTGGACACCTAACAGTGAAGAATTACTGTTGTGCATACATATAGCTTACACAAGTAATGCAAGAATTATTGCTTCCCTTTAGCTTTCCTTTCAGTAGTTCCTCAAATGTACATAAATTAGACACAGAATAAATAAATAAAATAAATAAATAAATTAAGGAAGTAACCTCCAGTCTCCTTCATCTACTCAAGGAAAAACAAAACAAAACAAACAAACAAAACAAAACAAACAACAACAACAACAAAAACCCTACACATGCACAATCAAGAGAAACAAGATACAGGCCAGATAGAGAGGACAAGGGAAAGGGAGAGATTTCCATTGACACAGTTTCACTATACATGTATAATCAGGATCAGGAAATTATAAGAGATGTAGTTTTATCCACTGAATTTTGAAAAGAACTAATTTTAAATTAAAACTCAATTTTTATTTTTTTTTTTTTTTCATTTTTATCTTTACATATAATCAAGTAAAAATTCCAGAGTATACAGATTTTTGTGCTGAAAAATCTGTTGGTTGATTCTTATCCATTTCTAAAACATGTGCTTCCTAATGACATTAAAAATTGTAGCACTGTAGAATCATTTAGGTTGGAAAAGACCTTCAGGATCATGAAGTCCAACCATCAACCTTATTTACTAAGTCCCATCACTAAACAATATGGCATTACTAAACCATGCTAGACCACCATCACCTTGCAGAAATTCTTCCCAATATCCAATCTAAATTTCTCTTAGTGCAACTTGTCACCATTTCATCACATCCTATCACTTGTCACCTGAGAAAAGAGATGAATACCTTCCTCACTGCTATCAGGTAGTTGTAGAAAGTGATGAATTTTCCCCTGAGTCTCATCTTCTCCAGACTAAACAATGTCAGCTCCTTCAGTTGCTCCTTGTATATTGTGTTCCAGCTCCTTCACTCAAACAGCATTATATTCTCTTTGTAGGATCCAAAACAGAGCACAGAACTCAAAATGTGGTCTCACCAGTACAACATTCAAAGGTACAATCACTTAAACCAGTGGGCAACATTATTTCAGGCCATTGACCTTGGCTATCTGGACACACTGCTAATTCATGTTTAGCTATCTATAAACTGGTCATTCTCTAGCCAGTATACCCATTGCTACAGCACTCCATGGACCTGTTATGACCCACATGCAGCTTCACCTACCCTTGCTGAATGCCATGCAGTCAGACTCAGCCCATAAATCTAGCCTGTCCAAACCATTGTGCAGACTTCCTACCTTCAAGCAGATCAAGAGTCTCACCTATCTTGGCATAATCTGCACACTTACGAGGGTGCACCTGATTGTCTCATCCAGAGCACCAATAAAAATGTTAAACAATACTGGTCCCAAGACTGAGCCCTCAAGGGCACCACTGCATGCCAGCTACCTACTGAATTGAGCATTTTTCAGTTTGAATCTTTGAGTTCAGCCATCCAGCTAGTTTTTCACTTGGCAAACTGCACAACTGTCCAAGTCATGAACTGCCAGTTTCTCTAGGAGAATAGTGTAAGGAAAAGTGCCAAACATTTTACTTAAACCCAGGTAGATAACTTCGATAGACTTTCTCTCATCTAGTAAGTAAGGAGAAGAAGAGAAATTACGTTAGTTAGGCAAGACCTGTCCTTTATGAAACCATGCTGGCTGCATCTGATCATTTGATTATCTCATCTGTGTCATAAGATGTCATACAATATGATCCATAACTTTCCCTGGAACCAAGGACAGACTGACAGGCCTGTCACTTCCTGGATCCTTCTGTCTTGTAGACTGGAGTCACATTCACTTAAACTCTAGTCAACTGAGTCCTCTCTGGTTAGTCATGATTGCTTCTAAACTGTTGTAAGTGGTTTGCTGTAATATAGTATGTACATGCTACAATGAACTTTGAGGGTTAACAACTAGATTTATAAAGTCCATGTCTATTCATTAACAAGCACAACAATTTCAAAGCATCTATAAACTGTATGTACTGAGGTGATACATACAGTGCCCTGTACTCGGCACTGGTGAAGCCTCACCTCGAGTACTATGTTCATTTTGGGCCACCTCAGTACAGAAAGGACACTGAGGTGCTGGAGCAGGTCCAAAGAAGGGAAACAAGGCTTGTGAAGGGCTTGGAGAATATCCTACGAGAAGAGTCTGAAGGAAGTGGGGCTGTTCAGTATGGGGAAAAGGAGGTAGAGGGGAGACCTTATTGCTCTCTTCCAATATCTGAAAGGTGCTTACAGCAAGTGTAGGGTTGGTCTCTTCTCAGTGGTAACAGGTGAAATGGCCTCAAGTTTCTCCACAGTAAGTTTAGTTTGGATATCAGGAAACACTTTTTTACATAAAGGGTCATTAAGCACTGGGATATGTTCCCCAGTGAGATGTTTGAGTCATGGATGTGTTTAAAAACCGTTTGGATGTGGTGCTCAGGGATATTATTTAGTGGAGGGTTGTTAGAGTTAGGGTAGTATGTTTAGGTTGTGGTTGGACTTGATGATCTTTAAGGTCTTTTCCAACCAGAGCTATTCTATGATTCTATTATTCTATGATTCTATGACTCTAAATATACCAAAACAAGCAAACAAACAAACAAAAAAAAAAACAATCAACAACAAGAATAACAACAAAATAGATGCTATTTTGCTGATAAAAACTGGCTGCAGAAGACGATTCTCAAATGACAGTTTTGCATGTCTTTCAATTAGTACTCTAAACTGAAGGTAGAAAAATGTACTAGAATGTTTTTCAGTGGCTTTTCTATTACCCACTTCTCCCTCTTTGCTGAACTTTGTAACTCTCATTCCAGGTGCTCAAATCTTCCACAGTACTTCTATGGAAACTAAGTGATTAATTAAAGACTGAGGATCCTATCAGAGAGCAGAGTGTTTAAAGTCCGTTTCTGCAATTCATGAAATGCTCAGTTATCATAGGATAACTAGGTTTAGGCAGAACCTCAGGAGTTCTCAAGTCCAACCTCCTGCTCTAGCCAAGGGTCAGTTATGAAAACAAATCTGGTTGCTCAAGGCTTTGTTCACTCAAATCCTGAGAACATCAAAGAAAGAGCACTGAACAACCTTCCTGAACACCAGCATGTGTGCATGTGTTCATGGGTGGCAATCTGTAACAGCAACTGAACTGTGACTGTGGCCTCAGGGGCTCACATATTCACATGCTTGAGAATAGAAAGACTGAGGTCAGAGTAAGTTACAGGGCAGACAGGATATGTGAGACCAGCTGCTGGATAGATCCACATTATACTTATGTACAGAAATACATATTTATCACAAACACACTTCATTATCTACATTCCAGTAAGACTCTTAGCACTGCTACAAGATCCTTATAAGCAAGCTGATAAATTGCAGTCTGGATACAAGCTCACAGTGAGGTGTATTAAAACCAGTCTGAATTTCCAGGACCAAAGTGTGATGAGCCATGATGCAAAATTTAGTTGGGGTCTAGTAACTAGCTATGTATTCTCGGCAACAATGCTGGAAACAATCCTGTTCAGCATCTACATTGATGATTTGGGTGATGGAATAGATGGTACTCTAAACAAATCTGCAGATGACACAGAACTGTGAGCAACTGGGAACAACCAAATATCAATGTGCAATTGGCACTGTCTGGGCTGAAACCAGGACACAGGGGGAGCGCACTGCAAAGCTACCTCAAGTTATACATCAGGTGACAGAAAATATCTTTTGATAAAATTCTGTGTTTTTTAAAGCACACAATTGATGGCTTTTTTTTTTTTTAATGCATTTTTTTATGTATGGGTGTACAAAAACAGACATACAAATGAATGAATGAATGTAGTAATATGCATAACCCTATACAAATACATGCAGAACTCATTGCATACGTACAGATATACATTCAAAGATGGAATTTATAGATATGCTTATCTACATGTAATTTAGGAATCACAGAATCACAGAATCACCCGGGTTGGAAGGGACCTCAAGGATCATGTAGTTCCAACCCCCCTGCCTAGCAGGGCCACCAAACATACACATTCAGATCAGGTTGCCCAGGACCCTGTCCAACCTGGCCTTAAACACATCCAAGGACGGGGCATCCACAACCTCCCTGGGCAGCCCGTTCCAGGGCCTAACCACAATCCTTGTAAAGAACTTCCCCCTAGGAAAATTGAATTTGAATTCAAATAACAAAGTAAAATTGCTTTTAACTTCAGAACTGTCTTGTGTGTTTTATATGAATAAAATCCTCTTCACTCTTGGTAGAAACTTAGTTTTTGCTGAAGTATTGATTTGTGGAATCAAACTCTAACCCATGTAAGGTTAAAAAAGCAGATAAGTCTTTATTTCAGTGCTACGCCACACGCTGGGTGCAAGGGGGATTGCTCCTCCTAGCTTGCACACCAAAGAGTGGGATCCCACTACATTTATAAGCCAAGCCATACATATTCAACAGTGTTAGGAGGATCCATTGGCATATTAATTGCTTTTCCAGGAATTCATTTACATACTGTCCTCCTCCTCAGGACATGCGCATTAGTTTCCATTGGATGAAGGCTTGATGTTTTCCTCCCCATTCGGTGGTAGATCTGGGATGAAGTCAGACGTCTTCCTCCTCGCCATGTCCTTTCAACCTTTGTTCCAGTTCTGAACTCCTTTCCCTCCTTGCATGCCTCAGCAGTTTCCCATCCTGCTTATCTTCCCCATCCATTGCTTTCTTAGGGGCCCCTTTCTACCAACTTGAGAAGGCTCCCTGTTGGGAACATGCTTGGGAAAAGTAAAAGGTTAAACTAAGCAAGAAATTGGTCTTGAGGTAGCAAGAGGTTAAACTAAACAACAAACGCCTCTAAGCAATAAATTCCTCCAGGCTATAAATTCCTCTAAGCTATAAATCCCTATAAGTGATGCTATTTGTGAATTCCCTTTGAGTTAACAAAACTAAGAGATGTTATGGACCCCTTATATATTGTACTCTACAGCTCACCATCTCAGTATGTGTAAGAGATTGTTATTTTTCATCATTATGTCAAAGCTTGTTGGGGGCACAGATGAACAAGTCCAGTCAAGTCCTGGGCAGGGGTTGAGAAGCCCTTTCTCTGGGGAACTTTGGTGGACAAGTTCTGGGCAAGGGTTGTGAGATCCTTTGTCTGAAGCACACAGATGGACAAGGCCAGGGACAATGAGAGAGAGATAAGCTGCAGCTTAATAGCTCTGAGTGGTCTTTTGTGTAGACTTATCTCAGGATGATGGCCACCTCAGGGGGTACTTACATGACTCTTTCTCAACTGCCCAAGGATGTCGCATAGGCAGGAGAAAAAGTAGGATAAAAGAGGAATGGAAAACCATGAGGACAGGCGTCTGATATCAAATTCCGCACTACAGAATTCCTGCATACTGATGGACTCTCCTGGGCCTGCTACCTGAGTCCTGTTGCTTCCTCCCAGATTGGCTCTGCGACTGCCTCCTGCTACCTGCTTGCTGCCCAAGGCTGGCCACACTGCTCCTCCCCCTCCCCCCCCCCCAGACGTATTTTTGGCTGCTTCTGCCTCGGACCTTTGAAAGGTCGTACAACGGGACTGCTGCTAGATCCTGGTGGTGACTATCTCCGCTTTACACAGTTCTTGCTTCTTTCCTATCTTTTCTATTGCCCTGCTTCCTTTCCCCGTTTCCCTGATTAGGATTTATAATAAACTGGTTGGACTAACGTAAGCCCTGTTGTTTCTTAATCTCACACCGGGTATACAGATACTAAAAGAACCTCATCACCCTCCTATAAATCGAAGCTAGACAGTATGCTATTTTAGCTTTGTGTTTCAGCCTTATCGTTATTTTGAGTAATCACTACAAGAAAGTAAAATCCAATGAAATGATTACTTCCAGAACTTCAGAAATATTTACAAATGCTGCAGCAAATATTGTTTGCTAGAATAAAGATAAATACATAAAAATAGCATATTGATAACAGAATTCATTGCAGAGTTATGGACTCAGAGCTCAGGACTGTAGATGAAACAGTTCCCACAGCGCGGCTCTAAGTCGGAGAATGTTTGGATTTCACAATTTAATATCCATGTGAGAGATCTTTTTACAGAAAAGATGTAAACAGAACTACAACAGATCTAAAATTAAAAAAAAAATTCTAACACAACAGTGGAAAGTATTTTGCTGTTTGCCCTAATAGAGCTGAGAAGACTCTTTATTCTGAACTTTACAAATAAACTACAATTTTTGAAAAATACTGCATGCTTTGTTTTGATTATACTAGAATGACTTACTGTTATGGCATCTTAATGGAAAATTACAAAGAGTGCAGGCATCAGAATAGCCCTCTGGTGGTTCTGAATGGCTCCTTCCTCACAACACCATTCGCTTTTCAAGAAGATCAACTTTGTTGGACTGCACTATGGCTGATGCCTTTTAATTTATAGTGAACAGTTCTCTTTGAAAAATTCTTACTTCCAATAAACCAACATCATCATTTTCATTTCCACTGTGAGATTTATGTCATTTTATTTTTTTTATTTTTATTTTTATGTCATTTTATGAGATTTCCTGTCATTACTAATTGACTTTAAGCATACATACAAAGTCACAGACAAGAACAATGCAAGTTTTCCACAGACAGCATAGGAATATCTTGTGTATGTGCTTATGCATTCACAAATGTAAAGTAAATTGTGTAATTTCGCACTTTCATCTGCAACATAGAAATGATAAAATGTAATACATTACAGATCATGTGGATGTTAGTCCAAGGACTGAATGGGGAAAAATAGCACACGTTTTCAATTTGAAAACAAAAGTAGAAAATGATTTCACTTAGTATAATTATACTATTACCAATAATATGTAAGCATCAAAAAGTAGCATTTCACCTTGGTGCTAAAACATTCAGACTTGTTGTGATAGATATTCTTGACATTCCACAACAAGGAGATATGGCTTTAGTAGATTTGTGGGGGTTTTTTTGTTTGTTTTATTTTGTTTTGTATTTTTCCTCCCCACATATAAATCAAAGGGAAAAAAGTGCTACATCAGGAATCTCTCAGAAGCACAGCAGAATATTTGTTTTGAGCTGGCCAGCTGGAAAGACCTTTAGAAACACCAGAACAGCTTCCTGTGTGTTTGACTGTCTTTTGAATTTATAAGAATTGACTTGTACAGTCAACTACAGTGAGCTGTATGACTGACCTGAGCATACTTTAAAAACAGGCATTTCTGCATTTTGTAAAGGGTGTGTAGGAATGACAGTATTGCCAATTTATTGCAGCATATAGAGAATTGGTGTCTGATTAAACTGCCTTCTGACAACCTTCGGTGATTATTTTTGGGGTAAGTGTCTCACTTCACAATAGCTACACTGAACTAGGAAATCAGGTTGTTGTAGAGAAGTATTCTGTGTGACAGTATTTGAAGTGACTAGGAAATGAGGCAAGGGGAGATTGCTGTGCACTGGGATTGGTTACTGTAAGTAATTCCAGTGTTTGCCACTTTACAGTACATTGACAAGCTATTTACCCAGTCTGATGTCTGCTAATTCATCATGCTTAATAAACATTATCAGTCCTAGCACTGCAGAATACAATCATTTTTAATACATCTAAGCTGACTAAATAACAACCAGAATCATGTAGTCTATGAGCTCTTGTGCAATTAAAGTCCTGCTTCGGGTTTAGTCCTTCATGTTTAGTTTCTACTGTATCTTTTCTTTTTTAACTCAGTAAATATAGTTGCAGTTAAAAGCTAAATAAAAGAGATGCAGTCATTTTATGCACAGAAATTCACAGTAAGCATGGAAATAAATCATTTTCACTTAGCAGCGGGGGACAGAGAATGACATATTAAGATACGTTTGCAAGCATGGTTATTTTCCTGTGCCTCATGGGTTTTAAGATATTGCTAGGAACATGGCAAGTTTTAACAAGAAGCAAAAATCCTTGTGAAAATCTTCTTTTCCTTACATAGGACTAGCTAGAAACCACATTGAAGCTGATTTATCCTAGAACGTGTTAATAAAAACCGTGTATTAACAAAACAAATTATCTAAGGTACATTAATAATTTACACATTCCTAACTCATATAAATATACAGTTGTAGTTACTGCAGAATCAAACATCCCCTCATACTTACAGACAGTTAGAAGGGCATGTGGCAGACAATGAATCAGCAAGGCACAAAGACTGCACCCAGTTGCTTACTTATAAACTTAAGTAAGGTTTAGATAAGATCTTATATCTGTATTAGTTTTCTCAGAGCCATGAGTCAGGAACAAATTTATTCACAATTATTAACTCTAATAGGAATGTATTACTCATGGAGGTAATAAAATGTAATGTTTTAGACTACTAGGGTGTTTATAAATTATCTCATCTTTGAAATTCTGATAACGGCAAAACTCCCTTTGGCATCAAGGAGAATCTTGCCTGCCAAAAGATAGCAAGATCAACCAGACAGTATTTATAATAATTTTGCAGTACATTTAAGGGCTTTTATGACTTCAAAATCATTTTGTGGTTTCTTACATAATAGGTCTCTTGACTTCTCATGAACTCATTTACAGATTTTTCTTCATGGATATTAGTTCACACTTGAGAGAAAGTTACAAATTAGAATATCTTGGAGTAATGATTTTTTCCCTATCTTCAGCTTCAGGGACTGAGGATAAAAAGTAACCATCAGTATTTTTTTGTTGTTGTTTTGATCCAACTTGCCACATAACTAAATAGACTCATAATTCATCAAGAAGTTACATTCTATTTAGAGAGACAGCCAATGTTTCCCTGATTATGTCATGGTGATCAGAGGTACTAAGCTCTTTTTGCATGAAGGATACATACATGCCTTGTGCAGTACCTCAATCTACTTTAGTTAATGCTATTAATGCAAACATACTTTGTACATCTGCATAAAAAGAGAATATTTACAAGGTCCTTGAAATTCTCTTTGGTGCACTATATTATTCAGAGAGAAAAGAAAAGAAGGAAAAGAAATAAAGAAAAAGAAAGAAATACAAGTGGAAACAGAGAGAGAGAGATATGGAGAAAATGAGAAAGAAATTCTACCAAAGGAGGATTCAGAGCAAAAGTGTTATTGATATATTGTGATTCTGACTGTAAATTTTCACGTCTGTTGCCTATGTTTAAGTAATATTAATAATTCTTAAATACAACAGATAAAGAAAATAATGAAGCTGCTTTTACTATACTTTGCACATGATTTTACTCTGACTAAATGATACGGACTTAGACATCATGACAGATGTTTTCTGACAGTTACACAAGGTGGCTTTTAGTCACTTATTAATTTGTTCCTTTGCCCTCTCAACAGCATTCTAACAGAGTCAAATCTGACGAAGACAAAAATACTAGCTTGCAATTATTATCAGTGTTTCATTAAACTGTTACAAATCCACTTTTCATATAAAGAAGTCTAGAGCTCAATAATTGCAACTTGATTGCAATAGTGATTTTCTCCTTCAGCCAATGACTTTGTACTGCAATTCCGTTGTTCATAACCTCTGAATACTTGACATGTAATTTTGTTCTGATTTATTATCCTTTAAATAATATTTGATTAGTATGAACTAAGTGATGACATAATTTACTCTGTGCTTTACAAATGCACCTGAGTGTTTGCCATGCTGTTGGAGGTGCATCATATATATTCTGAAAAAGGCTATGGACAACAAATGGAGTAGCTGTTTGATCAAAGTGACTATTGAAATAGATTTCAAAATTGAATCACTGGAAAATTCCACCACCCTGCTGGGCATCCTACTCCAGTGCTTCACCACCCTTAATGTAAAAGAACTTTTATCTTAAATTCAGTATAAATCTCCCCTCTTTTACTTGAAAACATTTTCCCTTGTCCTATCACAGCAGATTCTGCTTAAGAGTCTGTCCCCTTCCTTCCTCTAACCCCCCTTTAGATACAGAAAGGCTGCCCTCAGAGCTTCCCAGAGCCTTCTCTTCTCCAGGGTTAATGGCCCCAGCTCTCTCAGCTTGTCCTTATCAGAGAGTTGTTCCATTCCTTGGATCATTTTTGTAGCCCTCCTTTGGATGCACTCTTGTACACAGGAGTCCACATCTGGTTACAATACTCCAGTGCAGAGCAGAGGGACAGGATTATTTCCCTACACCTGCTGGCCATGTTGTTTTTTGTTTGTTTGTTTGTTTGTTGATGCAGCCCAGGATTGTCTTTCTGAGCTGGGAGAGTACACTTCTAACTCATGTCCAGCTTACTATCCACCAGTACGCCAAAGTCCTTTTCAGTGGGGCTATGCTCTGTTGTTTTGGCCCCCAACTTGTATTGATAGTGGGGGTTGCCATGGCTCAGGTGCAAGACCATCACAAAAGGGTTACAGTGTAGTTTCAAAATTCTACCTACTTAATCTTAGCGTACTTTTTAGGAGTCTACATAGACGAGATTTACTGTACACTCCATCATATTTAAAAAGCTGTGGCTGTCAGGTGAGGTCCTGGATGACTGGATAAAGGATCACGTCACTTCCATTTACAAGAAAGGGAGCAAGGTGGATGCAGGGAACTACAGGCCAGTGAGTCTCACCTCTGTTTCTGGGAAGATCATGGAAGAGATACTCCTGGACAACATGCTTGATCGCATGAGGAATGAGTGTGTGATCCAAGACAGCCAGCATGGCTTCACCAGGGAAAGGTCATGCTTAACCAATCTGGTGGCCTTCTATGATGGAGTGACGGCATTGGTAGACAAGGGAAAGGCGACCGATGTCATTTACCTGGACTTGAGCAAGGCCCCTGACATGGTCCCCCACCACATCCTTATCTCCAGATTGGAGGGATGTGGATTTGATGGGTAGACCGCTTGATGGATAATTGGTTAAAAGGCTGCAGACAGAGAGTAGTCATCAATGGTTCTATGTCCAGGTGGAAGCTGGTGATGAGCAGAATCCCCCAGGGGTCTGCCCTGGGACTGGTGCTCTTCAACATCTTTATCAATGACATTGACGATGGAATCGAGTGCACCCTCAGCAAGTTTGCTGATGACACCAAGCTGAGTGGTACGGTTGACATGGTAGAAGGAAGGGATGTCATTCAGAGGGACCTCGAGAAGTTTGAAAGGTGGGGCTGGGTGAACGCGATGAGGTTCAACACAGCAAAGTGCAAGGTTTTGCACTTGGGCCGGAGGAATCCCAGGCATCCATACAAACTGAAAGGAGGGGCCCTTGAGAGCAGCCCTGTGGAGAAGGACCTGGGGGTCCTGATGGATGAAAAGCTTAACGTGAGCCAGCAGTGTGTCCTTGCATCTCAGAAAGCAAATGGTATCCTGGGTTCCATCAGAAGAGGGGTGGTCAGCAGGGACAGGGAGGTGATTGTCCCCCTCTACTCTGCTCTTGTGAGGCCCCATCTGGAGTACTGCATCCAGGTTTGGAGCCCCCAGTACAAGAAAGACAGAAAGCTGTTGGAGAGGGTCCAGAGCAGAGCCACAAAGATGATCAGAGGTCTGGAGCACCTCCCCCTACAAAGTCAGGTTGAGAGAGCTGTGCTTGTTCAGTCTGGAGAAAAGAAGGCTGCGGAGTGATCTCATTGCAATCATTCAATACCTAAAGGGAGCCTACAAAGAGGAGGGTAATCAACTCTTTGAAAGGGCTGATAACTGCAGGACAAGGGGAAATGGTTTTAAATTGAGGAAGGGAAGATTTAGGTTGGGTGTCAGGGGGAAGTTCTTTATAGACAGAATGGTGAGGTGTTGGACCAGGCTGTCCAGAGAGGTCGTGGATGCTCCGTTCCTACAGGTGTTCAAGGCCAGATTGAATGGGGACCTGGCAGCCTGGTCTAGTATTAAATTTGGAGATTGGTGTCCCTGCATGTCACAAGGGGGTTGGAGATTCATGATCCTTGAGGTCCCTTCCAACCCTGACCATTCTGTGATTCTGTGATATAACACTTTTATGCTGGTGGATGAAAAAATAAACTTCAAAGAAATTGTCTTAACATTATTGAGAAGCAGCCATAGAATCAGAGAAAAAAAATAGGTTGGAAAAGACTTTGAAGTTCATCAAGTGCTATTTTCTAGTTCCTTCATCAGCTTTCTTGATTTTCTCTGCTCAATCAACTCAATATTCTTCATTATCCCCAGGTAGGAGGAGGCTCAAAACTAAACACAGTACTCAGGGTGTGGTCTCATTAGAGCTGAGTACAGTGACATAATTACTTCCCTGGTCCTGTTGACTACACTATTTCTAATACAAGTCAGGATGCCATTTGCCTTCTTGGCCACCTGGACACACCGCAGGTTCATGTCCAGTTGTCTGTCCCCCAACACCCTCAGGTCCTCCTCTGCTGAGCAACTTTCCAGCCACTCTTACACAAACCCATATCACAGTGTACAATTCTCACGACCCAAGTTCAGCACTCAGCATTTAGCTTTATTGAATATCACGACTGGCTATGGCCAACCGATATAGCCTATGAAGTTCTCTGCAGAAATTTCTTATCCTCAAGCAGATCAATCCTCACAACTTTAATGTAACCTGGCATTTTTGTTTAGAAAAATATAGATTTTGTATTGCACTAAGGTTTTCTTACTAAGGTTAGTTCATAGGAAGTCCAACCAGAGGAAAATAATATCACTGTATAAATACATATAAAATTCTCAGTCTTATTCTCCAAGTGTGAAATGCCAGTAAATACAGAAGATCCCTTGAAAAACTCCTGCTTTGTCTAACATATAAGAACCAAGAGCCATCTGGTCTTCATCTGTTTTGAAATCAGTTCCATTCGTTCAGATTTAATTTTCCCATCAAAATTATGTATTTGAGACTCATTTGCAGAAATAACATACCAAAGCAATAAATAAATAAACAAACAGAACTAAATTGCATATATTTGATGCTTAATAGTGTCAATGCTTTTAGTTTCTCATTGCTCTAGTCTTATAGTAATTGTCAATAAATTGTATTTGTTTCTCCACACTGAGTCTGTTTTGCCCATGACACTAATTACAGTAGAGTAATCTCTGTCTTTTTTCAACTGCTGAGCCCTTTTTAATAACATTTTCTCACCCTCTTCATTTGAGGAGGGGGAGTGAGTGAGCTGTGTGGTGTAGTTCAGCTGTCCGTCAAGGTTCAGTCACTACAGATGTTAAAATATAAATGACAAATATCTCAGTTAAGTGCTCTTCTACTGTGAGCTGAGAAAGAAAAGTATGTGTTACTAAATTTTAACTTTAGACAATAAATGTCTAAGTACAGAATACTCCAGCTTTTGGGAAACAGTAGAAGCTTTAAATATGCTGTTAGGGAGGGGAAGAAATAATTAAAAATAAAATTAAAAAAAAATGTACAGCAACATGCCTGTTCTCAGTGAACTGGCATTTGAAATATCCAGTATTTATTCTTCTTTAATTTTCATTCTTCACAGATACGGAGCTCAGACTGAACTGAAGTGAATGCTATAGAACCAGCACTTCTTATAGCTACATACATCATATTGCCTGTCGGTCATTTCATTAAGCATATACCGTGTTTCTCTTTTTTTTTTTTTTTCTTTTTTTTTTTATCACAGCAGACAGCCCATGAATAAAGGTAGTTTTAGAATTTTGAAAACATTATTTTATTCTTTTTTATAGTGAATAAAACTCCACAGGATCTCCATGGAAGCTAAACTGCTTGGTTTAAAAAAATTAACAAATGTACAAACCACACTCTCATGAAGTAAAATAAATAAGACCATTATTCCTGCTGGAAATGCCATTTAGAGTCCCCAGTAGAAAGCATTCTTGTAGTTAAACATAATATCAACAAAAAAAAAGAAAAAGAAACATTATTCATAAAAAAAGAAAAATGAAATTATCTTAACCTGAAATCAACTGAATCTCTCAAAATTGCAAATTTTAAAGGCAGAGAGGATCTACATAGCTTTTATTTTTTTCAGCCTACAAAGATGTTCAGTGAGTTAAGACAATATCTTAACACCTGTGACATTTTATAAACGACAGATTTCGAAGTGGACAGTTTTAGAAATTACTACCAGTTTGAGTAGTGTATAGTGGAAATACTTAAATAAATGAAAAGAGAAAATGTGGAAAATGTGTTTATGGAGGATACACTTGACCAAATATAGATATCTTCAGCACTGATGTGCTATGTCTTCTTGTAAGCAGCTTGACCCATATTAACTAATCACTTGCTCCCATCTTAATATAAAATTTAAGAATAAATCAAATGAAATGTGGCCTAAGAATGTATTTTTCTCTCTGAGTATAAAGAACGACTTGGATGACTACTTCAGCTGTGGTTTCTGAACTTCAGATGTCTAAGATAATTGCATCCAAAGTATCCAAATGTATCCATATCAATATGAGCTATGTTGAAAAAGCTTTGATAAAGGAATATACCAGAATATACCACAGTTTTTATCAGTCTAATAGTCATGGCATGAGAATATGTAAAAAACTTCCATGAAGATATAAACTTTCAGATAACATCCTTGATTTTTTCCACTTTGTATCTCGATGTAACAGATTTTAGTCACAAATGTTTGGAATTCTATGTTTTATGTCATCGTTGCAATTTTAAATAATGCATATTATATGCCTCCAATTTTTGGCTTACAGTGATGCCCTTCATGAAAAACTTTTGGTATAGAATTTCATTTCTCATAAAGAATTTAAAAAAAAAAAAAAGCATAATATTTCTCCAAGCTTATTTTCTGATTGAATATATAATGTAACTCAGAATGTGAGAATGTCACAGGGCAACAGAGGAAAGGAGCTAGAAATACACACAAGGACATATACTGTTTTAACTCTGAGAATAATAGATTATATTTTTTATTTACTTTTTTAATCTTTACACTCAGTTCCATTCTCCTTTCCCATTTCTAATTAACTTTCCTCTATAACTTCTCTTATAGTTCTTTAGCCTCTGGCTGGGATGACATAAAAAAATTCCTCTGAGGCCAGTGTTAATGTGGTTCTCTGAATTGCCCAGTAGTAATCATAAAGCATTGTGGATGAAATCTCTCAAGCAGAACACCTCCAGGATAACAGCCAGTGGCCAAGAAAGTAGGAATGACCTAAAAGTCATTTCCCTTTCTCTGTGAAAAGAGAATGACCCTGTGTCTCCTCTGCTCTTCTTCACTTCAAGGACAACTCAACTTACTAAGTTTAAGCTGTGATACATGACTGCTCTTGTACTTTTAATTTTTTTACTGAGTATAATTAATAATTGAAAAAGAAAATTAGTCCCGTGCTAATGGATGTGTAAACAGAGAACCTCTGTGAAAGTGACCAATGAGTTCAGTCCTGATTGAAGTTGACTCTTGAATCTGATAGATGCTTTAAAAGTCAATACCTCTCCAGCCTCTTATGTTTAAATATCAAGCTTATGAAAGACAAGAGCTACATTTTTATTCCTTATCTATAGAATCCAAAATTCAGAATTCTTACCATTGTGCATGACGAATAAAAAAATATTTAATATGGGACTTTTTGCTTATTTTCTGTTAAACTGCTTCATTTTATGCTGTCCTATTATGAAAACCATATTGTAGATCCCATTGTAATACAGAAAACCTAATTACTCTTGCTATAGTTTCTTATACTCATCAGTGGTGGTATGTAGGGTAATAAAGCAACGTGCAAAATACAGAGGGAAGGGAAGGGAAGGGAAGGGAAGGGAAGGGAAGGGAAGGGAAGGGAAAAGAGATAGGAGAAAAGTGAGAAGGAAAGATAAAAAGGAAAAGGGAAAAAAAAAAAAAAGAAAAAAAAAAAGAATCCTGTTCTTTTAGATAGCTAAATAATTTTAATCAAGAAGCTGAATGAGCTCTTGAAGGAGATTAATACACATCATCAACATTGCCATTAGTCTAATCCATATAATCCCACTGTATTTGCTTCTTATGGAAACAATCATAGGAAAGGTTAACAGCATCCCCTGTGTGAACATTCTTCTGTCCTCATGGATGCATAATATGTCACCAACTGTCATTCAGATCATCACCAGTATGGACTAGGCACAGTGGCTCTGTGATTAACCTATGCAACATTCAATATTCTTCCTGCAGAATGAACATGAGTCTAAAGGGACTGTCGAAGATGTTATCAAGAATGCAAACTCCCTGTTAAGTCAGACAGACTGAATTGTTTTTATGACCAAAGGAAGTCACTGATAAAGATACTGATTTTATTAGCTTTGTTTTCTAATTGCCTGCTTGTCAAGAGATTCAATAATAACTTTTGATAATTTATCCAGAATTTTTAAAAGAGTGAAAATAAGAGCTCCGAAACACTGAATCTAGTTAAAACCACGTCAGGCTATGTATAGCAATGCTGTATCTAATGGACAGTACTGACAAATACAGATTTTTATTTATTCATTTATTTATTTATTTATTTATTTATTTATTTATTTATTTCCCCTGTAAAGACAGTTTTTTAACCTTCCTGTCAAACCCTAGTAATTAGCAAGGGTAAAAATGTTATAGTCAGCTTCAAATTTTATTAGAAGCCAGGTGATTTTGAGAGTGAATTATAGGTGGAAAAATTTATAACCATGTTATAGAAAAATATTATTTAGAGAAAGATATTTGCATGCTGTTTTGCATTTTGGCTTACTGTTAATAAAAATTTCAAAAATTCTTTATGTGCTTCCAGTGAAAATTACTGTGCAGGTAATATATATCAGATTTCCAGGAGCCAATCTATATGAAGTTTCCAAGGTATCAATATATAGAGCTTCAAGAAAAATTATTTACCAGGCTTGGTGTAACATTTACATCTCAAAGTTCCCCAGGTATGTTGGAAACAATACTTTATTAATGCTGTCTAAGCATTTAAGCATGAACCAAAGAAAGATAGGAAAAAATTAGATTATTAATCTCTCAGAATGCATCTAACATCTAAATAAATATATTCAAAATCTTATCTATCAAGACCACTGCACCATAATCCATTATCTCAGACATCCGCATGTACTTAAGAATTAGACACCAATATTTGTTGATGACTTTATGGGCATGTCATCAATTAAAGATGATCAATAATTTCTTCTGACTCAACTGGAATACGTAAAGAAGTATAAAATATAAAATGCCCCAGAATTTACATGAAGGCCTAGCATAGTGATTTATGTTATGCATTTTCTGAAGCCTCAACTATAAAAATAGATCTTTCAGGCATTGAGAGTTAATGTTTGTTTGTTTTTCTTTTGTTTGTTTTCTACATCTGTATGATAAGCTATATTCTGTATAACTTCTTTCGAAAACCACCCAACTTTGATATGTAAATAGAATATTTTGTCTATTCTCTTTATTGAAATAAATAAATTCATACATTTTTATATGATTAGTAAAAAATAAAAATGCCTGAAGTCTTTGTTCTAACAATATACATAGAAGTCATTGACTTCTTATTGAGTTTGTCTGAGAAAAAAACTGAAAACATAGAGTTCTATTTTTTGTTTTTCTATTACTACAGAGAGAGAAAATTAACTGCTATATGTATAGAGCAAAGCCTCCTATAGATAAAGCATATCTTAAATATTGTCAAAAATAAAACAAAAAACCTAGACATAAAAAATTGCAGCAGAAGTATGGCTGAGAGCCACACCTCAGGATCATACCAGACTATGTATGGTAAAGAGTTATCTCAGAAGAAAATAAGATCAGTGCTACAAAAATTGTGTCTATTCATATTTTGTTAAGTCTGTAAATAAAGAATAATCATACTCTTGGACAGAGTTTTACTGTAGATTTTTCTTCACCATTACACTTCAGTACATCTTATTAGCTGATTTATTATAAATTAGAACTACTTAATTAAAAAAAAAAAAAATCCTTTATTATCACTTTATTAAGTTTCTTGTAGCAATCAAGTCCTTACAGAGTAAATAGAGTATTTTAGAGTAAAATGTGGTTTAAATTCCAGTTAGACAAGAAAGAATCAATTAAATATATATATATATATATAATGATGAATAGATTATTCATTATTGTTAAGAATTAAATCTAATTCCAGTTGTAGGTCTTTTCCTGAGTGAATTAGTTTAATAATAGCAATGAGTCAAAGACCAACTATTCAGAAACTCTACCAAACTTTACAGCAACATTTCAAAATCAATAATGTTTTCAAATTTGTGTATCATGAATGTGATTTTAAAAAGTTTAGACCTTTCTTTTTGAAATACAGATTCATATTCTCTTTTTTTAGAACTATAAAACAAAATGTAATTTTATTCAGATTATCATTTTTTTTTCAAAGATACAGTGTCAAACTTATAAATACTTATTAAACATTCTAAAAACATTTTTCTGAAGTAATGAGGTAAAAATGACCAAGTTAAAACATCAGAACAAAAAAAAATATTAAAAATATTTTGCAGGTTTTTTTTTATTTTTTTTTTTTTGCTTTTTTTAAATTTTATTTTATTTTGGTATCCATCCCATACTTATTTTTGTTGTCAGTAGATACTCCTGTTGTACAACCACAGAAAAAAATATAGCCCACAGTAAAAGTAGAAAATCAGACTTTTAGCATGACACTTCACATTGTAGATAAAAGCTCAGAAAGATTTTCTGTATGAACTACATCCCTCGTCTATATAGTGTTACCACTGACTTTTGTTTTGGTTTGATCTTTGCTTCATATGTTGTGTCTATGATAACATGAAATATCAATAATCAGCATAATAAAGCCAGATGAAAACTGAGAAGACAGATCAGCTTTCATCTTCTTTTCATCTTCTTATACGGCAAAGCATTATTTTTCCTTTCTTTTTCTTCAGTCAGCTTAGAACATACTTCTGGAAATTTCCAAATGAATTAGCAGTATCACTGAGTCATAGTATTCTATCAAGATACAACCATTATTCTTTCCCTTTTCTCTTAGTACTTTTATCTCAACCTATGAATTCTGTTTTTCTGTTTTTGTTTTTGGTTTTTTTTTTTTGTTTGTTTGTTTGTTTTAATTATTTTTATTATGCTCTTCCCCATTTTGGTGCCTAATGTGAGTCTTAACATGTTGAGAAAACAGCAGATCTAACCAGACCATATTAACACAGGATGTTGTGCTAGTTTGATCACAGTGTTATTTTTTTTGAGATTTTTCTCATGGAATATATAGCATCTTGCTTGCTGCTTATTTTCCCTGCTGCGTCATTTGTCATCTATGGGGGTTAGATAAAGATTTTTATTTTGGTGTGCTGTGTGACTTAGGCTTATATTATGATAAAACTGACAGCTGAGATACTGCTGTTTTGGGTGTATTAAACATTGTAGTCATATCTGGGTTTTGGAAGCCATATTGTTGATACTATTATTAATTATACTCTGCTTCATCTCCTCAGGGAGCCTGGCTATGGAGGAAATAAAGGAGGACACTTTCTAGCAGTTCCTCATTGTCCCTTTCATTTTTCTTTCTTTCCATAGAGTTCAAGAAATAGTTATAGTGGCTCTTGAGAATTTTGAATACCTATGGGATGTTCAAACTAGCATGCTCCAATTTCTATGTGTCATGAATGTGTTTCAGGTTATGTTTATGACTAAAATATCATTTAGAATATCACCCAGAGATATGCCCTGATGCAGAATATTTGTGAGAGGCAGGGAGTGTGAGATGGCATGGTCAGGTGCCTACAGCAATGGGCACACTCAGAGATATGGAATATCACCTCTGAAAAACTGCAGAATCCTGGAAAACTAGTAGAATATTTGGAAAAGGTCTGCTGTCTCCTGGCAGTCCTAAAGAGGTACAAATCACTGCAGCATGCTGGGGCTTGGATTATTCCTACTGAGCTCTGTTCAACACTATTCAGCATCCTCAAGAGGAAGAGAATACTTCTGGATCTGATGAAAATGCAATGAGCCCGGTGGCTACTCCAGCTTCTGTGACTGGTCCTGAGATTATTCCAACTCCTGCAATAAACCCTGTGCTTGCTCCAGCTCCTGTAGTGAACTCTGTGGTTGCTCGAAATTCTGTGATATGTCCTCTGTTTGCTGCATTTCCTTCAATGGGCCCTGTGGTTGCTCCATCTCCTGAGATGAGCGGTGTAGTCAACCCAACTTCTGTGGCAAACCCCGTGGTTACTCCAACTTCTGTGACTGGCCCTGTGGCTGTTCCAACTCCCACAAGAGACCCTACAGTTGTTCCAACACCCGTGATAGGTCCTGCAGTTGCTCTGATTTTTTTGATAGATCCTGCGGTTATTCTAACATTTCTGATGGGCCCTGTGGATTTCACATCCTTCACAACCAGTCCTGTGGTCACCCCAGTCTCACTGACAGGTCCCATGTTGAGCATCAAAGTGACTGTTGTGATTTCAGCCAGCAGGTGGCTGAGCACTATACAGCTGTTCACCACCACCTGACTGATGTCCAGCTGGCACCTTGAGCAGCAGAAGAGAGAGAGAGAAGATGAACTACCACCAACTTCAAAAATGTCCTTCAGCATGATATCATTTTGTATGGAGTATCCCTTTGTCCACCTGCCCTAATTCCGTTCCATCCCAGCTCCTTGGGCCCTTCGCTGAGAATGTCCTGGGCACTGTACAACACTGCTTAGTGGCAACTATAATCATTGGTGTGTTATCAATATTGTTTTTCTCCTAGAACCAAAAACATCATACTAGACACTCTGAAGAAAACAATTATATCCCAGCTGACAAGAAAGAAAACAAAAAACAAGAAAACAAAAACAAAACAAAACAAACAAACCAACAAACAAAAAAGATGAACAAGCAAGTCAAGGTAGCATTCATTCCACTACTATTTACTTTTCTGTTCATAAATCATAACTATTTTAAAACTTTGAACAGAATCAATTTGAACAGAATCATATCCAGTTCTGGTTTCAGTTGAGACACATAGCACACAAATGTTTGAGTTCTTTTACACACAGAAGCATATATCTGATGAATATGAAGACATAAAATAAGCAACTGGATAATTTAAAACTAGTGCAAACCTTTTTTTCATGCATAATGAACCTGGAGTTTGTATATGCCAAAAATGTTACCTTTCTTAGTCTATCACTAAGATATTCATTGGAGAACTAAAATTAGTCTACCAGGATAAGTAAACAAATGTATTCTTTAGAGATAATGATCACCTTTTCAAATTCAACCTTTTTTTTTTTTTGATTATGGGAGATGCTAAAAATTGATCCCACATTAGGCTTTGAACTATTGCAGTGAAAGAATTTATAACGTACTGACTATAATATTTCTTTCCAGTGTGAAACATTGTATGAATCCTTCTTTGTTTTCTGGCTCAAAGCTTGCTTCCTAAGGTATTTCTAGTGATAAGACTGAACTCATCTAGGAGATGAGTGATGCGTGTTGCCGTGTGGCAATCAACATCACTGTGAGGACAATTTTACATCTGAAGGCATTTCTTTGGAGCTGTTTGCCTTTGGAAGAGAGTGCTCAGGACTCTTTGCTGGCGGAAGATCTAGTCTGTGACGAAATAACTCCAGCTTGCTATGAGATATTTGAGGATGATACCACTGTATCCTCTGAAGGCAAGATACAAGTGGTCACCTCCCTGCACCCTCTTATATGCTGGCAAGGCCTGGAAGATGGGAACAAAAGGAGTTCTTGTTGAGATGCAAAAGCCAGAAGCTGACACTCCAAAAAGAGCTGACTCAACCACTTTGGGCTTACAAATAAGTTTGTACTACCATTGGAAAGTAGTTGCCATCATCACTGCAGTCACCATCGCCGTCAACGGAACAACACCTGATGACCCACCATTACTGAAGACTGAGCTACAAACCATGTTGGATCCATGGTGGTGACTATCTCCCTCTTGCTTCCTATAAAGACTCCTTGCTGCTTTCCTATCTTTTCTATCCCCTTTCTTCCCTTCCCCATCACCCTAATTCATAATAGCGTCCGTCCTCCCCTTCCCCATCTCTCTGATTAAGATTTGTAATAAACTGGTCAGACCAAAATTTGAACCATTGTTTCTTAATCTCACGCTGGGTATACAGATATCAAAGAACATCCTCTCTCCCATAAATTGGAATGAGACAAATATTCATTATAGCATGACAATTTTTTTTATAATTACCAGATAATGAAATTATTCCTCCATCAAATTTTCTGCTATTATTTTTATATCTACTTTTCTCCCCAAAATGTCCCTTATTTTCAGCTGTGTAATACTTTGTGTCCACAATCGAAACCTGTTGCAGCCACTCTAGTTTCCCACTGTGCTATCCCTAAATTGATAGTACTAACTTTGCTTTTTTCAAATAGTTCAAGATTTCTTTCCACATTTGCACTTGAATTAAATATCACATAAAATCTAGCCATTCTCTTTAAAAACTACTTGTGAGCATATTTTAAAGATCTAGGTTAACCTATTCTATCTATAGCCATTTATTGCATCAGATAATAGCATTTACCTTGAAGAGATGAAGTTTTTTGAACCAGGTGCTAGAAAACTATAATCCCAACCATGACTCCTCAGATAAGGGCCTGAAACTGAATGCGAGTTACTAATCTAACAGTTGAGACTGATGATTGCATGTGAAAAGTCAACAGTTTTCTACCAAGAATTGTAAAGAACACTCCATCTGAGCACAGACATTTCAGAGTAATTTTTAGCGATTAATCAGTTTTTCAGAATTACTGTGACATACACAGAACAATAAAACTGAGTTCACAAAATACTAATGCTGAATAAAATTATGATGTACCACACTGATTTTCCATAGGTTTGATTAATGCCCAAATCTGCTAACACGGCTTAATTTAAAACTTCCTATAAAGTTCTACACATTCGGATTTTGGAGTTTAGTTTTGTTTTAGTTTTGGTTTTAGTTAATATAACTGAGGATATTTTCTATTCACATCTCATTTTCTCTGACTCAGAAGCACAATCAGAATTTGTTTTTAATGTAAACTTATCAACAGAATAGTACTTTCTCATTTCTTACCAAAAATTATCACCAGAAAATATCTTCTCACTTCTGATGGATGATTTAGTAATATTATCAAATCTATGATCAGTAAATAGCTTCACGGAGGATAAATATACAAGTTGACATTATTTTTACAGTTAATCATAAATTAACTGTAAAACTTTTGTTTATTCGGTATAACCAAGCTTGTTGCAATAATCATTCTGGTCAATTACGGATAATAGCACTATAGCAGAGACCTATGCAGAAATCACTTAAACATCAATTCTCTAAAAATTTCTGCAACAAGTAATCAAGTATCCTATTTGCAAGTAAGACAAGAATAAAATGCACAGCACACTAAATGAAGTTTGTGAAGAACGTATAGGGCCAAACCAACACAGATAATCTAATCTTTCTACACAATGATGAATAGAAAAAGAGTTGTGTGTCACAAAGTTCAATTTTTGTACGTGCTCTTTCATATGACATTTTCTTAAGCAAATGGGAGACGTGTATTTAGGTGACATTGGAGTAAATGTAAAATAGATTGGACAACCGTATGCGTAGAGGAGGAAATAAACTGTCCTCCATAATCATAGTGTATCAGACAAGAAATAATGAGCTTCAAAAGCAATGCCAGAAATTCAGAGTAGACATGCAAAGCTAAGGTAGTGAATTACAGACAGGTTGCAGGGGGAATCTGTCACAGAAGTCTTTAAGAAAAGCGGAAAAATGCCTGTGCAGAATCATAGAAAGTTGATATTGCTTAGGGCAAGGAAAAGGTCTAAATGGCCTCTCGATACCTTCTTAACTTTCTTAATCTGCTTTCTGATATTTTATTGCATAGCTATCTAAATGTGAACATATTTTTCAAAATGTAATATGTTAATAAAATTTTATAGTTGTAATACAATATTTAATACTATCCAATGAATGTAGATGCACTTGTACACTTGTACTTTTTTTTTTTTTTTTCTTATAGAATAATTATGTTTGGTATTTAAATGAATATTACTGAGTGGAAGTGTCATCTACCACCTAAGATTTAAGTTGTCAATAAATATAATAGCCAAAGAAACAATTCAAGGTCACTATGTTGTATTAGAATTTCATAACTATAAATTATATAGTTTCTGTGTGGCAGAATAGTGAACTTGGACTTCTGAAAGAAATATAAGAATTAAACTCAAATTTTTCACGGGACCCTTGCACAAAATCCCACAGAAGATTAACCTGAATAGCAAAGATAATAAAGGGATGGAATTTTCATCAAGAAAAATCTCCTCAAAACTGCAGAAAGTGCATCCCCATCTGAAATAAAATCAAGGTGTGCCAGGAGGCCAGTTGAGGCAACAGAAAAACTTTGTATGAGCTCAAGAAAAAAAAGAAAGAACAACAGTGGTTAAGATCTGAGTTCCTTCAGATCTCTGGAGATTGGTGAGTGGCCATTTGACACATTCTACTCACATCATAGAAAGTTTGTTCATCTTGAGTTTATGTTTTTCCTGTTTTTATTTTCCCTAAATAGCTAAAAATGCTGATTTGGCTATCTATCATCATTGATCATGAAGTTCTAGGTGTGCTTAGGCACATAAACCTCACTTTAAAATCCTGCTAACACTCATTCTTTCAGAGCTTGTAAAAGTGGAACTTCTCCCTCAATACCTTGTGACATGGTGATGCAGTAGAAAATTTTTCAGTTATTCCACAAGAAATTAGAGTTGTAGAAATATTTCCGAAGCCTCATTTGACTACGTAACTTCTGGTTTGACTCCTTTGCACAGCCATTTTCTGTTCTCTGTTTAATGTAATCATTTAATTTTTGTCTTCTTAAAAAATGGTTTCTACATTTATGTCATTATTTTATTTTTCTTTCTTTTTTTCCAAGATATGTTGATTCTGTAAAAAACAAACACAACAACAAACAAATCTTTTAAAGTCAACAGTCTTGAAACATTTTCCTGGATGCTTTACAGTTTTCTATTTATAAAGAGAAGTAAATCTTGTCAGATCATAGAATTAGAGAATGAGAGAAATGGTTAAAGCAGGAAGGGATCTTTGGAAGTCATCCTGCCCAATTCCTCTGCTCAAGCAAGAACACCTAGACTATGTTGCCTTAAGACCATGACTAGTTGGCTTTTGAAGATATCCAAAGAGGGAATTCTCTGAATAACCTGTGCTAGTGCTCTGTCACAGCATTTAAATACTTGCTGGTGTTCAGATGTAACTTCCTGTCCTCCAGTTTGTGACCAGTGCCTCCTGTCCTAGCGCTGGATACCACTAAATAGAGTCTGGCCCCAGCCTCTCTGCATCTTTCCTTCATATTTATAGACACTGATGAGATTCCCCCTCAGCCTTCTCTTCTCCAAGCTCTCAAGTGTCAGCTCTCTCAGCTTCTTCTCCTTAACCACCTTTTTGGCCTTTGCTTGAACTCTTTCCGATATGTCCATGTCTTTCTTGTACTGTAGAGCCTAGAATGGAACACAGCACTCTAGTTGACGCCTCAGCAATGCTGAACAGAAGGGATCTTCTACTGGTTTCTCGTACCAGAACAATTTTATCATATTTTGCTTAATCTTCGTGCAGTTCCTAGCATATTTTATTACTGATATTTCCAAATATAATTTTTTCTTTTTTTTTCCCCATAGCATAAAATAGTTCAAAGACTTTGAATATGTATTTTTATTGAGTATGACCACAAGAATAAAACCTATGTTTCATTTGTCTTATTTTGCTTCTGAAAATACATGAGTTCTATCAGGTAAGCAGGTATTATTTATAGTATGTGATGAAGGATAGGCCTCTCTTTGAACTTAAGCTTTCTGCCCATGAAGAGCCAGACGATAACGTATGGGACAAATAGAATTAGTTATACCACCAGCTATGAATATTAATGCATGAAACATAATCTTACTTTTTTAGAATAAGTATTCTTATTCAGGACTAGTAATAGTATCTTTTTTTTCCCTAATGATAGAGCTCCCTAATCTCTTTTCAACAACCTGCTGCTAATCAGCATGAAGCAAACCATTACAACATTACTTGGAGAACAACTGTGCCTCCAAGAAATGAGAGACTTAAGCAAACAGAACATGCTCATAATAAGGACACTGCTATAAGAGTGCCAACAATAATGAGCTTTTGTTATACAGTCAAGATTAGATCTGAAGGTACAAAGTAATAAGAAAAAAAAAATCTTTTTAATGTCTAGAGAAAGATTTCTTTGATATGGCAAACTAAAGTTTGACATGAAGTTTAAGTTAGAGGTAAGACAGAAAAATAAGGACAACATATGATATGAACTGATTGTCTGAAGAACAAATAGATATAGATCTTGAAACTTCAGATGAGTTGTGTTCATCCTTTCATTGTTGCTTGATATGAAAGATTTGCAGGTCAAAACTGCCTCCAGCCAAATGCCAGTCTTCTAGACAACAGCCCACCAAGAAAATAATCTCACACACACATACACAAAGTAATTACTTGTTCTGAACACAACTTTTGAGAAGTAAGTAATCATGGTTTTGTTTAATTTAACGAAAAATTCAGCATTTTGTGTACAAATGGCAGATTTAGAAGAATACTTTTATTTTGTGGTGAGAAATGTAATTCTGGAATGAAAGCAAATGAAGTGTGTTTCATAATTATGGTTGCAATTGTTCTCTATGTGATAGAACAAAACAACACACTCAAGGGCCTCTCTTACTTGTAAAGCCCAATATCACTATGCTACCATGGACTTCAGGCTCTCTCTCCATGTGATTTATTTTCATCTAAAGTCCACACACAAAACTGGATCAATCCACTGTTTGCAGCATTGTTAGATCCAGGAGGGAGCTCAGAAAGGTTAATTTATATAACTTAAGCATAGCTTCTGATCTTATACTCCCAGACTTTTGAAGAACATTATACATTTCATTCAAGTTCAATCTGAGAGCCACTAACATCATCCAGATACTTTCGTTTAGAGCATCTTCATGCCTGTTTTTTCTAAGCTAATTTTTGCCCCAGTCTAGAATTTCAGAAAAAATAGAATTATAGAATTGTTTGACCTGGAAGGGACTTTTAAAGGTCAGCTAGTCCAAATCCCTTCCAATGAACCAGGGCACTAGTTCATTGTGCAGCTTGATCAGTTTGCTCAGAGCCCTGTCCAGCCTGACCTTAATGTCTCCAGGAATGGGGCATCCACCACACCTCTAGGCAACTTGTTCCAGTGCTTCACCTCACCATCCTTACAGTAAAAAACATTTTTGTTATATCCAATCTAAATCTCCTCTATTTTTGTTTGAAATCTTGTCCTGTCACAACAGACTTTGATAAAGAGCCTGTCCCTTCATTCTTTCAGCCCCCTTTAGATACTAAAAGGCTGCTAACAGATCACCTTGAAGCCAGGGCAAACAGCCCCACCTCTCTCAGTCTACCCTTGTACAGGAAGTTTTTTGGATCATTTTTCTGGCCCTTCTCTGGACACAATCCAGAATGTCCATCTCTCCCCTGTACCAAGGATATCCCATCTGCATGCAGTACTCCAGGTGAGGTCTCATCAGCACAGAGTAGAGAGGTAGAATACTTCAGAACACTCTTTATTGCCTTTTATCAGTTTTTCTGTTTTCTCACCAATTTTCCAATTGATCATTTGTCAAAATAAGTCTTTTCTGTATTTCAACGCATAAAATATTAATGAAAATATTGAATAGTACAAGACATAGGAAAGACCTCTGCAGAATCTGTCTAAATCTACTTTCCAATTTGATAATCACTGCTAAAGACTTTCTGGGCAATTCCGATTAGCTTCCAATAATAACTGTCATTTTTCAATAGTAATCATCTTCTATTTTACTCAAATGTGTCATGTAATGTGGTTTCAATAGATTTTGTAAACTTGTAATAGCTAATACAGCATATATATTTATTTTCCTTCATCTGTAAGGTTTGTAATCTTATTTTAGATTATTTAGATTATTTAGATTACTCTGATAAGCTTTGTTCTCAATAAATATGTGCTGACAATTATTCTAATTTTCATTATCTTCAGATGCCTATATGTACATGCATTATTTGTTTCAACTTTTTATAAAAATAATTGAAGTTAAGCTGTCTTGCTTATAATTCTGCATTCCTCCTCTTCCACCATTTTGAAGACAAGAACTGTGATTTCTTTTTTTTCCAGCCCTCCAAAATTTGCTCATCTTCCACAGATTTTGTAAGTCTTCAGTAACTGAGTTAAAATTCAATTGGATCATCCAATGTAAAGCATCAAGTTCATAATGGATCCCATTATCACAGACTCACAGAATTGTAGGGGTTGGAAGGGACCTCCAGAGATTATCGAGTCCAACCCCCCTGCCAAAGCAGGTTCCCTACACCAGGTCACACAGATAGGCATCCAGGCAGGTCTTGAACATCTCCAGAGAAGGAGACTCCACCACCTCCCTGGGCAGCCTGTTCCAGTGCTCCGTCACCTCACTGTAAAGAAGTTCTTGTGCACATTTGTGCAGAACTTCCTATGCTGCAGTTTCCAGCCATTTCCCCTTGTCCTGTCACCATTCACCACTGAAAAGAGTCTGGCCTCGCCATTCTGCCCCCCACATCTTAGATATTTATAGACCTGCATCAGGTCCCCTCTCAGTCTTCTTTTCTCAAGGCTGAACAGACCCAGTTCACTCAGCCTTTCTTCACAGGAGAGATACTCCAGGCCCTTCACCATCTTTGTGGCCCTCCACTGGACTCTTTCCAAGAGATCCCTGTCTTTTTTGTACTGGGGAGCCCAGAACTGGATGCAGTACTCCAGATGAGGCCTTACCAGGGCAGAGTAGAGAGGGAGGTCCCTCCACCTGCTGGCCACACTCTTTTTAATGCACCCCAGGATGCCATTGGCCCTCTTGGCCACAAGGGCACACTGCTGGCTCATCCACCAGGACACCCAGGTCCCTCTCCGCAGAGCTCCTCTCCAGCAGCTCATCCCCCAACCTGTACTGGTGCATGCAATTATTCCTCCCCAGATGCAAGACTCTACACTTGCTTTTGTTAAACCTCATCCGGTTTTTTTCTGCCCAGCTCTCCAGCCTGTCCAGGTCTCACTGAATGGCAGCACAGCCTTCAGGTGTGTCAGCCAATCCTCCCAACTTCGTATCATCAGCAAACTTGCTGAGGGTGGCCATTATCCCCTCATCAAGGTCATTGATGAAGATGTTGAACAAGACTGGACCCAGCACTGACCCCTGAGGAACACCGCTGGTTACAGGCCTCCAACCGGACTCTGCACCACCAACGACGACCCTCTGCACTCTGCCAGTCAGCCAGTTCTCAACCCACCTCACTGTCCACTCATCTATCCCACACTTCCTCAGCTTTGTTATAAGGATGTCGTGGGGGACAGTATCAAATGCCTTGCTGAAATCAAGGTAGACTACATCCACTGCTCTCCCCCCATCCAGCCAGCCAGAGACAACATCATAGAAGGCTGCCATGTTGGTCAAGCACGACCTCCCCCTGGTGAACCCATGCTGCCTACTCTTGATAACCTCCTTTTTTTCCAGTTGTCTGGAGATGACATCCAGCACCAGCTGTTCCATCACCTTTCCAGGGACAGAGGTGAGGCTGACTGGTCTATAATTGCCTGGATCTTCCTTCTTGCCCTTTTTGAAGACAGGAGTGACATTGGCTATTCTCCAGTTTTATGGGCATTCTTGTCCCATACTTCCCATACTTAGAACTTCTTGTCCTAAACTGGAGAGATATGGTATTGAAGGGTGGATTATTCAGTGGATAAACAATTGTTTGAATGGTTGCAGCCAAGTTGCGGTCAATGGCTCTATGCCCATGGAGGCTGGTAATGAGTGATGTTCCCCAGGGGTATGTCGTGGGACCAATATTCTTTAACATTTTCATCAATGATATAGACAGTGGGAACAAACCTTAAGCAAGTTTGCAGATTACTTTATGAATGATGCAGTTGACCAAACAGAAGGAAAGGGTGACATTCAAAGGGTCCTGGACAACCTTAAGAAGTGAGACCGCATGAACATAATTAAGGGAGAACTCGCTTAGATATTAACAGGAAATTTTTCACTCTGAAGGTATTGGAATAGGTCACCCAGTAGAGCTGTGGATGCCCCATCACTGGAGATGTTAAGGCCAAGCTGAATGAGCAACCTGATCTAGTACCTGATTTAGTCATTGGCAAGACTGCCCGTGGCATGGAGGGTTGGATCCAGATGATCTTCAAGGTCCTTTCCAACTCAAACCATTCTATGATTCTGTGATTCTATAATTCTATGATTCTTTATTCTACTGTCTGTTACTTCTGATTGAATCTTTACCCCTTTCTTGTTGATTATATGTCAACTGTCTTATCTCAGGCAAGCTTTTTAATAAAATCTCAAGCTAAAAGGAACATTAAACACTTTGGCATTCTTGATATCATCAGCTCTTCCAACACTCTGAGTAACAGATCAGCTTTTGCCTTTATCTTCCTCTTGATGTTAAAATGTTTACTGAATGTGATTTTCTCTTTGCAACTCTTGCCAGTTATGTCTTACTTTTTTTTTTTTTTCCCCCACACTCATTTGTCCTTAATAATTTGACCTCTTTTTCTACATTCTGTATACTTACTTCCTGTAATATAAATAATAGGAAAGTCAATATTTTACCAAAGTTTCTTCTTCTCCACGCTTTCTGCTCTTAGTAGTTGCATTGTCTAGTGCGATGATTTTAATTTATTTTCTTGATTAAACTACCAGTATTCCTTTACTTATTCTTCTTTAAATTTGTTTCTTATAATAAAAACTTATCAAAATTAATTATTTCTCTACAACATTTATATAATCTAACAATCTGAGACTTGGGAGCTTTCCCCAAAGCAAATTGAAAGGCAGTAGAAAGCATTTTAACTTTCAATGTTCTGTCAGCCTTCACCAAGTTTCTACAATCTGGGTTTTTAATTCCCTGTTATTGAGGGACAAGGCTGTATCTCTTCTACGCTCATGCAGAAAAACACACTGCAACCTTTTATCATTTTTGTTGGTATCAATTTTTTATGAGGAACCAAGGATAATCTGGGGATAATCAGATAAGTAAAAATATGTGAAGAAAATATTTAGAACAGCCTGCCTATTTTGCACTTAGTCTTGATTATACTGAGAAATTGACTTAAGATCCAGCAGTTCTACAGTAGTCTATGTTCCTTCCAAAAATAGCAAGAACATTTGTTAAATATTTTTGCATATAAATTAGCATTTAATTTTTTAACGCAGTATTGCTTTGTAAGTAAAGCTCTAACACCTAATGAGTTCTATATCCATTTGTTTTCTAATTATTTCTTCTGAAGAAGAGAACCTTAATTTGCTCCTTTTTAAAGTAACTTTTACCCCCTGTCTCCAAAGATAGTTAGAAAATAGAGACTCAGAAAAATAAACGATTTCTTTAATTTTTTGCTGTCATGGTTTTATGATTTTTTTGTTATCAGTATTCCACATCATAACGTCATGTAGTGCACTGGGAGTTAAAGAATTAATGTTCCAGTTCCATGGGTCATGGATAGTTCCAGGTACCTGGTTCTCAGAAGATAAGAACTACATACTACATACAACAGAAATTCATTTGTATTACTGTTTTCTGCTCAGAGGGAAAGATAAAAACTGTTCAGATCACTTGATCTTTTTTCTTTTCTCTTCTGCTCAGCCTGACTAGGTATTTAACACCAGCATTAGAGTAAGGCCTTTGGTTTTTGGACACTCTCATTGTATTTGATTTATTATCTTCAATTCCAACTATACTGTATTATATTGTATTATAGTGTGTTATCTTGCATTCTGATATCCTGTTTAGTAAATTAGTTTGTTTCTCCTCAGATCATTGCCATTGTTTTGTTTTTAGGCCCATCTCTTTTTCCTTTTCCCCTTTATCCCTTTTCCCCTTTCCTGGTGTGTGTGTCCATGGATCCCCCCACCCAGCAACTCATGGAAGCGGGCCAAACCAGCCTGTAAACCATTGACATTTAGTGGTGGATAAAAACTAAATAGTATATGGAGTTCATACCTGGATTTCTGCTCCAGTTCAATTTAGGCCATGTCTTTCTTGGTTGGAACATGGACAAAGAAGGAGAAAAAACAACAACAACAAAAAAAAACCCATAAAATAAAACCACAAAAACAAACAAAACCAATAACAACAAAAACCACATCACATTTACAGTGACTTCATTTAAAATGAAATAATATTTGAAGGTCTCCTTATCCAGTTTAGAAATATCCACCCCTGAATGCAATATATACTTGACCTAGAGAATGTGTTCATTGTCAGATAACCATATGGCCTAATTCAAATCTATTTGTAAAGAAGGAATTTTGCCACAGAGATTTAATCGGATATGATGCTCATAATGTAATATGACTCACAATAACAATTTGAAATAGCTACTGTGGAGAGAGCAGTGAAATGGAACTCGAAATAAGCAGCACAGATGATAGCATATCTGTTTTCCTCAAAAGAGAGGGACTTTACACTGGACAGTGAGCTACAGTAAAGTATTCATTCAGTATGACTGTATGCAAATATAAATTGTCTCTCCAAAGCCAAGGACAAACATTTTCCATATGGGAAGCCAGTAGGGAAGAAAAACAACATATATATGTATAATTTTGATGCTATATAGATATTTTAATTTTAATTTCCTAAGTCACTCCCCTGTAAGATTATCGAGCACTTAACAATGTTGTTTAACTCAGACTGCATTTTTTTTATTTCAATGAGGATATCAATGTGTCATTATTCTGTATGTTTTCAATAAACTTGTTCCTCGTGCTTTCCCACTCTATGCTAAAATTTTGCTACATATAGCTAAAATAATCAACCTTTTCTGTTGAATAGAGATGATCAGACAAAAAAAGACAGAAAACTGTGATTTCACCAACTCCATTTGAAACAAAGTTAAAAAAAAAAAATAGAAAGTGTATATCCTTTTGTCTAGGCAGAATACAGGAAAAGTGGAATGTCCTTGTAATTGGCTTCCTCTTCTATTTTTGGCAATATAACAAAGGCATAAAATCTTGCAGATAATTGTGCTCTCAGATTCACGATTTCTACTTAAGTAATTTACTTATATTTTCAAATAGATCTTCCCTCAGACGTATGAAGACATCATTGCAGTATAAGGAGACACTCACAGAGACATCTTTAAGTGAATGAGAAAGGTAAGCATGGAAACAGTATTTCTGAGGAACAATCTCCATTTAAATATGGATCAGCAGCTAGAGGAATACTCTCTGGCTTCTAACTTACTGAATTCACACGTCAGAGTTTTCACAGCTATATTTACAAGTATCTTGATTAAAGGTACTGCAGAGTAAGTCTATCCATATTACAGTCAATGTATATAATAAAGGCAAGAAAAATTATTTTCGTATTATTTCTCATTCTTAACAAAAGCAATAGGGAATTGTCATTCTGCAATCAACAGCACTGTAATGTGGTTTGCTTTGTTGTATTATTGTAGAATCACAGAATGGCTTAGGTAGAAAGAGACTTTAAAAATCATCTAGTTCCAACCCTACTACTGTGGGCAGGGTTGCCAGCCAGTAGGTCAGACACTAGAGCAGGGTGCCCAGTGTTCCAACTAATCTGATAGCTGGGGGCCTAATACCCTCCCTTGCCCTGAAGTCCATCCATGTTTTGATGCAGCCCAGGATACTGTCTGCCTATCCAGGCTACAAGTGCACACTGCTGGCTCATGTCCAGATTTTCAACCATCAGGCATTCGTGAACTTTCATAAGATTCTGTGGTGCAAAATAGGAAAAAAAAAAAAAAAAAAAAAAAAAAAAAAAAAAAAAAAGGAAGTTATATTTAAGTTATAAGAGGAAATATTTTTAGTGTGATAGATTCCTAGAGAATAGAGAAATACATATAATAACACAGGTATTTTAGCAAAAAAATTATATATTTTTTTACAAAAATATCTGCTTCCTCAAGGTGATAAAGATTTCTCTTCTGACTTTCACTCAATGCAAAACATATTACAGAGCTAATGTTAAGATATATTCACTGTTTTCTGAGTAAATTCTACAAATATTTGGAAGGGAATCAAAAGGATGTATTTAATTACATTTTCACTTAACGTCTGAAACACTCAAACCAGATTTAAGGTAAAATACTGAAACATGTATGGTCATTGCAACAGCAGGTAGAAGAGGAAACCACAAATATATGTGCTATACATTTACTTAAGATAATAAACTGTAGTAGGCGACTGTGAGGCACCCTATTGGGATGTGACACAGCAAGACCTTCCCTGCTCTGTGATGGATGTATGGCACATGCTTTAGGGGCGTAGACAAAGCACATAGGATATAGAAGCTAGGTTTCACATGTAATAAACGCCATTTTGCTGTTCATGATATTGATGCATAAGTGCAGTCATTTGGTCCTGACCTGATTAGGGTTAGTAGCATGGAAGACAGTGCAACATAAACTTACTTAAAATATACTGCTCCATACATAGTTTCATTCAGAAAGGAGTGAAAATTATTTTATCAGTTGTTATCCCAGTTACTGTTGTCAGGCTGCAATTTAAAACATTATGAAAATAACACTTTTTAAAACTTTGCTACATCTATCTATCAAAAACACAAATATTTCCAATGCACAGAAACTCTTTAACTTAGGTAACACTTTCAGTTAGATTAATTTGATCTATTTTAATGTGTATATTGAAAAAGCATAATTCACTTGCTTAAAGTTTTTTTCTTTTTCCATTAAGTATAAAAGGAACCTGAATCTGATAGCTTAGAATTAAACCACAACATTTTCTAAGTTTTAATTAAATATATTCTGTTTAGATTGAACATCACAAATCATCACAGACTGATGATTCAGAATTAACATCAGTTACCTATCTTTGTAAATACAAGATAATTACAAATCAAAGAAATAGAATCATTTGAGCATGAAGGAACCCTTTATGGTCATCTAAACCAACTCCTCTGCAATAAACAGGGATGTCTACAGATAAACCAGGTTAGATCAGGATTCTCAGGGCCCCATCCAGCCTCACCTTCAGTGTCTCCAGCTACAGGACATCAACAACCATTATGGGCAACCTGTTCCAGTGCTTCACTGCACATATCATAAAAATAAAACAAAATAAAATAAAACAATTTTTTATATTAAATCTAAATCTCCCCCATTTTAGTTTGAAACTATTTCCCCTTGTTCTTTCTAACAGGATATTGAAAGGCAGCTGCCAGGTCTCCCCTGAGCCTTCTCTAGGCTTCTCTCAGCCTGTCTTCATAGGGGAGGTATTCCATCCCTTGCAGCATTTTTGTGGCCCTCTTCTGGACATGCTCCAACTGATCCATGTCTCTCTTGTATGGAGGACTTCAAAATTCAGCTCTCCGGGTGAAGTCTCACCAGTGTAGAGACAAAGCTGGTGAGGGGTCTGGAGCACAGGCCTTATCAGGAGCAGCTGAAGGAGCTGGGATTGTTCAGTCTGGAGAAGAGGAGGCTCAGGGGAGACCTTATTGCTCTCTATAACTACCTGAAGGGAGGCTGTAGTGAGCTGGGGGTCAGACTCTTCTCTTGTGTAACTGGTGACAAACTAGAGGGAATGGCTTCAAGCTGCAGCAGGGGAGATTTAGGCTGGGCATTAGGAAATACTACTTTTCTGAAAGAGTGGTCAGGCACTGGAATGGGCTGCCCAGGAAGGTGGTGGAGTCACCGACCCTGGAGGTGTGCAAGGAATGTTTGGATTTTATGCTGAGGGACATGGTTTAGTGAGTACTATTGGTGATAGGTGGATGGTTGGACTGGATAATCTTGAAGGTCTTTTCAACCTCGGTGATTCTGTGAAATTCTGTGGAGCAGAGGGATAGGATCACCTCCCTCAACCTGAAGACAATGTATCTTTTTAACATGAACTGGAGTAATTATTTTCATAGCTTTTAATTCCTATTGTTACACTGACACATTTTAAAAGATCAACACTATGCTAGGGAAATTTGATTTTGTATTTTTTTCTAAGATAATCACCTCCTTAAAATACAGGACAGTCTTCTTTTTTATGAGTCCACTAAGGTCAGAAAAAAAGAACTAAAAGACAGAATACAGAATCATGGAATGATAGAATGGACTGGGTTGAAAAGGACCACGATAATCATTGAGTTTCAACCCCCCTGCTATGTGCGGGGTCACCAACCACCAGACCAGGCTGCCCAGAACCACATCCAGCCTGGCCTTGAATGCCACCAGGGACGAGGCATCCACAACCTCCTTGGGCAACCTGTTCCAGTGCATCACCAACCTCTGTGTGAAAAAGTTCCTCCTAATATCTAATCTAAACCGCCCCTGTCTCAGTTTAAAACCATTCTCCCAAGTCCTGTCATATCCACCCTTGTAAACAGCCGTTCCCCCTCCTGTTTTTATGATCCCTTCAACTACTGGAAGGCCAGTCACGTCTCCCTGGAGACCTCCAATCTAAACAATCCCAGTTCCCTCAACCTTCCCTCATAGGAGAGGTGCTCCAACCCGCTGATCATCTTAGTGGCCCTCCTCTGGACCTGTTCCAAGAGCTCCATGTCCTTCCTGTACTGGGGGCCTCAGGCCTGGACGCAGTACTCCAGATGGGGCCTCACAGGAGCTGAGTAGAGGGGGACAATCACCTCCCTCTCCCTGCTGGCCATCCCTTTTTTAATGCAGCCCAGAACACAGTTGGCCTTCCAGACTGCAAGCACACACTGCTGGGTCATGGCCAGCTTCTCATTCACCAGGTCCCCCAAGTCTTTCTCCACTAGGCTGCTCTCAAGGAGATTTGCCCCCTCTTTGCATAAATACCTGGGATTGCCCCGACCCAAGTGCAGCACCCTACACTTGGCCTTATTGAACCTCATTATGTTTTCATGGGCCCATTTCTCCAGCCTTTCCTGGTGTCTCACACCAATTTACAGGAGGGAGATGAGGTTCTTTCATTATCTGTGTACCCAGTAAGAGATTAAGAAACAACAGTTCATATGTTGGTCCAACCAATTTATTACAAAACCTAATCAGGGAGACGGCGAAGGGAAGGAGGGTGATAAAAAAGATGGGAAAGAAGCAAGAATTGCGTAAAGTGGAGATAGTCATCAGCAGGATCCAGCAGCAGTCCTGTTGCATAGAGTTTGAAGGTCCGAGGCAGGAGCAGAAGGGAGGGGGAGCAGCAGCATGGCTAGACGTTGGGCAGCAAGCAGGTAGCAGGAAGAAGTTGCAGAGCTAATCCTTGAGGAAGCAGCAATGCTCAAGTAGCAGGCCCAGTAGAGTCCGTCAGCATGCAGGTATCACTTCGTGAGGAATCTGATAGTCGGGAATCCTTCTGTTCTTCTTCATGAGGAATCTATTGCCAGAAAACCTCTGTTCTTCTTCATGAGGAATCTGTTGCCAGAAACCTCTGTTCTTCTTTTATCCTCTTTGTTCTCCTGTCTATGTGACAAGGATGGGCCTTGAGCAAGAATCACTGAGTACCCCGAGATGGCCATCATCCTGAGATAAGTCCACACAAAAGAGCACTTCACAGCCATTTAGCTGCATCTCATCTCTCTCTCTCCTTGCCCCTGGCCTTGTCCATCTTGTCCCCCAGGCAAAGGATTTCATAACCCTTGCCCAGGACTTGTCCATCAAAGTTCTCCAGAGAAAGGATTTCACAACCTTTGCTCAGGACTTGTCTGGACTTGTTCATCTGTGTCCCCATCAATCTTTGAGACAATGATGTAAAAGAATAATCTCTTACACCTGGTCCTCTGGATGGCTTCCCTTCCTTACAGTGTATTCACTGCACCGCTAAGCTTGGTGTTATCCTCAAACTTACTGAGCGTGCACTCAATGCCATCATCTACGTCATTGATGAAGACGTTGAAGAGCACTGGTCCCAAGACCAATGCCTGAGGGACACCCCTTTTGACTGGACTCCACCCTGACATAGAACCATTGATCACAACTGTTTGACCTTAACCAGCCAGACAATTCATAATCCATCAAACAGTCCATCCTCAACTCCACACCTCTCCAATTTAGAGAGAAACATGTGGTGAGGGACCATGTCAAAGGCCCTGCAGAAGTCCAGGTAGATGACATCACCCTTCCCCTGTCCACCAAAGCTGTCACTCCATCATAGAAGGCCACCAGATTGGTCAGGCACGATCAACCTTTGATGAAGCCATGCTGGCTGTCGCAAATCACCTCTTTATCTTGTATATGCCGTAACATAACTTCTAGGAGGATCTGCTCCATGATCTTCCCAGGCACAGAGGGGAGGCTCACCAGCCTGTAGTTCCCTGTGTTTTCCTTTCTTCCTTTCTTAAAAATGGGAGTAACATTTCTCTTTTCCCAGTCACCAGACAACCACGATTTTTCAAATATGATGGAGAGCAGCTTGGCAACCACATCAGCCATTTCTTTCAGAACCCTAGGACAGATCTGGCCCCATGGACATAAACACATTCAATTTCGTGAGGAGGATTTGGACTTGTTCCACCATTACAGTGGGACAGAATCCACTCCCCACACCCTCACGTAGAGGCTCATGGTCCTGGCAGACACAGGAAGCCTAACAACCCGTGAAGACTGAGACAAAGCAGTCACTGAGTATCTCAGCTTCTTCAATGTCTGAGGAAGCCAGCTCCCCATTACTTTCCATCATGGGTGGAATACTCTCCTTGGCCTGTCTCTTCCTGCCTATCTATCTGTAGAACCCCTTCTTGTTATCTTTCACATCCCTAAATGCAATGAAATCTGAAATATGCAGTCATCTTTCAGATTTTTGATAGAGTCTACTGAAATATGCAGAATATATTTTTGTAATGTGAAGTAAGTATTTGTAAGATTATACATACCTTAGGATTAAAAAAAAATTAACTAAAGCTGAAAAATATCCATTTATTTATTTATTAGACAACACACTATACTGAATCTGAGAAAAATCTTCTGGGTTGTCTGATACCTATCTAAAACACAAAAAAATTATCACAAAATGAAAGAGAAATGGAAAAGAACATATTAGCTCAGATAGTCCACACATTGCTACTGAAGATTAGTTGTCCATTTTACATTATCTTTTTCCACCATTTTTGCTAGCTACAAAATCTCTTGTGTTGATTTGATGTCTCTTGTTTAATACATATATATATATATATATGTATGTATGTACAAACACATTCAAACAAACATATGGGAGTTTTCAGTATGATGCACTGACATTAGAGTATTTGTCACTTCTCCACCTACATTCAGGCTGTTCAGTATACTGGGCTTAAATCATTGTGCAGTACATTACATTGCACCAGCTTCAGCCTGTATTACTTAAATTTAAATTCTCTATTTTAATTTCTTTTCAGAATTTTTATGACTTCTCCCTCTTTGCACAAATGTAGACAGTCTCTTTTCTGTGCCTTGTCTCCCCTCACACAACCAACCGCTACATGTGAAATTTTTCAGTTTCCTATGATTCTTCAGAAGTCTTCTGTCACAGAAATCTTTGTATGTCTGCACCATTTCTGGGGGGGGGGTTAAACCAGTAATATCTCAATCTAATTTTCATCTGCAAAGAGGGTCAGAGATGGTTCTAGGAAAGGAGTAGTGGGTAGCCAGAGAGACCTCTGAGAAGAGGGAGAAATTGAGTGCGATCTATCTCAGAGGAACAAGAGAAATGTCTGTGGACATTGGCAGTGAGGTTTTCTTGGGAGCAACTGAGTACATGATTACAGAGTAATATTAAGATGCTTCTCCCCTCACTGTATGTTATGATTCTGAAATGCATGAACACTACAGTCAGGGATACCTGAACACCCTGAAAGACAACTTGTGAGTGAGAAACCAAAAAGTACTGTCAGACATCCTCCATTAGCTTTTACATAAATACAGAAAAAAAATCATGACAGACACTCTAAAATCCTGTAATGGAAACAAACAAACAAACAAACAAACAAACAAAAAAAAAACAAAAAAAAAACCAAACAGCAATTACAAAAAAAAAAAAAAAAAAAAAAAAAAAAAAAAGAAAACCATGTTCTTCTTTTCTTATTTAAATTATCCTAGTCAGAATCTGTATGATAAGTACATGTGTACCATAGTGCGTAGGGATGGCAGAGATTAGATCAAGAGCAGTTTCTGAAGTCTAAACAAAATGTTTGTGAAAAATGCGCAGTATCGAGAAACTAGCACAGGAACAGAGACAGGGAAGAAAATTATAAGAGTTAACAGTTTTAGTTGTTCTTTTTTTTCAGTTTTTGTTAAAAAACAGTCAAAATTCAATTATTTTATAACAGCTCTTCCATGGATATGAGAGTGTGACTGTTAATGCGCAGCAGTGACATTTTTGCTGCTGATAACACTGATATGTTAAGATGTACCTATCCTCTAGCAGGAGCTTTAGAGCAGTCTAGCCTTGTGAAAATTATACGTAATTTTCATTAAAATTATATCTAATTTTCTTTTTATAGATGAATTTAAATGGTACAGAAATGATTAGCAAAATACTGCACTGAATTATAGGCACAACTTAGGAAATAGAGTTTCTATTAATTTACTTTATTGCAAGTATAAACACTGAAGCAAAGTTAGGCCTCACTGAAATTTTACTCATTGGATTACTTTGTACTAAAAAGACTTTTGTTTACCGTTCCTAATTCAAGTTAAAGTTGCAATTATAGTTCCCATTTGAAAATATAAACTATTGACCTAATTTCATTCCTCTGGCAATTACACAGATTGGGAATTAAGTTTAGAGTACATGAATTATATATATCTTTGTGTGTGTATGTGCATCAATATACGTGTACATGGTGTAAAATTACAAATGGAATTAATGAGGAAGTGAAAATTACTGCTATTAAAGCCAGTTGCTACCTGCTTTCTAGAGATAGTCACCTTGCAAGAGGAATGTCACAATAGAAGGCTAACCAGGCTCCTCTGCTGTAAACATCTGCTTATATTAGTTAAGCTCATCAACAGAAGTTTGGTGCAATTAATGTATGCAGCTTTAATGAAACATACAAAACAGTAATTGCAGCTATAATTATAATATAATTAAATTGCAATCATATAATTAAAATAAGGTCCATAAAAACTTTGCCTTTGAAGCAACTCAAAGTACCTTTTATAACATGTCATATCTACTTCTTTATACTTTTCTCTTGCAAATATATAGACAATATCAGAAACTCATTAGGAAACAAACAAACAAACAAAATAGAAACCATAAAAACCTATTCAGTTTTCCTTTCAACTTTGCACAGTTTTACATCAATTAAATTTTTGCTGTATGAAGAGATACACAAGTACATCTGCAGTACTTATTTCTATGGTCTTGTCAAACTTCATTAGGAAACCAAGTTTGGGTCTGGTCAACACTTAGGCAATAGATCTCCAAAGAGATGACAGGTGCTGCATGAAGAGCTCTCACACACTTAGTGTCTTCTAAGTTGATCTCACGCCAATGTTAAGTGATTTGTACATGCTGCCATTTTCGGATATCACAGGATATTTACAGTCATTTAGAGAAACTAAACAAATCATTTCAGCACTGTATTATTAGACAAGGAAAAATATATATATTCAAGGTGGCAGAATGCATCTGAGGAAACTTGATCGCTATTTGGGTGATGTAATTTGTCCTCTTACATGTTTAATGTCCTATCTGCTCATGTCATCTCCATTCTTCAAGGAGAAAGATCTATTTCAAACATCGGAAAAATAAATTTGTTTTTGCTTTGTTGTCCTCCCCCATCTTTTGGAAGGAAGAAAAGACACAAATGAACACATTGACTTGTGTGCATTCCTCTAATGTACGAACACATTTTTTTGTGGCCCTTTCTGCCAACATAGGGAGACTGATATAATTTATCAACAATTACTAAATTACTGCTCTCATTCTGCATTGATCTTATTATTTGCAGGGCTGTTTCTTTCACATTTCCCAACTTCTCTTTCCCAGCAGTTGTTGTGCAGCAGATTATTCCCTTTCTTTAATCTGCTCTTCCAGCTCTGGCCAACGACAGGTCCCTTTCGGAGTAGCTGGTACTGGCTCTGATCTAACATGAAGTAGTTGCTGTGCTGCTCAAAGAGGCCACCCCTGTAGCCCCACACCCTGCTGCTAAAGCCTTGCCCTGTACACACAGTACAGTTGGTGACTGGTAAAAACAGCATTTGACAGATTATGTCTATATAACTCATTGCTAATCCAGAATGTTTTGTGATTGATTCTTTTCAAAAGCTTAGTATAAATACCAATGATGTCACAACAAGAGGCAAATGCTGAATAATTCAGGTTCCAGAACACAAGAAACACAATTAGGAAAATAAATAAATAAATAAATAAAGTTGTCTAAATCAGCATATAACGGCTTTAAGATTTTGTTGTTGTTGTTATGTAATTTGATTGCCTTTTGACAGGGGAGACAGTTACAAAATGCCTTTTAATTCTGCAGATAATTACAATAATACAGGTTTCCTGGTGAATTGGAAGTTACTATTTAGTCTAATAGTTAAAACTTCTCATGCTAATAATCAGTAGGTCTACAGTAGTTCTGAAATACATTAACCTGTACTTCTGGCAATGAGAGCAATACAGAAAAAATAAAGCAGAATAGAAATGAACAAAAAAGATTTGCACTGTAGGATGGCAACTTAGACAAAATATCAAATTCCAAAATATTTAATATTGTTATTCTTAGCGTTTGAATTCTGAATTGTATAGATTTTTTCACTTTATTTCTAATTTGTGTAATAATAAATATATTAATAAGTAATTTGTCCTTAGATTAGAAGACTCATAGGTTCATGGAATCATTTAATTATTTGAGTTGGTGTCACGGAGTTGGCTAGATCAATCTATGTCCATGACACGGGGGCAACAGGCCTCTGCCCTCCCCTCCCCCACCCCAGTCTCACAAAAATGGGAAGGAAGGAAGGGAGGAAAAGAACAGCAGCAACAATCTATGGAGGAAAACTTATTTTACTATAATATCAGAATACAAGATAACACAATATAGACAATTTAATTGAAATTGAGATTAATAAATCAGACAAAATGAGAGAGTTCCTGGGACTGAGTCAAACCTGCAAAGCTTGGAAGGGCTAGGAAAGCACCTCCAGCACCCACTGCAAGGCAGCAAGAGAGCGCTCCCCCCACCCGGAAGGGCCAGATCCCGTGACTTCTGTAATGTACAAGGATAGGTACCTGGAATTGGGGCATTAGCACTTTAATGCCCCATACACTACATGATGTTTTGATGTGGAATACTGATACCCAAAAAAACAAAAAACATAGAACCATGACAGTTGGAAAGGACCCTAATTAATATCTAGCTCCACTCTGGTTGCTCAAAGAAGCCCTTGGGCCTCGAACTCCATCAAATTCAGCTGCTTTAAGAAAAAGAAGGGGAAAAAAAAAAGGGGGGGAAAAAAAAGAAAAGAAAAAGGAAAAGGAAATGGAAAAAGAAAAAGGAAAAGAAAAAGAAGAAAAAACAAAACAAACATGAACATTATACACTTATACACTGTGTACAAAAAAAAAAAGGCTATAAAGTTCATAAAAATTATTAAAAAACAGATGCATAATTAATGCTATTATTTTGAATTATCTTTTATACTCTTTTTTCCTTTGCTACTTAGCATGCAGCTTCAATGCTCCAACTGTCTGCAATGGCTATTTAGTCTCGAATTACCTACTGATCTCCCATGGTTATTTTAGCTTGATCTTCACTATTAATATGTGCCTAGCTCCTCAGATGAGTGCTAATTATGTCTGAGGAGCTAATTCTGTTTCCGCAACTAATAGGAATGATAAAGATGAGCTGTAGTGATGTAATTCTGACATCTTGATGTACCAATTCTAATTTTTTTTCCTCCATTGCAATGATGAGCTTTTTTGATTTCAGTATAAATTACTTTTATTATTATGTTATTGAATTTTCAAGGGTATCAATAATTTAAATCATGAATTTTAAAGCCAAAATATTTTCTTTTGGATCTCAGGAAAATTGGGTTATATCAGTTCTGTTAAAAGAAAATATAGGTCCACACACATTTATGATTTATAGGCACAAGTGATTATTGCCATTGACATTTTCCATCCATACAGTTTTAGTGCTTAAAATACACTGATCATGAATCCACAAATAAAGGAAAAGCTGGCTTCCTAAAATTACTCCATCACTATGTGGTTCAGATGTAGTTGTGCGTATGTAAACAGTTCCAGTCTCTTAAATCTGCACAATTCATCATACTACTTCCAGTAGTTATCATCTGCACTGTAGTGCCCAAAGAATTCAAATATAGAAAATTTTAAATATTTATTTTAAAAAGGTAACATTAGAGCTAAGGAGGGCAACAGTGTGATGCGCTTCTGGTTCTCCAGTTCCACCTGTAGAACAGGTAAATGAATTCATATTTCCATAAGCCAAGAAGAACAAAAACTTGTTAAAAAAATACTTGCAATATTTTTTCAGATTCAGTTATACTATGTTTTTAAGACAGACAGAAAGTTAGAATAGCTTGACATTCCAAAATCAAAACAAAAACAGAATTCAAACACAAAAGGTTGACAGAAAAAATAACTTCCTATCTTTGTAGGAAATGGGTAATTCTCAATGTAAATATCCATTTCATGTAATCACAGTGCTGAAATACTGAATATTTTGAAAATTTCTCTTATATTTTAACTTCTTTCTCTTAACTGTAAGGTATCATAATCTTATTCTTTACTCTGATCTAAACATTGTAACATTCCTGATGTATATGTTATAATATAAATTTCCTGCCTTACTAGTGCATTCTATAATCATAGTTAAATCCTCAGAGTTAAGAGGCGCGTGTTAAAAATTAAACATTTATCCTACAGTAGTAAATAGCTCACCTCACAATTATATTCTATGAAAATAAAATAGAAAAATTTACTAAAAAATAAGATAATAAATACTTATTTTAAATTATTTATAACAACATGCAACTTTCTGCATTATAGAAGAGTAACAGGCAGCACAAACTACACAACATATACATACAGAGATATTTTCAGCTTTGTCTAATAAAATAATACCCAATTTCTAACATAGAAATTGATGTCTGAAACCAAAGTGTGTTTAGAAAACTTTTTCTCATTTAATTTGGTTGGAAGTAGTTACCTAAAAGACTTAATATCCGTAACTTAGTTATGCTTGCTATATAATGTTAATCACCATAAAATTATAATATGGGAGATCAAAATTATTTTCTATTTCTACCTCTCATGATGATCTTTACTGAAGACTTTGTTTACTTCTAAACTACAAATTTGTTTAAATGGAGTTGGTAATTTATAAAAATATTAATTTTGCAATGAAATTAACATTATTCATAGAAGAAAAGAAGAAAATAAATTCCTAAAAAAAAAAAAAAAAAAACAACAACACTAACAACTTTTTTCACTCAAAAAGAGTTTTGTTATAAACTCTGATGCTTTAGAAAGTCATATTCCAAAATAAAGAAAAAGGAACAAGCCATATTGAATTTCAAAGATTTTTATTATTATTTCTATTTCCAAGTTATTTAAAAATAAATAGATAAAATTCCAACCCATTATTTTCACCTTGATATTGATTAATGGGTCATTGCTCTCTGGACACACTGAGGTGCAACCGTGGTCACCACATGGCAGTGAGCTGCTGCTAAAAGGAACATGGATACTCAGACAGAAAGCATGAATGTCTATGCCATAGTTCAGGTCTCAGGCTGCAGAGAATCCCTGACTCTTCACTGCTACAGGACGGCAGCCAGGATACCACCCGTGTGCAGTGTAATCTGCTCAACCTAGTGGTAAAGCTTAAGGAGGAAGTAGAAAGGCTGAGGAGCATCCAGGATTGTGGGAAGAAGATCGATTGGTGGAGTCAAACTCTGCCATCCCTACAGGAAGGGTGCAGGGGAGATGCTCCTCAAATCCCCTTCTTCCACAGGAGGTAGATTCTCTTTTTCTCTCGGAGCCTCAAGAACAGTTCCCTATTCATCCAAGCCGGTCTTCTTCCACGCTGGATCATTTTGAGGCTCAGGGAGACAGCATGCTCCTGCACTTTTAACACTTCCTTCTTGAGGAGCGACCAGCCATCTTGGACCTCTTTACTCTCTAAGACTGAATCCCAGGGGACTCCCCCTAGTAGTCTTCTAAACAATTCAAACTCCACCCTCTGGAAGTCCAGAAGGTACCAGTTTTGCTGTTCCCCTTCCTGGCTCCACCAAGAATTGAGAACTCTACCATTTCATGGTTACTTTGTCCAAGACAGCCCCTGACCTCCATATATCCTACCAGACCTTCTCTGTTTATGAACAGCAGGTCTAGTGGGGCAGCTCCTCTCATAGGAAGGACATGGAGCTCTTGGAATGGGTCCAGAGGAGGGCCACTAAGATGATCAGGGGGCTAGAGCACCTGTCTCATGAGGAAAGGTTGAGTAACTGGGGTTGTTCAGCTTGGAGAAGGCTCAGGGGAGACCTCATTGTGGCCTTCCGGTTCTGATTGTGATAGGATATGATTACTTAAACACAGACAAAAATAGCACAAAATATCTCCTCTACTGCTCCATTTAATAAGGTTAATTAATATGAAAATAAAGAAGGAAGGCGTTTAAAGTGACACTACCATGAAGTTTTGAATCACCACGTGTTTGTGGTTTTATTCTTCTCACCTGACACTCAGTATTTGTTGCAATTGAGACAGGTAGACAGGCAAGAATTTATAAATTGTCTTTTTGTTGTTCCCAGCAGACAAATGTATTCCTGTGAGTATCTTTATCCTGTTTGTACTACAATGAATAAAACATTGGAGCTGACCAAGGAGAACCAAATGCACCAGGACATACTTTCTTGTCTCTTACACCTTGCTGAAATCTCAGTATCACAGAATCACAGAATCACGGAAACACCAAGGTTGGAAAAGACCTACAAGATCATCCAATCCAACCATCCACCTATCGCCAATAGTTCTCACTAAACCATGTCCCTCAACAGTAGACAACCAACATTTTACAATTTTACAGAGCAATGTAATTACTTTTCTACTTATTAGTATTATTTTGTATTTTAAAATGCTGTAAAATATCCAAGGAGAAAAAAAAAGCCTATGTATTTCTAACATCTAAACTCAAAAAATCTAATAGTCATGCTTGATTTAAACCATTTCTACCAATCAATAAGACTGTCATAAATAATAAAAAAAAAAATGTAACTGCTTTATAACAAATATTATTAAACTATTAACCACGTCTAAACTCGGGCCTGATAATTGCAGCATCATGATTTAAATAGCCATGAATATAATTAAACATGTGAATAAAGGATAGACATGTTCATCAGTTCTAACAGTTAGCATTGGGAATTTCATATGGTAATTTAAAGGTTTGTTTTGTTTTGGTTTGGTTTTGCTGTTTGTGAGTGTGTGTATCAAAAATTACTGTATGGAGGCTTAAAAAAAAAAAATAAAGCTAGTGCCTTTTTACTTTTGATTTCAGGAGTCATATCCAGAGTTTTGAGAAAAATCATGATATGATCAAAAAAATTTTCAGGTAGATATTCCGTAGTAAGAGACATCAGTGTTCAGAAGTAATTTCAACAAAAAACTTGGCTAACATATAAATGTTTGGAGACCAAGGAATGGGTTGCTTTAAAAAGAGCTTGGTCATTGGGTTGAGAGGAGTGATTCTCCTTTACTCTGCCCTGGTGAGAGCATATATGGAGTACTGCATTCAGTTCTGTGCTGCTCCATTCAAAAAAGACAGAGATCTCCTAGGAGTCTGGCAGAGGGCCGCAAAGATGATGAGGTACTTGTAGCATCTCCTGTATGCGTCTCATGGTTTTGTGATTTTTGGTTTTTGGTATTCCACATCATGACATCGTGTCGTGAACTAGGAGATAAAGTGTTAATTCTCCAGTTCTGGGTACCTTTCCCTGTACGTCATGGAAGTCACGGAATCTGACCCTTCTGGGTTGAGCGGTCTCTTATTGTGTTACAGGGGTGTTGGAGGGTACTTTCTAACTGTACCAAGCTTTTCAGGTTTGACGTGGTCTCAGGAACTCTCTCTCTCTCCTATTTTATTTTGCTTAGTCTCAATTTCAATTAGACTGTATTACATTGTGTTATCTTGCATTCTGATATCATAGTTAGTAAAATAAGTTTTCCTTCATAAATTGTTGCTACTATTTTTTTTTCCTCCCTTGAGCCCAGCTTCCATCTCCCTACCCCTTCCCTTTTTCTTCCCATTTTGTGGGGCTAGGGAGGGTGCCTACTGCCTCCCCTGTCACAGGCATAGATTGATCTAGTTAGCTCTGTGACAATGAGGAAAGGCAGAGTAACCTGGGTCTGTTCAGCCTAGGGAAAAGAAATCTTTTGGGGGATCCTATTAATGTTTATAAATATCTAAAGGGAGATGGGAGGCAAATGGATGAGGTCAAGCTCTTCTCAGTGGCATGTAAAATATAGAACAAGTTGAATTTATTGGCAATTAACAGAGTGGTAGGAAACAAACTTCCACCAGTGGTAGGAAACTCCACCACTAGGGTGGTGAAGTACTGGAACAGGTTGCCAAATGAGGTTGTGGATGTCCTGTGCTTGAATGCAATCAAGGTCAGGCTGGATGTGGCTCTGGGCAGCCTGGTCTAGTGGTTGGTAACCCTGCTTGCGGCAGGGAGGGTTGAAACTAGATGATCATTATGGTTCTTTTCAACCTTAGGCTATTCTATTCTATGATTCTATGAAAATCAAAACCAAACCAAGCACCTCCTCCTTCCTTCCCAAGCTCAGCTTCCCTCCTGGTTTCTCTGAAGTGGGGCCATTGGAGCTGCCTAGACCTGGCTGTGCCTGACATGGGGCAACTTCAGCCACTCTCACAGAGGAGCTCTGTAACTCCCCTGCTGCCAACACCTGTCTTTTAAAGACTCCTGCTATCCCTGTAAAAGCCTCATCCCAAAGTCACTGAAATGGAAGGGAAGCTTTAGTGTCTTCCATTAGTTTTGGAGATGACCCATATTCTTCCTCTGCGTTTTTCCAATGTTAAATTTTTTGCATTTAGCAAAATTAAGAACAAAAAAGAGAAGTACATAACTCTTGTTAAAAAGATACGTGAACAGAGATTATCAGAATTAGTTATGTAATTGATATCTACAATGAATTCAAGGAGTATCTCAAAATTCTGGCTACATCAATAAGACTGAAATCATCAGCATCACAGAAGAAATTTCCTTATATCATGAATTCTAACAAAGCACTGTTTTAAGAGTATTTATTTATTTTTACAGAAGTAGCAACCAATGTGTTTCAAATGACATTTCTTTTCAGAACCATAACACAGATGAGGGAAAGAAGGAAATCTGTTACAGCAGGAAAGATGTATTTGTCCAGGAAGGAAGTCAAAGAAGAAAAGAAGTGAACAAAACCATAAAAGTTGAGGCAGCAGCTAGCTTAGGGAGGGTAGAAATTCAGTGCTGCATTGCATTACTTTAGAGGTCCTCAGTGGCAAAGATTTTGCACTATGTGAAAACCTATGCAGTGAGAAGAAATTTCTTCCTATTTCATAAACAGTGCTACTTTTTGCAAGGATTACCTTACAACCCTGTGCAGAGGGAAGAGGAGCAACACATGAAGGGGAACAATAGTTGTTGTCAAGCAAATGAGTGATGCAAAATGGAAGAAAGTTATTTGTTTTCCAGTGAGAGCATGTCCACATTTTCAGCATTTCCCTGGAGTTCTCTACTATTTCTTGCCAGAGGGGAAAAAGAAGGGACATTGTGTCTCTGCCTCTGAAGCTACTTGTCCTTACTGGGGAATGTCTTTCCATTTCAGTCTTTCTAACTACCAATTCTTTATTGAGTGACTGTGGAAAACCAAACCAATACAAAGAATTCCAGAAGGTCTGAAGAATCCCTTGAGTGTAAGTTTAATGTATAGTACTGCAAAAAACAACATACACAGACATACATACAAATAAATACACTCTACGCAGAAAGCGAAGACTGTCAGTCTAGATCTCAGGGAAGGGAAAAAGAACAAAGATCTCATTTTCTTCTTTTGTTGTGATACCATGATGCTACATGCTGCCATATCCTTCTCTTAAATTGCTCTCTAACAGCTAGATGCTCTCCACAAAGCTGTCACCAGAGAAGAACTGCAAACACCAAGGTTGCTTTCATTTGTTTCAGCTCCTGCTGTGCTGCTTGTTTCTAGTATCAAAGCATTTCTTCTTCAGAACAAATTTATTTTAACATGTTCTTCCTTTCTAAGATTCTACTTGGTTCATATAACAAAATATCCACAAATCATTCACTGATTTATTGAAAGAAGTTATATCTGCAAATAAATAGATACGTAAGTAAATAATTATTAAAAAAAAAAAAAAAAAGCTGAGATTTGGGTTCTCATACATTTTATCAGAAAGCAGGAAAAGATACATTGGCATTGTCTTGTACAAAATCAGTTTTGCTAGCTTTCATGGATGGTGCTACCATAAACTTATATTCTGGTCCATTTCAACTGCTTCCTTTGCAAAATTAGATATTCAAACTATAAGCTTTCAAACATCCAGCTCAAGATCTTCTTACTGATTATTTATATAGTACAACTCAGTGCATTGGGGACCAATTTCTGAGGGAACTTTAAAGATCTGCAAAAAATATAACCTATGTACTTACAAACAGTAATGTCATTATCAAAAGTTAGGCAATGTCTTGTAAAATATTATTGTCAGAACTAGTGATATTCCTTGTTCCAGCTCTATGAAACATGTACATTTTCCTACTGTTTCAGTTTATTAACAAATACGCAACATAATTCAGTATACTAAAGTTACTAATAAAAAGTGAGGTAACATTATTTAAAAACACAAGAAGAATGAGTAATTATTAATTATTTAATTGCTACATTGTGTTCATTAGTATCCATTATGGTATATCAGATATATTAAGAAAAAAATGGAACGTGTAAAGAGATATACCCCAGAAAGGAATCATTACCCTATCTGCAGTTTATTTTTCACTTCATAAATGATGTTTACTAAGCAGCACGACTTACTAAAACTGTAGTGAGACCACACTGTTTCACTCTGCCAACCATATCCTTCATTTCAAATTCTTCAGGACAAAATATAACATTGTGTGCAAGCCTTTAGTCTTTTTTTTTTTTTTTTTTTTTTTTTTTTTCTCCAATCATATCTTTCCTACCTTATTTGTCACTGGCTCATCAAGTCAACATGATGAAAATGAATGTTATTAGACCTTCATTTTCACATGGGAATCTTGAAAAGGATTACAGTTCTAATTAGCTTAACAGCATATCTTTCAGGACTTGCTCCTGTGTGTTTGATTCTGTAGTCTTTACTCAGTCTGAATAATATTAGTATTTTTAGTAGACTCATTGGTACCCAGAGCCTTCTTTCACAGCTAAGTGAAACTCAAGAGGAGTAAAGACTGCAGAGCTGAACAGCACAAGGCAATTTCAAAAGGACGCCATCACTAGATGCAGATTCCAGTGAAAGGAAATGAAAATTTTACTTATCTCATGTTTGCATTCCATGTACCGCCAGCCTTCAACACCTGCATTCACCATACTCCAGCTCCCAAGCCTTCCAAGGACACAGAAAACAGTGTTCCAGTGAGCTAGAAACAGGCAATTCAACTGATATTGTAGCTTTAGATAGGTTTGAAGTCAATGGACCTTATTCAGACTGTTTCTGTAGTGGGTAAAGTGCAACTTGAAGTGTCTGCAAAGGTTCTCTTTTCTCATGAGATAAAGCTGTTATTTTAGATTTGAAAAGTGAAAATAATTCATATGAAATGAAAATAACATTGGCATAGTGAATTATATATAGTAATTGATTTTCAGATAGATTTAATTTAATTAGTCTTACAGCTCCTCCTTAAAGTTTGTTACAATTAGTTATTTAAAACCAATCACCTACGGGAATCTATTCCTACACATTGGGAAGAAGATAACATTAGTCCACTTCCATGAATATTAAAGACCATTATATAAAACAGAAAATTGCCAGGAAGCTTATAACTCCTCCAACAAATAAACCGTATCTAGTAGGAAATTTGGTGTTTTAATGGATGTGGAAAAAAATGAGAAAGCTTCATAATCCAGTCCCATGCTCCCATATTGTACCCATATCAGGTACAATACAATAGAATTAGAGAACTATTTTTGTGGTTGCTGGACAATGAAGAAATAGCATGATTTCAGCTGTCAGCACAAGCTAAACTTACCTGCACTGTGTCAGCTTGATGCAATCATAGATTCACAGATCTGTGCTCTGATATTCAGATTTCAATAATAAAATTGCTTCATTAAGTGGCTAATTAACCCAAACCATGTTTTACACATAGCCCACAATTTTCAGCTGAACTTCAGGGTTTGTTTTCTTTTCTAAATTCATATTCCAAAGAATGTAACAAATATATCTTAAACCCACATTAAAAATATAGATGACAAATTAAAATAATGTTATTGGGCTTACAATTAATGACAATCAAATAAATATAAAATTGTAGTAAATGCTCTGCTCATAGCCGTACTCAGTGGTAAGCTCACTTTTGTTCTGCACTGTTTTGAGATAAACATTTTTTACTTGTTGTCTACAATAATGTCTGCTGAAATTAATGGTAAGATGCAGTGGATATTCTGAAGATGCCTTATGTGTTGGCAGTGTTACACAGCTCTCTGAAAATTCTCTGTCAAGGGACAAATTTCACAATTGCTTTTTAAAATTCAGATCAAAGAATCGCATGCTGCTGACTTTAAAGATCATTATTATATTTGATAATGTTTTTCTTCTAATTTTGTTTTTGTACAATGAATAATATGTCTTACCAACCATTCCTGGAGGTAATCTATTTCTAGATAGATTTTTATGTTTTCTACAGGAAAACTCTGTGTTGAAAGCATCCATTTTGTATTTTCCAGTTTTGGTGGCCTGACTTGATCAAAGGTTCTCATGAATATTTGAAACTTATATGATGTTTAGACAATTAGTCAAATTCATTACAACGTAATTCTTTCACCAACCATTCTCCAGCATTCAGCTTTGCTCAGGACCAAAATGTGAAAGACGTATAAAACCACAAGTTTTGTTTTGTTTTCTTATTTGATTTGTGATAAAAAATCAGGAATTACATTTTTACTAGATTCTAAGCAACAGTTTATTTCCCATAACTCATTTCATCTTGATTTGTCTTTCATAATAAGATAGTAAGCCTTCACAGTATTGGATACTGAACATAAATATATTTAGAAATTTATAGCAGTATCAAGCTTTTAACTTCCTGCTAGAAGAAATGAAAATTAGTCCTTGGGCTCCAATTTAGAGTGAATGTTGAAGTTGCAGCCTGAATTTTTTTCATTTGTTTTTTTTTTCAATATAACCTTGCAACTACAACTTGTAGCTTTGTTCATTATCTACTAAGTACATTGATTAAACAGCGCTTTACGAACACAACACTTCCTGGGTTTGGTTGCTTAGCAACAGAATTGCCTCCAACAAAGGGCAATATGTCACAGAATCATGGAATGAAAGAAAGGGCTGCGTTGAAAAGGACCACGATGATCATTGAGTTTCAACCCCCTGCTATGTGCGGGGTCACCAACCACCAGACCAGAACCACATCCAGCCTGGCCTTGAATGCCACCAGGGATGAGGCATCCACAACCTCCTTGGGCAACCTGTTCCAGTGCATCACCAACCTCTGTGTGAAAAAGTTCCTCCTAATATCTAATCTAAACCGCCCCTGTCTCAGTTTAAAACCATTCTCCCAAGTCCTGTCATATCCACCCTTGTAAACAGCCGTTCCCCCTCCTGTTTTTATGATCCCTTCAACTACTGGAAGGCCAGTCACGTCTCCCTGGAGACCTCCAATCTAAACAATCCCAGTTCCCTCAACCTTCCCTCATAGGAGAGGTGCTCCAACCCGCTGATCATCTTAGTGGCCCTCCTCTGGACCTGTTCCAAGAGCTCCATGTCCTTCCTGTACTGGGGGCCTCAGGCCTGGACGCAGTACTCCAGATGGGGCCTCACAGGAGCTGAGTAGAGGGGGACAATCACCTCCCTCTCCCTGCTGGCCATCCCTTTTTTAATGCAGCTCAGAACACAGTTGGCCTTCCGGACTGCAAGCACACACTGCTGGGTCATGGCCAGCTTCTCATTCACCAGGACCTCCAAGTCTTTCTCTACTAGGCTGCTCTCAAGGAGATCTACCCCCTCTTTGCATAAATACCTGGGATTGCCCCGACCCAAGTGCAGCACCCTGCACTTGGCCTTACTGAACCTCATTATGTTTTCATGGGCCCACTTCTCTAGACTTTCCTGGTCCCTCTGGATTGCTTCCCTTTCTTACAGTGTATCAACCTCACCACTAAGCTTGGTGTCATCCTCAAACTTGCTGAGCGTGCACTCAATGCCATCATCTACATCATTGATGAAGATGTTGAAGAGCACTGGTCCCAAGACCGATGCCTGAGGGACATCACCTGTGACTGGTCTCCACCCTGACACACAGCCATTGATCACAACCCTTTGGCTGCAAACAGCCAGCCAATTCATAATCCATCAAACAGTCCATCCTCAACTCCACACCTCTCCAATTTAGAGAGAAACATGTGGTGAGGGACCATGTCAAAGGCCCTGCAGAAGTCCAGGTAGATGACATCGCCCTTCCCCTGTCCACCAAAGCTGTCACTCCATCATAGAAGGCCACCAGATTGGTCAGGCACGATCAACCTTTGATGAAGCCATGCTGGCTGTCGCAAATCACCTCTTTATCTCATACATGCCTTAACATAGCTTCTAGGAGGATCTGTTCCATGATCTTCCCAGGCACAGAGGGGAGGCTCACCAGCCTGTAGTTCTCTGTGTTTTCCTTTCTTCCTTTCTTAAAAATGGGAGTAACATTTCTCTTTTCCCAGTCACCCAGAACTTCACCAGCCAACCACAATTTTTCAAATATGATGGAGAGCAGCTCGGCAACCATATCAGCCATCTCTTTCAGAACCCTAGGACAGATATCATCTGGCCCCATGGACTTAAACACATTCAATTTCGTGAGGACGACTTGGACTTGCTCCACCATTACAGTGGAACAGAACCCACTCCCCACACTCTCACCTTGAGGCTCATGGTCCTGGCAGACATGGGAAGCATAACCACCCATGCTTCAACTTTCTGTACATTTCCCTCTTTTCTTTCAGTTTAAGCTGCAGGTCCTTGTACCGCCATTACAGTCACCTGTCTCTCCTGCTCGACTTCTGCTGGGGGATGGAGAGCCATTGCGCTCTCAGAACGGTGCCCTTAAAGATCTACAAGCTTTGTTCTGTGCCCATGCCCTTAAGGAGAGTTTCCCAGGGGATCCCACTCAGCAGTTCCTTGAGCAGCCAGAAATTTATTCTCCTAAAGCACAGGATCCTTGCTCTGCTATTTGCTAGGCCTGCCTTCTTCAAGATCAGAAACTCTACCAAGGCATGGTCACTACAGCCCAGGCCGCCTCCAATCTCAACCTCTCTAAGGCTCTCCTCTGCATTAGTGAGCACCAGGTCCATTAAGTCTTCACCTTGGGTTGGTCCATTTATTACCTGCACCAGGAAGTTGTCCTCAACAGACTCCAGGAATCTCTTGGATTGTCTGCTACCTGCCACACCACTATCCCAGCAGTTATCCAGGTGGTTGCAATCCCCCATCAGGACAAGAGCTCATGAACGTGACACCTCCTGCAGCTGAAGCAAGAAGGCCTTGTCAACAGCCTCTTCCTGATCAGGTGGCCTGTAGCAGACCATAAACACTACCTGTCCTTTGCTGGACCAATCCTTGATTTTTACCCACAAGCTCTCAACCTGATTGTGGCTGCTCCTCAGACACAGTTCTTCACAATCTATTCACTTCTTAACATAGAGGGTAACTTCACCACCTGTCTATCCCTTCTGAAAAGCCCATAGTCCTCAATCAGGGTATTCCAATCATGGGATTCATCCCACTGTGTTTCTGTGATAGCAATTAGGTCAAACTTCCCCAAGGGCACCATGGTTTCTAACTGCTTGTGTTTATTTCCCATGCCATGTTCATTGGTATAGAGGCACTTCAGCTTAGCTACCGGCCTCATTGCCTTCTCAGAGGAGCCCTCCCTACTACCTCCAGAACAAGTCTGGAGTTTTTCCCTACTGCCTCCCAAGGTGACAGCATTCCTACATGCTTCTGTCCCTAGTATACACCCTTCCCCCATCACATCTAGTTTAAAGCCCTGCTAACCAGCCCAGCCACCTTGTTCCCAAGAATATTTGTGGCCCTTCTAGTCAGTCGGCTCCTATCTGCTGTCAGCATTCCCTTTTTATCAAGGCTGCATCCCAAATCATAATATCCAAAGCCCTAAGTACAACACTATTCACAAAGCCATTCATTCAGCATATCCACCCTCCTCCTTTTGTGCGGATCCCAGTCACCAACTGAGAGGACATTGGAGAATACAGTTTGCACTCCCGATCCCTTCCGAAGTCTTCCCACAGCCCTGAAGTCCCTTTTGATTGTCTGAGAATTTCTTTTACTTACCTCTTCATTTCCAATGTGGAAAACCAGTAATGGATAATAATCACAAGGCTTAATGAGGCAAGCAATGTTCCTATCAACATCTCTCACCCAAGAACCAGGCAGGCAACACACCTCCCTGTGGGATGTGTGCACATCGGGCCATTGGTTCCCCTCAGGAGGAAGTCCCCAATGACAACAGCCCTTCCTTTTTTTCTGACTGATGTAGCAAAGCAGGGAGCAGACTGACTAGCCTTGGACAACCTCTCCTGTATGGGTGGACTTTCACCGACATCCACATTCCCCAGTCCCTCCAGCTCCAGAGCCTCACACCTGTTACATAAGGGCACCTGGGAAGGTGGGACAGACTGAGGGGCAGTCCACTTCCTGCCCTGAACAGGGACTTGTTTCCATCCCTCGCTGTCTTTCAGGTGGACCCTTCCCACCTGACTCTGAGACAGCAGATAATCCCCCACTGCTTAAGGAGCATCTCCCCCACACCCTTCTGTAGGTATGACACTCTTCTGTAGGGATGATTGAGTGTGACTCCACCAATTGATCTCCTTCCCACAATCCTGGATGCTCCTCAGCCTTTCTACTTCTTCCTTTAGCTCATATTGCACACAGGTGGTGTCCTGGCTGCCGTCCTGTAGCAGTGATAGAGGCAAGCATTCTCTGCAGCCTGACACCTGAACTATGGCATAGACATTCATGCTTTCTGAGTCTCCGTGTTCCTTTTAGCAGCAGCTCACTGCCATGTGGTGACCACGGTTGCACCTTGGTGTGTCCGGAGAGCAATGACCCGTTAAGTGACCTCTTAAGTGCTAAGTGCTAACCCCCCTCTTATATGGCAAGGTACCCCGCCCTGCCTGTTCGCTGATTCATCCAGGGTTTGCCCTGAAAATCACTCTCTTCACAGCAAGATAACAACCTACCTACCTGTGTAGTCATATAAATAGGTAGCTTACAGTTTTGCTTCATTAAAATAGGCCATGTGATTCACACACCCCAACTCCTATCCATCTCTGGTTCTGTCTCCCTGAGGCTTTTTTAAGGCAGGGGGTGTGGAAATGCCCACTTCACATCAGCTGCTCTCACTGGGCTGCTAGGCTGCTCTGTTACCTCATGGTTCCCTGGATGAGGGAACCGATCAAAACCCCCCTGTACGTCGTGATCAGTTGCTACAGTCTGGGACAGCCCTGAAGCAGCTAACCTTGGCGATCAAAGCCAATATGTAGAGTCCTTTAACCACTTTCATCTTTTTTTGGCATTTTTAAACTCATTTAATCCTTTACTTTTAGAAAGTAATGCATTTCTAATTTACGAGATTATTTTATGTATTTCCTTATTCAAATTAAGTGATAAAATGGCACTTGAATAAATATAGCTACAGAAACATGTTATACACAGTAAATAAGTATAGTAAAATCTAAATACCAATCACATAACAGGAATTTAGTCAGGCAAATGTCAGCAGTTCTCTTTATTGCTGTTCAAAATACACTCTCAGTCTTTTCAAAATCTCCATCAAATCTTTGTTAATTTCCTCCAACATTTGACACAAACAATAGAGTAGTAAATTGTACTTCAGTGTAAACTAAATTCCAAAATTGAAGACAGTACTTTTGCCATCTTCAGACATTTTAAATTCTAATTATTGTTCAAATAGATGTTTCTCAGTCTGTGAACTCATGTATTCTGTAATGCAAATAGCATCTGTTTGGTGATCATGTTTCAGTTTTTAATTCTACTATTAAACATAATATCATTAGAGTTAATATTATTTTCTTTGTAAGGCTCATAATCTTAAAGCTAAATTTATCTTCATGCATGCAGACAATAATTTTAGAATGTGCCCGTTATTTTTTTTACCCTTTCCAAGGAGCGCGCACATCACCCCATGTGATAGACGTTCTCTTCAAACCTGAACAGAGAAGGCTACATTAAAATTGATAAGGTCTTTTCTAGAACTGTTCATGCTTGATTTATGCTGCATAATGTATTTACACGAGTGCTAAGCAGAAGTCTGAATTATAGCAGTTATTTTTACAGCAACCTGAGGGAAGATCTTTGTTGTTTTGTTTTCCCTTTGGAGTGGCAGAATCTGTTCTTATTTTTGATACAGATGAAAAGACAAACACGGAGAGAACAAAGCTGCATTGAGATAAAATGTGACTCAAAAATATTTTGTAATTCTTTCTTTTGCTATTTTTCTTCCTTCAGATGCTCACTGTCTCTGTTCTTCACACTTTTTTCAGTTAGAACATGGTGAAAGATTGAAAGAACAAACAGTAATTCTTAATGTCTTTTCACTTTTTTCACTTGGACAAGCTTGTTCCTCTTTGCTTTTCAGTTAATGTTACAGGGAAAAGTCCTGAGGCCTACCACTCAGCCACATTACATTAATATAAAAAAAATTGCTTGCTGACCCAGTGTATTGCATGGGGATTATCTGTATCTGTATGCAGCATTTGCCACATCATTTTGTGGAACATCTGCTCAGAAGAAAGGACTTGTGGAAGTAGCTTTGTTGTGCAATTTGCATCACAAAACAGCAGCAAATATGCTATTTTTCAAATGATTCCTTCTGCATAGTAACCTCACCAGTGCAATTCTTTAGGAATTGATAGGAGATACATATGTTGTTTTTGTCATTCTTTTATTTGTTTGTTTGTTTGAAATACTGATTTAAACAACAACAAATATTTACATCTTCCAACCACTGCAATGCAACTATCTATTGAAAAAGTATTTTGCAAAAAGAAATGAAAAAGAAAAGGCTGGTCTTCATTCAGATTTTGTTCCTGGGAGACAGTATCTCAAAATCTAGATCGTTTGTATGCAGAAAGAGAAGTGATTATATGGGGGGGCAGGGGGAGGGAATACTCTGAGTCAAACCAAGTCTAAAGGAATAAGGATGGCAAAGAGAGTTTATTATGGGAAGAAAAAAATTTATTGTCTCTGGAAACACAAAGTAAATGTTATAAATCTACCTTTGATGTATTAGTTCTGTGTCATTCTATAGACCAACTAAATGCAGTTATCCAGTTTTTACTAGAGTTTACCTTCCATGATTGTCGTAGGAGCTCCAAAATTTTACACAAAAATAATGTACATGTAATATAGAGCTGAATTCCTTCTTAAAAGTGAAGATTCACTTATCAGAGTTTAAGACTTAATGCAGAAATTTGAACAGTTTTCCAAAAAACTGTTCCAAAACAGTTTTCGCTCAGTGGTCATACAGAGATTTCCTTCCAGGAGTTCTATGGAGCTCTTCTATGAACATTTTGGATATCCCATTACATTTGGCATGGCACTTGTAACTTATGTTTAGGTAAATGAAGTCCACAATGATTAGACTTTAAGAGTAAAGAGACTAATTATATGGGAAAGAGAAATTTTAGAGCAATATATTCCACAGTAGGATTGGCCTTTCATAATGGCAAATAACCCACCTGATATTAAACAATTGTGTTTCATCAGCAACTATGGAGACCAGTCCTTTAGGAGATACGAATTAGATGTTATTAGTTTAGCTATGGGCTGATTTTTGAGCACCTTTAATCCCAGGTTACAGGCCACTGTCAAAAGTTATCACACCCATCTGATTCTGCAATCATCCGTCTGTTTGAAATGTCTGGTGAATATCTCCTTTGTCTATTTTTAATATTCTCAGTCAAAATGAATACACTGTCTCAGACAGAAGAAAGATCTCAAAAATAAATGTAGATTCATTAAAAAAAAAAAGGCTGAGATACAAAAGCAGTAGCAAACATTATGAATCTTTAAAAGTACTGTTTCTAGTAATTATAATATTCACGGGAGCTGGAAGCAGAGAAAAAGCTGTGCCTATCTAGAAGCTACCTTACCTTTCCTTGCTTATCAAATCTTTATTGCAGTCTCTCTCAAGTTCTGAATTATTGATTTGCATGTTGATAAAATCCACCCCAAAGTGAAAAAGTGATGAAAAGAGAAATTTGAATTGTAGATTTTCTATTAAAATAATTGTTTAGAAAAATACATTAAAAAAAAAAAAACCCTAACAATAAAAATATTTAACATATAGGTAAATCATGCACACTATGAAAAATAATAGCCTTTTGTTTTAATAGTTTCTCTAACACTGAAAAATGAGATGAATATAGAATTCTCCATTTCTGTCAAGTTATTTTTGCAGGGCTTTAACATGGTTCCTCTGAGATGTTTTGAGAAGGGCTGTGAAATTGGAACTTGTGTTTTCCTTATGGACTTCTGTGTGCAGAAGTCTTGCTTTCCTGAAGCATCATGATTTAAACTTAATATTGTTTGTGAATGCAATGGATGCTGAACTTGAATGAGTCCATGATGTTTTATTGCTGAAAAAAGATTTGAATGAACAGCCACTGATTTGATATATATATATATTTTTTTTTTACTCTTCTCCTTCTCTAGTGATTCAAAGAAAAAAAAACAAAAAACAAAAAAAAACCACCTCTGTTTCAGGAAAATACACAAAAAGAAAAGCTTTATTCACATTGTACACATACATAGCATTAACTTCTTTTTCTTTTGTTCATTATATTTTGGATTGAGTTAATTTAAATAGTATCATTCAAGAAAAATCTGATGAAAGATATTTCCAAGAACATGTCCTCCAGCCCTGATAGTCTTTGCATAAAGTTTGGTAAGCTCTAAGAAAATGTTTATCATATTCTTGAAACTCATTCTCATGGATTTTCCCCTGGTGTTTTTTTCCACTATTGATGTCTGTCAAATACTAGATGGGTCTTTTTTTTTTTTTTCAGATTAAGTGATATTAAAGGAATCAGCTAATCTATTCCCTTTTTTTCTGTTTCAAATCTGAAGCAGTAAGAACTTCTTAAATCCACATAAATGCCAAACTTCTCTGTTCTTTACAGCAAATGTTTAAAAACAAGCAAACATTTAGAACATGTTTATATTTTACACATTTACTTACCTACTGTCTTCTTGAATGCATATTGCTGGATTCAACCAGAGAATTGCAATTTATAGTGATAACTAGTTTCTTGTCCATGTTTTTGGCCAATAAGACTGTAGAAGCACAATAGTGTTACTGTTCTTGCTGTATTTCTACTCTATTGGATTTCATATCCTTTTGTTTCACTAGGAGGAAAGTTTTTATATATCGGGACGTTTGCATAGTAGAAACTTACAAGGGAGCAGAAGAACGTTCAGGCATCATTTGTAACTCATCAAAGGAGAAAAAAATGTGTACACAGATATAAATCAAACAATTACTAATCTTGGGATGTTTTCTATGTTAAAATCAAAGAAATATCTAATATTTCAAAAATGAATTAATTTTAACAGTGACTACAACTTTCTGTATTTAATTTCCCTTAATTTAAAGACAATTTGAAAGGAGAAGTGTCAACACATTGAGGTAGACCGACTGGATAATTAATTCCTAGAAAATTTAATACTATTACTACACAAGCTGGTAAATTCATTGCATCTGTGTAGTTGTTTTGTTCATGAAAATATGCTATTCAAAATTTAGATAGCTTTTATAAAGCTGCAGTGACCAATAAAAACATAAATATTGTGATAACTTAATAAAGACTGAACTTGCTGATGTAGTTGACAAAATATTTTCTGTCTTATATGTATAGATCTAATGTATGTAGAGACAGAACAAGGGGTAATGGATATAAATGAAAGATTATAGATTTGCATTGGATATAAGGAAGAGAGTTTTCATAGCGAGAGTGATGAGACAATGTGACAAATTGCTGAGAAAAGCAGTGGGTGCCCCATTCCTGGAGGCAGTCAGTGTAGTCATAATCAACTACTGGATTTCCAACAAGAAAGGCAGAACCATGCAAATGCAATATAAATTCTGCTAGTTTCCTATGAATCTTTGATTTAAAAACTGCTAGTTTTGCCCATCAGATTTCAGTTCTTTATCATGTTTCTTCTAGTTTTTTTTTTTTTTTTTAATTTGACTGATTTTCTTTCTCACAAGAAAGTTACTTTACATATTTCTTAGACTCTTGAAAAGAATGTGATGTAATTTCTATACTGTAGTAATTTAAAACTTAATGTAAAAGTTTATATATTTTAGTCAGAAGTATGAATTCCTATTAATTTCTATAAATCACTGACTTGTCTTTCCATGAAAGGACACATTAATATTTTATAAAACAATCTAAATATACTTATAGATGTTCTGATTTTTTCATTTAAAAAAAAAAGAAAAAGAAAAAGAAAGAAAGAAAAAAAAAAGAAAAAAGGAGAGAGAGAGAGAGATAAGCAATTTTTCCCAGTATTTTGTGGTGGAAGTCTCATTTCCAATGTATCTGTTTTAATCATATAACACTGCAAAAATATCATTTTGCTTTTCTGTCTCAGTAAAGTGTGCTGGGATTGTTTAGGAAAACAAACTTGCAAAAAAACACTCAACAGCCTTAAATGGAAAAATGTTCATTAAGCAACACTACAACACCACATTTTTTGTGTTTTGCTGGAGTAAAAGTAATAAAAATATTTTTAGATGTCTGCTCTTGGGGACTGTTGATTTTTCACAGTGGAGTCAGTACCTGACATGTTTAGTTTAGTGCACTAGGACTATTTGGCAGTCTTCACGGACTTTATATGAGCAATTTACTTTTTGCTCACTGTACAAGATAGAAACATCAACAGATTTGTTACTTCAGCCTCTTCAGCTGACAGTGCAGCTACATGGCCTTCACAGAATGGTATATTATCAGTTCTTTGCTCTTCTGCATTATAAGAAGTACTGGTTAATTAGCCTCCATTAGATTTCCATTTTCTGCACAGAAAGTTAGGAAGAAGCAATGCGTAAAATCCTGAGTGTGGTTTAACACATTAAGTGGCTAAGCACAACACAGACATTCACTCACTCTCCCCCTCCCTACTCCCCCCTCGCCTGAGTTGAGATAAAACTTCACCAAGATAGAGAAAAGGAACATTATAGTTATAACAATATATATATATATATATATATATAAATGTGTATAACAAGTGATGCACAAGCACCTGACCAATGCCTAGCTGGTACCCCCAGTGAGTGAAAGAGAGCAGGAACTCCCACCCTCTTCAAAACTCTCCTACCACATGATGTCATATGGCATAGAATATCCCTTTATCCAGTTTAAGACAAATGATTTCTGATTCTGTTCCCTCCCAGCTTGTTGGGTACCCCCACCAGCCCTTTGCTGAGAACACTGGAATGGTTTTGGCTCTGTACAACACTGCTTGTTTTGTCAGCATTGTTTTTCTCCTAGATAAAAAAATAACACCATGCCAGATGCTCTAGAGAAAATAATCCCATCCCAGCAGAAACTAAGACATTCTAGCCCTGCAATGTGGTTTACCAGTAACCAGGTAGTAACAAGCCGTGATCTTTGTACTGGGTCTGTATGGTCCCAGACTGAGGCTTGTCAGCCCTGCTTTGTCTGAACTATTCTTGATCAAAAATCATTATTAGTCTAATGTAACTGGTACAGAGAGAGAAAATAAATGTATCATAGAATCATAGAATGGTTTGGGTTGGAAGGGATTTTTGAGATCATCTAGTCCTAACCCTCCTGCTATAGGCAGGGACACCTCCCTCTTTACCACACTGCTCATTTGGAAAATGTTTCAGTAATAGCAGTGCAGTGAAAATTGCTATATACATACACTGTTTAGTTTCTACCTCTTTTCCTGGGTCATATTTTCTCTGCCTTCTAGCACTGGTCAAGAAGGACACAGATTTTTTAAAAGTCCTGGTATCGTATTCTGGATTTGTACAGGTCTTAGTTACCATTGGGCATATCATGTTTTAGAATGCTATCTTTGGGCAACAGCACATTGCTTACAAAATTGTTTTAAATGTGAATATCTAGAAGTCATATGCTTTATAAGTTCATTATCAAAAATACACAGGTTATCCCAAATCCTGAGCTGTTACTTATTCTCTTTAGATGGATGTTTTGAATATCCCATGGTGTTTCACAGGACACTTAAATTTTCTTTCATATCCATGGACTATGGAAATAACACCTACAGGAAGATTCCAATATATATACTTTAATATCAGAATGAATTGCATTCTTTCAGACAAATGAATGCAAGCCTACAGAATCTACTATAGAGTATGGACATACTTGGAAAAAAAAAAAAAAAAAGGAAAAAAATAGACCTCCAATTAATACATGGGAAACCTCATTTCAAATGCAGTTTCTTAAGCAGACTAGATGAGAGATACAAATCTGTCTTTCCTAATTCCTAGACACTAATTTTTAACTACTTGTCTAACTATTTAAGGTCAGATTTTTTTTCCTGTTTTTATGCTAAATCAATCAGTCAAATTCCATATATAATTGTAAGTAAACATATTTTTATCCAAAGTGATTTACAATTTGTGAACATTTGGTAAAACAAAATAAATAGAAACAAAGATGCCTAATTAGTGTTCTAACTGAGATAACTACTTCCTTTACAGATTAATTCTCTAGATTGTATTATGTACCTACTATTTCAGCAGTTAGTATACATTACAGCAGCTGTCATGTCATTTTTAAAATCAGATTCTACTTGCCACATATTTAACTTCTGGAATTGTTACAGTGCATGCTGAATCAGATTTGGAAGGAACATTGAGAATTTTGGAGAAATAGCGTTTTGTTTTTTGTTTGTTTGTTTGTTTTTGTTTTTGTTTTGTTTTTCCTCTTTATTTATTTGAATAGGATTAATAATGCCTGGGAACTAACACATTCTATTTCATTACACCACAGTTTTTATGTAGAGAAGATAACAACATATATACAATATAAAAAACATACATATATACAATATCATATACCAAACACACACACTGTATTTACAGTATCATATAACAAATTGAGCCAGGATATTTTATGATAACCAACTTAATTACTTACAATTCAGAAAGTCAACTGAGCCACAGTTTAATGTTAGGTAAACTTCCTTGACATGAGTTATTCACAACACATGCCTTACTAATCTAATTGCATACAAAAGTAGTGATTTAGAGTTTTGCCACGTTTTTCATGACTGTATATTTTCCAAGATATTAATTGTTATTCAAGTGTTGTCACCTGTCATTCAGTGAAATTGCTTGGCTGGCACTATGAAGAGTCATTGATCTTACATAGTGTGGAGGAGGTGGCATAGCTTATGGTTTCTTCAATAATTTCCTGAACATAAAAACTTTGCCAAGTTGTTTTAAACATCTAGGAGATAAGGCAATAGCTGATAACCCTCTTTTGTAAAGCAAAGGTACTAATTCCTACCAAGACATTAACATCAAAAGAGAGAAGGGTTTTCCAGTTAAAAATCTGCTATTTTTCAGCGATAAAAGATAAGAATACTTTAAAAGTGGAAAGAATATTCTCAAACAAGTAATCTTCTTGAAGTTCTAAATCATTCTCTAACAAATGGTATAGAATTAAACTTAGTCTTAAAAGATAAGAATAAAACTTTTTGTTTTGATAAGAACTAGTTGAAACTCCATTTCTGTGCACAAAATGTTTTATTCTGTTTTAAATCTAACAACAAATATCAAATCTGTCAAAGATTTACTTCAAAGCATACTATGCTAATAAAACTATCCCAAATTCTCAGTGTTTTCTTTAGAAAATTCAACATTTTGGGGATTCACACTGCTTTGGATTTTTAAAATCTGGTACTACATATTTTTCAAACTAAAAGGCTTTACCTTAAATTTAAAATCATACGTGGACTGACATGTTTTTGTAATACATATACTTACATTGCATATATGCATATAACAATATATAGTCAAGAAAAATGTTTTCAAAATAATTTTTGAAAGCATCTCAGTTATCAGTGTATCAGTGTGAAATTTTTCAATTTTTGAATATCACTTAAAATATTTGGAATAAAATTGATTTAAACTGTTGTGATTTCAATATTTTAAATGTAAAAAGAATGCATTTTGTTTAATTAGAAAATGATAAACTAAGTGATGCCTTTTGATGTATAAGTGAATATTTAGTAAATGAAAATATAAAATTACAGTAACTAAGATAATTTTTGAGAAGCGATTAAAGATATGAAGGAAACAGGATCAGTGTTAAAGATCACTGAATCACAGAATCAACAAGGTTGGAAAAGACCATTAAGATCATAAGATAATAGGAAGGCAACTAATATGTGTGTATAATGGCCTCAAGTTCTTCCAGAGAAGGTTCAGGTTGCATTTTAGGAAAGAATATTCTCCAAAATAGTTGCCTGGCTCTGGAACCGGATGCCCAGGAAGATGGTTCAGTCACTGGCCTTGGAGGGGTTCAAGAAATGTGTAGATGTTGTATTAAGGAACGTGGCTTAGAGAGCGACACTGATGGTATGTAGATGGTTGGACTAGATGTTTGAGGCCTTTTACAATCTTAACGATTCTATGATTCTGTGAATCAAATATCCTATGATTCAATCATTCTGTGATTATATACACAATTTTGTACACAATACATTAACTTTATTTATATATATGTATTTGCATACCTGTATCTAGATTAAAGGCATGTTTATTATGTATGTTTATCCACATTTATGTATACAGGCATGAGATTATAAATACACTTTTGTTTGTAGGTTCATAGGTATACACTGTAAGCTATTATTCCATTTGGTTTTTTTACTCAACAAGTAAAAGAAATCAAAACACTCTGTTACTTTACAAACATATGAAATGTCAGTATTGTGGAGGAAAAGCTTTGTATTTTTCATAACTTTCACTGTCTTGTATTTAAGAAAAATCTTGGTATAAAATAGGCATACACCAGTGACAATGAATAAATAATATCCTAGTAGTATCTAAGGGGAACCTTAATAGCAGCTACTAGCATTATTTTCAATAACAGTATTTTCTGTAACCAACTTAAAAGAATTCTTAGAAAACTAAATGAGGAGCACATTGATTCATTACAAGTGATTTTTAGATGGGGAAATCAGAAAACAATACAAAAGCTAATGTTGGATTAACACGTTTAAAAAGAAGCAGCATAACATATGTCTGCCAACAAAATATCAGCTCTGGGCAAAACATGAAACCACATTATATATTCTCTAGTTAGAAAAGAATTAAAGCCATATACTTTATTACAGCAAATATTCACAATGGATTTCATATCATTTTTTTTATAAGGCTCCAAATGTGATGTATGAAATGTCATACATTCTTGGATCAGTAAGGAATCTCACTCTTTGCCAAGCAAATGTGATCCTTATGATCTTATTACTATTCAACACTGTAAATGGATTAAGAACTAGCCAAACCATAGATCTTGACTTGATGCTACTTGGCATCAATAATCAGAGGGAAATGGAGGAGGGGTGTAATTTCATATGGCTTAGTTCTATAGTGGTTGTTTCTGAAAGTTCACTTCAAAGCTTAATTGAAAAAAATATTCTGAGATGCTTCAGAGCCAATCTAAATGTATGAGTATCAAAGAGGTACCAGATGTTAACAGGCTCATAATGCTGTACTTTTATCTATGAAGAAATCTACAGAGGGAACTGACCAAAACATTTATTTTTTCACTCAAGAAATGCTCTCATTCAGACAGTAAACTGTTGTTTAAAGTCTTGTTTAGTAGTTTATAATATCAAATAATACTAACAAATATGGAAAGCATAACGTAAGTAACAACTACTCGTATTATATATGTAATGCAATTGGGTATGAAAATGTTAATTCAGAGAAGACATAGGATTTAATCACAGAATCATAGAATGAATCATAGGCTGGCCTTGTTGAAAAAGACCATAATAACCATCTATTTTCAACCCCCTGCCACGAGCAGGGTTGACAGCCACTAGACCAGGCTGCCCAGAAGCACATCCAGCCTGGATGTCTACAGTGATAAGTATTGGAGAGATTTTTCATACAGCATAATTTCATATTTGCTGTGCATTCAATTGCACATTCAGAGAAGATCAAAGAGAATTAGAGAGAGAGAATGTTTAAGGAGATGCTGTGAATTACCAGATATAGAATTTATGGACTGGATTGCAAAAAAATACCAGCTTCTCCAGAGAAGAAGACTGGCCAATAACCTTAAAGGGACTTTTAAGCTATTTGTGTCTGTTCTTTGTCCACTGTGCAGAACATCTCCATGAGATGCAGCAGCTGCATTTCTGGATTTGACCCTGTGAGTTTCTGAGTTCTCTTTTCTTTAAATAGGAGTTAATAGGAATCTAACTAATGACAGATGCTACCTGAGTGTATGCCTACATTTGACTGATAATTTCCTCCCAATGCCTTTATGTAGTTGGCTCCTGTCCATGTATATACTACAGAAATTACAAGGCTTATTGACTCTTCATTAAATCTCATTTACATGTCAGAGAGCTAGGTTAGTCACATATCTCTTTCAGTGGTGTACAAAAGGATCTTGCCATTATTAACTAAAGACTGCATTTAAGCCAATGTAAACAATTCTGTGTAAAGTCTGCCAAAGAAAAAACTACTTAAAATGCAACTGCTTGAAATAAATGACCAATAATAGAGACATTGATTATTTTAGAAGTCACCTTTCAAGATGTGCTGCTATTACATTATTTAATTATCTCCCAAAACATTTATTCAAGACTCACTTGAATGGTCTCTACATTGACTATTTTACTGATTTAAAATTCCTTCTATTTATCTTTACTGTAACTCCCAGGATGGTTGATTGTTAAGGCACAAATAATATATTTTCAATACATAATTATTAAAATATCAAGAAAAAGATCTGATTTTCCTTCCATGAAGTAACGATGTTCTGAAATTTGCTCTCTGAATCATGGAATAACTTAAAATTGTAATATCGTTGTAAAATGTGTTTCATATGACGTATCTGTTTCACTCTGCTGCAGCCACTGGGCATACGAGAAGAACAATAACAAATAATTTATTGGAATCGTATTTCAACTTCGTCTTTAAAATCTAGTATTTAAATTCTAGTATTTCAAATAGTGAAAGATTCTATATATAAATAAATAATCATATCTTCTCTGATTTTTTGTATTAATTAAGAAGTGAAATTAAAAGTATGCAAGAAAGTCAGTAACGTCAGAACTTAAATACAATCAAAACAAACACAGAGGTTCACTAGACACCAAATAAATCTAAAATCTGGTTATGAACATAATGCATTCCTGAGAAGTTTAAACTGTAGATCCTTATCCACATCTTTCAGAGTTACAGGTGTTTGCAACAGAGATCAGAACTCCTTATGCAGAGCTCTAAAACTGACATGTTTTTCCACAGGTCAGCTCTTGCCCAACAGTTTCTTCCTTCTGTTACATTTCCAAAGAAGTCATGAAAGTTATTTCTGTCCTTTAAGTTATGGGAAGAAGATTTAGAGATGTACATACCACTGTGTAGGTGAAATAGTTCTCTGATATATAATTTTTCAGCCGAAATAAAAATCCTTCAGTGGACAATATTCACATACACTAGGTAAAGGCCCAACTTAGAGCACAGAAAAAGGCACAGAGAATGGGATTTCAATGCAAAAATAGAAGTCCACCTTCGGTGTCACAGGTTTTACTGGCTTTTCTTCAATTATGACTCTTTACTGTAACACCTATTACTGTGCAAACGTCTCAGATGTCTGTAGATTTACAAAATCATACCATATTCTAGATGACAAGAAATCTGTATCTTGTGAGTTGTATTTTTTCTCTTCTAGAGTATCTTCACCTGAATCTGATTGTTTTTTGATAAACTAATTGGGGCTGTGTCATTTGTAAGCCTCTCATTAAGTTATCTGTTAAAAATTCTGGAAAGAAAAAAATGTCATACAAGGATCTAGCAAATATCTTACAGAACAATTGCCTTTCTGCACATTTTGCTAAGCTGTAAAATGTGAAGGAATCTTGTAGAGGGAAAAAGTGGAATTAACACTAAGCACATATGATATAACTGAAGTGAAGAACTCTTCAAGCTTTCATTGCGAACACTGGTCTTTTCTGACTTGATAGTACTTTTTCATGTTATTGTTTCTCACATATGTTACATATAGATTTAATAAGATTAAAACTTTTTTTAATTTTTTTTTTAATGGGATTAAACAAGTACAATACAAACAGCCAAACTCTAGACAATAGTTAGTACGTTTCATGAGAAAAAAGAAATGAGAAAAAAAATAATACCTGTCATTAAGACTACTCAATCCTTCATTACTGTCCTTTATTAAATTATACTTTAAGGAGCAATAATGAGTAGATACCAAAATGAAGTGGAAGAGTAACTGTGTTTTGCATGGCTGTAATCTGTCATTTAACAGTCATAATGGAAAAATAGTATTCTTCTACATGCTAGTTTTTTAATGGAATGATATATTAGGAATGTGGAGCAATAGAAGAGATGTTTTGATCCACTCTGACCTTTTAAAGTAGCAGTGACGCAGTTAAATAAAATGTGAGCTTGCAATCCTAATAGCATAACTTCAGAATGGAAATTCTTGCCAAATAGAATCTAATTATCTGCTGAAGGTATCTCAACATAAAGATGTGTTAAAACTTCATAGTACAAGGATTTCTCAGCATAGGAAAAGCAAAGTTCATAGGATAAAAAGTGTAAATCTTTAAATAATATTCCCTGTCTTCTTACCTTGAAAGTTTAATACAGGGAAATCAGGGCAGCTGAGTAACTTCATAACCAAATAATACCTTTTACTTCTGTCTCAGAAAAATATGTCATGTTCATTTGAAAATAACTGAATAAAAACAATATTTCTTTATAGGAATTGTGTTTTGATTTGGAGATACTAAACATAACTAACTGTATGGGAACTGCTGAATCACGGCCTGAACCTCTGATTGATCACCTGAAGCGAGCAATGAGTCAGCCATGGGAACACAGGTGAAGGCATTCACCTGTGCTGCTGGAAGGGGTGGAGCCTGCTTCCACCTCTCCTAGATCCATTTAAGAGCTGACTATCAGTAGGAAAGGATTTCTTCTGGAGATCCCTCCTTTAGTTTTGCAGTAAGCCCAGGACATGGGTAAGCTTTCTATCTATTTTCTCGTCGTCGTCGTCGTCGTCGTCGTCGTCGTCGTCGTCGTCGTCGTC
>NW_024885532.1:19060647-19087523 GCF_019232065.1 Centrocercus urophasianus
TCGTCGTCGTCGTCGTCGTCGTCGTCGTCGTCGTCGTCGTCGTCGTCGTCTGCTTTGTCACACTCTCTTGTTTAATTCATAATTATAGCATCTTTATATTCATTGACTATACACTAATGGTTTAGAACAGGCTAAAAATGTTATTGTTCTACTGATTTTGTTTTCCCCTGAAACTCATGTTTTGATTAATAGCATTAAATATGTAGTTTATCCCTATTAAAACATTTCCACTTTTACCTTTCTATTGTGAAATAGGAATAAGAAATAAAAAGATTGTTAAAGAAGCAAAGCATGAAGCAGAAATGACTTTATTGAACAAAAGTTTAAAAAAAAAAAAAAATTACCTCTGATACCAACAGTTTTTAAGTGACCATATACTATTGCTAAAATTAGTATAGTCTGCTTTGCCTCAGTACTGAAATAGTATTCTATGTCAAACAGTATTTTGTGTTAGTACGAGAAATAACTTCTAAATATATATGTATTCTGTTGATGTGTTCTGTTTTTTTTTTTTTGTTTTTTTTTGTTTTGTTTTTAGCTGAAATATAACTGCTGAGGATGTGGGAAAATAATACAAAGCTAGCAAACATTTACAATGAGGACATGTTCTGAAGCTAAACAATAAAATTATCTGTTGATACTTGCAACACTTGAGAATCTGCGTGTTATAAAGTTGTAGTTTCAATGCTACAGGAAATTATGTAATATCTCTTTGTATATGACATTTTTCATGCCTTTGCATTACCAAAAAAAAAAAATGCAAGCTCAGCTGTGAAGAAATTTTACGTACATGCAGTCTGTCCAGTTACACAAATAATACATAAATGATTTCATATATTCCAAACTCTGCACATTTTGTGAGTAGTTTTTAGCAATTGGAGACACCATTTAGATATTTTATTTTGACTGTATTATGATTGAGGCCTGTGTTAGTACAGTATTGCATAACTATTCTTTCTGGTTTAAAATGAAAAAAAAAAAAAAAACCTTTTAGAACCTTAGGCTGTTTGAATATCTTAGTTAAAAGAGTGACTTCAACTTTTCCGTATAATAATCCTTATTACTTCTTCAGAGTGACTTCCATAACAAATTTCAAACTCAAGCACAAACATAAATACGAAAATCACATTCAGGACTTCCTTTGATTTTAAACCTATAATCTGAATTATACTGGGAAAATTGATGATGAATGACAGAGTAAAGTTTTCGCTTCTTGTGTTTTCTGTTGTCAGTTAAAAATCTCCTTTCTAAAGATATCCAAGGAACATCAATGACTAAGAATGTGGGTTTTTTTTCCACTCAGTTTATCTATTCTTTCTTCAAAGCTATAGTCAATTGCCTAACCAGATCTAACACTACAGATTTGTACTCAATGCCCTGACCTTCAATAAATGTTATTACAAAGGAGCAGTATATATTACAGCCAATATATATTTTAATAGACAATATATTTCCAATTTTCTGGTAGAAATAACAAAGAAGTATTCAACTGACTGAAATGTCTTATATATTTTTAGCCTTGAGAAAATCTTGGTAAATCATGTACATTCTCTCCAGTCAGTGATGATAATGTATATGCACTTGAGAGAAAAGTTATTACCATGTGTTACAGATACCTGTGATGAGTGCAGGGCAATAAATCATATCTTTCTATGGATATTATTTTCAACTGTTAACTACAGAAATCCTAGATAGATAACTTGATCTCTACAGCAATGTTTTTTGATTATTACAGTTTAGATAGATGAGCTGGAACTGTTGGCTGTAGGACTGCCTAGGCTGTGGTGCACAAGTAGTACTGTGTGGACCTTAATCAAATTAAGTTCTTTTGTTTGTCTCTGTACTGTTTCTGTTCAGTGTCAGAATATTTTTAACAAACAAAGGATGTTTGTTTGCAGGAGGAAGAAAATACTGCTGATATTTTCCAGACTTCTTGAAAGATAATACTTTATTTCATTTGAATTAAACTTTCTTATTTCATCATCAATAAGTTCTGTTCTCACATGAAATCTAGCAGTTTTTTATTTAAAGATATCTTGACAATATTTCTATGGTATATTGAAATATTTTTAAAATAAAAAACACAAGTAGAAAATATACAAAACAGAACTAAATAAACATATGTAAGGCAACATAACCATCCCAATCAAACTCAATATTAGCATTCCTATTTAATGACATTAAAAATGTTACAAGCAAAACTGCAAGAAATGAGTGCCCACTGTGAAGGGGTGCTTGAAAGTAAGAGTGACCAGCAGGGCAAGGGAGGTGATCCTGCCCCTCTGCTCTGCTGACACCTTACCTGAAGTAGTGCATTCAGACATGGAGTCCTCATTACAGCAGAAATGTGGACCTGTTGGAGCATATGCAGAGGAGGGTGACAAAAATTATCCAAGGGACAGAGCACCACCTGATAGAGGACAGGCTGAGAGTGTTGGGGCTGTTCAGCCTGGAGAAGAGAAGGCTGTGGGGAGACCTGAGAATGCCCTTTCAGCATATAAAGGGGGGCTGTAAGAAAGGAGGGGACAGATTTAAGCAGAGTCTGTTGTGAAAAGACAAAAGGAGATGGTTTCAACAAAAAGAGGGGAGATGTATCTGAACTATAAGGAAGTTTTCTGCAATCAGGGTAGTGAGGCACTGGAACTGTTGCCCAGAGGTGTGGTGGAACACCACCCTTAGAGACACTCAGTTCAGGCTGAATGGGGTCTTAGCAACCTGATCTACCTGTAGAATTCCCTGTTAATTGAAGGGGGGTTAGACTGGGTGACCTTTAAAGGTCCCTTCCAACTCAAAATACGTTCCTATGATTCTGTGAGTTCTAAAATTCAGAGAGCAAATAATTTTTTTCTTGCATTTGTTAGGCCTGTTTCTTTCTTACATATATTTTAAAATCATATACCTCATTAACATAGCTGCCTTTCAGTGATCCTTTTTCTGCCTGGATAGAAAACAAATTCCTTTTTACTTACCTTTACTTTTGACAGTTTTGAAAACTAAACTCCTATTTCAGAAAATGCGTCTCTCTGTCTCTCTGTCTCTCTGTCTCTCTGTCTCTCTGTCTCTCTTCTTGAAAGTCTATTTTCTCCTCCAGTCTTCAGCTATTTTCTTATTCCTTTCTAACTTTTCCTAACATTTTTACAACACAATTTCAGTAGTTTCTAGGAAAACAAAGCAAATCCAGTCTTTTTTTCTTACCTAAAAAAATCACCAAGATGAGATATAAAACAATATAAGGGGTGAATGGAGGTATTATTTTGTAATGGAAAGAGAAATCCATTCCTGGTTTAAGATTCTTAGGATAGCATGATTGGATAACAAATCTTGTTACTCTCAGCTCTACTGTACTAAAAGGCTTTTTGGGATGATATATAAAGGATTTAGAAAAGTGGGCACAAATGAAATGACACAACAGGTTTTGACCAATGTGAACCCCTAAAGCAAGGAGAGCAGCTAGATGACTTCTGAAAGACTATGAGATTTAGACAGTGTATAGGGGACTGATGTGGTAAGTGGATAATGGCTTCAACGTATTTTAATTTAGATGGCTTTCTAGTTGTGCTTTATAGTTCAGTCTTCTAGCTGCCCTCGGGTGGGCAGCTCTCATGAGAGCAGCTGATGCAGCAGGGATATTGCCAGGGCAATGGCGGGAGCTTTAAACGGGTGCAAACCTGGAAGAAGCCCTTGATTGCCAAGGTTAGCTGCTTCTGAGCTGTTTCAGCCAGAACTGCAGTGACTGACTGTGAGGTACAGGGGGTTTTTGGTTGGTTCTCTCTTCCAGGGATCCCCAAGACAACAGAGTGGTTGGGCAGCTCTCAGCTGGTCAGCTCACATAAGAGCGACTGATGTGGTGGGGGCATTGCAAGGGCAACAGCTCTGCATCTATGTCCCTTTGCCTAGAAAAGCCTCTGGGAGGGCAGTGAGATGGACAAGAGAAGTTGGTGTGTGAGAATCACTTGGGCTGTTTTAACGAGGAGAAACTAAACCACCCATACACAGGACTACACAGCAACGAGGGTTGTTATCACTGTCAAATGAGTGGTAAGTCTGGGGGCTCCTGCTAATGACCTGGCAGTGGGGAGAAGGCTGGGCCAGCACTACCAGCAGCAGGGTGGGCTGATCAGTCACACCCCATTAAGGCTATCTAGCCTGCTGGTTTGCAATGGCTGCACCCTGGCAGAAGGCTACTGCCACAAAAATTGTGGAGATTCAGACAGAGGTCCCATGCTCACTCGGATGGAAGACTGCAACCAAGAAGAATGTGGAGACCCAGACTGAGGTCCTGTGCATGCTTGAAAGGATGTCAAGAAAATTGGACACTCGGACTGAGGCAGCAACACAAGAGGCTAGTGTGCAGGTCACTGGCTATCATGAGTGCCAGAGCATGGCCTCTGCAGTGCCGGGCGATGGAGGCGGCTCTTGTATAAGATGGGACCAGCTAAATGACTTGCTCAGCCTTGTGGTCGACCTGAAGGAGGAGGTGGAGAGACTGAGGACCATAAAAGAGTGTGAGAGGGAAACTGATTGGTGGTTCCAGTCCCTATCAGCCCCGAGATCTTGGCGCATAGCTGAGGCTCCACATGGGGCATGTCACCCCTTGCTGCCTTGCAAACAGGTGGGAGAGAGGAACTGGCAGGCAGATGGTACTGCAATGAGCCCCCTGTCCTCTCCTCCCCCTAGCAATAGTTTGAGAAAGGAGGAGTGGAAATCGATACTGGCTTGGTGAAGTCAGCATCGACCGTCCTTGGCTCCCCAGGTGCCCCTGTGCAATAGGTTTGAGGCCCTGGAACTTGAGAGAGAGGCGAATGAGAGTGTGAAGGGAGGTCCACCTGTGAGATTGCCTCAGGTGAAGCAGTTGACCCCACACCTCAAGACTGCATCCACCTGGAAGGACAGAAGGGTAGTTGTCATAGGCAACTCTGCTGAGAGGAATGGAAGGCCCTATATGTTGGCCTGACCCTCCCTGTAGGGAGATGTGCTGCCTCCCTGGGGCATGGGTCAGGGACATTTCTAGGAAACTTCCTGGTCTGATTCACCCTTCTGATTGTTACCCTTATTGATGGTTCAGGCTGGTGGTGACAAAGTCACTGAGAAAAGCCTCAGGACTATCAAGAAAGACTTCGGGGGACTGGGGCAGGTAGCTGATGGAGTGGGCATGCAGGTGATATTTTCTTCTATACTTTCATTGGCAGGGCAGGATACTAAGAGGATCCAAAAAACCTACCTCATAAATAAATGGCTTAGAAGTTGGTGGTAGGAAGGGTGGGGGAGTTGCCGTCTATGTCAAAGAGTGGATAGATTCTGAGGAGTTCCCTCTGAGAAACAGTCAGGAACAGGTTGAGAGCCTGTGGGTTAGAATTAGGGATGGGACTAACAAAGGTGAGCTGGTCATAGGCATATACTACAAGCCACATGATCAAGGGCAGACTGTTGATGAGGCTTTCTTGCATCAGATGCAGGAGGTGTCATGCTCACAGGCTCTTGTCCTGATGAGACAAGCATCCAGTTATCTCTTGGAAAGACCACAGGTCAAGCTGCAAGAGGTCAAGGAGGTCCTGGAATGCACTGATGATAACTTTCTGGTCCAGGTATTGGACAGACCTACTGGAGGTGAAGTGTTCCTGGACCTGCTGCTGACCAATGCGGAGGAGATATTAAAGGCGTTAAGATTGGAGGCAGCCTGGGCTGCAGTGACCACGCCCTGGTTGAGTTCTTGATCTCAAGAGATGTGAGCCTGGCAAAGAGTGGCATCAGGACCCTGAGCTTTGGAAGCGTGGACTTTAAGCTGTTCAATGGACTGTTGGCTAAGATCCTCTGGGACGCTGTCCTTAAAGACAAAGATGTTGAAGAGAGCTGACTACTCTTCAAGGATGCCTTCCTGAGAGCACAAGAGCTCTCCATCCTTCTGAATAAGACCAGGCCCAGAGCCACATCCAGCCTGGCCTTGAGTGCCACCAGGGATGGGGCATGCACAACCTCATTGGGCAACCTGTTCCAGTGTGCTACCACACTGTGTGTAAAAAATTTCCTCCTAATATCTAACCTAAATCTTCCCTGTCCCAGTTTAAAACCATTCCCTCTTGTCCCATCACTATTCACCCTCATAAACAGCCATTCTTCCTCCTGTTTATATGCTCCCTTCAAGTATTGGAAGGGCACAATGAGGTTTCCTCAGAGCCTTCTCCAAGCTAAACAAGCTCGGTTCCCTCAACCTTTCCTCATAGGAGAGGTGCTCCAGCTCTCTGTTCATCTTAGTGGCTCTCCTCTGGATTTGCTCCAAGAGCTCCACATCCTTCCTGTACTGGGGGCTGCAGGCCTGGACACAGTACTCCAGATGGGGCCTCAGAAGAGCTGAGTAGAGGGAAACAATCACCTCCCTCTCCCTGCTGGCCACCTCTTTTTAGTGCAGCCCGGAACACAGTTGGCCTTCCAGACTGCAAGCACGCACTGCTGGCGCATGTCCAGCTTCTTGTCCACCAGGTCCCCCAAGTCCTTCCCCACAGGGCTGCTCTCAAGGAGATCTTCCCCCTCTTTGCATAAAACCTGAGATTGCCGCAACCCAAGTGCAGCACCCTGCACTTGGCATTATTGAACCTCATAGGTTTTCATGGGCCCACTTCTCTTGCCTGTCCAGATCCCTCTGAATGGCTTCCCTGCCTTCCAGTGTATCGACTGCAGAGCTTGGTGTCATGTGCAACCTTGCTGAGGGTGCACTTGATGCTATCGTGTGTCATTGATTAAGATGTTATTCTAGGATATCACCGGTACGATGAGTATATGATGTATTCTGATTTCCACAATATTTCAAGTGGAAGTCCAAACCACTTCATTTTTACTCTTATATTGTCCTGTAGGTTGTGTAACTTTTCCATACATGGCATGTCCATTTCTCCAACTGTTTTGTAGTTCTTTAATAGATGTTCATTTATGAATGTCTTCTTCCTTGGTGAAAACATGCACAGTAATGTGAACTGTTTCATTATTGCTTTATGATTGATTTCTCCCTTTCTTTCTCTCTTTTTCTCACTTTAGATGCATTTGACAAGAAAATCATAACAAGTATTTATAGGTACTTAACATTTTCCCCTAGTATAATAGCTATTGTGATTTTTCTCCAAAGTAATATTTGACACCTTTAGTTTATTTTTATTTTTTCTTTTCTATTACATTAATAAAATGATACCTCTCTATTTACTTTCTATTTCCGCCTCTTTACGAAGATGATACAATTAAAATTTATTCAATTCCGCACTGTGGCATTTCTTCATTTTTACTACACTTCCACTATCTCACTACAGAGCCTATAAAATTATTGCAAGTCCTTTCTTTCATTCTTCTAAGCTTCTTAAATTAATACAGAGCTGTTAATTGCTTGCTGACCACCATCTTCTCTATCTTATTACTCGTTCTTGAAGATCTCAGCAGTGGCAGATTCCTGGTGACCATTTTCTGTTACTCATACTCTTTATCTGCTACTCTTATGCAACAGCTTTTCTCTCATCATGGTATTACTATCATAAATAGAAATTACATTCCCCACTTTCCCAGCTCCAGTTTTAGTTCCATTTGCTTATCTCCATTATCCTCTACTAGCCTCTAAAGCCTAAAGACAATCTAAAGTTCATTTTCAGCCTTAACTTTTTACTATTCTGTCACTCAAAGTTCAGTTTTTTTCTGTAATCTTTTTAATCAGAAGATTTCTAATTCTAGAGATAATTATTAGAGGTGGAATTATTCCACCTTAAAAAGTTATTTATGATTTCTCAGTAATCTTTCCACAGTATGTTTTGGCATGTTGAACAGTTTTCAACTCCCAGATTCATTTTGGTTACAGGACAGTTCATTTTTCTTAACAAGCAATCAACAGTCTCTCAGTTCTGACTGAGAATTTAAACTTTTCTTGTTCCATTCAGCAGAAGAACATCTTCTGTCTTCAGTGAATTCTTAAATCAGCATGAATACCCATTTAGCTTTACCAAATGGTTGCCACAGTCATACTGATTAGGAGCTTCTCAAGCTGTTTCTGTGTTACTAACACAAACAAATGGAAAGTACTGAACTTTCACTTCCCTCAGCCCAATGTAAAAGATGATTTCAGGTACTTCCTGTGCAAAGCAAAAGTACTTGATCACTTGGGAAAAAGTCTTGCTTCTTCCATGATTTTGAAATGTTGTGCAGGAGTCTGTCTGCTCCTCAAGACTTGATCTTAGATAAGACATCTTGTTGATGTACAGTTTTCCAAGAAAGTGCTAGCTGCTTTTCTATGCCTCCTTAATTGAATTAATTAATATCCATTCTGTTATTGTTCTTTCTCAGGCTCCAGTTACCCAAATATTCCAATTTAATCTTCTTGTTTTCTCAAGTGTTGGCTGCTCTTTTCTTATTAACAGCATCTCACTTCTCCTTTTTTTTCCACTCTTCCATCTTTTTAACTAATATGAATGAAAAAAAAAATCAAAATCTCTATGTAAGAAGCTCTCAAATCAATGAGAATTCTATAGGAATAGAAAATTAATTGATCATCCAAATTGGCTGATGTTAAAAAGTCAGCAGGAAGAGTTCATAACTTTAATTTTGATTGGTTGTTTAATATTCAAAATAGTTTCTCTCACATAAAAATCAGTTTGCACAAATCCTCTCAGTATTTGGATACAGCGTATGTCCAAACATAAGCGATTTTCAATTTAAAATTTAACAAACATGATTGGTATTTCTTGGGAAAAAGCAGCTACACACCTGTATGTAAAAGCTGTGAGACTACTGTCTGACCTAAACAATTAAGCTTTCCTAGCTCAAAGACTAGATTAAGTTAAATATATATATATATTTGTATTCCAATCGCTATGGAGGGAATGAAAATTGTACTTATTGTGGTCTATATGTGTATTCACATTATGTTCTGAGCTGTGAAGTTATGTCTTCAGAATTCTACTCAGTTTGATTCCAGAAAGATTATTCATTCTGACCATCTTCTTAAGTTATTTGGAGGAGTTTTCATTTATGATTCTACCTTACACAATGCTCCAATCCAAACCCACTGATCCAAAAATCCATTTTATGGAGAAACAGACCTCGGAAAGAAGTCAGAGATGGGAAGAACCTGTTAGGGCATCCTCCAGCCATTACTCTCATGCATACACTCACTTCAGTAAAATGCCTGGAGCAGAAAATTGCACAATATAGATTTATAAAGTTCCTGTGTGTAGCAGTAAATAGGCAGGATTTAAATTTAAAACTGATAAAAGGATATACTTTGTTGCACATGCATAATTAACCTAGAGAGCTTATTGCCACAAAAATATCACTGAGGCCTTAAAGATTAGAAGAATTTTAAAAAGGATTAAACATTTATATGGATAATGAGAACATTCACATTTGCATTAAATTAGATTTATTTCTTAAAAAAATAAAAATGGTACAAAATGTCATATTCCAGGACATAAAACACCAGGCAGCCACTAGAATGAAAGGAAAAAAAAATCCTGCCTCAGGAAAGTTATTGCATAATTGTTCATTCTAGCTCTTATGAGCATGTGGTTCTAACAACTCACAGCAGCAAGATGCTAGACTACACACAAATATTACTCAATCAAGAAAAGCAATTACCAGGCTTCTGTTGACTTATGTTAATGACCACATGGTTCCTGCAGTGGAAAAAGACACACTTTACCATTCAAATTTGTTCATAAGGAGATAAAGGTGTCACACAAACACTGAAATATTTTATAAGGAATTCCTCTTTTCTCAGCAAGATATGTTTCTGGATGGGTGTTTCAAGGAGTATTTAATGAATGAGTGGTATAGAAATAAAATTATTGGCATGAGAAAGTTAATGACCAATTAAGTACAAAAACAAAACTAAATTACTTGCATTGGTACCTAATTTAAAACTGTGATTGTTATCCAGGTAATAGAGTCCACTGGAAGTGTTCTTAGCACTCCCCTAACAAAAAAGTCATTACCGACTGGCCTGCTGCTTCGTATAATTGCTGTGATAAGCCACTGCAAATATAATTGGCTTTAGCTGAAAAATATTTCATCATAAAGCAAGAACAACACTAGTACTTTGATTTATGTATTTATAGCAACTTAAAGAAGATCATTAACACGCTTCATTTTGAGATTATTTTTACTAAGCCAGGAAATGCAATGAAATGCAGAAAGGATCTTTAAGAAGAAATGTTATTTTCCTGAAATCGTGTTCTTGTTTGAGAACTGAAATGACTTGAATATACACATTTAGTTTGCTAAAGCCAAAAAGAACTTCAGAATTATTTGTTCCTTATATCCTCTTCTTTCATTTTTTTTTTCCTGTTAGAGTTCAATCACTGAACCATAGAATTATTGGAAAAGTACTCTAAGACTATCTAAGTCCAACAATTAACTATCACTGCCAATTATACCACTATATCATTATCTCTAAACACTACATCTATACATCATTTAAATAAGTCAAAAGTGGTAACTCAACCACTTCAGTGTGCAGCCTGTTCCAATGCTTCATGACCTATTCAATTAAGAAGATTTTCCTAATATTCAACTGAGGCCTCCCCTGACATAACTTCTGTCCATTTCTTCTTGTCCTATCACTTGTTCTTGAGAGGAGATACTGATCCCTGCCCTGCTACAACTTCCTTTGAGGTAGTTGTAGAGATTGATAAGGTCTCCCCTAAACCTTTTCTCTAGACTAAATAATCCCAGCTCCCTCAGCCCCTCTTCATAGCACTCATTCTCTAGATCCTTCATCAACTTTGTTGTCCTTCTTTGTACATGCTCCAACACTTCAATGTCCTTACTGTAGTGAGGGTCTCAAAACTGAATCCTTGAGAAGTGGCCTCACCAGAGACAACTACAGGGGAACAATAGTAATTTTTCTGGCTTTGCTGGTCACAATGTTTATGATTCAAGCCAGGATTCTGTTGGTCTTCGTGGCTACCAGGGCTCAATACTGGCTCGTATTTAGTGGCTATTTACCAGTATTTTTAGGTCTTTTTTCTCTGTACAACTTTCCAACCACTTGACCAGGGCTGTACTGCTGCATGAAGTTGTTAAGACTCAAGTGCAGAACCCACAGCTAATCCTTGTTAAATCTCATGGTATTGGCCTCAGCCCATTGATCCTAACTATCCAGATCCCTCTATAGAACCTTACTACTCTCAAGGGGATCAATACTCCTAACACACCTAACTTGAAGTAATCTATAAACTCATTGAGAGGTTCACTTGATTCCCTCATCCAGACCATTGATAAAGATATTGAAGATAATTGACCCCATCACTGAGCCCTGGGGACACTGCTTGCGATTGCCTTCTAACTGGATTTAACTTCACTCACCATAAGTATTTGGGCCTGGCCATCTTTCCAAGTTTTTCTCTAGAGAAAAGTGCAACTATTCAAGCCATGAGCAGCCACTTCCCCACAGAATGCTGTAAGAAACAGCATCAAAAGCTTTTCCAAAATCCAAACAGAGAGCATGCAAAGCCTTTCCCTCATCCACTAGGTGAGTAGTCAGCTTTTCATAGAAGGAGGTAATGCTAGTTAAGTAAGACTTGTCTTTCATAAACTCATGCTGACTGGGACCAACTGGATTTCCTGTATGTGCTGTGTGGTAGCAGTCAAGATGATTTTCTCCATGCTTTTTTGTAACATCAAGGTCAGATTGATAGGCCTCCAGTTCCCTGAATAGGAGAAGCTTGCTAGTCCTATTCAAACTCTAATTAATTGTTTATATTTATTACGCTATCATTGATGTTCTTCTATATCATATTCTGTTCTCTTGCTTGTCTATCTCAAACAAATAAAATTTGCAGTAGAGAAAGATAAATGGCTTGAAAAAAAATACCATATGAATATTCAGTGGGAAACCATAGAAAACATAGAATTCTCTTAATTGAGACTCTTGGTGCCCATTCTTTTGATGCTTGTTCTAATGAATGAGTTTATCAGTGGAAGCTTTCCTAGAAAAAATCATTTTTAATTGTGTATTAAGTATATTCATGACAAACTAATTTTAAAAGTGTGTATACTGGCAATCTAATTATAAAGGCTGCAATCAGCCAGTCATGACATAAAATATAAAATTATATAACATGTGGCTTGTGAGTACAACCAAATCTAATCAAAACAGTTTAAAACATCAGTACCAACTACTTTTGCTGCAAGTGGCTACAATTAGCAATTTATCTAGATTTATATAGCAAGATTTTGGTAGCAGTGGCACTAAAGGGTTTTGTGGAATTAAATCAAAAGCTGCCCTATGCCAGACTCAGCCAGATCCATCAAGCTCTAAAAGGAATATGCCAATGATCAAAGGTGAGCCAATACTATAGATACTGTTTGCACCTCTGTGATAACATGTATAGAATGGGTAAAAAAATCTGTGCTGCAGATGTGAAGCAAGGGAATGAGAAAAAATGTGACAGAAACAACTTTCCAGCACTAGGATCTCTGAGGAAGCATTATTCTCCTGCATCCTATGATACTCCCTGGTGAAGCCCATACAGGACCAGGTCCACGCTTGAACCACAACCTGCAGAGAGGGGTGCACGGTGGACCAGGAAGTCTGACTGGAACATCAGAACAAGGGGAATCCATGGTGGAGCAGTACATTCCAGAATAATGGACCCCATAGTCTGTACAGGTACAGAACTGTACTGGAGCACTTCTTGAAGAACTGTAGTCTGCTGGAAGCCCACATGGATCAGCTGTGGAAGGACTGCATCCAATGGGAGAGACCCCATGCTACGGCAATAGGAGAGAGTGAGGAGGAAAAAGTGGGAGAAATTGTTATGGCCTCCCCATAGCCCCCATTCCCTTGCACAGATGGGAGGAGACAGAAGAGCCAAGAGTGAAGCTAAGCTTCAAGGTAAGAGGGTAAGACATTTTTAGTTTTTGTTTCTCACTGTTTTTTCTCTATTTTTAGATGTTGATAATTCTCATTCCTCTTCCCCACATTAAGTTTGCTTTGATTGTGACAACAATTGGTGAGTGATTTCCCTGCCCTTGATCCTGAGTCTTTTCAATCTTATTTTCTTACCTTGTCAAGCTGAGGAGGGGGAGTGAGAGAGCAACTTGGAGCATATGTGACAGAAAAACAAACAAACAAACAAACAAACAAAAAAACAGATTAAATAGATAGTTTTGCATATCCTTAGTCCTCTATTGGTTCATGCAAACACAGAACTGAATATGCACCTTCCATTGCAGTAGAATAATTTGCATCTCTGGATGTCATAGTCTTGAAATAACAAGTAAAATCAGGGGAAAGAGGATGGTGATGAAAATGGAAGGGGAGGGGGAAAATCTTGAAAAAAGTCTGCTTTTGAATAACTGGTGCTAATTAACTTTACCTTCTTTCACATGGCTGTTGTGTTATTACATATGGGACTACATACATGGCATGAACTGAATCAAGTAAAATTGAAAAATTACGATTTCTGAAAGAGAGATAAGTATGATGTAGTGTATTCTTCAATTCACATCTCTGTTGCAATTCTTCATGCCTTTCGACATGGAAATTTCTTCATCTTCATCTTTACTCATATATATAAAAATATATACCGTATATAGTATATTTATATAGTACATAAAATATATAAACATATGTATATATAGTTTTATTTAAGTAAAAGTATTTTAAAAGTCACCTTTTCCTCAGTATTTTTAACAAGACTCAAAAATTCTGTTGAGGTAAGAAATCTTATAACTTAAAGATACTTTTAAGACTAAAAGTGTCAATGTCAGTTAAGGCCTTTGACAAAACATCATAGAGTTTTTTACTACGAGCTCATAAAATCATTCACAATAAACTAACAAGTACATTTGGCCTAGTAATTCAGCACCAGATTTGCAAATCCCTTAGAACATGCTGACTTTTGAGTATGAAAGAAGTTCTGTTGACACTAATGCATTTTGGATCAAGCCATAAAAAAAGCAACCACCCAGAGTAGCACCTCACATCACCACAGTACTGTATCTGTTCACTTCCTCTATCATTAGCACAAAGAGCCAACCATTCATAAAGGTTACAATGTCATTGTGAAGAAATTCAGAAGTCAATGGTCCTGCTTTACAAACAGTATGTTTTCAGAAATATAAAACTAGATACTGAGTAAAAACACAGTTTGATCCAGTGTGGGCCTACTGTCCCCTGTCATGGAGAGTGATCTAGAGATAACTCTGTGACAGTCTAAAACTTTATCCCATCTACAATAGTAGCACTTCACAGAATCACAGAATCACCCGGGTTGGAAGGGACCTCAAGGATCATGTAGTTCCAACCCCCCTGCCTAGCAGGGCCACCAAACACACACATTCAGATCAGGTTGCCCAGGACCCCGTCCAATCTGGCCTTAAACACGTCCAAGGACGGGGCATCCACAACCTCCCTGGGCAGCCCGTTCCAGGGCCTAACCACTCTCCTTGTATAGAACTTCCCCCTAACATCCAACCTAAATCTTCCCTCCTTCAACTTGGATCCATTGCCCCTAGTCCTGCTGTTGTCAGCCCTTTTGAAGAGTTTACTCCCCTCATGGGTGTAGGTTCCCTTCAGGTATTGATAGGCTGCAATGAGGTCACCACGCAGCCTTCTCTTCTCCAGGCTGAACAAGCCCAACTCCCTCAGCCTGTCCTCATAGGGGAGGTGCTCCAGCCCCCTGATCATCTTAGTCGCCCTCCTCTGGACCCTTTCCAAAATCTCAATGTCTTTCTTGTACTGAGGGCTCCACACCTGGACACAGTACTCCAGATGGGGCCTCACAAGAGCCGAGTAGAGAGGGACAATCACCTCCCTGTCCCTGCTGACCACCCCTCTCCTGATGGAGCCCAGGATCCCATTTGCCTTTCGAGCTGCCAGAGCGCACTGCTGGCTCATGTTAAGTCTCTCGTCCATCAGGACCCCCAGGTCCTTCTCTGCCGAGCTGCTCTCAAGGACAACTCCTCCCAGCCTGTACGGGTGCCTGGGGTTCTTCCGGCCCAAATGCAAAACCTTGCACTTTGCCGTGTTGAACCTCATTAGGTTCATCCGAGCCCAGCCCTCCAGCCTGTCGAGGTCCCTCTGAATGGCATCCCTTCCTTCCACCGTATCAACTGCACCACTCAGCTTGGTGTCGTCAGCAAACTTGCTGAGGGTGCACTCAATTCCCTCATCGATGTCATTAATAAAGATGTTAAAGAGCACCGGTCCCAAGACAGACCCTTGGGGGACACCACTTGTTACCGGCCTCCACCTGGACATAGAGCCATTGACCACCACCCTCTGTCTGCGGCCTTTCAACCAATTGCTTATCCATCGGGTCGTCCACCCATCAAATCCACTTCCCTCCAATTTGGAGATGAGGATGTGGTGGGGGACCATGTCAAAGGCCTTGCTCAGGTCCAGGTAAATGACATCGGTCGCCTTCCCTTCGTCCACCAATGCCGTCACTCCATCATAGAAGGCCACAAGATTAGTTAGGCATGACCTTCCTTTGGTGAAGCCGTGCTGGCTGTCTCGGATCACATGCTCATTCTTTATGTGATCGAGCATGTTGTCCAGGAGGATCTGTTCCATAATCTTCCCAGGCACGGAGGTGAGACTCACCGGCCTGTAGTTCCCCGGGTCCTACCTGCTCCCCTTCTTGTATATGGGAGTGACGTGACCCTTCCTCCAGTCATCCGGGACCTCACCTGACAGCCACGACTTCTCAAATATGATGGAGAGCGGCTCGGCAACCACCTCAGCCAGCTCCTTCAGGACCCTGGGATGCACGCCATCTGGCCCGATAGACTTGTATTCATTCAGTCTAAGGAGGCACTCTCGGACTTGCTCTGCCCTTACAGTGGGGAGGGATTTACCTCCTTGGTCCCCACATAGAGGTTTGGGGATGCAGGGTTCAGGGACGTGAAAAAGACTAGAATCCTGGCCACCAGTGAAGACCGAGGTGAAGAACTCATTCAGCACCTCAGCTTTCTCTTCATCTGTTGAAGCCAGTTCTCCTTTTAAATTTACCAAAGTAGGTACGCCCGTTTTGGCCTGTCTCTTCTGGCCAATGTACCTGTAGAAGGTTTTCTTATTGTTTTTCACGTCCCTTGCCAAGTTCAGTTCTGCCTGCGCCTTGGCTTCCCTGATCCCACGTCTGCAAGTCCGGACGGCATTCCTGTATTCTTCCCAGGTGACACAGCCTTGTTTCCAGAGCTTGTACACCCCTTTCTTCGCCCTCAGTTCTCTCAGCAGGTCCTTGCTGAGCCATGCCGGTTTCCTACCTCGCCTGCCCACTTTCTTATTCAGAGGAATGGAGACCTCTTGTGCTTCCAGGAGGGCATCTTTGAAGAGCCGCCAGCTCTCCTCAACATCCTTGTCTTTGAGGGCAGCGCGCCAGGGGATCTTGGCCAGCAATCCATTGAGTAGTTTGAAGTCTGCTTTTCTGAAGTTCAGTGTCCTGATCCTGCTCTTTGCCAGGCCCACATCGCTTGAGATCACAAACTCAACCAGGGCGTGGTCGCTGGAGCCCAGGCAGCCTCCGACCTTGACGCCTTTGATGATCTCCTCGGCATTGGTGAGCAGCAGGTCTAGCAACGCTTCACCTCTGGTCGGTCTGTCCAATACCTGAACCAGAAAGCTATCATCAATGGATTCCAAGAGCCTTCTGGAGCTCTTGCAGCTCGCCATGTGGTTTTCCCAGCAGATGTCTGGATGGTTGAAGTCCCCCACCAGGACAAGAGCCCGTGAGCCAGACATCTCACACATCTGGAGCAAGAAAGCCTCGTCAACAGCCTCCCCTTGATCAGGTGGTCTGTAGTATACCCCTAACACCAGCTGACCTATATTAGTCCCATCTCTAATCCTAACCCACAGGCTCTCAACCTGTTCCTGACTGTTTCTCGTAGGGAGCTCCTCACAGTTTATCCAATCCCTGACATAGAGAGCAACTCCTCCACCCTTCCTACCTCGCCTATCTCTCCTAAAGAGTCTATAGCCGTCGATGGCAGTATCCCAATTGTGGGAGTCATCCCACCATGTTTCTGTGATAGCGACAAGGTCATAACTTTCCGAGTGCATCACAGTTTCCAGTTCCTCCTGCTTGTTACTCAGGCTGCGTGCATTGGTATAAAGGCACTTCAGCCGGGCTATCCGTCTCGCCACCTTTATATGGGATCTAGGATCCCCTAGAACAGCAGCATCCCCAGCATCCCCCTGCCCTACTCCTTCCCTATGCACTCTGCCGTCATTGCCCATGGAGTTTGGTACAAGCCCTCGAATGACCCGTTCAACCCCAGTAGCCCTTATTTTGTCCCCTTCCCCCTTCATTCCTAGTTTAAAGACCTGTCAATGAGTCCCGCTAATTCTTCAGCTAAGATCCTCTTACCCCTCAGGGACAGGCTGCATGCATCAGCAGCCATCATGCCAGGTGCAGTGTAAATTGCCCCATGGTCAAAAAAGCCGAAATTCTTGCACCTGCACCAGCTCTTAAGCCATCTATTGAAGAGTTGGGTATTTTGGATCCTCCCTGTACCTTTCCCTGACACCACGGGCATAGAAGAAAAGACCACTTGCACCCCAGCTCCTTCAAGTATTCGCCCCATTCCCCTGAAGTCTTTCTTGATAGACCTCAGGCTTTCCTTATCAACTTCCTCGCCGCCAGCCTGAATTATTGAAAGTGGGTAATAATCTGAAGGCCGAATCAACCCAGGAATTTTCTTTGAAATGTCCCTGACCCGTGCCCCAGGAAGGCAGCACACCTCTCTGCGGGTAGGGTCGGGCCGGCATATAGGGCCTTCTGTTCCTTGCAGAAGGGAGTCGCCTATGACAATCACCCTCCTGTCCTTACGGGTAGAAGCAGTCTTGAGGGTCGAGGGCGACCGCTTCGCCTGAGGCAACCTCACGGGTGAACCTGTCTCCGCACTCTCACTCGTCCCCCCCTCGACTTCCAGGGCCTCAAACCTGTTAGGCAGAGGCACCTGGGGAGCCGGGGATGGTCGGGATGGGGGATGCTCCCTCCGCCGAGCAGGTACCCGTTTCCACTCCTCCTCCCTTCTCAAATTGCTGTTAGGGGGAAGAGAAGACAGGGGGCTTGCTGAAACGCTGTCAGCTGGCTGGTTCCCCTTTACCAGGTGTTTGTAAGGTGGCAGGGGCTGATGTGCTCCGTGAGGAGCCTCGTCTGTGTGCCGAGAACCTGAGGTTGAGAGGGACTGACACCACCAGTCAATCTCCCTCTCACACTCTTTTATAGTCCTCAGCCTGTCCACTTCCTCCTTCAGGCTAATCACAAGGCTGAGCAAGTCATTCAATTGCTCACACCTTGTACAAGTGCTGCCTCCTTCATGTGGCATTGCAAAGGCCAGGCTGTGGCACTCCTCACAGCCAGTGACCTGCACACTAGCATCTCGTGATGGTAACTCTGTCTGAGTCGCCACACACTTCATACCGTTGTTCTCCCCTCTATGCATGCACCAGACCTCAGTCTGGCTCTGGACCGTCTTCTTGGCTACTGTCTTCCTGCTGCGTGTGCTCGGGACCTCTGCATGGGTCTTCACAGTTTTTGTGTTTGAAGCCTTCTGCCGGGGTGCACCCATGGCAACCAGCAGGCTCACTAACTCAACAAGAAAGTCCTAAAGGGGTGCAAGTGATCAGCCCTGCCCTGCTGCCCCCTACCCTCACACTATTGCTGGGTTCGCTAAGTGCCCTGGCACTTACCACCAATAGCAATAACAAGACTCCTTGCAGGGGAGTGCAGACAGGGGTACCTTACAAAAGCACCACGTTAAGGCAGCCTAGGAGATAGCTGTACTACCTCCTCTGCTGTGCCTCTCGAGGGCTTTTTGTAGCGGCGATCAAGGGCCACTTCCGGTTTGCGCCCGTTTAAATCTCCCACCGTTACCCAGGCAACGTCCGTGCTGCTTCAGCTGCTCTCGCGAGAGTAGCCCGACTGAGAGCAGCGTCCGCACGGTTGTCGCGGGAATCCTCGATGAGGAAAGCGATTAAATCCCCACGTACCTCGCTAAAAGTCGCGGCGGTTCTGCCAGAGACAGCTCCGAGCCGCGGACCTCGGCGATCAAGCACTTGATAATTATGTTCTTATTTCAGATGGAAAAAGAGCAGAAGACAGGCAAGAAATCTGATCAATTAATTAATTATGTTGGAAATACTGAAATCAAAACAATTTAATCTACCGAGCAGTAATGATACTGTGAAGTAAATATACCTTATTCCAATTGGAAAAAGTATTGGAAATTTTTATGTTAGGATACCTTTGTTTGCAATGTCAACTTTTCTTTGACTATAGATGTGATAGTTTCATATAATTATTTTTATTATATTTTTATAATTCAGGTAATTACTTCTCCACTGAACTAGTACGCTAACTCTGGCTGGAATGAAGTTAAATTTCCTCACAGCAGCCCATTTAATGCAATGTCTTGGAGTTATGATTAAAATAATATTGATGGCACATAAACCTTTCAGCTGCTGCTGGACACTGCTTGTGCAGAATCAGGGTTTTTTTTCTTCTCACTTTCCTTCCCAGGCAAATAGGATCAAGTGAGCAAGAAAATAGGTGAGAACATAGTCAGAAGAGTTGACTCACACTGGTAAAAGGGATATTCCATACCATATAATGTTCATATTATTTTCAGCAATAAAAACTGAAAGAAGAAGAATGTGATGTAAAGAAGAAGGTGGTGATTGTGATTGTATTTTATGGAGGCTGAGGATCAGATATTGTCTGGGCATAGATATGCTTGTAGAAAATGGTGAATGAATTCCTTTGCATTATATTTTTCCCTTTTTTTATTTATTATACTGCATCCATCTTGACCCATAAGTTTTCTTGCTTTTGTTCTAATTCTCTTCCCCTTTCCACTGTAGAGGAAACAAAACAGGCAGTAAGCAAATGGCTGTGTGGTTTTTTACCTGCTGTCTAAAGACAAAACACCACAGCTACACACCTGGTAAAGGTATGGTTATTGACTAAGTCTTGTTACAGAAAACCTTGCAGCCAGTTCTCCAGCAAAACTTCACTGAAAATGCCTGAAGTCATTAATTATTGTAATATAATTAATATATTATTATAATTAAAATAATATTTATTATTCTTGTTCGCATACATTAGGCTGATTACCTGATTGTTAGATTATGACACCTACTAGAGATGAAAGAGTACTGTTTGCTGTAGCCCTGAATGAAAAGAGGAACAATTTCATCAATCTGTGTTATCAACAAAAAAGAAAATTGCAATTTTCTGAAGTAGCATTCACCAAAACTGATATAAACTGATAATTTCAAGTATTACTCTATCCATTTTGAATAAGAATTGCAGAATTAATTTGATCCTTACCATATTCATCTATGTAACCTACCTACATATCAAATTGTCACTCAAGAGTAGTGACACAGCTGGAGTTCTGATTTATGCTGCATATTATCTGTATAACATTAGAAATAAAAATACTGATGTTGTACAAGCTTTTAGAATAGATTGAAAATACTTGTGTATAGTATACAAAATATGCAACTTCATCTAAAATTCTGCATTATCAGTTTGGAAATACTTCATTTGGGAGCACAAAATGTTCATCTACACAAATCTGTGGAACTTTAAAAATATTTCATGGACATCAAATTTTTCTCCTAACATTTCTCACTGCCAACAAAATACTATTCTTATCTTTATGAGAAGTCTTACTAAAACAGAGAGGAAAAAAAAAATCTGTCTATGCAAAGTCTGTACAATCTGAGTGCTCTGTCAGTTACCTACTATTGTTTTCCATGACCAGAGAAAATGGAACTCATTGACCTCAATTTTTTGCTACAGTGTTTTTCAGTCCCTAGGGTCTTGTTTATTCTCTGCTTTATTAGAAGTTAAAATAATTCAAGACTGTTCCTGACCTAGCTTTTAACAGATTTTAGTAAAATGATGATTCATGAGAGAATTCCAGCAGAATGGAATGAGCAACTACAGTTCTGGGATGAGAATAGGTCACTGGGACATGAACACACCAGGAATTAATGATATTCTTCCAAGTGACACATCAACTTAAACAACACATTAGGCATTGCCAAGGATTCACCAATAAGAAAAGGAACCTTCCCTTACATTTATGTTATCTTCACTACCTTTAAAAGGCTGATTTTTTTTTAATTTTTTTTTTTCCTAAATTTCATCAAGTAACTCCTTTATCAATTGGAAATTTATGTTAGACACCTCTTTAGCAGATCCAAGATCAATACAACTTTTCTACATCTTTATTCATGAAATAAACATTATCCTGTCAAGCTAAAGACTGTAATGTGTCTTTAAACCACCCTTTACTTATTTTTCTATGGAGGAAAATAATATACTGATCATTACATTGTAAAAAAACTGAAATAATTGGTAGCAGGTTCATCATTGTTTTGTTTGTATGTTAGTAGTTATCAAGAAGCTAATTACAGATTCTAGAATGTAAAGCTAAACATTCTTTTGTTTACATAAATTTGAAGAATTTAGGTATTGCTCTGAATTACAATGTTGACTGTGATTCCTCAAGAAAATACATTACAGCTGGAAATATGTCTCACTCCATCTCTAGCTTGTAAGCAACCTGATCACATCACACAACTTTAAACTATACATTCTCCTAAAAAAAAAGGAAAAAGTAGCAGGAATGGGGCCTGATTTACAGTGATGTTAAACTAACACTGTCTTCTGAGAAGTTAAAATGGTAAACAAAACCAGAAAATATGGTCTCAAGAATCCAAAATTATTGAAAATATTTATTTGAAAATCACTTATGTCATAACTATAACGTTTCAGCAGCTCAGAATAGTGTATTTCAGTGTGAATTCTCAGGTTTTGTTATTATTATTAGCTTGTTTTAAAAATACTCTCAAATTTTAAACTACCATCAATATATATTTGCTTTTTAACATTCATCCCAACTGACTCTAGATAGCATTTTCCAAAGAATTGAGAACAACCTGGCATGAAAACCCTCCTTTAAGCACCTTCCAAAATAGGCTCCCCTCCACTTTTTTCTCTTCTCTTTTGAAAGGTTTAAAATATCAAACTTGGTGATATTGAGAAACACTGTCTTTCTCTCTTTTTCTAGACTTTTAATTAAATCAATATTTTGTTTCCTCCGAATAAAAATTAGTGCCACAAAGATTTTGCTAGGACTGAATCATTTCTGCATATTTCTCCAGAACCAAAGTTTCCATAGTGGTTGCCTGAAACACATTTGTCTTTTCTTCTCTATTGGAGAAAAGAAGAAACAATATAAGAACCTTGTATTGTTTTCATTACTGTGAATTCATAATTCTCCATTGTCATTATCAGGTCCTCTAGAGTACAGAGTCTGTGGAATGTTCAGCTACTTATTTTCATAGTCAATTGAGGCGAAGTAAATTTTCTTCCCCATTATGCCCCTCCACAGTTCCAGAAGTATTTCATCACCAAAAAAACTGAAGCTCTGCCTTTTGCTACAGGTGGATTGAAATCCAACACTTTCAAATGGGTTCTTGGCAGAGTGCTTAGCTTCTTTCTTCTGTTATATTATTTTCTATTATAAAGCACTGTGAGATATCCTGTCTGAATAACACTGTGTAAGTATTGATGTTGTTTTTCAATCAGCATTATTCTCCATGGGTGCCAAGCCACAGTAACACATGGAGCTTTCACAGTTCAGTACCCAGAGTCACATTTTTGAGGAGAAGACCTCTAAATGATGGATAGTTAACAGTTCCCTGAAAAATGATTGGTTGCCAAAAAAAAAAAAACAAACAGAAAACAACAAACAAACCAACCCACAAACGCTCTTAAGTTAAAGAAACACATATGGTCATTAAATATTGTCCAGTTTTTAAACTTGGCTAGTGATGAAATAATGATGATTTGATTTGATAAGCTTGAATCATGCAAAGATAAGCTGATTCTTTTTTAAAGAATGCTGACTTCTTACAGTCTTGACAGTGCATTGTACTTTGTTTCTATTAGTTTTGCCAGTTCAGATAAGAAAATGATTGTATTGACCAATATAAAGAAGAACAACATTAAATAATTGCACTTCTTCAGAAAACACATACGTATTCTTGCATTACTTTCACAATCCTTTCTACTAAAGGTTTTTGTATTCTAGCAGGCAACCGTTTTAATACAAAAATAGATTGAGTAGTAAAATAAAACTAATAGAAACTCAGAAACTAATCTCAAACTTTGAATATTTTCTTCAAAACTCAGAAAACAACAACTACAATAACAAAGAAGTAAAATGCTGAGATATCGAAAACCATGAAAAATGGGTTCCAATGGTTTACAAAAAGATTTGAAACTCTTGGGTCCCAATTAACTCAACGAGAAGATGACTTCCATGAGGTAAAATCATACTGAACAGTCTGTCTGTTTCTCTGAGCTATGCCTAGTATCACAGAATCACAGAATCACAGAATTGTAGGGCTTGGAAGGGGCATCCAGAGATCATCAAGTCCAACCCCCCTGTCAAAGCAGGTTCCCTACACCAGGTAGCACAGGTAGGCATCCAGGTAGGTCTTGAACATCTCCAGAGAAGGAGACTCCACGACCTCCCTGGGCAGCCTGTTCCAGATTGTTCTAGATTGATGAAGATGCTGAGAACAACTTAATACTCAAGAACTCTGCAAAGATATCTGTTGCAATAGACTAGCAATATTAATTTGTAATAGAATTGCAATGTCATGTCTATATAGAAAGATTCCTTTGTTTTTCTTTTTAAATTGGTGTTAAATTGTTCTGAAAGATTTATTTATTTATTTATTTATTTATTTATTTATTTATCTAAAGGGGATAAGTAGATGTAATGAGGCTATTAATATGGAAGACTGCAATTTTATTTTATTTTATTTTATTTTTGTAGGTAAAGCAAAGGCAATTGAGATAATAGTATATATTTCATGGAAAAAGAAACATGTAACATTAATTTGATGAGTTATTTGTTAAAAGTCTTTCCCTGAGTAATTTTAATAAACTTCATAGGACCAAACGATGATGTGAGTGGTTACTCCAAAGATACGCTCACCTGGGTACTTTAGAGAAATGTCCTTAGATATTCAGATCACTTCATGACATTTTGATGAATGATTTGCTTTTCCCCTGAATTTATAGGCACTTTTTGTGGGTTATCAGCTGCCTAGTGGATTCTCCACTCTTTGGACCTGATCCAGCAATTTCATCTCGGGTCAGATGAATGCTACCATAGTTGTTGTTTATATTTATTTATTTATTTATTTTTAATCAACTTCGCTGATTCTATGATTAAGATTCCTCTTAAATCTCTTTCCTGCAAGTCTGTAAGTAAAGCTCTATCAAACACACAGTCACAGTCTATGCAGCAGCTTGCGACACTTATGCTTGATGAGGTGTTCTGTTGCTCACCCCTGAAGGCCTTTTGGAAACAAGTAATGTCCGTTTTCATAGGAGTATGTTCTTTTTATTCAGAAATAATTTAGTTGTCTAGCAATTGAGGTAGCAAAGAAAAGCAACTTACTTTTAATCTAAAACACACTGTTTTTCAACTGGAGATGCAAAAGCTTTCATCTGAAAGTTTTTGAAATTAGTAAGCAATAATTTCTTTTTGTATCCAGTGAATCGGTGTGATAATTTAGATAAACTACTTCTAAACTGATGGGAGAAGGTAGGAAGAGTATACGCCTTTCATGGAAAAGTCATGACTATACATTTATGTGTCATGGTCACTAGATTAGTCGATAGGCATCTTCTAATGTAAAGAACTAAGTCTGAATAAATTTATCTATTTATTTATTTATTTATTTATTTATTTATTTTCACCACAGGTGAACAATTGTCTTGAGTATTGATCCTTACTATCTGACAAATTATTTATGAGATAAGGTAAATAAATCACTCTCCAGATGTGCTTATTTATTGTTATTGATTAGAAACGGAACAATTAGATCAGACTTAGGTCTGATTTCAGGTGCAATAAATCAGTTGAATTGAATCCTACCCTAAGTCAAGAAATTAAACTCTTTGTGATTCAAAGAAAAACTAACCAACTTAGAAATGAGTTCCAAAATGGCAGTTTCTTCTTGTTATAGTTTTGTTTCACTTCCTCATGTTCAGTAGACCACTCTTAAGAACAGAACAGGTTAAAGATTCCCTCAGTGGGACAGTTGGACACAAATGCAGCATCTCATCTTTAAATGTGTTATTATTGTAGGATACTCAGGCATTGTTTCTGCCTTTATTATTTTTCTTTCCCTTCTTTACTTTAGATAGATAATTTTAACCTGAGGGTGTCTTCAGGGTGTAATTCTAAAACTCAGCATATCTTTACAGTGTTTGAAAAAAGGAGAGGATTTTAATCTATTTCAAAATGAGAACTGTTACCGTTCTGATTTGTATTGTTTGTCATTTGGGGGTAATACAAATGTAACACACTTTGAAAAGTCTGTATCTCCATCATAATAAAGGGAATTTTTAAGACTTGCATTTTAAGTTATGTCAAGGGCTCCCAGAATAAAAGCGTGGATATGAAATCTACCTAAATTAATTAAAGTTCCTTTAGGAAAATGAATCATGCTTCTCCAGGGAGGAATTTCTGTACTTTTAATAAAAAAAAAAAAAAAAAAAAAGTCTGCAATTTAAAAATAAGAAACACTAGCTTGATGGTAATTTAAAATTTAATTGTTTATTTTGAGAGTAGGAACTTTTTGTTCATTAACAAAACACATGACTTTGTCATATTGTCACTTGCCAATACCAAGTTTAAATGGCTCACAGGTTTGTGCTGAATGCCTACTTATCAAGGAAATCTGTTGGCAGAGGTAAGGATGTTTGTACCCATAGACCCTTTACTGTCCAGTTCTATTGATTAATAGATTTATCTTCTTCTTTATTACTTGGAAGCATTAGATAATTTGAATTAAAAAAAAAAACAAAGCAGAGTAGGATACAATAGCACTCTCTGTGTACTGTGCTCCTCATGGTATGTTAAAACAATATCACGTGTCAGAATCAACACAGGAAAGAAAACTCCACCAGAGAAACCCTGGGAATAGCAATGCTTGATTCAATAATAATTCCTTCTGTGACTTTGAATAATAGAAAGGAAATGCAAATATCGTATCTTATTTTCTGAAAATCAACATATGTCTTATGGTGCTGAAAAGACTCCACTCCAGTTAATACAGATTATTATCACAAGATTTTATGTCTTCCAGGAATGTTTTCAGAACAAAACCAAACAATCACTAAAACAAAAACAACACTGGCATTTGACCTTCATTCAGTCAGTTAATCTTAAGTCCTTAGCAAATTCGAGCAACCACTTCTAAGATGTGGTTCATCTCACTCTAAAACAGAATCAGAAATACAAATGATGAATGGCACTCTGGTGGTTTGTATTTCTCTTCTTTGGCTATGAAAGGGCTGCTGACGGTGACTTTGATAGCAAACTTTAGATCTCTGCACTGAGATTAGTCAAGGAGATTCACTCTGCCTATGAGACACACAATCATGACTGTGCCACATTCACCCTTTTTCAGTGAAAGAGCGCCTGAGCTATGGAACAAGACTAGTAATCAGGTATCCAAACCTCTATTTTAACATTATCTTTAATATAAAACTGGAACTAAGAAAAAGGAAGAATTTAAAGTGCAGCAATAGAATTGCTTTGTATTCCTGCAGTAGACTGGTTTTGAGATTTATGGGGCCAGATGAAGAACAAAATATGTCATGTTAAACAGAAGTGAAAGTATCCATCTGGAGAGAGAGAGAGTAGTCTGTTCCAGGTAGAGCTCAAGAATTTGCATTAAACATTTGCTGTATAAACAATCATTACAAGCACTCTGCCTTAAGATATTCACCCAACATAGACTTTAATGTTCATTTGTTTGTTTGTCACTGCTTTTCTTATGTTGTTTTTTTTTT
>NW_024885532.1:19087533-19106199 GCF_019232065.1 Centrocercus urophasianus
TGAAGTCCAGCTGGCGACCCATTTCAACTGGTGTCCCCCAGGGTTCATACTGGGGCCCATCCTGTTTAATATCTTTATTGATGACCTAGATGAGGGGATTGAGTGCACCCTCAGTAAGTTTACAGGTGACATCAAGCTGGGAGGTGGTGTCAATCTGACTGAGGGTAGGGCGGCCCTTCGGAGGGATTTAGACAGGCTGAACCGCTGGGCTGAGGTGAATGGAATGAGGTTCAACAAGGCCAAGTGTTGGGTCCTGCACTTTGGGCACAACAACCCCATGCAGTTTTATAGGCTTGGGGATGAGTGGCTGGATGAGTGTGAAGAAGAGAAGGACCTGGGGGTGTTGGTTGATGCTCGCCTGAACATGAGCTGACCGTGTGCCCAGGTGGTCAAGAGGGCCAACAGCATCCTGGCCTGCATTAGAAATAGTGTGGCCAGCAAGAGCAGGGAAGTGATCATCCCCCTCTACTCAGCACTGGTGAGGCCACACCTTGAGTACTGTGTTCAGTTTTGGGCCCCTCACTACAGGAAAGATGTTGAGGCCCTGGAGCATGTCCGGAGAAGGGCAACAAAACTGGTGAGGGGTCTGGAGCACAAGTCTTAGGAGGAGCAGCTGAGGGAGCTGGGATTGTTCAGTCTGGAGAAGAGGAGGCTCAGGGGAGACCTCATTGCACTCTACAACTTCCTGAGGGGAGGTTGTGGTGAAGAGGGATTTGGCCTCTTCTCCCAGGCAACAAACTGGACACGGGGTAATGGCTGCAAGTTGTATCAGAGGAGGTTTAGATTAGACAAAAGGAGGAACTTTTTCTCTCAGAGAATGGTCAGGCACTGGAATGGCCTGCCCGGAGAGGTGGTGGAGTTGCCAACCCTGGCAGTGTTCAAGAGGCGTCTGGATGTCGTACTGCATGATATGGTTTAGTGCTTGTGGTGGCAGTGGTGATGAGGAGACGGTTGGACTAAATGATTTTGTAGGTCGTTTCCAATCTTCTGATTCTATGATTCTATGAATTCAGAAAATGTGTAATATTTTTGTGTATTGATAAAATATAAATAATTTAGAAAATTATTCAAAACACATAATCAAATTCATTTTGACTTAAATATCATGCACAAAATTAAATGCTTAGAGGCAAGCGTTGTCTAGTTCTTTCACTGAGAAAGTCAGAGCCAGATTTTTATACAGGCACAGGCTTTTTCGTTATGATATAGTCAAAGAAGAATTCTTGTGGAAGTAGCTGTGTACCATTTAACTGTAATAGTGATATCCACACATCTATCCAGGATTTTCTGAGCAAGACTATCTGTTCAAGTCCTACAAAAAGTATGAAAGTGATGTGATTCTAACATATCTGTAAAGTGAATTCTGAACTCTATACTGTCCCCAGTGTGCTGTTCATCTGTAGACTTTGGCAAATGGTAGGGATCAAAATGAAATACTCATATTTCACCAACTTATTTCAAAGCAAATATTGTAGTCATATTTTCCCTTCATAACTTCATAACATTTTGTGAATGGAAAATAAGAAAGATGCAGTATTAGGGAATTGAATAAAAATTCCAAATGCTTGAAATTGCTCTTAGAGAATATGTTTCTTATTAGACCAATCTGTGAGATAGGAGGCAAGGATCAAATTTGATTTCTACTATCATATTTTTTTAGCTAGTAGAGAAACTTCCTTTAACATTAGGATGATCACTCTGGTAGACATACTGGGAGGTCCTAAATTTTCTTAAAGTTTGGAGATGATTTTCTCACAGCAGTGGACACCCAGATCAGCAGGTAAGAATATCCAAATCCTGAAGAGTTTGTAGAGTGGAAAAATCCTAAGAGTCTTCGTGCCAGAAGATCTAACCTATCTTTCATTGTTATTGAAAATCTTAACAGTGTTCTGCTCTGCAGTCTGCCCTAGAGACACATCCTTTATCCGTGAACTTAATACCTTTATACCTGAGTGCCCCAATTTTCTTTTCTGTGACCCTCATATTATGACATATAAGGCAGTTTAAATAAAGGAAAAAAGCTAAAACATTTTCTTTGTCCTGCTCTCTGCTATAAAGACACTGGGGAGTCATATCTGGCCTCTGAAGTTTAATTTCTGCATCAGTAAATTAGAATGAGTTCCAGTTTTTCTTTGGCAAAGATTTTTTCTTCCTTGTCTGAACAAGAAGGAACAGTCATTAATTACATATTATGGACACATTAAATTTCCTTAGCAGGAACTCCTATGTGTGGTAGACCAACAGTTCTTTTGCATTTGTTTATTTGTTGAAAAAAAAAAAAAAAAAAAAAAAAAAGGTATAAAAAGGTATTATGTTTTGATTTCTAGAATGAACAACAGAATCTGTTATTGGCATGTTTCTAACTTCATTGTACGATTGAAATAATCTCTTTTGTTTAATATCGTTATCCTGAGGGAGGTAGAGAAAAAAGCAATAGAATAAGATTGACTGTAAATCACTGAGGACTCTCAGAGAGCCAGATCTCTTGCAGGGCTCTGCTGTGGGGAAGACTAAGGTGGTATTGTTTTATTATGTCTGTTTTCAAGATAACATGCTATGAATACTAATGTTAAGTGACAACAGTAGGAAATGTAGTGTGAGTATATGATAATAATAAAATGAGCTTGTCATCTGTTATTTCCATCTTTTACAGAGTAACTATGTCTAATCTATAACAAATTAGTTCTGTTAAAAATGGTGAACATGCACACTGCATTGCATTATGAGTTCACATTCTTGAACTGTTCATATTCTTCATTAGGCATGTATAGTGTCTCAAAGCTTTGGAACAGTGGAAAAAAACCTTGTGATTTCACTTCCAGTCAAAATTTAAGAAAGGATACAGCTACAGTGTCCTTCAAAAAATCTTAAAAACAAGTAAAACAAAAACTTTGTATTTTCTCATAAGACACATAGCAATAGCCATGTATAACAAGGTATAAGAAATGATAAAATAGCTTATATTAGGCACCTATTAAACATATGGCAGAGAAAAAATCATTAAAGGAAAAATTACAGTGATGAAGAAAAAATAGAATTTCTTCTGCTGAAAACCCATTGTATTTTTGCAAAGTATTAGATGACTTTAAATAAAATATTTTACAATAAATATGAATAGATAAATAAATATATAAATAGGCGAGGTTGGAATATCATCTGGTCTCAGCTTCTACTACAGGTTACATCAGCTTGCTCAAGACCTTGTACAACTAAGTTTCAAAAATCTACAAAAAACGAGATTATCCAGGCTCTCTGAATAATCTGTTCCAGTGTCTGATTATCCTCACTCTGAATGTATTTCTCCATCTATCTGTCTATCATCTTTCTATGTCTGCCTATCTGTCTGTCTGTCTATCTGTCTATCTATTGTTTATCTATCTATAACTAGAATTTCCATTATGGCAACCTTTGGCCTTTCCCTCATGACCTTTCACTTTGTAATTCTGGGAGGTCTCTGTCTTCTCTGTAACAGTCCAAATATAGAAGAATGCAGCAAACATCTTAGCCTTCTCAACACTGAAGAAACTCACCTTCTTCCACTTTTCTTAATCTCATGTGCTCCTATATCTTCATCATTTTACCAACTCCCTACTAAGATTCATTTCTTGTATTTGGTAAGCCCAAAGTGGAAAACAGTCCCTCAGGTAGAGTCTTAGAAATGACATTTAGAGGAGAGCAATCACTTCCGTTTATCCAATGGTTAAATTATTTCTAAAAGAGTTGGCTTTCAGTGAAGCAAAGACTCATTGGTAACTCATGTTCCGCTTACTGATAAACAGGACCGCCAAAATGACTTCATACAAAATAAATCCCCTGCCTACACTGTGGCATGGGGCTATTCCATTCCAAGCACAGAATTCAGCATTTGTCGTGTTTAAACTCCACTAAGTTTCTGTCAACTCACAACTTCAGTTTTTAGATGTCTCTCACAATGTCACTTTACTAAATGCACCCCAAATTTTATTTCTTCAAAAAATTGTGTTCTTTCCCACTTTTTATGTTGTTCATGAAGTTCTTAAACAGGATCAGTCCCAGTCATAATCCCAAAGGAATACAACTCATGAAGATGTCTTTGAATTGAATTTGCTCATGACTACCTATGAGCAAATTTTTCACCTGTCCAGTCAATTTTGTCAGCTTTGCTCTTTATACTTCTAAGCCATTTCCTCCCAGTTTGACTTCAGGGGTACTACAGGTCACCCCACTGCATTTGTTCACTCAGCCACTCATCTCCATATAGAAAACAATCATAGTTAACAGGCATATTTTACCCTTTGTGAATCAATGCTGGCTATTCCCTGCTACCTTTTTGTCCTTCACATGCTTGGAATTCACTTCCAAATGGATTTTTTTACATTTTCCGCAGATACAGTCTGTATTACATTGGATTGTCTTTACCTTACAGAAGATGGCATTATATTTGCCTTTCCTGGGCCGCATGGGACTCCTTTGACAGGCACAGACTTTGAAGATAACAGAGAGGGACCTTGAAATGGCATGTGCCAGGTCTCTCATCACTTCTGAATGTCTTCAGTCTGTCCTCATTGCATGATTATACAGTTTGTTAACATGGTTCCTAACTTCATATTTTTTTCTGCTGTTACACTATACTTCACATAGTTAGATATAGGAGGCATGACAGCAGACACTCCAAGTATAGATTGACAGAAATGAGAAAATGAATATCACAGCTTTTCAAGTCTCTTTCATCAACAAGTCATTAGTAGTTAGCTTAGTTGGCTTATATCTTCTTCTCTTCTTCGTGTTTTTCTTTTCCTTTTTTTTTTTTAACCTAGTTCTGTTGTCACTACATTTACAGAAGCCCTGCTTCTTGCCTTCCTTTCTCATTTCTCATCAGTTTCAACTACAAGTGAGCTTTAGGACTAATTCCAACTGAACTGGATCTGATGGGGATCAAATTCACTTTCCTTACAGTAGCCCATATGGTGCTGTACTCTGCACACATAGATAGGAGAATGTTAATAATACACCAGTGCTTTGACTGTTGCTGAGCAGTACTGGTAGAACATCAGGGCTGTCTCTCCAATTTCCCCTCTTCTCCAAAAGTCACCAGGCTGTGGGTGGAGGTAGAAAAGCTGGAGAGGAGGCACAGCTGGGACAGATGATCTAAACTGACCACAGGGAATACCATACAATGTCACGTTCAGCTATAAGGACTGGGAAGGATGAAGGAGAAAGGGGAAGATCTCATTATGAAAAACCTCTCATTAATTTCATCAAGTTACTCTTTATTTCAACCTATGAAGTTTTGTTTTGTTTTTTTTTTTTTTTTTTTCTTTTTTTTTTTTTTTTTTTTTTTTTTTTTTTTTTTTTTTTTTCACTGTATTTTATCCTACTGTATTTTGTCAATGATTTGATCAGGAGGTCAGTGCTTACCATGACATTCTCCTTCAGTCATCTCTCTTCAAACATAGCCTCAAAAACAGCTAATCAGCCTATCACGCATTCTGTAGCAAATGTTCATGTATTTAATCCACTTCTTCAAGTACAGTTCAACATTCCTACTTCCTTACTTCTCTTTTCAATATAAACCCATCACAACATGCCATAAATTCCATGACTGCAAGACAGCAAATTTAACCATTTCAATAATATTAGAACAAACTTTGTTTCTCAATTATCCAGCTTCCACAATTTTTTTTTGTCTCCTTCTCTCTCCTATTCCACAGTCCATTTCACTTCCCTTACAATTCTGCATTTTCTAAGGATAAGAAGTCAGTTCTTATCTCTGAATCAAACAAAACTCCACAAGCTCTTTCCCAAGAATAAGCCTGACATTTCTATAATTTGTGCAGACTGCTTCTTCAGCAAGTTCACGTATCTCCATCATAAGACAAATCTGTATCAACAACACAATGTGCTATATTACAGTCACCTTTTTGATACAAATTATCAAAAAAATATTTTTCTCACATTCCTGTATTCATGCTTACATTTCAATTATTGCTAAAAAAAAAAAAAAAAAAAAAAAAAAAACAACTTGTGCATTTTAACTTTGTTTATAAAGTGAGGCATTATAACTCCATGTCTTCATGCACATACTTCCATTTTGTTTTTAATCTGTGAGAATATTAAAGTGAAAGTACAACTAAACTCTTCAAGAGTTGGAAAAAATTTGTCTGCAAAATTGCTCACATTTCAAACAAGAAAGTGGTACTAGTATTAAAATACAGCAACTTTTTGAGTGGCTTCTTTCATCCTTGAGTTCAGGAACTTCTTATTTTTTACTGCTTCAATCCATAACTATATTTTTGAGAATTAACTGCAAATATTTTTTAAAAACTGCATTTTAAAATCATCTGTCTTATCATGTTGTATACTTACTGATTTAGTGGAGAGGTTTTATTGCTCTGGTCTGAGCTTTCACTGAAAGATATCTAAATGGATCTAGGGTACTCTTCAGACATTTATATCATCACTTTCATGCAAGCCATTACAACTTTTCTAATTTCACTGTTTACGAAAGGCTGCCACACTTCCACATTTCACATTTTCACAAATTTAACACTTTCACAATCTATACTTTCCTTAACTTAAGAAAGTTTTAAGTTAGGCTGGTGGATAACATGACTGTTATGAATTAAAAACAAACGAACAAAAAAAAAAAAAAGGGAACAGTGTGTCATACTTTTGTTTTAACTAAAAATATTTTGAATTGAGCAGTAGGGAGGCTATCTACCTGAGTAAGTAGAGTGAAATAATGAAATTAAATATTTGCCTCTCTATTCCAAGATATAAGCATGTGAATATTTTGTGTGAAATTATACTTTCTAATGTGGTATTTTTCCTATTTTGCTTATCACCACTACTGAACATCTAAGCTGTTTTTGACCATCTGTGTCTATTATATCCTATGGCTAGTTTGAGAGTGTAGCTTCACTTCTTGATTCATTTAATGGACAGAAGCAATTATTTTATTTTCTTAACCACTCCCTTTCCATTTTCCTGTCTTAAGATAGAAGTAATACTTTTTTTTTCTTCCCATATATATATAAAGTATTTTATTATTGCTTAATTACAGTATGCCAAAATAGTTTAATGTCTTGTCCTTCATTGTAAACTCTGTGAGAGCACTATTTGTAACAGACCCTTAGCACATACAGAACAGCAACAGATTATATCATGACTACAATTACTGCTATCTGTGACATTTTTATTCAGCAAGTTCTAGATTGCCAGACAGGAAAAGAGGAGAACTAATAGTTCTATAGAAGATTTAGTACTGACTGTATCAGTATGCCAAATGGATCAACATAGGGTAGAAAGAAGAGAAAGACAACAGATAGTGCCATCTTATTAATCAGTGTCTTATTGTGGGAATAATCAGGGAAGAAGCATATAGGCTGGCTTTCTCAGATATGGAAAAGGCTGAGGTACTCAATAAGTGATTTGCCTCAGTCTTCACTGGTGAACAGGCTCCACATGTCTGCCAGGTGTGGCACCCTCTAGCTGAAGGTGAGAGGAGCAGATTCTGACCCACTGTAACACTGGAAAAAGTCTAAGACCTACTCATGACTCTGAATGTATGCTAGTCCATGGGGCAAGATGATATACATCTCAGGATTCTGAGAGAGATGGTTGATGTGGTTGCTGAGCTACTTTCCATAATATTTGAAAAATCACAGCTGTTGGTTGAAATTCCCAGTGACTGGAGAAAGGGAAATACTACTCCCATTTTTAAGAAAGGAAGAAAGGAAGACACGGGGAACTACAGGTTGGTGAGCCTTACCTCTGCACCTGGGAAGATCATGGAGCAGCTCCTCCTAGAAGCTATGTTAAAGCACATACAAGATAAAGAGGTGATTCGAGACCAGCACGCCAGCATGCATGGCTTCATCTGGGGCAGATCTTGCCTGATCAATCTGGTGGTCTTCTATGATGGAATGATGGCTTCGGTGGACAGGAGAAAGGTAATGGATGTCATCTGCTTGGACTTCTTCAAGGCCTTTGACATGGTCCCTTCACCACATCCTTCTCTCTACATTGGAGAGGTATGGATTTGAAGGATGTTTGATGGATTAGGAACTGGGTGGCTGGACACAGCCAAAGGGTTGTGATCAATGGTTCTGTGTCAGGGTGGAGGCCGGTTACAAGCAGTGTCCCCCAGGGCTCGGTCTTGGGACTGGTGCTCTTCAACATCTTTATCATGGGCATAGATGATGGCATCGAGTGCACCCTCAGCAAGTTTGCAAACACCAAATAGTACAGTCAGCAAGTTTGCAAACAACACCAAGTAGTGCAGTCAATAAATTAGAGGGAAGGGAAGCCATCAAGAGGGGCCTGGACAGGCTGGAGAAGTGGGCCTATGAAAATGTAATGAAGTTCAACAAGGCCAAGTGCAAGGTGCTGCACTTGGGCTGGGGCAATCCCAGGTATTTATACAAACTGGGGGAAGACCTCCTTGAGAGCAGCCCTGCAAAGAAGGACTTGAGGGTCCTGGTGGACAAAAAGCTGGACACGAGCCAGCAGTGTGTGTTTGCAGCCCGGAAGGCCATCTGTGTTCTGGGCTGCATTAAAAAAGGGATGGCCAGATGGGAGAAAGTGATTGTCCCCCTCTACTTGGCTCTTGTGGGGCCCCGTCTGAAGTACTGCATGGGTGGACAGTGATTAGTCAAGGGATAATGGTTATAATGGTTTAGGTTTAGGTGGAAGTTTTAGGTAAGATTTTAGGAGGAAGTTTTTTCACACAGGGGGCGGTGACACAATGGAACAGGTTGCCCAGAGAGGTTGTGAATGCTCCAACACTGAAGGCATTCAAGACAAGTCTGGATGTGTCTCTGGGCAGTCTGGTCTAGCGGTCGGCAATCCTGCCCATGGCAGGGAGATCTTTAGATCTTAAAATCTTTTTCAACCAGGTCGTTCTATGATATATTTCTTGAAGAAAAGGATAGACTTTGAAAAGAATGTAGGCTGCTGAAGAAGAATTTAATTGAAAATTAATATAATATCATTTACAATTCTATAAAGAAATAAATTTGAGTACTTAAATACATTTAAGACGCATATATTAAACAATTAAAAGCAGATTTAATACAAATCTAAATGACTAGATTATATGCAGGCTGCTATTTTTGATGGAAAGACCAGATATATGTAGGTCACCATCAAAGTAATGCCTCCTATTTATTTCCATGGAAACTACAACAGTTACAAAGAATACAATAGTATTACCAATTGAGCACATTCTCAGCTACGAAACACAATTTTTTTGACACTGTCACATACACTGATCCACTGCTTATTTAAATACATTCAGATGATAATTTCATTAAAAGGATTGATAAGCTATGTTCATACTGAGCTGAACTCTCATAATTTTACAATGACATCAAAGTGATAATATAAACTAGATACACTATACAATCTACATACACAAATGTTTAAATTGACATATATATATCTTTTAAGTTTTGATCTATGTAGCACTTAATTTATGGGTCTCCCAGTCTTAAAGATTAATGAGAGGAAGTCTAAGTAATGCAGTTTTAAAGTCCCACAGTCAAAAGAAAGCGAATCAAACAAAAACCAAAACTTAACGAACAAAAATGTATTTAAACACACATAGAAGAATGGGAAAAATACAAGTATCCACTAAAAATATATTTTAAAGGACTTCTGAAGAGCTACAGAACATATAAACATCAAGTGATCTTTCTACTGTAAAGCCACTTCACTAGATAGAAGATGCTAGACATTTTCCACCTATATATTTATCAAAGAAAGCTTTACAGCAAATGTTGAGCTGAGTTTAATCCAAAATAGTAAGGGACTGAACAATGTGACATACAAAGGAAGTCTGAGAGAGCTGGGACTGTGGCTTGAAGAAAACAGGAGGGATCTGACCAATATGCACAAATGAGAGCTGCAGTAGGGAATATTGTGAACAGAGACAGGTTTTTCTCAATGAAGACTGTCAATAGGATAAGAGGCAATGTCACACAACTTAAACCATATGAAATTCTATTTAATAATAAGATCATTATTACTTATGTTTAACTGTAGTTACATTCCAACAGTTTAAGATGCTTCACACACAGAGTTTCTGTCCTTGAAGGGATTGAAAAACAGACTGGACGTAGTTCTGAGAAAGCTGCTGTAAGCTGACTGCTTTTAGTAGAGGCTTGGACAGTTTGCATGAGTACGTTCCAGCCTCAGATTCTGTGCTTCCTTGTCTGTGATCTGACAAATCCTGTTTTCATAACTGCCTATCCAATTTAGTAGCTCTTACTTTGTTTGTTTGCTTGCTTGCTTGCTTGTTGCAAGACGGATTTTGCTTTGTACAAACATTTCAGAAAGAGCTTTAATTAATGGAAGTAAAGAGACTGATGTGCAAATGAGTGTTCTTGTGTTTGATTACACATTCTTGAGTGCAATTATGGGAATTCACTTCAAAAAATACTATCATGCCCGTTCATAATGTATATTCATGTCCACTGGAACAATTCCTACTTCAAACCTTTGAGCAGATCTAATCAGCTCCAATTTTAAAGAAATTAGCTTACTAGAAATATGTTTCTCTTCTTCCTCCTTACATATAAAGGCCACCATTACTATCAGAACACCATATTAGAAGCAGTTATTCAACCTGCTGTAGCCTAATTTTGTGTACCTTTAGCTTACCTTCAGTTTTAAAAACTGCTTTTCACATAGTGTAAACATTGGCTTGTTGGCTAGACAGTGACAGAGATTAAATTTTTTTATCACTTTGAGTGGATGTCCCTTATTTAATTTCTTTGTCTCGCAAGTCCAAAAGCAGATGGGAGCTGAAGAACAAGAAAATTCTTCAGAGGAACATAGAATTATACAGTTCTTGGCTAAGTCTCACTTTCATCCGATTTCAACATCAAAAAAGTGGAACTGGGATGCTGTATACCTAATATATCCACCTAACCATTGCTTGCACTTTATGAACTCTTTAAATCATTCCAACCAGAATTGGTGTTATATTCCCATAGTAATGAAGTCAGGTCCTAAATGAAAATGGAGAAATATGTTCTGTGGGGGAAAAACTGTTATGGTTTGTTTTTTTGTTTTTTTGTTTTTTTTTGTTTTTATACTAGCTGATTTATCAGCTTAATCATAGACAAAAAGTAATTGTTTTCTTGAATGCTTGTAGGAAGACATTGTAGGTATCCAAAGGCTTTGCACATGTATATTTGAGATTCATCCAGAGTTGAATACCTGATACTCAAAACAGTTGCTTAAGGACAGGCAAGTAATGCTACAAGATACTTCAGCTCGTCTGCACGGAGATGGCAGATAGAGTATTAATGAAGAAAGACATACATATTTGTGTCATGAAGCCAAAGATAAGGTACTCACTCCAGCACCGCACAGCTCTGTACAGGCAATCTAGTACATCCTGACTTCTCTCAGATGATTTACTCTTTAAGCTGCTGAAAGTGTACTGTGAACTCAGATATCTTGTTTGTCTGCATTGTGTACAACTGAGTGGGGATCTGAATCCCAGTTCATTGTGCATTATAATTGAAGATTACCAAACAAAGTGCAAGTAGACATGACAGCGCTGTAAGGCATGATCTCAGAACTTTTATCTTTACCAGATACCTGTAAAAATGAACAACAAAGTCCTCTGGATATTGTTCTTTGATCCATATATTGAAACTTAAAAGAGAAACAATGATCTCAGTACTTTAAAAAAAAGATTGGAAGCAGAGTCACAGTGAGAAAGAGAGAATAGATACAACAATTTTTATCATTTTTGGCTATAAGGTTACTGTGTAGATATTGGGATGAAGGAAAGATCTGGGAATGACTGAGCAAATTATTATCAGTGATCACACTCCAACAGATTCAGAGTAAGGAAACTTAAACAATCTTCAGCAATATTTAGAGGCATAACTTGTGTGTTCTACAACTTATGCAAAGCTTTAGAACAAGGGAGCATTAATACTGTGGAAAGCTGTGTTTGTAAATAACTCTGATTTACCTGATGGCTATAATATACATACATATCTCTGTAATAAGCAAAAGTTCTGTATTTTCACTATGGACTACTTAGATCACTTAGTATATAAAGAAACACAGTAATAGAAAATCAAATCTGATTCATCTGTGCTTTTTTTTTTTTTTTTTTTTTTTGGTGGTGGTGGTGGTGGTGGTAGTGATGTTTTGGTTTCGCTTACAATTCTTAATTTACAGTACAAAAATTATTCGTGGCAATGACTTCTTTGGCAACAGTCCATCCTGAAATGAAGATGTCGCAATTAAATGTCAGGTTAGTCTTTTCAGTGTCTTAATGAAAACAACTCCTGTAGGGTTAAGTGTAGCAGAAGTGTCTAGAACTATTATAGTACTGCCCACAATCATCTATCTTAATTGTTTCATAGATTAGAAATATATGTTCTAACATAAATACACAGCTGCATTAGACAGTTGGGCATGACTTTGTATACTGTAAAATATATATATATATCTCCTCGCTCATTTGAAGACTTTTAAAAAGGGCTTATTTTTTATCCCATCTCTAGTGCTTCACAGCATGAAGATATTAAAATACTTGTGATATCTATTTGTTATTGTGCATTTAAGAGGAAAATAATCATTTGCCCTCTTGACTGACTTCAAGACAACAATTATACTGAATATTGGAAAATGTAAGTATACTACAATCAGGTAGTTTGAATCTCTCTCATTTGCATCTCATAATATGAAATTCAAAATAACTACTCTATTACTCAATCTAAATGATAATGAATATTCCTTTCTAATTGCTGTCCAACTCATTTACTGCACAGAAGTAAAATAAAATCTGAATAAGTTATTTGATCCTCTGCAATGGGTTATCTTTGGCTAGCTGTCAGATGCCCACCAAGATGTTCTCTTTCTCTTCCTCTTCAGCAGAACAGGGAAAGAAAATACTATGAAAAAGATCATAGGTTGAGGAAACGATAGGAAAATTGCTCACTTACCATCATAGACAAAATAGACTAAATATGGGAAAGATTAATTGCTGCCAGCAATGATAACAGAACAACAGTGGAGAAAAAAAAAAAAAATATATATCCAAAAATACCTTCCCCACAAACCATGTATCTTCCTAATCTCAACTTCTTTCCCAAATATTGTGTCTTCTTTCACTTACCAGTCGGTGCAGAGAGATAGTAAATTGTATATGTGGACAATTCCTAACACTTTTTCTTTGACACTCCTTCCTCCTCATACATCCTCCCTCTGTATGAGGTCCCTCCTAGACAGCCTTCATGAATTGATTCATGAACTGTCGTTCCTTTTCACAGAGTACAGTCCTTCAGGAACAGAATCTTCCATTATGAACACTCATTTGGTCGCATCTCCTACCAAAATGTGGGCTCTCTGTGGGCTACATCCTCCTTAGGCCACATCCACATGCTGCAGTGTGGGCTTTTCCCCTGTAGAAACCTGTTCTGACATGGTCTTCCATTGGCTGCAGGGGACCATGGCTGCTTCACCATACTCCTCTCCATGCACTGCAGGACAGTTCTGCTCCAGAACCTGGAACACCTCCTTTTTCTTTGCCTTTGGTGTCTGCAGGGCTGTTTTTCTCACATTTTTCTTTCTCTTTCACAGTTATTGTGCAGATTATTTTATTTTAATCTTAAATGTTATCACAACAGCAGCATTGATGATATGACTCAGATTTGGCACCAGTGTGCCCCTCTTGGTTGTTTGTGTCTGTCATGGCGGTAACTCCCTATCTCTTTTCACAGTAGCCACTCTTGTGGCTACTGCTACCAAAGCTTTGCCACAAAAATGCAATACATCCTTCAAGCTGTGATATTGTACACCAGAGACAGAAGGTGAATGCCTCTCTTGCTTCCACCTCATGCTTGGAGTGGAAAATTTTAAACTTAAATTTGAAAAAAAGTTATGAAACCTTTGTGAAAAATTAGGGTAAGATCAAACTGAAGTCTTAAAATAAAAAGAGTGATTTCTAAGTCTGAGTTGGTCTGTTACTTTCCTTCATAGTCAGTGGAAAGAAGGAGCTACTTTAAAGAGCAATTCATCTAATTCCGAGACAAGAAACTGCAGTGGGTTAGATAAATCACCTTGAATCCTTATTCATGGGACTGCTTTGGTATACAGGCCTGTGGCTATGAAGGCAAATGGGAATGTTGTTTTAGATTAAATGGATAGATGGCTAAAGTTAAGTAAGATTAATCCCATCCTTAATACCTAATGTTTTGTATGTTTTCCACATCATTCCCAAGCCTCAATATGTTGACTACAGTGTTCCAACACTAATCTAATTCTTAGATGATATGTATGCTATTTATTATGTGAGAGTGGGTGGTTAGAATTATTGAAGGAGAAAAGAATAAGAGTGGCAAACTACAGAGATTTATCCCCATGCCTCTTCAGAGTGCACCATATATTAGAACTGCCTTAGCAACAGAGGCATAAAATTGCTGAGTTGTAGATCTGACCTGAGCTAGTATGAGCAACATACAATTCTCACTCTATTTAATTCACCTTAGTTAGAGAGTTGCTCCTTCTGATCTGAGAATTTTAATAAGACTGTATGATAGAAATGCAGAAATAATTTTAAAATAAAAGAGAACAGATAATATATTCCGAGAGCACTAGTGAAGCTATGACATTGTTTTTAATGAATTGCTGCAGATTTAAGTAACAGTTTAATATATACCATTCAAATAAGTTGCCTGGTGAATAAGATGCCAGGAGACTTTACTTACCCTTGCATTTATTTCCTACTTTATTTCTCAGTCTGATTAGAGGAAGTTATTTAATATTCAAGGCATCTCAATAAGCAAATTGTATTGTATATTGTTAATAGAGATCACTGCTAGAAAGAATTGTAGAAAAAGCAGATATCATTCCTTTTCTAAATGCAAGACTGATTTTCTGACAAAAAAAGGGTATTATTAGAGGTCACCATGTTGTCTATCGTAGTCCAGAGGATTGCTTATGCATCTATTGACTGAACAAAGTACATTAACAATTTCCTTTACGTAGTTGTTGATTAAAAATGCATGAAATACAGTACTCTTGAAAATCTAAGCAAGTGCTTATTGGGTTTCTCAGATATTTTGAAGTCTATTCAGTTCATGAAAGGTTTGTGCCAAAATTAACCAAGAAGGTCCCTGCTCCATCATAATTTTTCTTACAAAATTTCACTGCTTCCTGGAAAATGAGAAACTTCAAATATAATGGTTATTATATTCTTCATGAAATATAACAAATAAATTGTCAAATTATTTTCCCAATTCTTGTTCCCTTTGCATATATATAGTAGGGACATGAAACTGCTGTAAGCCTTCTTGCGCCTACATAGTCTCCCCAGAGTGCTCCTCCAATTCTAGCCATGAGCCTAGGAGACCCATTTCAGCCCAGTCTGGAATCATCAGTCCCTGCCTCAGCAATGCTGCAGGAATGACAGACGTAGTTCTTTCATAGCCTTGTTCATTCTGATCATGAAGTACCTTGGTTTACACTCAGCCTGTCAATTGTGGACACTCCATCATTGCTTGGCCACAAAAAAAAAAATAGGCCTTGAACCTATTGGCTTTACAGCTTGACCTCAGACTATGACCACATCACTACAGGGTGTTCTTATCAGTTGGACTATCCCTTGGCCTTGACCACCATCTCTTTGTCTGTCCTGATTGCCTCAGAATCACAGAATCATTGAATGGCCAGGGTTGGAAGGGACCTCAAGCATCAGGAATCTCCAACCCCCTACCACACGCAGGGCCAACAACCTCCACATTTAATACTAGACCAGGCTGCCCAGGGCCCCATCCAATCTGGCCTTGAACACCTCCAGGGACGGGGCATCTGCAACCTCTCTGGGCAGCCTGTTCCAGCACCTCACCACTCTCTCTGAAAAGAATTTCCTTCTGACATCCAACCTAAATCTTCCCTCCCTCAACTTAAAACTATTTTCCCTTGTCTTACAGTTATCAACCTTTTCAAAGAGTTGATTCCCCTGCTGTTTGTAGGCTGCCTTTAGGTACTGAAAGGCTGCAATGAGGTCACCCCGCAGCCTTCTTTTCTCCAGGCTGAACAAGCCCATCTCCCTCAACCTGTCTTCACAGGGGAGGTGCTCCAGTCCCTTGATCATCTTTGTGGCTCTCCTCTGGACCCTTTCCAGCAGCTTCCTGCCTTTCTTGTACTAGCAGCTCCAGACCTGGACACAGTCCTCCAGATGGGTCCTCACAAGAGCAGAGTAGAGGGGGAAAATCACCTCCCTGTCCCTACTGGCCACCCCTCTTCTGATGGAGCCCAGGATACCATTTGCTTTTCGAGCTTCAAGAGCACATTGATGGCTCCTGTTTAGTTTTTCATCTATCAAGGCCTCACTGGGTACTGTGGGGCAAGGCCAGCTGTCCCTGGGATTTCCTCCTTGGTGCCTTCCCTGACAATAAATCAGCAGTATTTATACTCAGTCCTCATTATATTAGGATGATGGGTTGTTGTGTTGATTTTTTGATATGCATTAAGCAACGTAGGATTGGCCCTTGTAGGGACATCACCTTGATATGCAAAGTAACGTATTCCCAACAGTATTCCAGGAATCATTTAGTATAAGGCAAAATAAATTCAAATTAAGCAAAAAGGCTATAGATTGTCTTGTTGTACTTTCTTTTTTCTTTTTTTTTTCTTTTTTTTTTTTTACTGACAACTGAATAAATAAAGGACAACTTCTCAGTAGTCACACCTTCTCTTCATTAGACAGTAATAGTCATTTACTGTCTAGAAGAAAATCCATAACCATAGCAACCTGAGTATATGAGGCAAATAAATAATGCTTAGAAGCACATTTGAAGATTTACCAACTTTATTCAAAATTTGGAGAAACACTGCAGTGGAAAGATGAGGTTTTATTTCTCTAAATGCTTACTATATTAGTAAGTGGGAAACACATATTGATGTGAAAATTTTACTAAATATATTCCCAGAAAGCCACACAAAAGAGAAATACATTTTGAACTATGAGTACTGATTCAGCACTTATTTCAGCTGAGATCTTCTCAACAATGTTCACCACGTTCATGGCTTAACATTTCTTATAGTCTATCTTCTCTATTCCTCTGGCAAAGATTATACAATCTAACCCCATTATTTAGACATAGCATATAACAACTAGTATCTGTCTACCAGGAAGAAAATATTAATTTAATTTTGTGGCTCAAAATAACATGCTAGAAATGTAAATTTCTTGTTTCTGTGCTATTTTTCATCCATGTTAAGATCCTTATCTAAAGAAATATAAGAACTTTCTGCACTTTCTACTTTTAGAAGATATAGAGATAATTGATACAGGTCATTAAAAACATTAGCCAAGAAAATAACACTTGAAGATTTATAAGGCATGCTCTTACTGGCCATGCAAAACCAAGAATTTTACCTTGTTTATAAAGTTGTCAAAGCACTGAAGAAAAGAAAGTTGACATACCTGTAATCTCTAGTGAATCTGATAATCTTTCCCCTTCTGCTGTCCAAATATTAACTTGTGACGTGATTTGAGGTATTGCTCTCATCAGTGCCAAATGTCTGACAGGTTCAATGTCACTCTGGTCTTCAAAAAGGGCAAGAAGGAAGATCCAGACAATTATAGGCCAGTCAGCCTCACCTCTGTCCCTGGAAAGGTGATGGAACAGCTGGTGCTGGATGTCATCTCCAGACAACTGGAAAAAAAGGAGGTTATCAAGAGTAGGCAGCATGGGTTCACCAGGGGGAGGTCGTGCTTGACCAACATGGTCGCCTTCTACGATGTTGTCTCTGGCTGGGGGATGGGGGAAGAGCAGTGGATGTAGTCTACCTTGATTTCAGCAAGGCATTTGATACTGTCCCCCACGACATCCTTATAACAAAGTTGAGGAAGTGTGGGATAGATGAGTGGACAGTGAGGTGGGTTGAGAACTGGCTGACTGGCAGAGCGCTGAGAGTCATTGTTGGCGGTGCAGAGTCTGGTTGGAGATCTGTAACCAGCGGTGTTCCTCAGGGGTCGGTGCTGGGTCCGGTCTTGTTCAACATCTTCATCAGTGACCTTGATGAGGGGATAGTGGCCACCCTCGGCAAGTTTGCTGATGATACGAAGTTGGGAGGATTGGCTGAGACGCCTGAAGGCCGTGCTGCCATTCAGAGAGACCTGGACAGGCTGGAGAGCTGGGCAGAAAAAACACCGGATGAGGTTTAACAAAAGCAAGTGTAGAGTCTTGCATCTGGGGAGGAATAATTGCATGCACCAGTACAGGTTGGGGGATGACCTGCTGGAGAAGAGCTCTGCAGAGAGGGACCTGGGTGTCCTGGTGGACGACAGATTGGCCATGAGCCAGCAGTGTGCCCTTGTGGCCACGAGGGCCAATGGCATCCTGGGGTGCATTAAAAAGAGTGTGGCCAGTAGGTCGAGAGAAATTATCCTTCCCCTCTACTCTGCCCTGGTAAGGCCTCATCTGGAGTACTGCGTCCAGTTCTGGGCTCCCCAGTATAAAAAAGACAGGGATCTCTTGGAAAGAGTCCAGTGGAGGGCCACAAAGATGGTGAAGGGCCTGGAGCATCTCTGTTATGAAGAAAGGCTGAGTGAACTGGGTCTGTTCAGCCTTGGGAATAGAAGACTGAGAGGGGACCTGATCCAGGTCTATAAATATCTAAGGTGTGGGGGGGCTGAATGGCGAGGCC
>NW_024885532.1:19106299-19165750 GCF_019232065.1 Centrocercus urophasianus
AAGACAGGGATCTCTTGGAAAGAGTCCAGTGGAGGGCCACAAAGATGGTGAAGGGCCTGGAGCATCTCTGTTATGAAGAAAGGCTGAGTGAACTGGGTCTGTTCAGCCTTGGGAATAGAAGACTGAGAGGGGACCTGATCCAGGTCTATAAATATCTAAGGTGTGGGGGGCTGAATGGCGAGGCCGGACTCTTTTCAGTGGTGAGTGGAGACAGGACAAGGGGAAATGGCCGGAAACTGCAGCATAGGAAGTTCTGCACAAATGTGCGCAAGAACTTCTTTACAGTGAGGTGACGGAGCACTGGAACAGGCTGCCCAGGGAGGTGGTGGAGTCTCCTTCTCTGGAGATATTCAAGACCTGCCTGGATGCCTACTTGTGTGACCTGGTGTAGGGAACCTGCTTTGGCAGGGGGGTTGGACTCGACGATCTCTGGAGGTCCCTTCCAACCCCTACAATTCTGTGATTCTGTGATTCTATGATTCAGTATATAGTTCTTTACAAATGAATAGAGGTTTTAAACATTTAATAAAAATCCAGCAATATATGTATTTATATCCCTTATGTTGATGTGTACAATCTTTTGATTCATAGAGTTGAGCTGAAATACATTTTCTTCTGAGCTCCTAGATTCCTGAAAGATTAAACCAGAAAGAATTTGTCCATCACAACAAATTACATATTTAATGTGATAAGCAAAGGGAATTTACAAGGATAAACTTATTTTTAAAAGCTTTTGTCATGTAAACCTGGCTTTCTGTTTTTGAGACTATTTTAATACGGGATAACTGATAAAATATTACCATGTCATCTTTATTCCTATTAGAACATGAAAGCAAAATGTAATTGCCATAAATTACAAAATACAATAGACATTTTAAAGTCCTCTTTCACCATTGCATTGATTTTGTTATTATTATTCAACATAGCTTGGAGAACAATTGAAATTCTCAAGTGATATGTAACAAATCAACTTCCTTCAAATCTCAGAGAACTTGGGTATGAAAATGTGTAGCAGAAGAGCTCAAGCCAGTTAACCTCCCAGATTCTTAGCTTGTGTTCAAGGTGGGGAAAGAAAAAAAAAAAAAAAGCAAAAAAAAGCTTTCCAGAGCTTGAGCAGAAGTGGCAGGAGCAGTGAAGCACCTTAATAATAGTTATGCCTGTGTAAACAAACATGCATTGCACATTTCACACTGGGAAGAGAAATACTGAGAGTAATGAAGGGAAACTGTTGAGGTGTAAATGAAGATATATAATAGAACTGAATACAGAAGTATGTGGTGTCACTATTTTAGCCTAGCTTCATAATTGAGCCAGTAAATAAGTCTGAAATGTCAGCTTTTGTATTTTTGTACATGGAGATTTCTTAATTATTAGTAATATTATCACCCAAACACGAGGAAAGATGTGAAAAATTACAGAATATTCTGTCTCTTTTTCATGGTGTTTTTGCCATTGAATCCATAATTAAAACTGGAAGAGTTTCTTGCCTTATTTCTCTACATTTTTTAGAAGTTATTAAAAAAGAGATGGACTTCAATTGCAAAGCTCACCTGCTACTGCTGCTTGCTCTGAATGCCTTAACTCATTCAAACCCAAATATTTTGTTTGAACCATCTCTGTCTTTACAAACTTTCATAAAATCTAAGGTTCAGTACAGAAACAATCTATAACTCAACCCTGAAATCTGAATATATGGCATTTGCATAGGAATTCTTCTCTTGAAATAACATAGTTTACATTTAGCAAGGGTTGATATCAGATAAAACATTGTCAAAACATTTTAAATTAGGCCATTCATTCTGCTGATTGTGTTCTGATGGAACGCAAAGTGCAAGATGCAAAATACTAGCATGACTAGGTACAAACTTTTTTCTCCTTTCTGTCATGCATTAGTCTGCTCAATATGTTTTATTGATGCTGCCCAGCATTTACACAGATGGTGAGAGAGTTCTTTCAAAGGTTCTGGATGCAGACACTCCAGACTATAATGTCTTTATAATCATGGAAGCTTTACAGATTTATTTTTTTTTCACTAGAAATCATAGCTTTGCCTTTTTCCAATTATCGTAATCCTCCTTTAGTTTACCACATTGATTGTGGAAAACAAACACTAGATCTATTTGGTCTTTGTGGGAAACATAAGAATTGAAGAAAAGGCATATAGGGAATTTGTAAGCCTTTCTTAAAAAGTTTTACATCTTTTTTTCAACAGCACCAACAGTAAAGTGAAGCAAGCAAGCAAACAAACAAAAACATAAATGCAGGACTAATACACTGCTAGGTATATATTAAATACGCACCACCTATGCATGTCACAACAGCTAAATTAATGCCTCTAACTAATGAACCACACTTTCAGACAGCAGCAAGTCATCAAGGCATTTCTGAATGCTTTATCTTTTCTTATTTTTCTTCTTTTTTCTTCCATTCTATTTCTTTTAAATCTTGTAAGAGATATCTTTTGTAATTTCCAGCTCTCATTGACTGAAATTCTTTCTAGTTCATCCTTACTATGTGAAATTACCAGCTCTTCTGATTCATTCCCTGTCACTGATGTCTCTCAGCTATAGAGGGAAAAAAAAAAAAAAATAGAGGGCTATGGTATATTTACAAAGTTTTTCATGAAGTTTAGACAAGGTCATGAGATGTTCTGCTTTATTAGGGAAAGTGAGATGGAGAGATTCCATTGTCTTGCTCCAATTTGTAAGAGGGAGAAGAGGTTTTTTGATGTATGTATACTTGACGTGAGATTAAGAAACAACAGTTCAAATGCTGGTCTGACCACTTTACTGCAAATCTTAATCAGGGAGATAGGGAAGGGGAGGCTGGCAACTACTACGAACTATGGTTATGGGAAGGGGAAAGCGGGTGACAGGAAAGACAAGAAAGAAGCAAGAATTGTGTAAAGCAGGAATAGTCACCACCAAGATCCAGCAGTGTCCCATTGCACACCATTCTGATGGTCTGAGGTAAAAGCGCAGGGGAGAGCAACACCACCAGGTAGGGATCACATTGTGAGGCATCTGATGTCAGACACCTCCTCTCTTGGTTGCTGGTCCCTTTTTTTATCCTCTTTCTTCTGCCAACATGGCATTCCTGGGCGCTTGGGTCAGCGACTCCTGAGATGGCTATCTTCCACGAGATAAGCCCACGCAAAAGACTGCTTCCCAGCCAGTAAGCTGTGGCTTATCTCTTTCTCTCTCCTTGCCCCTGGCCTTCAAATCTTCAGACAGAAGATTTTGCCAACTTTGATCAGGACTTGCCTGGACTTGTACATCTATGTCCTTTAGACAAAGGATTTCTGAGCCCTTGACCAGGATTTGTCTGGACTTGTCCTCAGCAAGCTTTGAGACAAAGGTGCAGAAGAATAATGATTTACACCAGTTAAAATGTACTATTGCAAAATGTGCAAAATAACCACAAAATGCTATACAAATATATCCAATAATACCATTGCGCAAGTTCTAACACCTCAGATTATCTTCCTGGTGTGGGACAGGTGCAGGTGACAGGTTATCTCCATTCCTCTGTTTATGTCTCCTGAAGACCTTGTCCTTCCATGCAGTTGAATTTCCTCAGAACAGGATTTTAGGTGTTTCTGTCACATAATCATTTTGTTGCTCTTGGTGCAATCTGAGAAAGTGCTCAGTATTATTACTGCTTTTGATAGAGATAAAGCAATTAGTTCCTAACTTATAGGTGGAATATGTAACATTTTCCTTGCAGAACACAAGTTGTTAAGATGCCAGAAAATCTTCACATGGAAGACTTGCGGAAAGCACAGGAACCTGATATGCAAACGGTTGTATACCTTCCTTTTACTGAACATCTTTGGACAGAAAGCCACAATGAAATAATTAAACTAATAAATATAATGTTTAATAATTTCACGGATCTTTTTAAGAATCTAATCTTCAAAAGCTCACTCATTTTTATTTACGATGATGAGATATTCAGCAAAATGCAATATTTAACAAAGTGAAATATCATTCATTTTTTCACTTGGTACTGCTTCTAGATTTGGTTTACCTGTAAATTGTCTTAACTTTTATTTTTAAATTAGAGGTTTCCAAAGTTAACATTACATACTAAACATATCTGTACAACAAAGTAAAGAAATGCATTAGAGAGCAGCAAGAAGAACAAATAAAAAAAATCCGTATTCAGTAAAATATTACTGGAAATCTAATTTGTCAGCTATGGAAGCAAGAATAAAGAAAATCTCATTTTATACAAATCCAGAGATTGTATTTTCTGGATTCATTTACCATAGGTTATATTCACCCTGGATGCAGTAAGATTTCCTGTCATGTTCTAAACTATTTTGAGTGAACAATAAGTGTCTAAAAGGAAAGAATTCTCAGTGGACAGGGGTGATGTGCCCATGAAGTTCAAAGTGTGACTGACAACAGATGATTTAAAGAAAGCTCACTTTATTTCAACACTAAGCTTATTGAGGGAGGGTGGCTTTTGTTAAAAAATATGTGTTAATTAAGTGGACCAGCTAGATGTATAAAAATCATGTATAACAACTGACAGTGTGTTTCTCTTTAAGTTTATTAACAGAGTATGTATATCTATGTTTTTAGTCAGACCAACACTGGGAGAATTAATATATTACTTAGCCTAGTACAATACATAAATCTAAACAACTGGTAAAATAATTTTAGAGAGCAACAGGCCTGAGCTGGCTTCAAATCTCCCAGAAACTAGGAATGCCCAGTGTTGTGATGGTATGTTTTAAGGACCTATAATGGGAATCTCATTGTTTTGTTTTGGTTTGGTTTGGTTTTTTTTTTAACTTTATATTGTAATTTCTATATCTTGCACTTAGTATCTTACATTCATATTGTGCTTTTGGTATATTTTGTTCACTCTGCTGATTCAAAAATCACATGTAACATCTAATAGCTTCAAATAAGTACATACAAAAATTACAGCCTCTACATGTAGAATATCTAAAATAACTTGATGAGGAAATATTGGACTCTGAAAACTATGAATTGTACTTCCCTAAAAAAAAATCTATTCGTCAAAATGGGGACTGAGAATAGTAGGAGAAGGTTGAGATGCCCAGAAAACATGGTATTTTTCTAATATGTAATTCAATGTTAATGTTCAGACAACAGAATTCAGGTGGGAAAACACACTACTGTTTTGCACATTAAGTACAGTTGCCTTAGGTCAATACCAGCTGTCCTTGGAGAAGACTCTGCAGAAAATAGTGTTACAGAATGTAGAGCTTCAACTTCCAAAACAAGAACGAAAACAAAAACAAAAACAAAACCACCAGCCCTAGACCTCAGACTCCTTTTCAGAAAAAAAAAAAAAATAATATAAGATAAAAGAAGAGAAGAGAAGAGAAGAGAAGAGAAGAGAAGAGAAGAGAAGAGAAGAGAAGAGAAGAGAAGAGAAGAGAAGAGAAGAGATCTTTTGTTTCCCATTATCTTCACATTTTAATATGAGAAAAGTTGACATTTCCTTAATGATAACATGACTTTCACGTTCCGTTATTGATATTGTGAAAGGTAATAATCAGTCCACAGTACTGGCACCCTATGCTTTTATTTAAAGACCTCCAGGAGAATTAGCCTCAGCACTATTGTATTTTTAATGTGTTGTTTGCCAGTGCAAGGAAAACTTCACTGCATCTCTCAGATCTGATTTTCATTACTGATATTAGTTTATTATCTTTGTTCAGTAAACTCCACAATTATCCACATTAATATCTGCGATACAAAAATCATTGAGTTCAGCATGGATATGGTCAAAGGATTAAAAATGGAAAGGTAATACTGTTCATATTGTATGGCTTCTGACCAGGACCTGTTATTCAGAGATATCCAATTATCTTAAGATCAGCAAATCAGTTTAAATAGATGTGGCTGAAATTGATGGAATCTAATTCAAAGTAGGATTTTTTTATATAAGTTTTAACTGTCATATTAATCAAAACATATGGACAACCTAGGAAACGTGGTCTAGTACCAGATCTGAAAGTTGGTGGTCCTGCCTGTCGCAGGGGGGCTGGAACTTGATGATCCTCAGGGTTCCTTCCAACCAGTGCCATTTTATGATTCTATATGACACTGTCACATCAGTATATAACTTGCTACTTAAGCGATATAACCCAATGTAGTAGAAAGGAAGAAAAAAAAAAAAAAAAAAGGACTGATATTGAAACAGTGCACTTATTAAACTACACAACAGAGAAACAAATTGTACTTGCATTTGCTGACCCACGTGTAAGGATTCCTCTTTTACTTTGAGTGAGAACAACCCTATAGATAATCAGTTTTACGTTTATCACAGTTGCTTTGTGCTTTGGCTGTGGCTACGAATGTAAAAATTTTAATACTCAGTTTTCTTTTCATGAAGGATTTCACTGTCTCTAACTTTGTGATCTACTTATCATTCATCTCTTTTTATTTTTATCAAGTTGCCATCAAGCCACCTTAGCAAGCAACAGCATTGTGTTTTTATTGGTCCGTTCGACGTATTTGATTGGTCTAAATGCAAAATAGCATATCAAATTCACTGAAAGTCCAGTGAATGTAGATAGGGGTGCTATTGAGGCAGATAGTGTCCCACTGCTTCTTCTGTCCACTCTAGGAATGTTTATGCATTCACAATGGAGTTCAGATTGTCTGTCCATAAGCAAAGAGTAGTCACAACAGCTTGGATGCAATATAAACAGGAGCAGAAGGGAAAAAAAATACATAAAACACTTTATTTGCCATTCCAAGAATGCTTGGAATCACAGTAGATCACAAAAAGATTTATTTCAGAAATGCAAAGAAATGCAAAAAAACAAGGAGAGATAAAATGTTTTATGTTTCAAGAGAAAAAAAAAAAACAAAAACAGGACAAGCAAAAATAAACAAACAAAAAAGGGCAGGGTTAGACCCTTCACAGTGTGACTTGAGGCTTAAGTATTCACTAGTATGACCATGGTTTGATGATCTGAACAAGAAGTAAACTACTATCTAGATATTTGTACAACTCATCATCATGGTATCAGAAGGATGGAGTGTCTCCCTCCAAATGGTGTTTTAAAAGACATTGCTATTTCTCTCAGCTTGCAGTCTGAGCTTTCTCAGTAAATTATTCAGTCATTAACATCTTCTTCTCAGACACTAAAGAAAGAATTATTCTATAAAAGCATAATTATGTCATTATAAGGTGTTGGGAGAAAAAATAAGTACTCTTCACAGAGCTGTTTCATTGGGACCTTCTTCTAAAAGTAGTTTTCTTGGGTTACTCACAGGCATAAGTGGAAAATGAATTAATGACTTCCAAGTAAGTGTTGAATTGATTCTTTTTCCTCTGAAAAAATATGTAATATGCATATGTTAGAGGTAGCCAAATAGTGGTGGACTTCATCATCCATGACATCCATTCTTTTTCCTGACTAAGACAGGGATAGCTTACTGTGGTGGGTATAATTGCAAAGGAAATAGACTGATCTTTCTCCTTTGATGCTATTAGGGAATCAGTGAGTCAGTCCTTTCTTTTCTCTGATTAAGTTTCTCTGCTCATCATTGTTACTCTGATTCTCCTTCATTTTTATGTTCACTGTAACTAATCTTCAATCATATTGACAAATTACTCCAAAACAAGTAGCATGACTACATAAAATAACATTTAGAGAATCCAACACATCCAAGAGTAATTTTTATCACAGAAGTCACTTAGGATGGTGGCCAAATCTATATTCTACCATTTACTTTTGCTATCCAAAACAGGATGGCAACAAGGAAACACCCTAGTAGAAAAAATCTCTTCTAATTGTGCCCGGGAATCTACTGGGCAGTTCTGCCTGATCTCTGCAAAAACTATGCCAAAACCAGTTTTAACTAATTAGCAATGTCACCAGTACCAGAAACATTCTGGACCCTAATTTATCAGTGTAAGTGCAATTTTGCAATTTGCAAGAAACTGTTTGGCCATAAAACCAAGGGACAATTAAGGATTATGAAACTCATTTTGAGAAAAATATGTGTTGTTATAAGTCATAAACAAAAAGAGCAATAAAGTTTAAGTGGCATGTGAAATGCCATCACTTCTTTCCACAGTGTGGTGTGCATACCACATTGGTCATTCCTAACGGAGACTGACTTATGAGGTCACTTTCATGCAACAAAGTTTGAACTTGTTTTCTCTCACTTTACCTTATTGGCTTTTTTTTTAAGTAGACCTTTGTTTTTTAGCTTTTGTGAATTATGCTCTTTGATAAAAATCCAACCATCATATGATAAAAAAAAAAAGAAAAAAAGATTAGTTTTATTTCATGAGGCAACATGCAATTGAGGCACTGAAGTTTCTACAATTGAAAAATAGAAATCAAAGACAATTTTGAAAAGATATCTCAAGATTTTAAGTGACTCTGCAGTCCTAATTATCTCTCAAGCATTACAATGACAAGCAAAAAATATAGGCTTTATATAGCATCTGCAAGAAGGTCACTAGGATATTCTTTCGAGAATTTTTTTTTTTTTAATTCTATTTCTTAGCAAATAAAAACTTCAACAAAAATTAAGTATATATATATACATGTATATATGTACATGCATAACAGTCAGCTAAAATTTGCTTTGACAAACAGCAGACATTTCTAAAAACAAAGATACAATTCCAATTTCTCTATCTATATATGCTACTGGACATTGAGAAGTGAATAATTAATAAGTAAATAATGATTTTAATTTAAATAATTTGAATAATTTTTAGATTTTAATTAATTAAAACTTTCAAAAGGACAGTTAATACAGTATAGAAATATTAGCACAATGAAGTACAGAAATATTATAATATGATAATAGATACGAGAATACGATCATTCCAAACAAGACAAAGTAGAAGAGTAAATCATGTAATTTACTCACTGAAATATTAACATGTAAAACTCAGTATCTCTGGAAAAACAACAACAAAAAAAACAACAAATAAGAAAACAACATGATAAATGATGTTCACTTTCAGCACATGTTCGTACTATAAGATTTCAGATTTTCTTCACATATGCCACTCCAATTAGTGGATAGAATAACTTGTAATAGTCTACTGCGGGATCTACATGGTTAGAAAATCAGTTTTTTTCTAATGTATCCCTTTCCATCTCTGAAAAGATTTATTTTCCAGTCAATGCATTTATTTTAATCATTGCCTTTCAAAGCTGGTATTATTTTCATATTTTGCATCCAAACTTCTAAACAATGATATTTCCAACATAGCAAAGAGCAAAAGAGACAACTAAATTTATAGTGTGAATCAGAGAAGAAAAAGAAAAAGCAGAAGTGCCCAAGTGCTCAAAATTGCCCCAACAGTCTACTTAAGAAAAAAAAAAAAAAAAAAGATAATGCAAAGTCCGGACAAATAATTTGCTTTCTTGTTGTTGTTTCTATTTGTTGCTTTTGTTCTGTTTTGGTTTGTGGTGTTTTGTTTATTTGTTTGTTTGTTTTTTGGGGGGGAGGTGAGGGAACAAGCTTCTTATAAAATTCAATTTGTACAGGCTTACATAGTAAAGAAGCCTAGGATAAAGTATGTCATTTAACTAGTATTGCTCCTTGAGAAGAGAAGTCTAATGATAATGTGTAATCATAATGCAACATAAGCAAGAATGCAATTGGATTTTGCTTATCCATTATGTAAGCCAGTGCATGAACAGTACAACAGTATGTTTGCTGGCAGGTAAATTTCTCATTCAGTGAGGAGATAGCTCTTCCATAAAATCAAACATGGAGCTTAATTGACAGTGAATGTTTAATTCATTTTCATAAAAATCAATAGTAATTCTCAAGGGGATAATGGTGAATTAATTCATTTATCTAGATTTTTAAATCCAATGCATAGCAAACACAAGACATTTAACAAAGGTTAAAGAGTGCTTGATGAGAGGATATCAAGATAGCAACATCATTTTGATTTGTTTTATTTCTTAATATCACGAGGATTTTTTTGTGTTAAATTATCACTATATCATTCCAGAGTGCAACTGGTAGTTCACATCATAATCCTATTACTAAATACTTCTCACTTATGTAATTCAAAGTACATGAATCAGTGTCAAAACAGGAATAAATATCCTACCTTTTTGCTAAATAGAAGTGAAATTAGAATCACAGAACCATGGCAAGTTTAGTGCCTTGACCACTCCACTGAAGAACCTGTTACAGGGCCCAATCACCATCTCAGTGAAGAATCTTTTTCTGTCAATGACACTAGAGAGATTAATGTCTTCCCCTCTGCTTCCCTTGTGAGGAAGCTGCAGGCTGCCACGAGGCCTCTCTTCAGTCTCCTCTTCTTTAGGCTAAACAAACCTAGGGCCCGCAGCTGTTCCTCATATATCTTGTCCTGTAGACCCTTTACCACCTTTGGTGCTCTTTTTCAATAATCTATGAAAACCGTTACAGATGCTGAATCTCAAATGTTAGCAATACTCTAAACAACTTTGAGATCTAAAATACAGTAACCACTTTTACAAGCATGCTGTTAGACTTCTTCTGCCATGAGACCTTCATAGTCTGGAAAAAAGTGAAAAGAATGAAGGATAGGAAAAATAAGTAGGAGCCTAAAAATCAAAGGGCTTTCATACCGATCCATACCGATCCAATGTTATTGATCTATTTTTCTAGTTCTTCCTTTGTTTATTCCACCACATTTATAATTTTGTTGTTGTTGTTGTTGTTTCTTTATCTGTGTGGTTGTTTAGTTTTGGTTTGGTTTGGTTTTGGTGTTTTTTTTTTTTTTTTTTTTTTTTTCCTGCAACCATTGTAGATTTGCTATCTGCTACAAATCACAGAACATAAATTAAAAAATGAAACAAACAAGCAAGTAAGCCAAGATTCCAAATATATATCTCTTGGCATGGATTAAAATAGTTTTTAAACTATGCATTAAATTTAAATACATGATTACCTGCACTTTGTAAAATATTTGCATATGTATGTAGCTTCATCCAAGTAAATACAAATGCTCCAGGTCATAGCTGGAACTTTTTGTTGCTACAGTTGCTGCTGGAATATTATGATTATGACCAAGAGAATATATAATCTTGCTAGGAGTGAACAGTTGAATGCATAGTAGTGAAACTATTAAGAACAAGAAAAGTTCTTTTCCTCTGTCTGTCCAATACAGTGAACTTGGGATAGTTTTGGATTATTTACATTCAGCATTTTGAAATGGATATGATGTCGTTTAGTCAGGTTTATGATAATTGATCCAAACATAATGGCCAGTCAATAAGATAACCAGGAATAGATTGCAAGAGCTTGTCTGAAGGTCTTCTCAAGGTCTGACTTTTGCCATGCAGCTTCTATAATAACATAAGGTAAACAAGGATGTAAATAAATAGAATATTATCTATGTTTTTTGTCTAATTAAAAAATAGATATTTATAGACATTTCTGTGTAGCAAATACAGCTCATTCATCTATGCTCATATATCAAACACCTTGTATTTAAGAAGAACAAAGAGTGTATCTGAAGGTTGTTACAGACAAGTTGGGCATCTAAGGTGTCATTTCTTTTAACTGATTGCACAGGTAACTTTTAGATGTTTTCCTCATATGCCAGTATTTTTGTTCACAATATTTGTCTTTAGTTTATATGTTTTTTACCACAGCAATAAAATGGCAAACGTGCTTTTGTTAGATATTTTTGAATGTTATTTATTTGCTTTATTTATTTTCTTGTCTCAGTGTAAAAAACACCACTTTACAGCTGTTCTAGGTCTGTAGAGAGTGTGGTGATCATGGGAAGACTGAGGGATAGAAAGTTTGAAAACAGTTAATTAGCTCCTCTGCTAAATAATAATAAACAATCAGGATAACACAGTTCCGAATACAGCAGTGGATTATACAAAACGCTTTTCTTAGTTTCTTCTTACTTTTAAGCAAACGAGAAATTAACTCATCTTCATTTTGGCTACTCCTAAAAAAATGTGTTTATTCAATTTGTTGAATCTTTGTAATGATATTAAATTTTAGTTATTATACTGAATCAGAGAATCACAGAATCATAGAATGGCCTGGGTTGAAAAGGTTTAATCCAGTTTCAATCCCCCTACTATACACAGAATTGCCAACCACTAGATCAGGCTGTCCGGAATCACATCCAGCCTGGCCTTGAATGCTTCCAGGGATGGGGCATCCACACCCTCCATGGGCAACCTGGTCCAACTTGCTTCACATACCTCTGAGTGAAAAAATTCCTCCTAATATCTAACCTAAGTCTCTCCTGTGTTAGAATCATAGAATCATAGAATCATAGAATCAAAAGGTTGGAAAGGACCTAGAAGATCATCTAGTCCAACTGTCCTCCCATCACCATTACTACCACAGGCTACTAAAACATATCTCATAGCTCCTCATCCAGATGCCTCTTGACTACTGCCAGAGACAGCAACTCCAGCATCTCCCTGGCAGGCCATTCTAATGCCTGACCTCTGAGAGAAAAAGTTCTGTCTAAATCTCTTCTGGCGCAACCTTTGGCTGTTTCCTCATGTCCTGTTTGTTGCCTAGGAGAAGAGGCCCAACCCCTCCTCACCGCAACCTCCCTTCAGGAAGTTGCAGAGTGCAATGAGGTCACCCCTGAACCTGCACTTTTCCAGACTAAACAATCCCAGCTCCCTCAGCCTCTCCTCATAAGACTTGTGCTCCAGACCCCTCACCAGTTTCATTGTCCTTCTCTGGACACGCTCCAGGGCCTCAATGTCTTTCTTGTAGTGAGGGGCCCAAAACTGAACACAGTACCCAAGGTACAGCATCACCAGTGCTGAGTACAGGGGGATGATCACCTCCCTGCTCTTGCTGGCCACACTATTTCTAATGCAGGCCAGGATGCCGTTGGCCCTCTTGACCACCTGGGCACACTGTCAGCTCATGTTCAGCCGAGCATCAACCAACACCCCCAGGTCCCTTTCTTCTTCACAGTCATCCAGCCACTCATCCCCAAGCCTATAGCGCTGCACAGGGTTATTGTGGCCAAAGTGCAGGACCCAGAACTTGGCCTAATTGAACCACATCCCATTCACCTCAGCCCAGTGATCCAGCTTATCTAGATCCCTCTGAAGGGCCTCCCTACCCTCAGGCAGATCAACTCTACCACCTCCCAGCTTGGTGTCATCTGCAGACTTACTGAGGATACACTCAATTCCTTCATCTAGGTCATCAATAAAGATATTAGACAAGATGAGCCCCAGTACCTGGGGGACACCACTTGTAACAGGTCACTAGCTGGACTCAACTCCATTAACTACTACCTGTTGGACACAGGCCTCCAGCCAGTTCCTTACCCAAAGAAGAGTATACCTGTCCAGGCCACAGGCAGTTTCCCCAAGGACATACTGTGAGAGACCATATCAAAGGCTTTGCTGAAGTCTAGGTAGACTACATCAACAGCCTTTCTCTCATTTACCAGTCTGGTCACCCAGTCGTAGAAGGAGATGAGGTTGGTCAAGCACGACCTGCCTTTCATGAAGCCATGTTTGCTGGGCCTGATCCCCTGGATGCCACACATGTGCCATGTGATCTCACCCAAGATGATTTGTTCCATATCTTTCCCTGGTATTGAGGTCAGGCTGACAGGCCTGTAGTACCCTGGATCCTCCTTATGGCCCTTCTTGTAGTTGGGAGTCACATCAAGAAGCTTCCAATTCTCTGGGACCTCTCCGGATAACCAGAAGCACTGATAGATGGCAGAAAGTGGCTTAGTAATTACCTCCACTAGTTCCCTCCCTCGGATGAAGCCTGCCTGGTCCCATGGACTTGTGACAGTCCAGATGGAGGTGGAGCTCTCTAACTGTCTTCACCTGAATCACCGAGGATGTATTCAGCGTAGCATCCTAGACTTAGTTTAAAACCATTCCCATACTGAAACATCTTCTCCCAGAGGTTTCCACTGGAAGTTCATTATTAGCCACCACATGATAAATCATTTAAGTATGTATACACAACTATGTTATAAGCAGGTACAGCGAAGCACTGTACTTCTTACATCACTTAAAAAAGCATGTGCTTTCATATTACAGAAATCAAGAGTGCTTACATGCACTGTAAAGATTCAGAGTTGACATCCTCACTGCATCAGTCAGTTTCCTTCAGATACTACAGCTACATGAATACAAGCTGGATCTGGAACTAGAAGTAGTACTTTGCCAGCACTGTGCTGTGCCAGAGCTAATTAATCCATTTAGGAGAATATTCTGATGCCAAGACCCAAGCGTAATGCCAAGACCCAAGTGTATATCTCTGTATAATTTTGCACACTTCTTTATATACATTCTAGGCTGTTAGGACATTCTTTACATGGTAGTACATTATGTGATGTAGAAATAATAAAATATACTGGTTTATAATGCAAAACCCAATGAACTTTGATATATTAATACAGCATTTAGTATTTAATCCTACACTATTGTGAAAACAAATTACATCTTCAAAAACTAATTATATGACAACAGAATTTCACAGCCTCTGATATTAAGACGGCTCTAAAACTACTTGAGAGAAAAGTACATTCAGCATAAATCTCCCCCTTTTCAGTTTGAAACCATTTCCCCTTGTGCTATCACAACAGATCCTGCTGAAGAGTTAGTTCCCTTCTTTCTTAAAGCCTGCTTTAGATACTGTAAGGCTACTATCAAGTTTCCCTGGATCCTTATCTACTCCAGACTGAACAGTCCCAGTTCTCTTAGTCTATGTGGTAGGGTATGTTTTCCATTCTTTGGAACTTTTTATGTCCCTCCTCTGGATGTGCTCCAACAGGTCAACGTCTTTCCTGTTCCAAGGACTCCACATCCGGATGCAATACTCCAGGATAGGTCTCATCAATACAAAGTAGAAGGGAAGAATCATTTCCCTTGACATGCAACTGACAGTCTGGCCATGATGATGCAGGTGGCAAAGTAAGTGCTCTTTGGATTACTGGTTGAATATTTAGAGGATGATGTCTAATCAAATGTAATTCTGAATTGAAAAGTTATTGTTCAAGGAAACTGAGAAAACAAGGCAGCTATTCTTGTATATGGCTATTAGTGTCTGAGCTAACTGCTTTCAAGAGATCTCCATTTTGCTTATGTAAGATACAGTTGCACATTCAAACACCATTTACAAAGTTAATAATTTTACATGAATGTCTTAAGCATAAAATTAGCCTTCTTTTATTAATAAGGAATACTCATTTCTCTCTACAGTAGAGCATTCAAAACAAATAATCACTGAACAGACATTTAGAATATACCTTGTATTTTGAATGTTCATTTTGCTATAGGATGGTGAGTTTATATGCTACTGATCCTTCAAGTTATCAGTCCAAAGAAGGGCAACAGGACTGGTAAAGGGCTTGGAGATTATGGCCTACGAGGAGTGACTGAAGGAACTGGGGCTATTTAGTCTGGGGAAAAGGAGGCTGAGGGGAGACCTTATCGCTCTTCCAATATCTGAAAAATGATTACAGCAAGAGCAGGATTGTTCTCTTCTTACTGGTGACAGGTGACAGGGGAAATGGCCTCGAGTTGCATCAGGGGAGGTGTAGGTTGGATATCAGGAAAAAGTTTTTTACTGAAAGGATTATTAAGCATTGGAATAGGCTCCCCAGGGAGGTGGTTGAGTCACCATCCCTGAATGTGTTTAAAAACCACCTGGATGTGGTGCTCAAAGACATGATTTAGCGGAGGGTTGTTAGAGTTAGGGTAGTATGGTTAGGTTGTGGTTGAATTTGATAATCTTTAAGATCTTTTCCAACCTGAGCAATTCTGTGATTCTATGATTCTATTATTCTATGATTCTCTATTTATGTATTATACATACTCTGTGTGCACCTGAAATAAATATGTAGGGCAGGAAAGCAAACGCCACTAATAAACAATGTTTTCAAATACAGTGTAAGTTCTATGCTTATCTCATGTTTAAAGTATGTGCATCTTTTTTACTGATATTAAACATACGTAAGAAACTTTTATTCCTAATGAAAAGAAATAAGTTTGTTGGTACTGCTTTACTTTTGACTTCTTATCATCTCTAAAAACAAAAGAAATCTCTATCTAAATCCTCACAGTAAAGAATACACCTCACTCTTGCAGTCAGATAATGGATAAAAATGTTGAGTAGAGATGACCCTAGAATTGAGCCTGGAGGATCTTCGCTAGTGGCTGGCCACCATCCAGACATAGCCACATTCACTACAACACTTAGAGCTCTATGATCAAATGTGTTTATCAATAGTAGCATAAACCTTTTTATCTCACAGTTGGACAATTTGTCTAGAAGGATGTTGTAAGGTATACTATCAAAGGCTTTAATAAAATTCAGAAAGATGACATCCACCATCTTCTCTTTATCCATTAAGGATAACTTATAGAAAGAGACCAAATTACTAAAGGAAAACTTTCCTATGGTGAACCCATGTTGATTATGTCTATTAATATATTCTTCAAATATTTTTCAATAATCCCTAGGACAATTTTCTCAATAACTTTCCCAGGTTCTGTGATTACAGTAACAAGTCTGTAATTTTCTCTGTCTTCTCTCATGTCTTTTTTGTAGTTGAGTATAATGTTGACTTCTCAAGACTCCAATGAAATTTGATAAGTATTTAAGAGACATCCAATTATAAGACTCTCTAATTCCTTCAGCTCTTTGGGGTTGAATGTTGAGCTGATGCAATTTTTCTCTCATAATTTTGGTGAGCACAAATGGAACGTCACTGCTCCCCCAGCCATGGTCCTTTAACTGTGAAGTCCAAGAAGCCCAAGGTCTGTCTTTACTGTTAAATATTGAGACAAACAAACAAACAACACCCTTCCCTCCCCCCCCCCAAAAAAAAAAATCCTTGATCTTTTTCTTCTCCTTACTTCTTTGCTGTTGATATACTGAAAAAGCCTGTTTTTTGTTTTCTGACCCTAAGGTGGCCAGTATCAACTCAAGTTGTCCTTTGCAATTTTTTTTCTTCCTGTAGATGAAAACTGTAAGTCTATTATCTCTCTGTGAAGCAAGACCTTGCTTTCAGAGGTGATATATTTTCTTTTTCTGTCTTAGGTTCAGGTAGAGTTCTCTGGTGGTCTTCTGCTTTGCTTTCTTGACTTGTTGAACAGTAGGAATGCTCACTCTTGGAATTTTAAAAGGAGCTCCTTACAAAACGGACAGCTGTCTTGGACCTCTAAACCTTCTAGAACCAAACACAGCTAACTTGCTCCCTGAGAAGCTTTAAAATTACTCTCTTAAAAGTTTATGAGGACAACTCTGCTAACCTTTTTTTCTCCATAACAACAAAACTTTGGAACTCTCATTTCATTGTCACTCTGACCAAGACAGCAACCTACCATCACACCAGGCCTTCCTTGTTTTTTAACAGCAGATCCAGGAGGGCTTCTTTCCTAGTTGGCTCACTCATTATCTGTAACAGGAAGTTATCTTCAGCCTACTTTAGGAATTTCCTAGTCTGGCTTGTCATAGCAATGTGATAGTCCCAGATTATGTCTGGAAGCAGAAATCTCCCATAAGGATGAGAACAACTGATGCTAAGATTTTCTCCCTTGCCTGTAGTTCATCTGTGACACATTTGAGGTAGAGAACTGACAGTAAACACTTATGATGATATCTGCTTTGCTATCCATGTCTCTAATCCTCAAGAGATTATCTATCACATCATCACCAACAGGAAGGTTGTATATAGTCTAATCTCTCCATTACATACAGCATGAAATCTCCACCTTGCCTGCCCTGCCTCTCTTCTGAACAGCTAATATCCCTCCATTCCAGTAATCCAGCCATGGGACAGATTCCACCAAGACTCACTAATACCAACAATATCATAACTCTGTGAAAAGACCAAAACTTCTAGCTTGTCCCATCTGTTCCTCAAACTCTTTGTTGGTGTACAAGTAATCAGATGTGTTCCTGAATATAAATCAACCCTTAGAGTGTCTTAGATGTTCACATTAGTTTTTGTGCCCACAAACAGTGCTGCAACATCCCTTTGCATTGGTATTCCTTTAGGAGCACCCCAGTGTTCCCAAATTACCTCGTGTTCCCTAGTTTAAAGATCTTAGTTTAAAGACTCAATCAATCTGTTTAGGTAATGGGCCGAGAAACATTCCCCCATCAATACAGCTGGGTCCCATAGATCTTTTTCCTAAACCCAACATATCTTTCATCTCTAAGGCTTCCATGATTATAAAATCCCAAATCTGGCCAATGCGCCAATCTTGGAGCCAGGTGGTGATGATCTGGGCTTACCTGCTTATTTCCCCTCTCTCTCCATTGCTAGAAAGACTGAGAAAAATGCTGTCTGTCCCTCAGCTGTCTTTCCCAGAGACTTGAAATCTTTTTTGAAAGACTTTAGGCTTCTAGTAGTGATGTTGTTTGTATCCACCTATATGAGGAGAAGTTGTGTCTTGCTGCAGTTGCTGGAGGAGGTGATTCGTGATATACCTGGAGTGAGGGTAAATGTCAGATGAGGTCAAATGTTGTGTGACTTGTTTTATTACAAATTCTAAACAACTGGGAAATGCAGGGAAGATAGGAAATCTAGCTAGAGTAAAGAGAGAAATTCTAACCATCTGGTTATAAAGTGGGGATTGTCACCACCATGGATCCCATCAGTACACAGGAGGCTGCAGGTTGGTGACCAACGGCTTGTTGATCCACAAGGCTGCAGATTGGCGGTAGAGGAGTTCTAACTCTGAACTGTTGGGGTTTTGTCCTCTTTGTTCTGCTTTCCTACACCTCTGATTGCTCACTGCAATGGCATGTCTGTGACACCTTTTCTTATTGGGTCACGTGACAAACATGAGCCTGCCACCTGGCACACTGCTGGGCATGAGTACTAACTGTTACTAACTGTATCTTTTCCAAAATGCCCCCTATAAATTCATCTTGACCTTCTATAAGAAATTGGTAGACAGTAGCAAGAATCTTTTTTTTTTTTTTTTTTCCAGTTGCTCAATCACAAAAGTAGTAGCCATTGACCATAAGAGTTGATCATATGAGTGCCAGTAAAAAAAACCTTTGAGACAAGAATGTTCCGTACAAGTCTCTTGCAAGTGAGAAATAGACTGATGATTTGCCTCTTCTCCCAGGCAATAAGCAGGACATGGGGTAATGGCCGCAAGTTGTATCAGAGGAGGTTTAGGTTGGATATAAGGAAGAACTTTTTCTCTCAGAGAGTGGTCAGGCACTGGAATGGCTGCCCAGAGAGGTGGTGGAGTTGCCAAACCTGGCAGTGTTCAAGAGGTGTCTGGATGACGTGCTGCGTGATATGGTTTAGTGCTTGTGGTGGCAATGGTGATGAGGAGACGGTTGGACTGGATGATCTTATAGGTCGTTTCCAATCTTGTGATTCTTTTCTATGATTGTATCTTGCTCAAAAGCTTCCTAATAGCATTCCTGATCTTAGACCTGAGGAGTCATTTAAACTTCAGTGTGAAGAGGGGCTAGGCTACAAATAGGAGCCTCCATTCCCTTCTCAAGGTAGTCACTTTTAAGTTCAAGTCACTGTTTCTTGATGGTGCTAGTCTTGATTCTGCACTTGATACACCACCTCAGTTAATCTGACACTGGAAGGAGAACACACACATAGATGCCTCTTACCTCTTTTCACAGTTTTTTTTTGTTTTGGTTTGTTTTGGTTTGCTTTTTTTGCCACATCCAAAGATTCTTAACTTTAGACCATACATTTAGATCAAATGTCCTAGTAGAACATTTTTATTCAGTGTTTTAAATTTGTTTTCTATCATTTATTTTCTCCTGTACAATTCAGAAAAATATATATTTTTTTAAATCCTCAAATTTTCTACACAGTATTTTACCTTTCTCAGTTATATTGTGCTTGTATATTTAAAAGACACAGATCCAATTTTTTTTCCCTCTTGCTACACTTTGACTTAACTCTGATGATGATTTCTTCAAGATAAGGAACACAAACCCAAGACCTGGTATGTTATCTAGTGTGGCACATTTAAAACTATATATATATATATATTTCTTTATTTAGTAGTATAAGAAATGTATGGACCAGAGAGACAGGAATTAAATTTGGAAAATATTTTTCTGCAATGTCCACTCTTCATTGCCAAATGTATGTGCTATCACAGTTTATTTCTCTGTAGTAGTTAAATCACCATTAATCAAGAAACTTTGTAGGAACTCATACTGGCATCTCTGCAGTCAACGTCTATTCTTCTTAATTTCCTTCAGCAAGGAACTTCAACAATTTAAAACTGTATGTGAGCAGCACCATCACAATTAATAGTTCTTCAGGACATATTGGCATCCTGAAGAAACACCTTAGACCCTAATTCTATTGTCTCCAACTATTCAGTGACATAGTAGTAATTATATAGGTCAGTGAATGTCTTATATCAATAGACTAGAGAAAATGAGACAGGCTAGTGTGAAAGGAAATAAAAAAGAATACATAAATCAAATACACTTCATCAGTGAACAGATAAAATAGAAACTTTTTTTACAGCTTAAAGCGCATTCAGTATACAGCTTTAATGGCTTATTTATTGACAATAATCAGTTAAGAGATTAAAATCACTGAATCTTAAGAGTTGGAATCTTGGGATTACTGAGTTCAAACCTTTTCTGAAGCAGGTTTCCTACAGCAGGTTGCATAGGTAGACATTCAAATGTGTCTTGATTATCTCCATAGAAGGAGACTCCACAACCTCTCTGACTACCTATTTTGTTTCTCTGTCACTCTCACAGTAAAGAATTTCTTCCTCATGATTGTATGGAATATCCTGTGTTTCAGTTTGTGCCTGTTACCTTTCATTCTGTCTCCCCTCCTGACATGACTCCCACAGTTTAGATAGTTATAAACATTGACAAGATTGCCTCTGAGTCTTCTCTTCCCAAGGCTGAGCAGTGCCATGTTTCCCAGCCTTTCCTCATATGGAAGATGCTCCAGTCCTCTAAAAAAACTAAGGTAGGGAAAAGGTATGTTCTAGATTCTAGATTACCTTGCTTCAATTCCATAATTTCTTTTTAGATTTGAGTTCATTTTTAATTAGAGTTCATTGGGAACAGTTTTCACTTTCCAGAATAAATATAGAGATCTAAAAAGTTAGGCTTCTCAATAAAATGATGAAAAACTTTAAAATTTAAAATGTTTTCACTGAATGTTTTGGAAAGATTTTTTTTCTTTTTCTTTTCTGCCTTTCATTATATTTTATTATTAAAATATTATTTATATTAATATATTTTTAATGTTATTAAATAAAGATACTTTCCTCACATGAGCATATTTTCGCCACTTGTGAGGTACTGATTTGTGATGACTCAAGAAGTTCAAAATTTCTTTTAAAATGGCTTTTGAAATGGAAACAAAAACAGTCTTTCCCTCATAAAGTATTTCAGTTTCTCTAAACGAATATGCATCAGATGTGTGGAGTGGGGGCAAGGGGGAAAGATTATTTCAAAGCAATTATAGACTTTCCAATTTGATGTCCAAAAGCACTGTTAGTCTATGTTTTTGAAGTGTGTGAGTGGATATTTGATGAAGGAGGTCAAAAATTGCATTGTGATTAAGGCATAAGGATACAACTCAGAATTTTAGTAAACACAGTAGTTTTGCCATGAGTGTCTACTGTGATGCTGGGCAGTTTACTTATTCTTTCAGCATTTTACACTTTGAATAAAACTGGCCTACCTTGAAGAGATATTATAGGGTTAAAAGTACTGATGTCAGGCTACTGTGGTGAAGATTCTGCAAGTACTCCCTTAAAAAACAGAGATATATTTTAGGCCAGTCATTCGTAAAACAGAACGCCAGAACTGTACTGAATTTATTTTCCTAAAGCACTTATCCTAACAAAGGTGTACAGAAAAAAAAGCAAGAAATAAAACAAGCAATAGAGAAAACATAAATATGGGAAAGCAAGGAATGAATAAGCATGTTTACAGAATCTCTCATCTTGAAAGGAGAATTAATTTGAAAACTTGATTTCCAGAAAAAAATTACTGACTTGTGTTTTTATTTTAAAGTAAAAAATGGCATGGCAATGGATCATACAGAATAGCCACAGGGTTCATTAATTTCATTATAGAGTGCTCCATTAATGAACAAAATGACCCATTTGTAAATTTTGAATTGGTTCTTTTTTTTTCTGAAAATATTTGGGGAGCTAAATGCAGAAAATTAAAAATGTATATGTTAAATATAGTAAAAATAGTAAATATTACAGTGAAAGTCCTGGAAACTTTTGGTTTTACTGTGGATTTAAAATAGACACACATGTATAGCTGTTACTGTGAGTTTCAGAGACAGTGAAGCAGAGAAAGAGAAAGTGGATTTAGTTTCTCTGTTATGCTCTACTACTTGTACATTAGCTTCTGAAGTTATACATTATGCCAGCAAAAGTCATCATCAAGGACTGGTTGTAGCCCATGGCCACAATACTAGGTGAAGGTATAAACTCCTACATGCTCTGAACTAGTCATGCATTGTTTCTCACATGCAGACTTGATTATTTATTTTACCTACTCCTAACTGTCATCTTTTGTATGTAATATGCAGTGTAATTTGAAATTTAAGGCTTGTTGGTTTAGATTTATCACAGACAAACTTTGATCCCTCTGTCTACTCAAGTCATATTCATCTAGTTCATTTTATGTAGGTCACTTTGTAATGCCTCCTATTTATTTCTGTGGAAATCACAGCAGATATAATGAGTACAGTAACACTATTTGGTGTAGAAAATTCTATCTACAAAACACTATTTTTCAATAGTCACCTCTATTGGATATGCGTTTTCATCAGAAATGAACAAAAGCCTTCACGTCATATTCATAAAAATCTGCCCCAGCAGATGTGATGCATTGTTTCACAGCTGCTGTGAAACAGTACAACAATGTAGTTGCTAGGAAAATGTTGCTTGTGCAGTCCAACTTTCACCATGCTAACATCCACTGTTGGTCTCCAGATATGTTCCACAAGCAATGATGAATGTCAATGGGTGAATTTTTTTTCCACATGGAGAAATTCAATGACACATATTTGTTTCATATGCCCTTCCAGTCAAATGCCATTCTGTCAGACTGCACGTCTGCTGCCACCTGTTACACAGCAACAAAAAGTAACGGAATATTGGTGGGAAGGTTGAGTTTTTACTGCCGTACTGTCACTATCTGCCTGTTACATTGTGGGCCAACATGATAAAGTAGGAGGATTACTTCGGGAGCAGCCCTCATGACTTTCATAAAAATACCTCAGTATCTTTATAAATAAAATTGAAATATTTCCAAGAATTAAAAGAAATGGTAGCTGTTTTTCATTTCTACACATAGGCATTTCTTCATTCTAAAGGGCTGGGATTATCCATGATTTAAACTCAAGATTATAGGAGCTGAGTTGTGAAGAAGTCTGCCCATGAAAACTGAATTTTCCTTTAAGCAGTGTATTGTAGACTAGAACAATGGGTAAACTACAACATTTTACTCATTGTTTTGACACTCTTTTATGACATAGGCAATTTTATTTAAATTTCTGAGATCTACAGACTGAGGTAGATGAGTGAGGTATGAGTTAAAAAGGGTAGAGTTAGCTTTAGCCTATTTTACAAAAAAAAAAAAAAAAAAATAAAAAAAAAAAAAAGGGATGATTTTGTTCTTCTAGTCTTGTAAACTATTTTAAATCCTGTGGAAACAAATACTGCTGAAAATAATATGAGTGGAAATAATATTCCAATTACATTTTATCAACTATTGCAATACGGATCTAGATAAAATAAAAAACATTTCATCAAAAGAATCATGAGATTCTAACCCTTTGGATACCAGTATTTTCCCTAATCATTGGCTTCACTATTCCCAAATTCTACAGGGGAGCAATATGTCAAAAATTCTACAGAGTTAATTACCTTTATTATCAAGAAACTTTTTGCTTTAGAGAGGGCAGATCATAGACATTGTAAAATTTAAGTGATATAAATGGTGACATTTATGACTGTGATTAATGTATTTCATGAGGCAGAAACATTAAATTCATCTCCAAAACTCAGCATTTTTCAGTTTTCATAGATTCCAAAGTGAAATCTGCCATCAAACATTTCAAAAATATTTTGTAATGTTCCAAATATAGCAAATAATCCTTATCTGTAGTGATCAAAACTAGATATACATTTGCTTCCTTTCCCTACTGAAATTATTTATTCAGTGAGGTACACAGACTCATAACCAAGGGCTCTCATACTTAAACTCTCTTCATTAAGCATTGCATTTTATGGCCTAAAACTCTTTTCATCTGGACTTGCGTAAAATAACTGAACATATGTGGCTACGAGAAAAAAATATATTTATATTTATATTTATATTTATATTTATATTTATATTTATATAGATACACATATGATATACAACATTCCCTGTGAGTTCTCAGTTAATACAGTTATTCAATACAAGTTATTCTCTTGTACCAGAAGAAGGAAACCATAATTATAGCCTAATAACAAGTTTTCTCAAAGTTTAATAATTTCCAAAATATATTTTTTAACTTTTTTCTCTCAGTATGTATCCTCTCTGAAACAAACTGTTTTCATACTTGTACTCTGTGTTTTTCTTTCATATCTCCTCAAAGAAACCACATCATCGTAGTGGTAATCAATAGGCCCACAAAGATTTTCACTCTGCAAATATGATTCACTTTAGTTATAGTTTGTCCATGTTAAATTATTTGCATTTCAGTACTGAAAAAAAAAAAAAGATTATAGAATTGTACCTCTATGTATTTTATCATATAGAATTGTATTCAACAAATTCTTGCTCTGCTATAAAAATTAGATATTGAATTTCAAAATTAGTAGATTCAATTTGAATTTAAAATGTGCATTTTACATTAAAAACACATAGTATCACTTTCAAGTTATTGGTGATAAATTGAGGGGAAAAAATAATCAGTTAATTTTCCAATCAACAAGAACAAAGAATGCATGATTTAAAATTTAATTTGATCTTTCCCGTGTCTTAAATACTATAAATTTCTTAACTGTGGTCAAGGTATAAGGTATGAGCTGTATTATGTGGAAAAACCTTACAGGTACCTGAAACTAACAAAGTGCACATAATTTCTTATGGGCAAAACAAGGACAATTTCATTTAATGGATTGTTCTTCCTGAATAGTCTTTTAGACATAGCTATATTTCATTTAGTAATCATAAATATATCCTTCATTCTTCTATGCTTTGACCAGTTTTTCTATCGAAATATTTCATATACCTGAATTTCCAGATTTCAAAATTTCCCCTACTGCCCCATCTACTATCTCAATTACCTGAGGCTACTTTGAAATTAGTGATGTCAGTTAAAGATGGATGTTGATATTTCAATTGTAGTCAGAACAGTAGATGACAAATTCATGTCCTACAATCTAAATTGGCTTTCTATAAAAAGAAATGTAATTCATTGCTGTTAGACTGGAGCATTGGAAATGCTACCTGTGTATCTATATTTGTGAATAAAAACATAGAATGTCAAATTCCTAGACTATCAGAACGATCAGACTGATTTACAACTTTTTTAGACTATTAAACGTGTTTATTATGGTGTTAGCAACAATAGCATCACAGAATCACAGAGTTATTTAGGTTGGAAGGAACCTCTTTGGTCTATTTGGTCTAATTCTCCTGCTCAGTCGGGGATGCGTTGAGTAGGTTGCCCAGGACTATGTCCAGATGGTTTTGGAAGAGTTGCAAGGGGGGAACTTGACAACCTCTCCAGGCAGTCTGTTCTAGTGTTCAGTCACCATACAAATGAAGAAGTGTTTCCTGATGTTTAGATGGAACTTTTTGTGTTCCAGTTTGTGTTTGTTGCCTCATTTCTCAGATAAGACAGAAGCTTCATTATCACTACTAAATAATATAAAAGGTCTATTGAGTATATCATTCTTTTTTCAATACAGAACAAGCTACCAGAACATAAGAGACATTTATGAGCCTGACTGTTGCTCGTCAGTCCCTTGGGCTCCTGCTGTCATGCCTCAATTCTGAGCCCTTGATGGCCACTGGAGCCATCAGTCTTTTCCCCAGCAGAGCCCCAGCAGGCCCGCTCCCCAAATCCCCACAGACCTACCCAATCTCTCTATGGGCCTTGCTGAGCTAGAGCCATACATGGACCCATAATCCCAACCCAAACTTCCCTGTCTCTGTCTCCAGGGTAATGACAGGTGACCCTGGGCCGCTGATTAAAAGCTTGTAATGACAACACTGATCATTCCCAAGTTCTATTTTCCATTCCCATCTTCTACCAGGAAATACACTTAAATATTCAGAAAGGAAGGCCTGTCTCTTGACTACACTAGCGTTCTGTAGAAAAAATTAAAAAGATATAAACTACCTCTAAATAGATTGCCACTCTCATTTCTTTGTATCTATCCTGTCTTTCCAGTAGTGGCATACAATGTTAGGATCTCTTTTACAAGATGAAGAAGACTACATGTATCCAAAGGAGACTGTGTGTATGTGAACTTAAAGGAGACCATGTGTGTGTGCAGATTATCACAGAGTGAAGGGAAATTAAAGTGGACTTTGTTTGCAGATGTGAAGAAATAAATCTGTGCTAGCACCATGCCTGTTTTATTATACTGAACACTGCCACATTTTTTTTACTTGAAATCTTAACAGACAAGGAAGAACAAAGTGTATTTCAAAGAGAGTGCTGCAAGACAGTGCATGTGGAGTGAGAGCTTAGGTTACAGTTAAGAAAAAGTTAATTAATTCAAGATGTGAATTGCATCTCTTCTTTTCTCTCTCTCATATTCTCACCTCTCATTCATTGCTGGCAAAAATGTATAGCTAATGGTGGCGACTGTTGAAAAATAGTGTTTTGTATCTGAGAATTTGCTCTATCAAATAGTGTTATTGTGCTTTTCATTGCAGTTTCTGTGAAAATAAATAGGAGGCATTACTTTTAGAGCGACCTATGTATATGCAGCCCAAGACAATTTCTATTCAATAAATGCAGCCCAGGCAAACCAAAAGATTGGACACCCAAAAGTATTCATTGGCCAATTTCACACGTGTCACAAGGACAACTGTATTAAGGTGAAAAGTTAAACACGGGTGATGGTAGTTAGGTAAGTATCCATATGCCCAGATTTGGCTAGCCCTTATGGCAAAACTAATTTGCCTCAGGGATACTCATTTAGGAGAAAATCCAACCCGATATGGACCAGCATTGCACTGAAAATGTTTTCACAAATAATAAAATCATTGAAATAAGTATTTCAGTAGGCTGGAAACAAATGTTGTCCTTCCACATAAACTCTTTCTTTTCTTACACATACAAGAGAGATTTCCATTTTTTACTTGCTTCAATTTTTTGGTTCCTTATCAGGGATAGAAAGTCAATGAATTTGTACAATTTTATCATTTTTACAAGGTTCTACCAGCATAAGCAGAGGCTTAGATGACAAGTGCATGTGGCTAGTAAACTATTCTTTTATTTCTAGATTTTTTGTATCTTGTCATGTAGGGACATGACGTTTTTAACTATGATAATAAAAATGCATTGAAGAAGAAAAAAAAAAGGGAAGGGAAGGGAAAGGAAGGGAAGGGAAGGGAAGGGAAGGGAAGGGAAGGGAAAAGGAATAACTTCCTTCATATGGAGATAATACTTTGATTGTACTACTAGAGCAGTGATAGTGAAACATTAAAACCAAGCATTTTTTTTGCTGCACAGCTCACCATGGCAGATGATAAGCAATATTTTTGCAATTCAGATTGTGATCATGCAATACAGGAATGACTGTTCCTCTGCAGCTCCTTTGTTAACACTGTCTTTGTTTCTTCCCCACAAACCTTTTCAAAGTTTCACATTAAGACCAAATATATTTCCCTGTTACAAATGTAGTGAGTGCAGATTTGGGCCAATGGCATCCTGGGGTGCATTAAAAAGAGCGTGGCCAGCAGGTCGAGGGAGGTGATCCTCCCCCTCTACTCTGTCCTGGTGAGGCCTCATCTGGAGTACTGCATCCAGTTCTGGACTCCCCAGTGTAAAAAAGACAGAGATCTCTTGGAAAGAGTCCAGTGGAGGGCCACAAAGGTGGTGAAAGGGCCTGGAGCATCTCTCCTATGAAGAAAGGCTGAGTGAACTGGGTCTGTTTAGCCTTGAGAAAAGATGACTGAGAAGGGACCTGACCCAGGTCTATAAATATCTAAGGTGTGGGGAGCAGAGTGTTGAGGCCAGACTCTTTTCAGTAGTGTGTGGAGACAGGACAAGGGGAAATGGCCAGAAACTGCAGCATAGGAAGTTCCACACAAATGTGAACAAGAACTTCTTTTCGGTGAGGTGATGGAGCACCGGAGCAGGCTGCCCAGGAAGGTTATGGAGTCTCCTTCTCTGGAAATATTCAAGACCTGCCTGAACACCTACTTGTGCGACCTGCTGTAGGGAGCCTGCTTTGTCAGGGGAGTTGGACTCGATGATCTCTGGAGGTCCCTTCTAACCCCTACAATTCTGTGATTCTGTGAAAATAAAATGCTCTCCTTGTTAAGCCTTTATCTGAAAGCATAATTATTCTTCTAATTCTCTTTATATTGGTCTGCTAAAAGTCTATTTTTTTTATTTCTGAAATTAGGTAAAATAAATAAAAATTGTATTAAAAAAATGCATTTCACCGTGTCTCACCCCAATTTATAGAAGGTAGAGGAGGTTCTTTTAATATCTGTATAACCAGCGTGAGATTAAGAAACAACAGTTCAAATGTTGGTCTGACCCGTTTATTACAGATCTTAATCAGGGAGGCGGGGAAGGGGAGGACGGACACTATTGTGAATTAAGGTAATAGGGAAGGGAAGGAGGGTAATAGAAAAGATAGGAAAGGAGAAGCAAGGAGTCTTTATAGGAAGCAAGAGAGAGATAGTCACCACCATGGATCCAGCGTGGCTCGTATTTCAGTCCTTAGTCTTCAGTAGTGGTGGGTCATTGGGCGTTGTTGTTCTGTTGATGATGACGACAACAACCATAGCGATGATGGCCCCTTTTTCAGTGGTTTCAAAGTGGTCGAGTAAGCTGTCTTTGGAGTGACAGCTCAAACCCAAAGTGGCTGAGTCAGCTCTCCTTGAAATGCCAGCTTCTGGCTCTGGGATCTCAGCAGAAACTCCTTTGTTCCCATTCCAGGCCTTGGCAGCAGATAAGAGGGAGCAGGGATGCCAGTCTGCATCCTGTTTTACACAGGACACAATGGTATCATTCCCCAATTTTCCCATACCTAGCTAGAGCGGTTTAGTCAGGCCAGATCTTCCGCCAGTAAACACTCCTGAGCACTCCCTTCCAGAGGCAAGCAGCTCTGGAGGAAGGGATTTTCAAATGTTCCCAAAGTGATGCCGATTGTCACACTGTAGCACCCATCACTTGCCTCCTCAACAAATCAATCAGAGTCTTATCACAAGAAATACCTCAGGAAGCAAGCTTTGAGCCAACTCACACACTTAGTGGATATCAAGAATGTTTGTAATCAATCAAAGCAAAATCCATATTATAGTAACAAAGATAAAACTTCTCTATAGCACCTATATATAACCGACTTACATTGATTCTTATTCTCTACTTCTACCAAAAAGTAAACATTTTCATTTCATTAACTCCTGTAAATCATCATCTTCCTCTTTTCATGTCAAAGTAATAGCGTATTTAGCTATCACTTTGTTGGACTTAGATGGGCCACTTTAAGTTCTTCTTATACTTCTTCAACTTCCATCACATTCCTTTGAGCCTACACATCTTTATATGCTTTATTCCTTATTCTTTTAAAATTTTCTCAGGATCTGTCTTTATTTTATTTAATCTGAATCTTCATTTAATTAGCTTTTACCTGCTGTCTCCTGTTCTGTAATTTCAGAGTCTTTGCTTGAACATGTACTGTCTATGCATGTTCTGACAACATAAAGCAAGTCCATGCATATTTTTTTCCTTTTACCTTGATCTTCTTCCATAGAAGTTTTTGGGTTTTTTTTTGACTGGCTTTGTTGGAGGTCTTCATGGTGGTGGATTTTATTGTTGTTTGTTTATTTGTTTTGTAAATTGATGAGTTCTGGAGGTGATAAAAAACTTTATTTTGAAGGTGACAAAGGACTAGAACAAGCTTCCCAGAGAAGTTATGGAGTCTCCTTCTCCAGACAAATTCAAATTATTTCTGGAAACTTTCCTGTGCAATCTACTTGAGGGATGCTGCTTTAACAGTGGGAATGGACTAGATGATCTCCAGGGGTCCCTTCCAACTCCTATGATTCTACGATGCTGTGATTCCATGATTCTTTGATTTTCTTTTTCACATGCTGTCCCAAACTTTGTAAGCTAACTCTGTAACTAGTGTTATATTTAGCAGAGAAAGGAAGGCTTAATAACAGTTTGATCTCTCATCTGTAATTCTTTTCTCATCTTGTTCGCCTGCTGTTTTGACAAGCTTCAGTATTCAGACAAAAGGGCTGTTAAATATCTGCTTCTTATTGTTAATTTTTATTTGCTTTGTTCTTTTGTTTCTCAAGGTTCCATTGTCATTTTTCTTTCACTATATCTCTTTTGATATAAAATATCTCCGAAGTATATTTTTCTTTTGAGGATTATAGCAAACAGTAAACCAACTTGGGTATTGAAAATGACCTAGTATATCAGTTTGAAATGTTTCCAGCTGCAGAAAATATTCATTCTTCTATTCTCTGTACATTTCCGCTCAGAATGTTATCTCTCAGAGAAGGCGCCTTTGATCCACCATCTAGAACGTTTGTTTATTTTGCCAGATGATTTTGCAGATAATTTCAACCTTCAGTATTATTTCTCATTTTTTCCAATGTAGTATCCAATTGGTTAGACATATAAAAACACCTAGCTAACATATTTCTGTCAAAGGTTGGTACTCTTAAATGGTAAACTTTAATCATAGAATCATAGAATCGTTTGAGTCGGAAGGGACCATTAAAGTTCATCTGGTCCAACTCCCCTGCAAAGAACAGAATCACAGAATCACAGAATCACAGAATCACAGAATCACAGAATTGTAGGGGTTGGAAGGGACCTCCAGAGATCATCGAGTCCAACCCCCCTGAGAAAGCAGGCTCCCTACAGCAGGTCGCACAGGTCGGCAGGTCTTGAACATCTCCAGAGAAGGAGACTCCACCACCTCCCTGGGCAGCCTGTTCCAGTGCTCCGTCACCCTCACTGTAAAGAAGTTCTTGCGCACATTTCTGTGGAATTTCCTATGCTGCAGTTTCCGGCCGTTTCCCCTTGTCCTGTCTCCACTCACCACTGAAAAGAGTCTGGCCTCACCATTCAGCCCCCCACACCTTAGATATTTATAGACCTGGATCAGGTTCCTTCTCAGTCTTCTTTTCTCAAGGCTGAACAGACCCAGTTCACTCAGCCTTTCTTCATAGCAGAGATGCTCCAGGCCCTTTCACCATCTTTGTGGCCCTCCACTGGACTCTTTCCAAGAGATCCCTGTCTTTTTTGTACTGGGGAGCCCCAGGGACACTTACAACTCAGTCAGGTTGCTCAGAGACTCATTCAGACTGGCTCTGAATGTCTTCAGGGACAGGGCATCCGTCACCTCTCTGGGCAACCTGTTCAAGTGCTTCACCATCCTAAAAGATACAAACAAAAATCTTGAATTGTCTTCTAGTATTTTTTTTTTTTTTTTCATATGAGTACAGACCATGTTGTCACAGGTATAAATTTTCTCAATGTCCTTGTCTATTTCCTCATGAACTATGAAGGACTATAGCATAGACTGTGTTAACTGAATGATTCAGCCTCATGTACAGACATTTCTTCAAAACGGTGAGTATTGACACTGCAACTGCTTAACTAGCTTACATATCAACTCTCTGGCAAAACTGCATCCCTAGCAATTCATTAATACAAAAAAATGGTACTAAAGAATTAGTCTTCCAGCTGAATTTAACTTGGATATATAAGGCCTAGGAATGCTTCTGTAGAAGTTCTAATTTAAATGTAAAGGCCATGTAGAATCATAAAATATCATAAATTGGAAGGAACCTAAAAGGATAATAGAGTCCAACTCATGGCTCTACACAGTACCATTCAAAAATTAAACCATATGTCTGAGAGCATTGTCCAAATACTTCTTGAACTCCAGCAGGTTTGGTGCCATGATTTGTGGATCCTGTTCCCAAGAATGACCACCCTTTACTTCCCTGTTTGAGGAAACTGTAGACCACAATAAAGACTCCTCTCACTCTCCCCTTCTCAAGGCTGGAGAAACCATTGATTTGAGGTACTCCTCACAAATCATCCCATCTAGACCCTTCACAACCATCCTAATCTTTCTTTGGATGCTCTGAAATATTTTTGTATCTTCCTTTGTAGTGACACTGGAAACTGTACACAGTACTAAAGATGAGGCCACAGTCCCCCTCCATAGCTGGCTAATAGACCTGTGACTATCACAACATAGGCGTACTTTGGATCTTTTGGTTAACAAGGCACACTGCTGACTCCTATTCAACTTGCCATCAACCAGAATCCCTAGATCTCTTTCCATGGGACTGCACTACAGCCCCCTGTCCTCCAGACTGTACATATATCCAGAGTTGCTGCATTCTCAGTGCAGAATCCACCATTTGCCCTTCACAGAATAACTGAGGTTGGAAAAGACCTTCAAGATCATCCAGTCCAACCATCCACCTATCACCAACAGTTCTCACTAAACCATATCCATCAACACAAAATCCAAACGTTCCTTGAACACCTCCAGAGTCAGTGACTCCACTACCTCCCTGGGCAGCCCATTCCAGTGCCTGACCACTCTTTCAGAAAAGTAGTATTTTCTAACATCCATCCTAAAATCTCCCCTAGCGCAGCTTGAAGCCATTCCCTCTAGTTCTATCACTAGTTACGCAAGAGAAGAGGCCAACCCCCAGCTTACTACAGCCTCCCTTCAGGTAGTTATAGAAAGCAATAAGGTGTCCACTGAGCTTCCTCTTCTCCAGACTGATCAATCCCAGCTCCTTCAGCTGCTCCTCATAAGGCCTGTGCTCCAGACCCCTCACCAGCTCTTGTTAAGCTTCATGTTGTTGGTCATGTCTCAGTCAGCTCTTTGAGTACCCTGGGATGAATCTCATTATGTCCCATAAATTTATAGGCATCCAGCTTGAGAAGAAAATCACATAAAAATTTGGAACTGACTAGGAGTTTGTCTTTCTTGCAGCTATGGTCATCTAGCTGAGGGCCCTTCATTTATGCTGAAGATAGAGGCAAAAAAGGCATTAAACTTCTCTCTTTTGTCTATACCTCTACTTGTGAGATGACAGTCTCTGCTAAGTGATGGACCAGTGCTATCTCTCCTTCTTTGTCTGTTAACATATTTTTAAAAGCCTTCTTCATTGAATTTGGCTACATTAATTTGTTTCTTACAATTGTGAACAGCATAATTCCATCCACCGTGCCATACTGTCTGACCTCGCTTCTACTGATCGTACTTTTTCTGCTTAACCTCTAGAACAGCTCTGTTCAGCCAAGCCAACATTCTGCACAATATGCTTAACTCTGAAAGGTCTCTTGTCTCTGGTGGACAAACCAATACAATAAGTTCAGCCTATGGCTTAGTCAAATAACTCAGGACTCTGGTTATGAATTTGCTACAAAATCAAGTGTTTGTAAACATATCAGTGTTGAATTAATCTTATATATATTTACGCAATTACAACATGACCACAAATATCTTTATATATATATATATATATTTAACATTTCAAGTAAAATCAAGAAGTATTTAATTAGGTCAATTAAAAGAATAAAACTGTTTTTATTTTATATAGATTCTAAGCAGTAAGAAGACATCCTAAATTATATCATTTATAAAGTTATTATCCAATATCCAATTAGTCATATAACAAAGATTTAAGTAGAAGAACAGCAACATATATTGGTCCAGGATTACTGATATTTAGAAGTGCATTTGATATATTGTTACCAATATTGCTTTAATCTTTCCATTGAGTTTCAACAATTATTTTTAAAAAAGAGGCAGGATGGCAAGATTTCAGTATTGATTATATTATCTCTTTTTTTTTTTTTCCTCATCAACTTATAAGTGCAATAATTACTCAATTAAAATAATTTCCTAATGATTAAGGTGATTGGCTAGATTTGATAAGCTTTTTCAAATAAGATTTGATTGCCAGCTCATCTTCAAGAAATGCTCTTAATTTTTTTATTTTTAGTAAATATTTAGGAACATCTTTGATGTTGGCCTAAAATTGACTTGACTACATGAACAAGCACATTCACATGAGCAGGAGTCTTATAAATTCAAGAGGAAAACAAAGGAAAAACACCCCACAAATAAAATAAAATAAAATAAAAAAATAAAAAAAATAAAAATCCCGGAGAGGCTCTTCATCATCGCACTTAACCAGTGGCCAATATTTCCTGCCTGTTTGAAAACCTTATCTGTCCCAAGGCAATATTTATAAATATACTATGAGGAAATGATAATCTTCTTCTCAAATAAGTAGTTTTCTATTTAACAAGAACCATAATTAACATTGAACTGGTAGCATAGAAAGGCTAGAAATTACTGCATTTTCTGGAAAATAAGTCATTCACATGGAATCTAGATCAAAGTTTCAAAGATGAATCAAAGAGAAGTTGATATATTTCCTGACAGCTGACATTAATGGGAGCTAGTACTGAGATCAAAGGAAGGCTCCAAAGGATGCAATACTGCTCTTAATCTACTACTACTGCTACTACTACTGCTACTCTGTCTGAAATGTATGTATGAGAATACTGTTTTGTATTTATAGATTAATAGTAATCATTTCAGAGGAGAAACAGTGACTCTAAACCTTACCTGGCACAACTGGATGGCATTTCCGCTTGTCTTGTCACTTGCTGCTTGGGAGAAGAGACCAATCCCCGCCTCATTATAGCCTCCATGAGGTTGTAGATGATGCATGTGCATACGTTTTATTACAAATAACAGATATTTTGAATTTTGCTACTTTTGATTATTCAATTTGTATAGCATTTGCCAAGAAACTATTTGCATCTGGAAAGAAGAAATAACATAATTCCTCATTCTATTTGGTTCCAGGGATAGGTAACAACAAACAATGGAACAGGAAATTGCCAAACAAATATTCTTCTTGGAAGGAGGTGCCGATTGCGTTCTGCTTGATCTGCCTTTTAACTGATCAGATACACTGTTGAAAGGCTGAGTTAGACTGAACAGGGGAGTGTGGTAGCTCACACTCAGCTCACATGCCATGCTTCCCTTCCCATGGTAACCACGGTAGAAGAAAATCATCATTAGTCAGGATTCCACTCAGTATATAATCATGACTCAGTAATTCACAACAGAAATAAACCGAACACAAACACATATACAAATTCTTGTCAGATCTTTTCTTCCTCAGTATGGATAGTTCATTGTCATGATTTCAGCTAGGACAGAGTTCATCTGGGACCCCAGTACAGTAAGGATACAGAGCTGTTGGCATGGATACAGAGGAGGGCCATGAAGATGATCAAAGGCTGAAGCATCTCTCCTATGAAAAAAGGTAGAGTGAGTTGGGTCTGTTTACCTTGGAGAAGATAAGACTTCAGGGAGACCTTCAAGAACTTGAAAGGATTTTAAAAGCAGGAAGGAGACCAATTTTTTAAGTTAAGTTAGATGTTAGGAAAAAAAATGTTTACTCAGTGTGGTGAGGTGCTGGAACAGGTTACCCAGAGAGGTTATAAATGCTCCATCCCTGGAGGCACTCAAAGCCAGGTTGGATGAGGCCCTGGGCAGCCTGATCTACAGCATGGCAGAGAGGTTGAATCTAAATGATTTTTAAGATCTCCTTCAACCTAAGCAATCTAAGATTCTATAAATTTCTATGATAGTTGTTACCACAGTGGCAGGTATGGTGCTGTGGTTTGAATTTTGGATGAGAATAACTTTTGATAACACAAAGATGTTTTGTCTGCTCCTGATCAGTTCTTCTCAGTGGCCTCTCATGCTGTCCTGTCAGCAAGGAGGTTTTGGGTGCACAGGAAGATAGGAAGGGACAAAATCAGGACACTTGACCTAAGCTGGCCTAAGAAATAATTCATATCATATGACATCATGTTGAAAAATAAAACTAGGGGAGTAGCTGACCATAGGGAGCTGCTGATGCTTGGCATCTGGCTGGGCATTGGTCAGCAGCTGCTAAGCAACTACGTGACACACCACTTGATTTGTATATTCTTTTATCATTGTTGTTTTCATTTTCCTTTCTTTTTCCATCCTATTAAACTGTCTCTATCTCAGTCCATGAGTTTTACCTCTCTCACAGTTCTCTCCTTCGCTCCACTGTGGGGAAGTGAGTGAATAGTTATGTGGTGCTAAGCTGCCTGATGGTTTAAATGGCATGGCAGCTCACTGGAACAAATAAGTACAGGTATAAAAATGTATTTTCAGGTATACAAATGTATTTTCCACCTTTTCAAATTAAATATTTATGGTAATAAGGTGAAAGTTTAAGCATTAACATGAGTGCTAACATAAGCAATATTTTGCAGAGATAAAGTTACAGATATGCATTCTGGTATGTGAAATTTCCTAAGGTATAAATCACAGAGAAAAAGTTGAAACTAATTTTGCTAAATGTACACATTGAGACTGTAAGATACCTGTACCTGAGCTTTAGGCTTCCTAATAGTCAAAGGAGAGAAACAGGCACTTCTAGGTCACAATTTCTCATATGCTAAAAAAGGCATCTAAAGTAGGTCAGATGAACTGCTCCAAGAATGGCTATTATTCTCTACCAACTATAAAGGGAGACCTGGTTGATTAATTCACATTCTGTGTAGATGTTTAAGAAAGAGATGATGAATACCATTCAGGGAATCCAGATTGACTATTAAAAGACCAGAAAACAAAAATGAGAACACTTGTTTTCCTGATATGTAGAAATGAGAAAGTTAGGCACAAGTCAACACTGACTTTTGGTTCCAAAGTAATTTAGGAATTTCAGATCATTTTAATTTTGCTTATTTCTGTTTTCCTATTACATACTACAAATTTCATAACACTAATTTTAATCTTATGATCATATTCTCTTTCTTTATAAACAAAGCCTTCCCCAACCTTAGCAGATTTTTATGAATATAAACTTAACAAACCAAAGCAATTCTCTTTTTCATGTATTAAGAAAGTGCTGTGCTACCAATAGCTTGGGAAACATAGCATTAAAGACTGATCTGCCATCAGGCTTACCATCATAACTTGATTTCAGCGAAAGTGCTCCATGAACACTTTATCAGGTGAACAGAACTTCAAATCAAGAAAAAGTATCTCGATTCTTCACTTTTTGTGTACGAATAATGGTATTCAAATGTAACTCTCTGTAGCTGTGACTCTTTAAATACTGAAAAGACTAGTTCATTAAAGAAATAATATTTTCAAATGTGAAAATTAGAAGATAATGGAAGATTTTCAATTAAAAAAATTTTGAAGTAGATATAACACTGTTATAGGTTTAGCATACTAGCCAGGCCTTTATATATGTATATATTTTACACTTCTTCTAATAAGCCAATTGGTATGTTTTCAATGCCAGTGAAAAATTTCTGATCTAAAAGGTTTTTCTTACTCTGGAACTGTTTATCATTATCAAGAAAGTATTCCAGTTCATTTAATCACTGTCAGTGTGTGTATTTAATGATCATCTTAAAAACATAATCTAAACAAAAATAAATTAATAATAAAATTAGTAATAAATAATAAAACTGTAATATATTTTTTAAATTATTGCTGGAGATAAACCAAAATATTAATTTTGAATAATAGATGTTATTATCCAGACTCTGATAGCTCAAAGAAAAGAATAAGCATAAGTATTACAGAAGAAATATTAATAGGATTTAAAGCCCACTAAACTGGTAGGAATTTTCCCATTGATTTATTTGTAGTTTTGATCAGATCCTAAAGCAGTGAAATATATCAAATTACTTTGAGTTGCTCAGAGTTTGGTAATAAAACAAATTTTAAGATACGATATTTCGAAACAAACAAACAAACAAAAACCTCCAGACATTGCAACCTTGAAACCTTCTCCCAGTTTTGTTTTCACGCGTACTGATGCTCATAGCAAGCAAGATACATACAAATAGCAATAATGAGACTCATGTGACTAACATTTATCATTATCAAAAAAATCTTTAAACTATCTGAAAATCAAGGACACTTACTGGAGACAGACATACAATCACTTGAACACACAGTTAAACATGTAGGAGCATATAGGAACATATACATGGAAGAATTGGCACCCAAGCAAATTTTATCATAGCTTAAAGTAAATGAAATAACACAAGGATATGTTCTATCCTACTAGAATGGTGTTTTAATGGAGCTAGACGATGCAATTTGTGCCTGAGGATCTAAGGTGTAGATATCTCTCAGATTTCAAAGCCATCTGAGCTTCTGTTGAAGGACTGTGTAGGGTAGAGAGAATTAAATGTGGAGCAACTAATTTATCATAGGATAAATTCTTCCAGTCTTCAGAGATGTTCTGAATGTGAATATGAGTTGTTCTGAACCTCAGAAAGACGTATGTATTTTCCCTGGAAAGCTAACTTCAGATCAAAAGAAAATAAAGGGGAAAAAATGATTAGTTACTCTATATCAAGTAAAAGTTTAAACTGTTTAAACTAACTACTTACTAAACTGCTCAAAAGTTCTGGTAATCATAAAGACTGCTGGCGTAGTCAGCAGGATACCCGCTGTGAGAATATTGTCCTTCCAGATATGGTTTGAAACTTTTTTCTGTGTGCACCTTCTGGAGTTGCAAGGAGCGATATTTTTGAAAATTTAGATGTGAGTCCTTCTCCAGGAAGACCGCACCATATTCTGAATCCTTACCTTTTATGCGTGTACCTCTCGGGGATGTATTTTGACTATTTGCATATTGTTTAATATGCATGTGCCTCCTTGGGAAGACCTCTCTACAGTTATGTTGTAACTGAAATGCTAAACTTGGACCTTTTATTTGTGTACCTCTTGTGGACGTATTTTGAATACTTGTATTTTGTTTAATACGTATGTGCCTCCTCGGGAAGACCTCTCTGTGGTTATCTGGTAACTGAAGTGCGAAACTTGAACTTTGTGTGTGTGTGTGTGTGTGTGTGTGCGCGCGCCTCTTGGGGAAGTGAGGAAGTAATATTTTGTGACTTAAACGTGTGTGCCTCTCCAAGAAGTTTTATTTACTCTATTGAAACCTAGAAAGTGTTGCTTTAGCTTCACATTTTTTGTTCTCCCCCAAAGAAAGGGAGGAGTGGCTTGAGCTGTGTGCACCTCCTGGAGTTGCAAGGAGTGAACTGTAACTTAGGTGTGGTGTTTGCAGGTTTTTTTTTAGCCTTTTGTCTTTGTGTGCTCCCCTCAACAAAAGGGAGGCGTGATTGGAGCATTTGCATTTGTTTAGGTGTGGTGTATCTCCCTGCTAAGGAGTAACTGAATTTTTGAATATGTGTACCTCCTCCTCTCTTAGTGTAGATCTTTCATTGTGTTAAGAAATGAGTAACAGTATTGCCAGTGTCAAAAGTGAAGATGTATTATTTGATCTTTTAGAAAAACATGGTGCTCGACCCTCTTTATCAAGTAAGGATTGGGCACCACAGAACTGGTATAACTTGCAGTGTTTCGGACCGTATTAGTATCCTGCAAAAGAATGCTCGTACTCGAGCTGGAAAAGGAAAGTTGTTTGTTTGTGCCGTGCTCAGGGCTGTTTCAAAAGCTGTCGTGGAGTTCTGAAATGAAAAGCATTCGGCAGAACTCCAAACCATAGAAGCACTACAGGAATCAGTTAGAGTTACAGAAGAATTCGTAAAAACTCTGCAGAATCAAATAGTTAATCTCGAGGAACAATTAGAAAGAGAGAAAAGTAATTTGGCCTTGTTGCAGATGGCTTTCAAGGAACTGTTAACATCTAAGGATACTAGCGATACCGTCACCCATAGTTTGCCTCAAGAAAAAAACTTTTCCTCAGGAGGAACTACAAGAAATAAAGAAAAGACTAGACAAATTAGAAGCCCCAATAGCCCCATTGCGTCCCTTGATAAAACCCGAATATACCTTTGATAACAGTGAGGATCTAGATCTTCAAATGAATGTTAAGGAAATTCTGTTCTTGGCCACTGAGCTAGCAAAATTGAAAAGGGACTTTAGCCGCTCTCCAAAGGAATCAGAAACAGAAAATGTACAGAGGGTTAGTCTCACTGGTGGCGACCAGATTCGGTTAACAGAAAAGGATGCAGAAGGTTATTGGGGAGCAGGAGTATTTTTAACTACCGGTAAAAATCGTGCTCCCTGGTCCTTAACACAAAGGGCTGCCTATTGGGCAGGTGGTCTCAACCCTTTAGAACAGGAAGACTCTCTTGCCATTACTGTAACAACTGACCAATTAGTAGAGAGCATTGAAAAGGCTGCTTGTCTCCAACTGATGTATGATAGAATCACAGAATCACAGAATTGTAGGGGTTGGAAGGGACCTCCATAGATCATCGAGTCCAACCCCCCTGAGAAAGCAGGCTCCCTACAGCAGGTCGCACAGGTCGGCATCCAGGCAGGTCTTGAACATCTCCAGAGAAGGAGACTCCACCACCTCCCTGGGCAGCCTGTTCCAGTGCTCCGTCACCCTCACCATAAAGAAGTTCTTGTGCACATTTGTGCGGAACTTCCTATGCTGCAGTTTCTGGCCGTTTCCCCTTGTCCTGTCTCCACTCACCACTGAAAAGAGTCCAGCCTCGCCGTTCTGCCCCCTACACCTTAGATATTTATAGACCTGGATCAGGTCCCCTCTCAGTCTTCTATTCTCAAGGCTGAACAGACCCAGTTCACTCAGCCTTTCTTCATAGGAGAGATGCTCCAGGCCCTTCACCATCTTTGTGGCCCTCCGCTGGACTCTTTCCAAGAGATCCTTGTCTTTTTTATACTGGGGAGCCCAGAAAGCTGCAGCCACATCATGAATCACCCATGATGATGCCCGTTGATCCTGAGAGAATGACCCCTTTAATTATAGGGCTTCCGGAATCACTGAAATCCATAGGCATACGATTACAAGCAAGGATACAAGCTATGTCAAAGGGAGAAAGAACCTGGGCAGTGTTAGAAGAAACTATAATCCCCAACCATCTGCAGTCAGGATGCAAAGTATGGACGTGGGGATAGGTAGTCCAAGAGTTAATTAACTTTGGAAGAAAATATGGGCCGGTGGTTTCTTTTCCCAGTAAATCTGAGCCAAGAGGTGTAAGGTTTGCAGCAGCCAGTCTTGCCCCCAGGCCACCTAGCCCAAAGCTCAGTGGGTCTGAAAGGTCCTCATTGCCAGTAAAAACCGGTAGGCAGAATATCTTCCATAAATGTAATGGACTTTGGACTGTGGTCTGGAAAAAGGGTATTCCACGAAATTTGATGGATGGATTGACAACAGATAGGTTAGAGAAATTAGTTAAATGGTGGCCAGAACAAAAGCTCCAGAATCTTGAGGAGAGCAAAACCCCAGGTCCTAGGGCCTCTCCCAGGCAACCTGAACGGCTATCCAAGCCATTAGAAAACTGATGTCTACACCCCTCCCAAGTGAGCGGGGTGGGGGTGGTGAAGGGTGGATGCATTGGAAAGATGACAACAAAGGGAAACACTTATCTCCCGGGCCAGCCTGTGTTGATTGGCTCAGCTAACCTGAGGCTGGTTTCCCTAACCTTAATGGGATAACTTAACAAATATCCTCGGAAGGCCAAAGACACCCCGAAGAAGGAATATAAAATTAACACTTGCTGGATTGTTCCCAATATATATATTTCATTCCTTGCCCCCTTCCCTCCTCTACTCTAAGGCTTTCTATCCTTTTCTCACCATCATGGATCATCTGTGTCCCATTTTAAAGCAACCTTTGAGTCACGGGGTGGTGTAAGAGATTATTCTGTTACCATCTGTAATTCAAAGCTTGCTGGGGACACAGATGGACTTGTTCAAGTCCAGACAAGTCCCGAGCAAGGATTGTGAAATCCTTTGTCTGAAGGACGCAGATGAACAAGTCCAGGCAAACCCTGGGCAAAGGTTGTGAAATCCTTTGTCTGGGGGACACAGATGGACAAGTCCAGGGGCAACGAGAGAGAGATGAACTGCAGCTAAATAGCTGAGAAGTGCTCCTTTGTGTGGACTTATCTCAGGATGATGGCCATCTCAGGGGGTACTTAATGACTCTTGCTCAAGGCCCATCCTTGTCATGTAGGCAGGAGAACAAGGAGGATAAAAGAGGAATCGAAAACCGTGAGGGCAGGATTCCTGACTATCAATTCCTTATGAAGTGATACCTGCATGCTGACAGACTCTCCTGGGCCTGCTACCTGAGCGCTGCTGCCTCCTCAGAGATTGGCTCTGCGACTGCCTCCGTTACCTGCTTGCTGCCCAAGGCCGGCCACGCTGCTTCTCCCCGCCCCCTGCTGCGTCTGCCTCAGACCTTCAAACGTCATGACACGGGACCACTGCTGGATCCTGGTGGTGACTATCCCCACTTTACACAATTCTTGTATCTTTCGTATCTTTTCTATCGCCCTCCTTCACTTCCCTGTCTCCCTGATTTTGTAATAAACTGGTTGGACCAACATATGAACCGTTGTTTCTTAATCTCATGCTGGGTATACAAATAATAAAAGAACCTCATCTCCCTCCTATAAATTGGAGCAGGACAACTACTAAGGAAAATTGAGCATATTTACACTATGCAACAGATACTGTTGAACTACTGTACTTGACAAATAAACTTCAAGTCCATTGCTTTGTTCAAAACATTTTAGTGCAATATTATCCTTGCGTGTATTTCCTTACTCAGCACTGATATAGGCACACTTGGAGTACTGTATAGAGTTCTTCCCCCCCCAGAACAAGAGGGATATGAATGCATTGGAGACAGTCCAGCAAAGAGCCACTAAGATAATTAGGAACTGTAGCATCTTTTCTATGACGAAAAGCTGAGAGAGATGGGACTGTAGTCTAGAGAAAATAAATTTGAGGGGAGTCTCATAAATACAGGTGTGCCTAAAAGGAATATACAGAGGGATGGGACCAGGCTCTTTTGTGATGCATATTGACAGAACAAGAAGCAATGGGCACAAACTTAAGTGCAGAAGTCTGTGTCTGAACATAAGAAACACGTTCTTTTTTTCCACAGTGGTTCTGGAGCACTGGTAAACGTTGCCCAGAGAGGCTATGAAACCTCCCTCCTTGGAGACATTTAAAAAACATGGGCCTGGGCAACCTGCTCTTAGTGTCCCAGCTTGTGAGAATCCTGTGTTTTTTGGCTCAAAGCTTGCTTCCTGAGGTATTCTTGTGATAAGACTCTGAGTGATTTGTTGAGGAGGCAACTAATGGGTGCTAACTGTGTGACAATCGATATCGCTTTGGGAACATTTGAAAGAGCTCCTTGCTCTGTAGAAGAGCGGATGAGAGTAGTCAGGACTGTTTACTGGCGGAAGATCTGGTCTGTGACTAAACAGCTCCAGCTACTTGTGGGGAAAATTGGGGAACGATACCATCGTGTTCTTTGAGAAACAGGATGCAGATGGGCATCCCTGCTCCCTCTTATCTGCTGGCAAGGCCCGGAAGATGGGAACAAAGGAGTTTCTGCTGAGATCCCAGAGCCAGAAGCTGCCACTAAAAGGACAACTGACTCGACCACTCTGAAACTATTGAAAAGGGGCCATCATCACCATGGTCGTCATCATCCTTCATCACTGTCGTCAATAGAACAACTCTGCCTGACGACCCACCACTACTGAAGATCAAAGACTGAACTATGAACCTCGCCGGATCCATGGTGGTGACTATGTCCCTCTTGCTGCCTATAAAGACTCCTTGCTTCTTTTCTATCTTTTCTATCACCTTCCTTCCCTTCTCCATTACCCTAATTCATAAGAGTGTCCATCTTCCCCTTCCCCATTTCCCCGGATGAAGATTTGTAATAAACTGGTCGGACCAACATTTGAACCGTTGTGTCTTAATCTCACGCCGGGTATGTAGATAATAAAAGAACCTCCTCTCCCTCCTGTAAATTGGAGCGAGACACAGCTTGAGTAGTGTCATGGTTCTATGTTTTTGTTTTTGTTTTTGTTTTTTTTGTTTCTGGGTATCAGTATTCCACACCAAAACATCATGTAGTGTACGGGGCATTAAAGTGTCACTGCCCCAATCCCAGGTACCTATCCCTGTACATTACAGAAGTCACGGGATCTGGCCCTTCCGGGTGGGGGGGTCGCTCTCTTGCTACCTTGCAGTGTGTGCTGGAGGGTGCTTTCCTAGCCGTTCCAAGCTTTTCAGGTTTGAATCGGTCCCAGGAACTCTCTCTCTCATGTTGTCTGATTTATTCATCTCAATTTCAATTAAATTGTATATATTGTGTTATCTTGTATTCCGATATTATAGTAAAATAAGTTTTCCTCCACAGATTGTTGCTGCTTTTCTTTTCCTCCCTTCCTTCCTTCCCATTTTTTGTGGGACTGGGGTAGGGGGGGAAGGCAGAGGCCTGTCGCCCCTGTCACGGACATAGATTGATCTGGTCAACTCCGTGACAAGTAGGAAGTTGGGTAAGATGACCTCCAGAAGTCCTTTCCCACTTCACCCATTGTGTAAACTATGTGGAAGTGAATTTCCAAATATAGACAACATTAAAGTACCATTTAAATTTTACTTAGGACTGTGTCACCACTTAGCTGTTTGAATGTTTCAAACACAATCATGAGTATTTCAATTTCCTACCTCTCACATTAGAATTTGCTATTTTTTCTGTGATTCTATGATATCAGAACTTATAGCATAATGTAGTAATATGCTGAACCAATTGTGACTTGAATGTATCTTGCAAAACTAGTTTATTTTTTAATCAAATGCAGATCATCCAGACCACAGATTTACGTATAATTATTTTAATATGACACAGCACACCCACAGAGAAAGTAACAGAATGTGATTGGATAGTGTTAGCTAGACAGCAGATTGTTACTTTTAGGTGTTATTAAAAGAACTGAAGAAGCAGTTGGCAGACTTATCATATCATCTGTCTGCGTGTCTGTTTCTTCTTTTCTCCTTCTGTTTAACAAAAGTCTCAGTAGAGTCTAGCATAGTAGTCGTTGGAAGTAGTGTCTTCTGTCCAACAAAAGTATTTTTCTGTCATACAAATTTGCATTCCCTATCTGACTTCATCTCAAGTGTCCGTCCTATCCTATAGTCAATAGAATAAATTCAAGTATAATCCCAACAGATCTAAAAATTTGCAGTCCATAGCTATTAATATCTATTCTAACTCACTCTTCAGAAATTTCTGATCTGTAAGAGAAAAAAGTTACCGGGTCCTCATATTCAAGATGTTATAAGATATTTTCTTCATGTGATGGAGATGGAATTCAAAGTTTCTTGTAATCTTATGGAAGAGCTGTACTGAGAAAATGTTGATGGTGTACTTTCCACAGCCTAATCTGTGCTCAGTAAAAAGCACAAAATAGTGATGATATAGTGGCAAGAATTCTCCCTTCCTAGATATCTCTGTATCTCAACTTAAATCTATGTCCATGAGGAAATGAAGTGAATGTATGACAAGGCTAGATTAGAAAACAGGTTCAGAAGCAAATTTGATTAACACTTATAAGGCTTAATTTTTGAGTGGTTGGTCTGATCTCTGTTTAAAAATGTCCTTTGCAAAAGCTTTGACCTATAAGGGTTTACAATGTAAATAAATATAAAAGTCAGAACATCCTGTTCTTGAGTAAGATTTTCATTTTCTTTCTGTTGGCATTCCTTTGGAGGAGGATTCCAGTCTCAGAAAATTGATGTATCAATTGTTATATCCTCACTTTATAGGATGAGTGTGTATTGATAGTAGAGATTAAGGAAAAACAAAAAAACAAAAACAAAAACAAAAACAAAATTGACTGATCGGTAGAAAACATCTATGATAAGGCACAGTAAAAATCCTTTTTTTTTCTTCCCCTGTTGAATGTCAGGGAAAAATTTCATAACCATTGCAAAACATAGAAATTTGCTTTATTTTCTTTTTCCTTTGATTTTTTTTCCTTAGCCTTCTATTGCTGCTCCATATAGTATATTTTAGAAAGAATGAAAATATATAACATTTTCTGAAAGATAACAAGAATCCCTAGCACGCTTAAGCAAAATTCTTAGTTACAGAGATACCGAGGTTAACCAATAATTTGAATGAAAATAAGATACCAGCTACTGGGGAAAGTAGGAAATATGAAAACATCTCAAAGGAGGCAGAGAATGAATCTATATTTTGAACAAGAAATGAGTAAAGCGTATGCTCATATCTGTAAACTACCCTGTTCAAAGACTATTGAAAACTTCCCTTTCTTTCTTTAAACATGTCCAGCTCATCTCCACAGGACATGATTTAATACTAGTATATATGTTTTCTCCATTCTCATCCCTGTGGACTGAAATATCACCCTATGCATTCAGAGACACAATTGCATTTTCTGTTTTGGTCAATCACACCACATATGTTATCGAAAGTGCAAAGAATGTGCATCAGTGATAGAACATTTAAATTCACCAAATTTATGGAATAATGAAGACAGTATGTCCATCCAAGGGAATAATTACTTCACAGGGAGCCTGTGCATCTCAAACTGGTTGATTCCTTGGACTTTAAATTGGCCACTGTTCCTGTTTTTTAAAGCCAGCAAACGGTAGTGCTGTCAGAAAGACTGCCTGCCAGAAAAGGGCATTTTCAAAGTCACACAGCATGAATATTTCCTTGTCAAGACCCATTAAAAGAAAAAGTAAGTGGCATTTCAATGAAATAGTCCTTTTATCTATCTATCTATCTATCTATCTATCTATCTATCTATCTACCTACCTACCTACCTACCTACCTACCTATCTATCTATCATCTATCTATTTTATTTTGTAACTAGCTTGGGTTGAAGTACCTCTACCAACTCTGAGAATATAGGGACATCAGTTCAGTACAGGAAAGCAGAATTATATTTGGAAAAACAGACTGAAATATAACAATTCTTACTTTTTCTCTTATTTTAAATTATTACTTTAAAATTTAAGCAGAGAGATTGCGCATATATCACATTTCATTAGATTAAACATACTTTATGATGTTACATAATTTGATGTGACCTCATTGAAACAGATGAAAATGTCATGTATGATACATTTAAAGAAGGGGAAAAGAAAGACTATAATTCACTATTATTTCAAAAATATTCATTAAATTTATACAGGTTCTGTTATGTATGGCAATTTCTTGTAGTTCTGGGGACAGAAAAAGTTATAACAAGCTATTAAGTTAGTTATAAAACTTCCACGTAGAGAACAAATGTTTCACTTTGTGCAAAACACAATTTCTAATCAATTCTTAGACATTTTATGGGATATTGCATTGTTTTTATTTGTGTAACTCAAAGAAATACTTTCTAAGCTAATAATCAGTGCTTATTTTGAGAAGACTAGTGATTGACAAAAAAAATAAAATAAAATTGCAAATACAAATTTCTGATTGAAGTTTCAGTGGCAGTTCAACTCCTATATAAGTTCTTTCCTGTATTATGTAAGTACAGAGTTTGTATAGCAACTTTTCTTCCAGACTTGGGTGACAGTTTTACAATTCCGTAACTGACTCCTTACTGGCAATTACTAATATATTGGTCTTTTAATATTTGGGCCATTGAGAATTTCAAAATAGTAGTAGCTGTCCTTGCAATTGTCTGAAGACAAGGACTTCAGTTCTTTGTATTTCTGGAGGTAGCTTAATGAAAACGCAGAGCTTTTGCCAAGATTAACTGTAATAGAACAGTGACTAAGAAGTTCCCAATTATTCTATCTACTGACAAGATATGATCATGGTCCTTCAGCAGCTGTCTTTAGGAAATAATCTGAAAGAAGGACACAGTCTATCCCTATGCATCTACTGGACCTCATCTTTCTACACAGTTAAAAGCAGACAAGATCCCTAGTAAAACTATGTCATTCAGATCTAGCATGAAAGGCTCACAAATTTTTAGCGAGATTCTTTGGAGCTTTTTATGTTATCGAATTATAATATATTAATGCCAACACTGACAAAAAAAGACTTGAGCAGAAGTTGATTCATATTCTTCTACTTCGGTTCAAACGTAGGACCTTGTGTTTGCCTGCACCATCTGTGCAGATTTATTTTCCAAACACAACGGTTCAGGGCTTATATACGTGGAGAAATATATATATGATGATGAGGCAGGAACTAAGGCAACATCCAGGGGACTTCAGAAATTTTTTGTATATCATGAAACAATTCTTTAAGAGTCCCTAAGTAGGAAAATCATGAACAGCTCATTACACAGAATGCATATCCAAAGAGCTATTATTGTGTGTATGTATTGACTGAAAGATAACATCTGACTATCTGCATTCTGTGCTCCTGATGCCCTGATTGTGAAGAAATATTATCCTGTAAGATGGTAATACCAATACTAGTAACAGGCCACCAAATTTGTACTGTTTGTGCATCCTCAGGACTGAGGCTTATCAGACCTTCTCTACTTAAGATGTTCTTGTCTTGCATTCAGCTATGGATTAATGAAAATAGACAATAAATTTTTTCTGTCATATGAAAGGTACATAAAAAAATTAAGAAATAAAGTCACATAGGAACCATATATATAATTAAATAGCTGTTTTGATAAATGTAACTGAAAAAATTATTAAGAAGGTCATTTTATAATAGCAAACCCTAGAATGAGTTAAAACCTAGGAAACAGTGATGTGCAAAAAACATTTATTTACTCTGATAGTGGTAAACTCTTGTAACTACTGACCCATGCAGAGCATAAATATTATTTTACTGTAGGCCACAGGTAACTGCTTCTAAAATACAGCATTTCTTTAAGGTGAACCTGACAGAATTTGACATGCATAAAAAATACACATACAGTATGTATGTAGCATACTTCACTGTGACATTCTTGCAGACAGTCTGGGTTTGGCAACAGTTTGGTTTTGTGCTCTTCTTTTGACATTTAAGGAAAAGCTTAGAATGTTTCTGAAAGGAAATGGCATTGCTTGCCAGATACAAATATATATCTTCACAAAGGCCATCTTCAGGTGAAAATGCCTGCAGAATTGTTGTTGGAGGTGACATGTTCCAGCTGAGAGATTGTGAGGAAAAATAGTTTGAATACCACCTGAGAAAAATATAGTTAAATCTAACTGAGAATGCTTCAACTCTATGATCAAGAACTTCAGCTGTTATAAATCATTTGAAGTTCCCTTGAACTCAGTTTTATCATTTTCATTTCACTTTATTTAAGCTATTTATTTATCAAACTATTATACCTTCTGCTTCGTATGTAAAGGCTCTGATGATTTTTTATGTTACTATGGGAATTTTCTACTATGGGAATTAGTGTTCAAATATACATTCATAAAATATAGAAATGGGAGATAAGCACTCACAAAAATGTGGTTTATTCCAACTATGTAATTCTATCCTCAAGTTGAGGTGAGGCATGGATGATTTGTTTTCTATTTCCATATTATTCTTATCTCTAGTAATACAGTACTATGCACAGCCTTCTGAAAATGGATTTTCAGGAACTATTTTGTGCTTTCGTAGGCCTTAATACGTTTCTAAAATTTTCAAAGCTGTGCAATATATATGCCTGATCAGACTCTCAAGGATTTAAGCTACTCATCATTCATTCGGACAGTTCTACAAGAATCAGTATGTTCTGCATATACATTGCCCCCACCCTTACAGTACAAACACAAATGTATGTACTGGGTTTAAGTGGCAAGGCTTTCATGTGTGTGATAGTTGAGGGAGTAGGAGGGGAAGGCAGGGGTGTTAAGGCATTCACACGTGTTTGCTTCTTGTTTCTGGAAGTTTAGGAGGATAGTTGGCTTTTACTGTCCTTAAAGGTAGTATAAACATGCTCCTCATATGCTCCTCATATATATATTTACATATTTATATATGAGAAACCAGATAAGCCTATACATTTTTTTTATGTTTTACACAAAACAATTTTAGTTTATTTTGCTTATTTTGTACCTATAATGATAAGTGGATTTTTATACTCTATCTGTCATTTTACTCAGTCTATGACAACAAAAGCAATGACCCTAACTAGGCTTTCTTTTATCCTCTTTCTGAGGTTGAGAAACCCTTTCCCAGAGGTATGAAATATAGGATAGTTGAGTTTTCAGTTCTTTCATGTGGTGTACAGTCTGTCAAGAGCTTCTCTTTCCCCTGGAGACACTGTCAAGTATTTCCTCAAGTTCTCTGCCACTCCAATGAGTAGCACACCTTCTTGATACAACTAAAAGTTTGCAATAATTTTTAAGTCCATGATAATTTTTTTTTTTTTTTTTTTATCTTCATCACCTGTGACTATTGTTGATATGCTAACTGATAACACATTCACTTATTTGTTTGTAACCAGCTTTATATTAACCAAAGCTGCCAAATCCAGGGCATCCTCTTGAAATTTTAGGATTCCTTGGCTGACCCCAGCACATATTCACAAGTAAATGATGCTTCAGGAAAGTGCCAGAGTTAATAATAACGGTCGGACAAAGTTGTAAATTTTTTTCAATAAGTGCCAGTTCCCTAACTGGGGGATCTATTCCCTAGTTGGGTTATCAATCTGTAGAGATGTCATGGTTTTATGATTTTGGGCTATCAGTATTCCATACCACAACATCATGTAATGCACTGGGGGGGGGGAGGGGGTTAACTTCTGCCGAATGTTCGTCCAACGGAGAAGAACTACATTTCCCCAGGAGGCTTTGCAGTCAGCAAGGAGATATAACTCTGCGCAAGGTCACCTGAGTTCTTCTTCTTCACCTGCTCTTCACTGTCTGCACTTCGCCATCTGTGCTTCGCTGTCTGTGCTTCACCATCCACACTTCACCGTCTGCTTTTCTTCAGTCACTCGACTGCATTTCTCACCTCAGCATTGTGGTGAGGTCTATCTACCATCCAGACAGACTCTCTCTCTCTCTCATTGTATTTTTTGCTAATACTGTATTTAGTAAATCATTTTGTTCCACCTCAGATTATTGCTGTTGTTTTCAAGTATTTTGGGGTCCCCTGTGCGGATCCGCAGATTCCTCCACCCTGCTGGTCACGGAACCGGGCCGAACCAGCCCCTAAACCGTTGACAAGAAATATGTGTAAATTTCTTACGTTTAACTTATTTCAGCGTTCTCCAAATTTACAAGTACAATTTCTGCATGGAGTAGCATACTCTTTAAATTTCGGCAGGATAACGACAGGATTCATGGGAGCCTGAGTAAGCTTGAGTTAAAAGGCAAGTATATAAATAGAAATATTTGAGAAGGTTTCCTGCCATCAGAAAAATTTCCTGCGATAGTTGATTTGTACCATTAATTCTAAATGTAGCATGAATGTAGCATGTTTAAGTCTTTTCTGTTTGTCCTCCTGATTTCTTTGCTTGGGCTCTGAAGAGTCAATTCCCTATTCACATCTGTGAGTTGATTCCTTGTCCTTGTGTTCAGTCATTACTTGGAGCCAAGAAGATCAAGAGAGATTTGCTGAATTTTGGTTAGCACTGTGCAATTGATTTTTTTTTTTTTTTTTTTTTTTTTTTCACTGAGCAGCAGGAACATCAACTAAGAAGCCTTTTTCAACTGCCGTGGCTTCATTCTTCATCTGTTCATCTACAAAGATGGTATAATTTTGTAACTATCTGGGCTTCTCCACTAGATGCAAGACTTGAGTTAGAACTGAAGGATATTTCAAGAAGAGATGTGTAATCAGAGGTATGCTTTTCTCTTCAGCTAATTATATTCAGTTGTGTGGGTAAATAAAATTCTTTATCCATGCTTAACTCCAGGATCAAGGAGCCAGTGCCCAAATTACTCTGTGTGGGAATTTGGTTACCTACTTTTGGGTGATGTGTTCTTCAACATTTGTGTAAGTAAAGGCATGAGAATACGTCTGGTAGAAAAACTATACAAATTTTATATCAGAAATAGAGGTATATACGTGATTTCGTACATGTGAGTCAGATAAAAACAATTTTGATAAATTTGTAGTAAATATTATGGGTAATAGATTTGTATTCTAAAAGTTTGTGTCCACTGCATCTGCAATTATTGCAACTAGATGAGTGAAACAACACTTAGAGTCATAAACATACACTAACTGACACACATATAATCCAGTCGTAGCTACAATTGTTGACAGCATGAAAATATATGTATGGAATGATATGAAATGATGGGAAATACTATTTTACTATTGTACATCTGCAAAATCAGAATAACTATAGTGATAATAAAAAATATTATGGCATAATTTAAACATGAATCTGAGAACAGTAGGACTCCAAGCCTCTACTTCCTGGCTACCTCCTTCTCTACAAGTTATCTGATCTTACGGGAGGTTAGGCTTCTTGCTGGAGACCTCCAGAATATGATGGCCTCATATGCTGGTACAGCTGGGCACTTGAAATTCCTTTTCCAATCCTACCAATTTTTTTTTAGAGGAGGAGAAACCCCAGTATAGATCCCACTAGTACTTTAAGCACAACAGCTATGCTCTGGACTGCTGCTTGAAAGCAAAAAGAAGAACAATTCTAGGGGCAAAAAAGGAAGTTTTCCCCAATTCATTCTTTTAACAGCACTAGAATAGAAATAAACACAATTCTGTCACAGGAAATTAGAAAGCCAGAAATAAAAAATAATAATAATTAAAATAAATGAATAAATAAAAAGTGTATAGCACATTATAGTAAAATAATAAATAAATCATTTTTTACATTGTATTTTTCACTGAATTTCATACATTTAAAATCTTAATCTCTCCAGAACCATCATTTCACTCAGTATTTATATTCTGGCAAATATTATAATATTAGGTATGTTAACTCTACTTTTTTTATGTCAACAGACAATAACAATTGTTAAAAATGTATGTGAAACTGATGTGATATTTTTATTCTTTGCTGAGTTCATGGGGTTCTCTTTTTCCTTATTTGCTTAGTGACTTGGTATGTGCAGCATCTTCAGGTTACAGAACATATGTTTTATTTATTTTGAGGCATGCTATATTAAAAATGTTCAATTTAAGATACACCAAATAACACAAATAATTATTTCAGTTCAATTAATGTTTACTATGTTTTCCTGTGTTTACATAATAAATTCTATCACCTCATGTATTTACATGGAAAAAATAAAAGGATTAAGAGACATTTTGCTTCAAATTTTTTTCTGTTACTAAAAAAGAGAAACAGGTTTTACAATGATATTTAAGACTTCTACCAAAGCTTTAGAGCCAGATTAAATTTTATATGTATTGCAAAAATTCCAAATTAAACTGTGAACTCATTCTGAATATATATTGAGTTGTTCACCATTTTAATTCATTTATCACAGTGAAAAAGAGAAAGAACTTTTTACTTTCTTCATTCAGGTGCTATTTTGCTGGGTTTTATTTTGAGATATCTGGTACATACTGACTGTATAATGCACTTACATGATGCCCAAGGTACAGATCATATAAAACATGTATGTGTTTGGACCTACTGCCCCCACCAGACTCTTGTATGTTGAAACAAGATGATGTATCTTCAGTGAAAACACTAGTGAGAACAGAAATGTTAAGATCACGACTGAAGTTAACTGTTTACTACAGATGTCTTTATAAAGATTAAGTAATTCATCTTCTTTTAGGAAGTGGGAAAGTTAAATTAAACCTGCATTTGCTTTGTTGTACTGGAGTATACTTCAGGCACGTGTAGACCTTCGTATTGAGAAATGTCTGTAAAAGACTTTTTATTTTACAGTCAGATCTTTATGTGCTTTATCTCACCTCCATTTGATTTTTTTTCCTACTCAATTAGATTTTGAAGTATCTATCCTTAAGAATATTTCAATCAAAGGCCCTAACCTATTCTTTCTACTCTTTTTTTACCATCTTTCAGAAATAAATTTTCAAGGCATTATCATTAGAAAAGCAGAAATTTTGCATTCTCACATGGTTCATTAAATAGCTAACATTCTATTTTTATGTATGAAGCACAATATTTTTAAAATAACGTAATTGTCTAGCCCAGATAAAATTTATTCAGAATAATAGCTGTAATGTATGATTTTACAGATGCATTTCATGTTATAACGATATTTCTGAAAATAAAAGTATAGCTCACTTATAGATATTTAATTTTCTAACATAGACAAATAAGAGATCGCTTGTAATTCTACTTATCTTTAAATTCAGGAACTTAGCAGAGGAACTGGCACAGATAGCCAGGCCCAATATAATGTCATCTTCACTCTGTTTAATGGGCATTCCCATATTTTTTTTACATTTTTGTCTGGCTTTAGATGGACATTTAATGTAGAACAGTGCTCTTTCTTGTCAGGAGATACTGATTAATTTTAAAGGAAGTATTAAAAGTCACTTTGAAAAAAATAAATGCTTTTTGATGATATTCTCAGATCTGTAGATCTGTGAATTATGCCCACTATGCAATACAAGTTAAAGGCAAGCATGAATGCCAGTGTGAGATGTATTTGACAATGTCCTCTTAAATTTTAATGTACACTTTTTCGCATTAGTATCTGAAGGGTGCAGAGATCTGTAGTCAGTCTTAGCCTCACCTAAACCATACTGCTCTGTACTTGAGATCTCTTAGTGTTCATCAGTAGTGACAAGAGTTATTGATTGAATATTCATGGATTCCTGTTATTTTAATACTCTTTGTCATTCTTCTCTTCTTATAATCTTTTCTACTTCATACTATATTTTGAAGTGCAAGATCCCTTAGCAGATGTTATCCCTTGTTCTTTAAACATTGTAAATGTTATAAAACAATCATAGAATCATAGAATTGTTCAGGTTGAGAAAAACCTTAAAGATCATCAAGTCCAACTGCAACCTAACCATATAACCCTAACTCCAACAACCCTCTGATAAATCATGTCCCTGAGCAACATATCCAGGGATGGTGAGTCAACCACCTCCCTAGGGAGCCTATTCCAGTGTTTAACAATCCTTTCAGTAAATAAGTTTTTTCTGGATATCCAAACTAAACATATCCTGGCACTACTTGAGGCTATTTCGCCTTGTCCTGTCACCTGTCACCAGTGAGAAGAGACCAACCTGGCTCTCACTGTAAGCAACTTTTCAGGTACTGGAAGAAAGCAATAAGTTCTCCCCTCAGCCTCCTTTTCCCCAGACTGAACAGTCCCAGTTCCTTCAGTCTCTCCTAGTAGAGCATATAATTCAAGCCCTTCACAAGCCTTGTGACATTTCTTTGGACCTGCTCCAACGCCTCAGTGTCCTTTTTATTGAGGTGCCCAGAACTGAGCACAGCACTCAAGATAGGGCCTCATTAGTTCCGAATACAGGGGCAGGATTATTTCCCAAGTCCTGCTCACCACATCATTCCTGATACAAGCCAGGATGCCATTGGCCTTCTTGGCTACCTGGGCACAGTACTGGCTCATATTCAGCCAACTGTCCATCAGTACACCAAGGTCCCTTTCCATCAGGCAGCTTTCCAGCCACTCCTCCCCAAATCTGTAGGATTGCCTGGGGTTGTTGTGATCAAAATGCAGGACCCGATACTTGGCCCTATTGAAACTCTTACTATGACCCATTGATCCAGTTTGTACAGGTCCCTCTGTAGTGCCTTTTTCCTCTCAGGCAGATCAACACTCACTCCCAACTTGGTGTCACCTGCAAACTTACTGAGGATGTACCCAATCCTCTCATCAAAATTATTAATAAAGATGATAAAGAGAATGGTTTTTCCTGTCCTTAGCAATTGCCAGATTGCATATTTCCTATGAATAGAATATTTAAGTACTGAAACAATGCAAAAACAATCTCATTATTGAAGATTCAAACACCAGACAGCAAGTATGCAGCAATCTTCTATCAGGATTAACTGCAGAAAGTCACTTAAAATGATCATGCTTTCAGTGCTGCTTACTGATTTAATTCAATTGCTATTACAGAGCAACTGAAACAAAACAAAAAACAAACAAACAAACAAACAAAAAAAACACTTTAGATTTTAATTTACTTGTAGCATAAATATATTTCTCATAGAAGAAATTTCACAAACTGGATCTTTAGGGGTTCTAATCTAAACTATGTCTAATCATCCAGTTGTCAGATATAAGTCTGACTTCATTCTCGACTTTGATGTGAACAATCAAGTATCACAAAACAAAAAAAGTATCACTTGCAGAAGGAAGTTAATCCATCCTTTGGAATAATGCACAGAGTACAGACCAATATGAAGCAGAAAGTTTTTCTGGGTTGTTTGGAAAGTAGGAACTCAGCTGTAGAGTGAAAGGAGCTTAGGAGACACCAAAAAAAAAAAAAAAAAAGAAAAAAAAAAAGAAAAGAAATTGAGGAAATACTTTTAAGGGATCACTGAAGAAAAGCCATGAGTTTGACGACATTTCCAGTGTACAGGATAAGGGCAGTTGGAGATAAATTAGAATTCAGTTTACTAGAAGTGGTTCAAAATTTTGAAGGGCATCTGTGCTGATGGAGAAAACCTGGAACAACTGTTTTCCCAGGCTTCCTAGTTAGAGCAGGAAGCAAGAGAATTCTATATATCCACAAAAAGCAGTGTCATTTGGAGACACTACAGTCTGATCATCTAGGAAAGAGTGGAAAGAATGTTAAATCTGAAGGAGAAAAGCTGGAAAAAAAGACAAAAAACAAAAAACAAAAAACAAAACAAAACAAAAAAAAACCTATATTTCTAGGCATTTCCGTAACTTAGGATGTAATTATAAATGAAGTTCAGCTAGTGCGAGCTGGTGGCAAAACTTTCACTCAAGTTGTGGATGTTGCGTATGACTCAAGACTATACAGCTTGTGCCTTCTGTACTATGTGTTTTTTACTTCTTTCATAAGTAATAGCAGAATGTGGGTATATACAGATTCCATTTAGTTTACTTACCATTAAATCAGGAACTATAGCGTCCTTATCACACCTTCACATTGACTTCCATACTTCTGGAACTTGAGGTGTACATTATTAGTCACAGAATCATAGAATCCTTTGAGTTGGAAGGGATATTAAAGGTTGTCTAGTCCATCTCTCCTGAAATGAACAGGGACATCTGTAGCTAGATCAGGTTGCTCAGAGCCCGGTCCAGACTGATCTTGAACGCCTCCAGGAGGAAACTGGTCCCCATCTTGGGACCAGTGCTCTTCAAAGTTTTTATCAACAACATAGACAGCAGAATTGAGTGTACCCTCAGTAAGTTTGCTAATGAGATCCCCAGCAGAAACTGTTGGAGTGCATCCAGAGGAGGCACATGAAAATTATCTAAGAGCTAGAGCACCTTTCCTATGAAGAAAAACAGAGGGATCTGGGCTTGTTTATCTTAAAGAAGAAAAGGCTCCAAGGAGACCTCATTGCAGCCATCTAGTACATGAAGGAAACTTAGTAGGGAGGTAGACAAAGGAGAATGGCTTTAAAAGAGGGGAAATTCAGCTTAGAGATTAGGTGGAGCACTAGAACAAATTGCTCAGAGAAGTTGTGGATGTCCCATCTGTGATGGCGTTCAAGATCAAGGAGCTCTGGACAGCCTGGCAACCCTGCCTGTGGCACAGGGTTAGAATGAGATGATCTTTAAGTTCCCTTACAATCTAAACCATTCTATGATTCTATTATTCTATTATGGATCCTTATGATTTTATCCTGTTCTGTCTCCCCTGCTCAGGGTGCCCAGGACCTTGTCCAAGTGTCTTTTAAAGATCTTCAAGGAAGAGACTCCAAAATACCTCTGTGCAGCCTGTTCCAGTACTCCATCACCCACACAGTAAAAGAGTTCATGGATCATGAGACTTTATGGATTCTATTCTGGGCTGCAAGGACACACTGCTAGCTTGTGTTCAGCTTGCCATCCACCAGTACTGGCAAGTTGCTTTTGACTGGTCTGTGCTCAATCCCTCCATCCCAGGTTGGATTGAAAATGGGGGTTGCTACAACCAGCTGTTCTTCCCTTATCCACTGATGCAATTATGCCATCACAAAAGGCCACTAGGTTGGTCAGGCAGGACTTGCACTTGGTGAAGCCATGCTCATTGTCTCCTGTCACCGCCCTGTCCTCCGTGTGCCTTAGTATAGCTTTCAGGAGTATCTGTTCCATGCTTTTTCCCAGCACAGATGTGAGGCTGATAAATCAGCAGCTCCCTGGGACATCCTTTCTACTCTTCTAAAAAATGGGTGTGTCATTGCCTTTTCTTCCAATAACCAGGGGCTTTACCTGACTTTTCAAGTATTATCGAGAGTGGCTTGGAGACCACATCAGATGATTCTCTCAGAACTCTGGGATGTCTCTCATCAGGAAACAGAGACCTATGTACATTCAGGTTCCTCAGGTGCCTGTGAACCTAATACTAACTTACAGTGAGAGAGACACTGCTTCCACAATATGCACCTTCCAATCCATTCACTCAACAGTTATGTAAAGAGCAGTTGCCAATGAAGTGTGAAGCAAAAAAATTCTGTAGCAGCATCATGAGACACCATAGAAAGCAGTGCTGACATAGGCACGGTCTTTTAAAGAGATTCTCAGTTTATAAATCACATAAAGAGCTACTAAGCTCACTTGAAACCCCTATGAGGTCCAGGCAGAGGTCTCCTTTTTTTACAAACAGTACTGTGTTCTGCCCTGAAAACATCACCAAAAACAAACACAGAATTCAACCTGCACCCTGCTCCTGACAATATTCCTCACAAATAATTGTAGCTTTGGTTCAAAAATATTGTATTTTTTTTTGTTGTCTCTCTTTGTTGGGTACAAGTGCATTGCAATTATTTGGCTTCCTATCCCTGTTTTACTGAAAGAGACAAGGTTTTTCCACCAGAATGGAAATACAAATATTATTTTTGAAAGTAACAAATGAAGACTTTGGGGATGAGAAATGAACTTTATCCACTAACATTTGAGTAATTCCAAATATAGGATTTTGACCTTTTCATATTACAGCTTTTACACCATAATGTAAGACATTTTCAAAAAGGAAATAATTTTAATCCTATTCATCTAAAATAAATATATGCCTTACTCTTTCTGTACACACCAAAATAAAGGCAGGAGTAGAAAAAACAAAAGTGGGGAATATATTAAACATCATAAAACCCATACATTTTTATCCTTACACACAAATATTCCTGCACTGTCTTATTAAGGAACTGTTTCTGACATGCTTCCAGTAACTAGGTTTATAGGAGCTGATTTTTATTCATTGCTAGTTAAAAACATATATATACATTCCATGAATCAAAGTGAATTAAGAGCAAATGACATGCAGGGGGAGAAGGTAGCTAAGATTTCTTATCAGCTGTCTAATCACAAAAATGACCCACAGGCAATTTGAATGCTGCCCACACAATTACTCATGAAGCCTCCTGAAAAAAAAAAAAAAAAAAAAAAAAAAAAAAAAAAAAAAAAA
>NW_024885532.1:19165850-19172459 GCF_019232065.1 Centrocercus urophasianus
AAAAAAAAAAAAAAAAAAAAAAAAAAAAAAAAAAAAAAAGAATATTGCTGCCAGTAAAATATCTTTTTTATCTTGAATCTAAATCTGGTGATTGTCACCTAAATAGCAAGTAGGAGGAGGAACGTAAAGTGCAAAGCACTACATTGAGACTGTATATCACAGGCCAACTGTGCATTGTTATAGGATGTGTTTTACAGAAATAGCTAAACTGCACAACTAATATAGGTATAGTTTCTGCCTGGTTTCTCTTACTCGAAGTTAATACAGCTATTCCCGTAGAAGAGAGAAAATAATGAGCTGGGTAAGAGAGTGCTTTCTATCCTGTGCCATGCTAAAGACACACTAAACTCTGTGAGCTTCCAAGTACTGGGAGTATATTAGATCAAAAAACAACTGCCTCTATAGCCACCATGGCTAAAATCTGATCATGGTTTAAGCAATTTCTAAAGCATTATGTGAGGGATGAGTTTAGCATCTGAACTCGAACTACATGGTATTCCAGCAACATTACATATACAAAGGAGGTTTTACACTAAATGTCATCTATCACTCTTATAGACAGACATGATCAGTTTTCAGCTTCTAGAAAGCAAACCATCAAGATTTTTTTTTTCACTGAACACTTTATTTAACTTTATTAATACTTTATTAAATATCAATAAACTAAAACATTATGACCAACTGATTACTCATATTTAATGAGATAGATATAAACTAGCACCAACAGAAAGACCATTAAAAATTTTTAGACATTATATATATGTATATTATTTTCAGTCTTGCAAAATATGGCTCTACTTCTGGAACAAATTTTTAATTACTTTTCAAAGAAAAATACAAATTTGACTATTACTTACAGCACTGTTCTGTGATGATCTGAAAATACTTTGCACTCATTTGGCAACTGTTCTGAAGTAACGGATTAACATAAGCATTTACACTGAAACAGAACAATGATAATGAGTAGAATAACTTCATATATTTTAACAGTACATAGTTATGTATCCATACATGAAATTTTGAAGTCTGTATTCAGCACAAACACTGGATTATGTGCCTGTTTTATACAAAATTTACTCTAAACAAAATATTCCAACCTGGCAGAAAAATCTGAGGAAAAATCAGGAAACAGGGTAAGCTTTAGAATATATATTTCTATATTAACATTATTGTATTCAGCCTTTTATTAGTTAATAATTTCCTTCAAAGATTAGGTAGTTTTTTTTTTTTTTTTTTTTTTTTTTTTTTTTAATTTATTCTCCACCAAAATACCATTAAAAACACCATTACCTTTATGAAAAATGGCAAATCAGGGACAACGGAAATCTTTTTTATTGCTGTTTGCACTTCTTAATCTGAAAAATATGAGATGTGTATTTGTCTCCATGGGCCAACTAAGAATTTCAACATGAAACAAAGTTTTTATCTCTCCATCTCCAAATGTTTCCAGAATCCAGTTGTCTAATAATAAAATTCTTTAAGTGATCTACTTCTGCAGTCAGAAGTATGTAGCATTCTACATAATAGAAATGCATAATTTATTCGGAGACGAAATAGAAGATCTTGGTGCATTGTCCCTCTTTTTTGACTGAAAAAAGTCAGTTGGTCCAAGGTAGTAAAATCATTGCCTATCAATGAAGTCAAGTGAAATTTCCTTTTAAATCAATGGCAAACTTCTGTAGATGCATATTGACTTGTTTAAGAAATACAGCTCATCAATGCAGAGTATTTTCCAAAGGAAAAGATGCAGGCTTGGACAGTTTCTCCCAGAGATGTAATTAATGTTGAGAGCTACTGTAATAATTGAAATGGAAGGGAGATGAGAGTGATATACTGAAATAGAAAAAGAAAAGGGGGGAAAAAAAATGAAAAAAGTCTAATTTAGATGGAGACTCATTTGTCTCATTTGCCAATTTTGAACATTGATGTTTTAATAAAAAGCAATTATGACCATTTGATTTTGAAATTTGATCTCTTTTACCCTTCATTGCAAAGAGATGTTTCCTGCTTTCTTGAGCAAATAACTGCTAAGAAAATAAGTTATTCTATAATATCAGGTGGAGGGGAGATTTTTCTAAGTCCATGTTTGCTGATAGTGCTGTGAGTGTGAAATTGCTCAAAATACTGCATGCACCAAACACTATATTGTTGGCACTCTGTGAAAAAAATGAAAATCCTCAGTGTTATGGAGAAAGCCTCTGGGACCTCGGTTGTCAATTCTGCTAGAGAGATTGTCCTGCCTATAAATTCATCTCTCCTAGAACTGACATGCAAGGTCTCAGAGCCTTTTTTCCTATCACTTTTTTATGCAATTCCAGCAACATAGTGCATTCTGCTCTTTACAATAAATGTTTGGCCATTCATGTTGCAGACAGACAGACATCCTGCTGACTGAAAGTGTTAAAAATCTATAAGGAATGAACATATACAAACACTGTGTTGAACTAAGTTTTCATAAACAAAAATCTACTATATAATTTCAGATGAGAAATATCATGTGCAAAAACAAATGAAACAATTGTACCAAAATTCAAAAGCAAGTGAAGTATAAACTATTAAAAATATTTTATGCTTGTCTTGCAATGTGCATGTGTGCATGTCTCCTGCGGACGAGCTGATAGAAATGGGCCACCAGTCTCACTTAGGTATTACAGTGCAAAACCTTCTTTCCTGTATTGGAAAAGCTTTATGCCTTCAGCAAATAACAGTCACAGATTAACTATGTTGGAAAAATGTGCATTTTTATCAGCGAGGCTTGGATCTGTCCATATTTGCCATCTTAATCTTTTCTAGCAAAAACTGAAAGGACATTGAGGCAATTTTTATCTTTATTTCAGTTTTAAAGGAAAATAATAATTAACTATGTTTAAAGCAAGGCAGAAGTATGCTATTAGGTGTAGCATAGAGATATGCTACTAATAGCTCAAGAATACTAATTTGGGCAACATATCTTATATATGCCAACAATATGAACTCCAGGTGCATCATGTACACACAGTATTTAAATAGTTTTGCAGGTGAATATCTTAAGTGCTTTTAATTTATTGGGTTTGGTATGAGTTGATTTAGTTTACAAAATAAACATGAATATAAATGAAATTAGCAATCACTTCTACCTTTTCCATTTATGGGAAGGGGAGGGGGAGAACAAAATAAATAGGGAAAAAAAAATAATGGAGGGGGAGTGGGAAAGAGAAATAAGAGGAGAAAAACTTTGACTTGTTATGAGGCATCTGCCATTGCCACTATGAACAGCCCCAATTACATGAATCTGTGCTCCACAACAATTCCCAGCTGAGGACAGGGAACTTCACAGAGTCTAAAACATTTGTGGTTATGTAGTCAAATGGGGAAGTATGACTTCAGATGAGATTTCTAAAAACTGCTAAGAATTTTTATAACTATTTTTATACATTTCCAGCTGAAGTTTTTGAAGCTTAAGTGATTCAAATAATCAATATCAATATATCAGACTTTCCTGACTCAGGTATTTTTTGCTCCGAGATTAGAGCTTTTGGGAAATTTTTCAGACTCTTTTGGCTGCCATCCAGAATCACAAGGTCTTTTTTCTGTCACTGTCATGACTACCCTAATAGAAACAACCATCCCTTTTGAAAAGATGGATGCTTTCTGACTCAACTGCAAAAATGCTTGTTATAGTTGATATCCTCTTAACAAGTAGAGCAAATAGTTTTTCACATTGGAAACAAAAATTATAAGTGTTTTAGGTGCAGGTTTTTGATGGCAGACATCTCTACTTTCCAATAAGCAGAAAAATATTCTTTTGTGGTCTTTATACTAGGTGTGCATGTAGATGTGGGAAATCTATCTTGTCCAACATTGCAGCTGGAGGAAGATCTGTCCTCAAGTCCTATGAACTAAGCATCCCCTTGTTTTCACCTCTATGTCCTATGTGGATTACACAAGAGGGATATGAGGAGCAGCCACAGAAGTGCAGTAGCCAGAGAGTAAATTAAGAAGATTTCATTTACCCAGTGGCCTGCATCTGGCCCTGACTACTTGCAAACATGGGGCAGGTGGCAACTTGGGCTTAGCAGATGTATGTAACATGAGAACTATTCTACCAAAGGTTTTCCAACCTAAAATTAGCAAAAAAGCAATAGGAGTGCCACTGCTAAGGACTCACTTGAGGTTTTTAAATTAGAAAAGTAGTGAATTTTCTCAGTACTAAATGGAGTGAAAAGGACAGCAGAAGAGAGCAGTTGTTAGGTGGGACAAACCTAGAATTTAACCTCACTGAAAAAGAGAGTCTCAGTGACTTTACATTAACGTTGCATTCATAGGCCCATATACCTGACCTTACTGCAATAATGCTCCAGTTTATGAAGATGTAAGGCAGCACTGCTCATGTGAAAGTGTCATACTATTCAAAGATATTAACGTGGTCTTGCAGGTTGAAAATAGTTACTACTTTTTTTAATTCAAGATATTATCCCAGCTGCACTGTCTTTCCATTGCTACATATGGCTCTGGGCTTCTAGTACTGACTCTACGTAGACATCACTGGAAATTTTTTACATATCATTTAAGTTGTTTAAATATGAATAAAATTCATATTTTACACCATACAATTAAAAGGGCAGCCATAAAAAAAACTGCATGACAAATGAATTTCATCCATTTGATAGGGATCCCTTCAAGGCCTTATAACATTTTACCTCTATAACACATACAACCCGTGTTCTATCTTCCAGTCTTCTGCTTTAATATTTAAGCAGAATTCAGAGAGTGATGAGAAACAGTTTAAGAAGTATTATGTGTACATTTTACATAGTAACGGTATTATTTGTTTTAACTGTTCCTTTCTCTGTCTATAGAGAATTATTTGGCTTTACTTAAAATTCTCTAAACTTTATGAAATTTGCTCAGCCAAAGCACAACTGTTCTATACTGGCTTTTCCTAAGGAGCAAATTTGTAGGTGCCAATTTAAAAATTAAGAAGAGAAAATTTTTAATGGACTTAGGGAAGGAACAACAGCCCATACATTAGGTCTAATTTATACTTCATCTTTTTCAAAAAACCTCATAGACACCGAGCTATAAGTAAATAAATAAATAAATAAATAAATGAAAAATAAAAATAATTTTCTGCTTCTGTTTCATTTGTCATGAATGTACGTATGTAGGAGAATTTCTTGTCAAAGATTTGGTTTTCCAATGTTACAGTGTGCAAAAGCTTTAAAAACAGAGAGAAAAGGTGAAAAAATAGTTTTGTATACATGTATAAAAGAAGCAGACTGAAGCACACAGGGGAAAAGATTTTAGAGCAGAAGATGTAAAGTTCCAAGGGAACTGCCTGAAAAGATGTACCAAGAAGAGAAATAGAAGAGGTACAACTGGGAGAAGCAGAGTCCAAAGTATGGAGCCACACCAGGCAATAGCAATGACCTTGGCTTCAGACTCATCACTTTGCAGTAGTTTTAATAACCTGATATCTCTAGAGAATACATATCTATCATCTTTCAGTACTTCCAAGTCAGACCTTTTCTGATCACTGATAGAGAGGTAAAAATAGTGTGTGAGATGTAAACATAAGTTTTACATATTGGCATTAAAAGTACATGATTAGTCTTTATTACTTAAACTGGACTTTCTTAAAACCAGCAATGCATTTGAGCAGATTTTTTTCACTCTTTTCTAGAGGAATAGATAGTATAGGTAGCAGGTATTTTAATGACTTTGTATCTCAGCTGTATATTTCTGTGTATATTTCTATAAACTGTGTATATTTCTAGTACCTGCAAATCACACGATTCACCTGCCAACCATTTAATTTCTTAAATGGTGGTAAGCTATTTACACAGAGGGAGACAATTATATGATTAGAAATAAAGAAGTCATTCTGTTTTTAAGAACTTAGCTCCTCCTTCCTGGTTTTATATGTTCTTGTCTTCAGTAAAACTGTAGACTACTTGTTGTCAAGCAAAAATAAAGATTACATGAGGAAGTATAACTAGGTAAAATCTAACCAGGCAGCTGATCTGTTTCCTGCATCTTCATGGCTTTTGGGATTAAAGCATGACAAGCAGAAAAGTACAAGGATCACACACAAATCAATCTTTATTTTGGATTGTTACATTGATGTGATCCATGTAAATTCCTTTTAAGAAGCAAAGATGTGCTTGTCACTTATGGTGATTAAGTGTAATCTAGTTTGATTCTATAGGTTTGTAGAAATAGATTCACAGTAAGCAGCCTTGTAAGTGTGAAATATCCTGAATCTTTGGAAAAGAACCTGAAAATAAAGTTATATTATAACACATCTTATCATATATATATAAATTTCTTTCCAGGTTCCTTTCCGAAGATTCAGGAAATTTCATGCTTGCAAGAAAGCTTACTGGTGGTCCATTTCTACAAACTTGTTACAGGGGTAAATAAATGGAGGAGAGAGGTTAGCGGTTTCACTTTTTTAGAAATATCACACAAATATAAATAAATTTATTTCATGGGCATATACTGTGCTTCTTACAGCTGTCCTGAAAATAAGTTTAATAAAACTCTACTTCTTTATTTATTTATTTATTTATTTATCTATTTATTTATTTTATTTTATTTTATTTTATTTTATTTTATTTTATTTTATTT
>NW_024885532.1:19172469-19233130 GCF_019232065.1 Centrocercus urophasianus
TTTATTTTATTTTATTTTATTTTATTTTATTTTATTTTATTTTATTTTATTTTATTTTATTTTATTTCCATGAAGGCTTGGCAACTTCTTGCTTGGAATTTCAAATTCATTGCTGGTAGATGAATTTGAAAAAAAGACCCCAAACCAGATAGCATCAAAGTGGATCTATCTGAACTTTTCCTCTGAGGTGAGAATACCAGAATCACTAACAATAATTAGAAATTCAATATCTAGACTAAAAATAAAAACAAACTACTACTGTTTGAAATAAAGAAATTACAAAGTGAGAGACAGTATAAATAAATGCATATATATGTGTATGTGTGTGTTAAAAAATCTTTTATCAGAGCACTGGGATGAAGCTTGATTCCTTGCTAGTCTACAGTACTTGAGGCTGTTGATTTTCTGGGTTGAAACAAATTGTATTAAGTCCTTTTGTGATTCTTTGGAAATGTTTGTCCTCCAATTCTGGCTATACTTAAATGAAAATAGATAGTTCAAGATCCAATTTGAAGAGTACATTGTCAAGGAAATGTTTAATAAATGAAAAACTACATAAAAAGATTGAAACCATAATTATATAATGTAAATATATGTATTAAAAATACTCAACATAAAAATATAAAATTATTACCTTTTTCATTATTTTTAAAAACAACTTCATCTGCTGCCTAGCCAAATCCCATACAATATGACAAATAATATTTCCCTCTCTTCACTATTTCCATCATTCATAAAAGTGCATCGAAGACTTGCATCGGGTAAGTACAGTATGGTGAGCGCAGCTTAACCTCTACTTTCAAGGAACTGTTCACCACAAGTTACATCATGGAATACTGGTTTAGTCGCTCACTTCATACATTAGAAATAAACATCAGACTCAATTTTTTGTGACAATAAGAAGTAATGTGGAAGAAAAGATTTAGAATCCTTAATCCTTTTTTTTTTTTAATTTGAAACTGAACATCTTGCCATAGCCAGTGATACCTACACTAAAATCTTACATATATGTACAAATTTCAAAGTGCAAGAGACATTAGAAGACTAAAGAGCACATCCATAAATAGACATATATGTTCTATATAATTTCACTTTTCTCCTGTAGGAAACATGCTGTGCTCTTTTCCCTAAAACTCTGATGACCACAATGATTTCATGAACACATTTGCTCTGATAAAACATGTCTATAAAAAGGTAAAAGATGGAGATCTGATAATATCACATCTTATATGACTAACCAAAAAAGGTACGTTTTCACCCTTTGCAAATTACAATGCACAATGTAGATCTGATTGATGACTGTGGTGAACAATTTGAGAATTACAGCATGATTAATGGAAAGTGGTAGATTTCAATCTGTGCTCTTGCCAGAGATATGAAATACTGTGTGTGGTTGTATATGACTCCCTGGCTGAAGGCTTGACACTCAGGCAATCAAATGAGCCTGACAAGCATATGGCCAATGCCTTTCCAAATGAGTCTGCGCATGTCTACACAAATGAAATTACTTGAGAAACTGGCACATAGGATATTCTGAACAGTTCATAAATTGGAACTTTTACATTTTTTTCCCTAAGTCAGGGAGATACTCAAAGTTTTAAATTGGGGGGGTCTGAGCATAGTGCCCTTTAGGGTCTGGAAGATGTTAAATCTGCTACTTATGTAAGTTTGCCTAGTTTATGGAGGCACTCTTTTCAAATTTGCTCTATTTCAGCCTACATCTTAATTTCATTAGTCTATTGAGACAGATTGCATTTTCTTGTACTCATGTTCTCAGTACTCATTGATCTCATTACTATGAGATCCTCACACTAATGTTTCAGTGTTATCCAAATGATACCAGTAATCTAAGCTCATATGCCACATGAAATCTCTCACCACCTTTCAAGGCAATACTCTGCTTGAAGTAAGTGAGAAGAGAATGTAAGAAGCATAGCAAGCAAAGGTAAAAAGAAGTATTGTTAATTCTTTTTCTCAATTACAATAAAAGCCCATCTTTTGTTCACCTCCCCTGTTGTTAATCTTCAGTCAATATCTGAGTTCTTTCTTTCCCTGCAGATTTACTCTTTCTTAACTCTTACATTTTTTCCTCCCCTAAATCTCTCTAGCACTTTATATCAAGAAGTTGTTTCTTCATGTCCTCTCCCCATGATGTCTTTCCATTACCAGAGTTCCATACTGCTTTCTAACTTCCTTTCACAGTCACTCTCCAAAACATTATTCTTTTCTTCAAGGATCTATTCCTGAATATTTCTCTATCATCTCTCTCCTGTTTTCATGTTTTTGTGTATCTTATATTCTTTGAATTCAGAGGCATGAATTTCCTCAGCTCTGCTGTGTAATCTGTGCTGAAATAACGTTCATTCATTCCCTATAATATTTCAGCCTCTGAGAATCTGCAGAAAGGATATAAAATTTAAAAAAAGCATGAAACCCTCAGAGTACTGGTATAGCCAAGCTACAGAGAAGAAATAGTAACTGTTTTTACCACAACAAAATTGAATGCAGCTCCTGGCTATATTTCAACTTCAACATTACAAAACACATAAAAATAGTGGTGGGAAAGACTCGAGAATTAAAGCAAAATATTCCCTGTCAGAATAGATTCCAGATTGTTTAGTCATTCATTAACATAATATCTCAAGGATATACACTTGCACAAATAATTGATCTGTGCCCTACATTCAAATTTAAAACGTTATTTCCTTTAAGTTGCTTTTTGTGAGTCATGTCAAGCAAAGAAATTTAAAAAATAATTTCTTTTTGTTTCAGAAGCTGAAAAGACTAATACTTCAATGTAACCTATTGCAGCACTTCATGAAAATCAGACCTCAGTTATATTTGATCAGACTGTGGGAGGACAGAATCCGAAATGTTCAGAGTAGCAGTTTAGAACAAACTGCTCTAAAAATACTGTGACACTAACAACTTTAATGAAAAGGAAAAAGGCTGGAAAAACAAGCTTGTGTTTTTAGCCTCTGAAGTCTCCAAATGAAGTATCTGCTACCTCAGTAACAAATGGAAGATTTGCAAATTCAAAAGGAGATGTAAGGGAAGAATGAAGACTGATCTGAAAAAATCACTAGATAAAATCAGAGGCTTGCACGCGGCACTTACACTGACCAATGATACTTTTTTAACATTGCTTGGTTCTACTCGTATTTTGTTTGTTGTTGTTGTTGTTCTAACTTGTTGTTCTTGTTGATCTTTGTTCACCTTCTGTCCCCTCATTAATTTTTTTTTTTTCTCATGAACATTAACTCCCTTTTTTCATTCCTAAATATTTAGTATCTTGTGCAGAGACATAGAACAGGGTTACACACTTTAAGCGCTGCCACAAATCAAAGAAGAATCTGCATAAATTAGAGTGTAATTTTGGTTAAGTGTACATTACTGCACTGATGGTTAAAGGGATTCTGTGATAATTTCAAAGCTCCTGTTCCAAACTTCTCAATCTGTATGTTTAAATTTATTAATAAAATATTAATGAAATTAAGGAGAGGAGAAAACCAAGTCTTATGTAAGTACCTACATAGGTATAGTTGACCATGTTTTATCTCTGGTATTATCCGTAAAGAGATGACAGCTCATCTTTTTTTACCATGTATAGAGATCTCATAGGCATAGTTTTGCTAATGGTGGTCTCAAAGTATGCCTTCATTTCTCTTCAGTTGTACACTTAATTGTACAGACAGTGAATGAAACACTTCCAACTCTGACTTGAGGTTATCAGTGTTTTGGTTCTTCTCCATTATTACTTGGAAGTAGGAATTCCAAATAAGAATAAAAACAGCCGCAAATACAATTGCCTTGAAGAAAGTAAATATTTTTCTGAGAAGGTGATTTTTGTTTCGATAATCTCTGTAATGAAATAGCTATTGCTTTAAAAAGTGATAGCAAGCATTTATTATCTTCAAAAAATCTAAATTGACAGTGCATAAATACTTCAATAACTACACCCACAGAGGAAAAATATGACTAGAATCTGAGTATAACATAACAAAAGATGTCATGTAGGAGGTCTCATTAGGATATCTCTGAGATGAAATACAAAACAGCAGGGCCATTGATAATTCATGCTTGAAAAATGATGAGCTATTTTCTAAGTTTTTTTTTTTATGTGCTTCATTATTATAGAAGTGACAGAAGAAGTACAGTGACAGAAGTGCTGTTTTTTTTTTTTTTGTTTTGTTTTTAAACACAAAATGCAGTAGGAAATATTTCCTTATACTACTATTTCACAGATTGTGCATGTGCAAGAGCAAACTCTCCTAAAAATATTATTTCTATCAGTCCCCATCCTCTTCAGCCAATTCCCTTGGGAATTAAGACATATTAAAAAATATATACAGTGGATATTAAAATATCCAATATTAAAAATATTAAAGCTAATAAGAGGGGCTGGGAAAAAGTACACAATCTCACCCTGAGCATTATTTTACAAAAATATATTTTGCAAATAGTTTTGTTAAGGATAATGGATCCTGAAATGTGTGTGCAAAACAATAAAATGAAAGCACAAAAAAAAATTGCAGTGGCCTAAGTCTTGTTCATCTAATTCATTGCCTACCCACTGAGACATCCTCTTTTTCCAGGCATTGTATGAACACTGCCCTTCTGCCTTTCTGGTCTTTTGACACTCATTATTTTTCATCTACAGTCAATGATCTCCAACCTGCTGAGTGCCAGCAACTGAACTCTCCACCTTTGCTTATATGATGTAATGTTACTTGGCTATACTTCCTTACATAATGTTCTTTTGTCACTTTTTGAAGCAGACTGCCAACAACACTGTGAGTAATAAAGAACAGAAAAAGCTCTTACATAATTGCCTTAGTGATTCATTTCACTATCACCTTTTAACAATAAATAACTATTTAATAGAAAACAAAATATAAAGGAAATAGGCAAGCGCTTTGTTTTATTTTCTGTGAATACTAAACCAGCCCTTGGGATAATCGCTATATGTCAAATAACATCAATGCAAATCTACCAGGAAGAGCTATATGTCTTATAAATATGGCCCTGTGAATTATTGTTTATGCATGAATTATATAGAAATGAAGACTGGATTATGCCTTACTATTTTTTTTCCCTTCTGTTTTGGTACTGAGTAACTATAAATCATATTAACATATAATATTTTATCTGTCTGGTTGGAAAAGAAAACTGTCTTAGACTGAAACACAAAATCAAAGTAATGCTACTGAGCCCCTACATCATTAGCTGTTTTTAACTAGAATTATTAACACAATAATAAAAGCTCTGAAGAAGGCAGATACTATGGCAACTTGGCAATTCCCTCTCATTCTAGGGAATTAGCTAAAAAGATATCAGCTGTTTCCAAGCTCTATTTGCTTCCAGTTAGAAAAGTTGAAAGTTGAGAAACAGAAATCATATATCAGTAGACATGTCTCTATCAGAGACTTTACACCTGGCTACCTATTTTTGCTAAAACATTTCTGCAGGAAATAAATTCAAGTTTGAGATAAGAACTTCGAGATTCTTGAATTATAATGAGAATTATTTCATTCAGAACATGTAGGGAGGGTAGAATTTTTTTACTGAAAATCATTTTTTAATTTTCTGACCAAAGAGAAAATGCACCTAGTGAGAAAGTGGTAAAACTATCCTAAATATGCTTCAAGTATAGTTGCATGTTCACAATAATAAATGAGTAATAAATGAGTATTTTGTTTAAAGCAATTAGATTGGAAGGCAGGTGGATTTATCTTTTTGTCTTTGCAAATTATGTGAAGTAGGAATATTTGAGGAAATATTTATTCATTCTATGTTGTCCATAAAGCTGTCAAGTTTCCCAAGGAATGGCTTTCTCCCTAATGAAAAAGAAGTTGCATATGCACAATATTTACAGGACACTGTATCTCAGCACACTGTAAGAAAAACTATAATAGCTGTGGCAAATTCTGACAGCCTCCGCACTTCTGAGTAACAGGGTACTCACAGCAGTCAGCGTGCCAAGCTCAAGGCCACCAAATACTACCAAAAAAAAAAAAAAAAAAAAAAAAAAGACCTCATCAGCTGTTTCAGAAAGATGGACTCAGCTCATTTTGCCAAGTAGTGAAAACCTTAGAACTCCAACGAAAGTACTTCATGCATTTGTGCTTTTGCTACAAATCTTGATACTTTCAGTAACTAAAAGTTTTTATTGAATGTGAACAATCATATTGACTATAAAAAATGTCTCAAACATTGCTGTCCAAGTGTATGTGTAACATCAAGATGATTCAATGTATAATTATATTGTGATTGGCCATTTGATAAGAAATGTAATGATAATAATAGACAGTGTTTTACATTATACATAGAACACTCTAAAAGTAATACTTTTTGTTTATTTTCATAAAAAAAAAACTACATCAAAGATTATGTTAATACTACTTAATAGAGTGAATACTCAGCTAAAAAAAAAGTAAAAAACTATTTTTCAACATAGTCACCAGTATTAGCTCTCTACTTTCACCAGCAATGGTCTGCATACCATGCTTGTAAAAATCTCCTTGGCTGTTTGTAATGTGCCTTGTCTTTCATGATGCTGTTACAATTGCTGGAACACATCACCCATCACCTCACATTGTTAACATCCACTGTTTGGTTTCCTTAAATGATCAACAAGCATTGATGAGTATTACTGGGTGCAATCTTTTCTGCATGGAGGAATTCAGTGTCACACCTTTGTTTCATCCGCACTTCCATGTCAGACACAATTTTCTCACTGCCCCTCCACTGACATCTGCCACATGGCAACAAAATGTAATGGAATATTGGTGGGAAGGTTTGTCTTCTACTGCCATACCGTCATCATCTGCTTATGACACTGTGGGCCAACATAGTAAAACAAAGGATATTATTTTCAGAGAAGCCCTCATATGATGAGAAAAAGTGCTAAGTCATAGACTCTTTGGTGAATGAAATATAGACCATTTTCATATTCTTGCATAAGTACTTGTAAAGTCTCCTTCATTCAAAAAGAGGTTTAATTCAGCTTTTGAAGAACAACATAACATTTAGGTTTAGAAAAGTAAACTGTTATATTAATTTGATTTTTTTTTCTGGAAGACAGGCATTGAAATCAGGTTGTTCCTGAGGCTCCTTTTCATTTGTGTATGCTCATTCAAATATAATTTAAGATATTCTGTTCCTCAGTCCCTGACAGGTTGAAGCTAAGAGCTGCGGCACAAAACAATCAAAATGTTCTGATCACTTGAGTATTCTCGGTTTTGATTGTTAGGTCTTGAGAGTTTGTTTTTATTGTAGGAGGAGCTGCTGGAATTTATTTTAGAATTTTAATATTTAAAAAAACCTTTATTTTGCATAGCTATTTGCAGTTAATGTATCACATAATTGCATTAAGTCAATAGGACTTCAGGAAAGTAGAAAGAAAAACATGAGCACTTACTTTTACATGATCACAGACTAATAAAACAGTTTGGATAATTGTTTTTCTCAATTTCTGCAGTAAATTATGATATACTGTAAGGGATTATTCTCCATTTATGAAAGGAATAATGAATGAATAATATCTTAAAGACAACCAATGGCTTCTATCTTACCATTTTAATTTTGTGACGCAAAGATCATCTCATAAGGAAAGATATTTCTATTATTTTTATGGAATTTGTGCACTTAGTCAATCTGGGAGTATATGCTAGTTAAGATGGGGAAAAAAAGTGCATAAACTTGTATTGTGTTTCATGGTGAGTTGAAATGAAACTCTGGAAAAATATTTGACATTTGAGATTTCCCTCTGTTGCAAAGGCAGAATTTGCTGTAGACTTAAAAGCACTTGGTGTATGCATCTGGAGGAAGTTGTGCACAGTTCTTTGAAGCACCCCTGGCAGCTGATAATGGAGAACTGTTGGCAGAGATTAGAGAGGCAGATGCTTACCTGTGCTCCTACAGTGTGCAGTCTTGGCTTAATGACAAGGTAAGAAGAAGGACAAGTCATCACAGAGTGGGGGCAATTGGCAGCTGATACCCTACTGGGGAAGGGTAAACGAGTCACCTAGGGCTTCTTGCTTCTCTGTAGCAGATTCATTAATCTATGCCAAAGTATGCAGTTTTCAGAAAATAGCATATAGGAGAATAGAGAGAAATTAAAATGTTGATAACTTTAACAGAATTAAACAAATCCCACTGCAGCTTGAAACTGAATATTTTGCAGACTGAAAAAAAATATCACCTATACAGTAAAAGTGCATATTTATTTATCTGCATACCTAGTGAGTGTAGGTTTTGTTAAGCTCAAATAGCAGGTGTTTTGCTGGCAGTATTCCATGTCAGTTGCTACTGAAGCTCCAGAGAGGGCGCTTCTCTACACAGCGCTGCTTTGTGGCTTTCTCTTTCCCGAACTGCAGGGTAAGATGTCTTATTTCCCCTTTTTTTTTTTTTTTTTTGAAAGTTGGTTCTATAGTGTGATAGTGTGGAAGGTCACAATTATGAAAGTTCATGGTAAGGTAGACAACAACAAATCAGTTTACAATAAAAACAAACAAACGAACAACAAGAGATAGCAACAATAGAACCCTTTCCTTGCAGCAGACAATTTTGTCTGTTGTGGTACAACTTAATTGTATCATAACAAGTTAAAGCATTTTGAAGTTGGTCGTAGAATCATAGAATTTATTATGCTGAAGGGGACCTAAAAGAACATAGAACTCCACCCCCCTACCATGGGCAGGGTTGCCAACCACTAGATCAGGCTGTCAAGGATCCCATCCAACATGACTGTGAACACCTCCGGGTTTGCAGTATCCACAGCTTTTCTGGGTAGCCTATGCCAGCGCCTCACCATCCTCTGACTAAAAAATTTCCACCTAACATCTAACCTAAATCTCCCCTCTCTTAGTTCAAAGACATTCTCCTTTGCCCTATTACTGTCAGACTGTGTAAAAATTCTGTCCCCCTCCTGCTTGTAAGCTCCCTGTAAGCACTGCAAGACCACTATGAGGTTTCCCTGAAGCCTTCTCTTTTCCAAACTAAAAAAGACCCATTCCCTCAACCTTTCTTCATAAAAGAGGTATTCCAGCACTTTGATCATTTTCATGACCCTTCTCTGGATCCACTCCAACATCTTTTCTGGGGACCCCAGACCTGGACGCAGTACTCCATATGGGGTCTTGCAAGGGCAGAGTAGAGGGAGAAAATCCCCTTCCTCTCTCTCTTGGCCACCCTTCTTTTTGTACAGCACAGGATACTGCTGGCCTTCTGAGCTGCAAGCAGACACTACTGGCTTGTGTCCAAATTTTCATCCACCAGGACGCACAAGTCCTTCTCTGCAGGTCTGCTTTCATCAGTCATCAAATAAAATAACATGGAACATGCAAATATGTTTACTTCATGCTCAGCCAGCTAGATTATTGAGAAATTGGCAGCAGGTTGATTTTTTTATAAAGATTTGTAAAATCTCAGGGTAGTGAGTATCAAAGTATGTTAAGATATAAATACACTTAAAAATGATTGGCAGGGGGCATATTAAGCAAGATTATAACATTAGGTATCATTTTATTTGTCCTTGGCTGAAGATGAAGCTGCCTTAAGTATAGGTATTCAATATGCATTCAATTCTGATAATGGTCAAGTATGGATATTGAGACCGATGTCATTTGAATAAATGAACAAAGAGTCTTTAATGCACAGGTTAGATAATATACGACAGCACAAAGACTATTAACTTGTCATCTCCATGAATTGCTTTATGCCCTCTTCATTGGGAAAAAAAAACTCCCGGTGTTTTGATCAAAAGAATAAAGTTTTTTGACATGTCATACACATTTTTGAAGTTCATAAATTTGATTCCTTTTTTACATTTTGCTGAAAGTCAATTTTACCAGAAGAAGCTTGCTCCATGGTCTCAGCAAATAAACATCTACTAGAATGAAGTGTACTTTTCAAGCTGGTCAGTATTTCTAGCCATATTCACTGGAGAATTATGCATCCCAGTGTCTCAAAATATTCAGACAATGTTGGCCAATGAACTAATGAATTATTGAGGTTTTTCTCCTAGCAAAAGAAAAGTCTTTGTTTTAGGCCTTTGGAATCTTGTCCCTGGACCATTCATTGTTTATTTATTTATTGATCTATCTATCTATCTATTTATTTATTTATTTTCCCTAGGCTTACTGGTGGTTCTGATGGCTGGGATCTGAAATCAGATGTGAACATATAATGAACCAATATGCATGTTGTGATATCAGCTGGAGAAAGTGACCAAACATAGACAAAATCTGCCACCTGGACAGATGAAGTTTTGTGCAATCATTAAGATGTAGAATAACAGTTCTAGATGTGAAATCCAATGATTAGTCTTTTCATGATGGCTCTTCCAAGTTAACTCCTACTTACAGTTGATATATCCCAAACTTGTATGACTTTTTAAAAGTCACAATAAGACACTTCAAGTAAAAACACAATTCAATATATGAAAAGACAACAAAGTAAGATTATGGATTTTTAAACTTTTACTGAACATCTACACTAAATTTCTAAATGACATTTATAGATATTATTTTCATTTTGCAGGTGTCTTTTTACATCCAATAACAATTTTTTTTTTTTAAATTTTATAATTTCTTCGGTGATAAGAATGTACAATATGATTGAGAGCTAAGAATGATCAAAACAATGAAATATGTATCACTTCTGAAAATGGATCAGGTCCACATTAATGTCCAACACAGAACTAAAAAAAGTACTAAAACTGACATGGTTATTCTGCAGGCTTCTGTCTCTTTTTCACTTAATGATTTTGATTAGCTGCCTCCTACACTACTGCAGTGAAAATTTAGGCTATAATGCTGCTGATGGTTGCAGCCAAAATGTACCCAAGAGAGTCTAATAAGCTTGCAGAAAACAATCCAACAAGCATACATCTATTTCAACTTTTAGCAAGTGAAAACATAGGCTCCGATATATGAGATCACCCTAAATAGATATCTTAAATACACATACATATAAAATATTTAAAGCATCCCTTAAATTGTATGTATTGTGTATGTATATATAATTATTTGCTCAGTGTAGCAATTTTTATATGAGTGAGCATTCTCCTCCATCTTTCAGTTTTTAGGTCATTGGCACATAAATTTATTGTGGACCATTCTGGACATATTAAAATGAACACACTGGCGCCACTTAAAATATTATCTCCTAAAAATATGAAGTCTTTTAAAATAACTCTAAGATATACTATTTATTCAATAAGAATTAATTCACATTGTGAGCAATATAACTTTAAAGTGAAACTCTCTTATCACAAAGTTTATTCAGAAGGAAAAAAATAACACACAAAATCAACAAAATAATAACACTAAAAACATATAAAACATCAACAATCATGAAAAAAGAGTATTAATTTTCCCTGAACAAACATTTATCTTTTTACAGCATTCATACTTTCTTAGTATAGTTAAGTTTGGTAAGAGTTGTTGTTTATATAATTCTCAGATATATTTTCACTGATATGGAATAATTCATGTTAACTTTTCTCAATCTAATGATTGGACCAGCATTAAATCGTCACCTATCACAAGACAGATTTCACATTTATTTAATAATTCCTGGTGTCTCTTAGCCCCTGACTTAGATCCATCAGAAGTCTGGATCCCAGACAAACAAGTTTTTTTTAAGAGGGATAGCTCTGCAAAGCTTTTACCATTTTTTCACAGTTTCACACACAGTTTCAATTTGTTTTTTAATGTTCTGTGCAAAAAGTTTCAGTATTTTTGAGGGTTATTCATGTATTCAAAACATAAAGGTAGATATGAATTTGTTGCCTTGACACAAGATGGCCTTTCTTGGTAATTACTGTGCTATGTTTGATCTCAATATCATATAGCTCTGCCTTACACCACTGGCTATGACATAAAGTAGGACTGCTGTGGCTTAGATTTTTACTGCAACACATGAAATCTCACTATAATTAATTAGCGTTGTTATAGTAACTGCTTTTATAACACTGTTTGACACTCAAGGGAGGGAATGACACAGGGGTGAACTGCATGAGAAATCATTTTGTAAATTTTGCTCTCAAGCTCCCTGACTTCATTGCTTTTTTAGTTAGTTAGTTAGTTAGTTTGTTTGTTTGTTAAGCTCATGCACCCCCTCTGACTGGTTCTGTGCTGTGTTGAAGTCATTGAGCAGTCAAATCTCAACAGTAATATTATACTGGTCTTACTCATGAGGATCCTGAGGGGCTCATTCTAAAAATTTACTATCAGAAAGTACAAATGCAGCACATATTTTATTTCAGGGTCATATTTTTTTTAATAATTATTAATTACAATTGACTACACACAGGATAGAAACGTCTTGCTGTCCTTCACTATCAGTAATGTATATCCATCCACTAACAAAGTACTAAGGAATAAAATTTATTTTAACATCAAAGTTTCTGGGCCAGCAAAAGATTTTCACTATGCCTCATTTGCCGCTGTGGAAAAGTTTTTTATTTTTGCTCATTATTAGGAAATTACTGAATCTTTCAGAATAACAACAAAAATCAATGTTCTGCGCAAATTTTGTAAAGGAGATCACATGCCATACTCAGTCCAGTAAGGAATTATAAATTTCTCATAAAGAGAAGTAATTTGATTCTGCGCATTACTGGTGGAGTTTAAAAGTGCATACTTGTGTGAATCAATGTTTTAAAAGCCTCAGTAGTGACACGCAGTTCTTAGGACAGAACAGCTCCTATCACCGAAATCAGTCTGACTTTGTTCGAAAGATTATTGCTAGCCCAGTCTTCATTTGTATGGTTTATATACTGACTGCTAGAAATAGCCAGTTCCCAAACTGTACCCATCACTGTCCCCTGCTCCTACACAGGAGCTGACAGGTTCAGGCAGCAGACATTGCCAGTTCTGTGATCAAGGTGAATATTTGGCTGCTGCTCATCTTCTCTGAAAGGAGACAGAAGCACCTGCTACTGCCTCTGCAGCATCAAGCAATCTGGGATTCACTGTGTGATCCACTTGTATTACTAGCAGAACCATACAGGAAAATGAGAGAGGAAAGATAACCTAAATTATCTAAAGCAAATAGTTTCGAAGATTCCAAAAAAGATGCAATACATTATTAAATATTTATTGTATAACTTGGGCAACCTTATCTAGTGCTTGATTTAGCTGCTGGCAACTCTGTCCATGCCAGGGGGTTTAGAAGTAAATGATTTTTGATCCCTTCCAACTAAAACCAATCTATGATTCTGATTCTTAATACTGAATATTATTACTGTTACATTCTATATGGCAGTACATTCTTTAATGTAGTTAGTGCAGTCAAAGCTTTTCATAAATATCCTCTATTTTATGAGCAGATGTAAACATTCAGGAGTCCCTAAATAATTTATGAAAATAATTCCCCAACAAGCAACTAAAATCTTAATAAGAGAGTGCCACTCCAGTGCTTAAAAGAGATCAAAATGAAGCTTGTTTTAAGTTGGAAGCCATGACATTTTAGTCTAAATACTAATTGGTCCTTGAAATAAAGGACTTAAACTCACAGTAACTGCTGTCTTATAGATTATTTTGCTACCTCTTTCTGGTGAAATGAATCAGGGTGTGAATAGTATCATGGCTTCCACAAAGAAAAAGAGAAGGTGATCTCCCTGCATGGTGTGTCATCTACTGGTATAATTCTTCTTCATTAAGCTAAGAAATTGAGATAGCAAAAGAAGCAACCTGATGAAATTTCTGATCAGAATATAAGGGGTTCTTTCTCTTCCACCAGTACTTCAGAGGGGAGCAGGAAATGCTAAGGCAGGTTGAAAGACATCAGTTCTGTATCTCTTGTATTATGCATACTCTGAGATTGCTTCCCAGAGCCAACTCCAGAGGGATTTAGGTAGAGGAATGTCTGATTTCTGTATTCCCAAAAAACTGCAATACTGAACTCAAGTCTGTGAAGATTGGGGTATATATTTCAATTGCCTAGAAAACTTTACACTTGAATCATATAACGCTTGCAGAGGTAGCGCTGCTCTTTTCAGGATCACTCTCTTCATTGTAGGTATCTGTAGAATAAGTCTCATTTCAGATACCTCAGTCCTTTTTTTGTTTTTAATGTGGCCCTTAGGCACTTCTGAAAATTTTATGCTGTATGTCAAAAGCTGACAAAGAAAAGAAATAAACTGAATGAAGGTGGAAAAGCAAAGTAACAAAACAGTTTAGCAAAAATGTTTCCTTGCATTTCTGTTCTTACTTGTATAATGCAGTACTACTGAAATAAATATGAGTAGGACAGAAGTCCTGATCACATTTAATATGCAAATAAACACAGTATCAGAGAGTTATATTTTATTGCTATACTTATAACACATTCAAAAATATTTTGTCACTACAAGAACTAACATAGATGTGTACTGGAAACTTCAGTTAACAGGCTACAGATCTATTACAACAATGTAATATAAATGTATTCCTGCTCCATCCTGACCTTTAATTTGCCACAGAGGAAATAGATTTGCAGTGGTACTAAGGGCCACTTTTAGTAGAGTAGTTCATAAATGGAACTATATTCACTGTTTCTCCCTTAAGCAGTCTCAAAATGTCTCCTCATTAAAATATCTAATGTTCTGTTTACACTATATTGGATAGGATGTATTAAAAGAAATGCTTTTTGTATGCCACTAAGTATTGGAGTGTAACTACCATAACAATGATCCCTTTAAATAATTTAGGAGAACATAAGTAATGACAAAAATGATAAATTTGGTGATAGATGTCGTAGTTCAGCAGGGACATTTTTTTACTTCTCTAACAGATTATATAAATTATTAAGTATTTAAGAATAATTTCGAGTTAGGTAGATGAAAGCAGAACAGAAATATGGGCAACACTATTCCAAGACTAAAAACAAAACACAAATGAAATAAGAACTGCTGAAGTTATAATTTATAGATAAAAAAATGGCTGTGTTTTTAAAAAACAAAACAGAACACAAGAAAGCAAGACAAAAACTTAGAGAAGTGAATTTGCATTTTTCTTTAAAGTATTATATAAACTGTTTTTACTCTAAATTTTAGTTTTTTTCCCAAAATAGAAGTTTCATGTATATATTATTAAAAAGAAATATAGATATTTTCTGTATATTTTGTTCCTCAAGCTTAAAAATAGCTATTAAAAGAAAATAAAATATCAAAAGTGAAGGTTTTCTATAAAGAGATAAATCTGCTTAGTTCCAAAGTCAAATGTATTCTATTCACTGTTGCTCTCAGTACAAGCACAACTTTCATCTTGCCAAAGTCTAACTCCTTGGCCTTGGCATTCACATTGAGCAACAAATAATATCAATAACTCAAAGCAGTAAGCAGAAGAGAAACAAGATTTTATGTTAGAGGTATTTAGAGAATGAAAATGAATGATGTAACTTTCAATTAGGCAAAGTAAAGAAAGAACTTAAACTGCTTCTTTCTTGAACGTACCATTAAACATCTACAGCTGATTGAGAATGTCAGTCCCCAAGACTTCCTACAGAATCAGGGAAAGATTGTCGCATCTTCAGAGAAAGCTGAAATATTTCTTTAATTTCTCTGTGGTCTGAATAGCATTACTATTGATAGTCTAAATCTCTCACTGCTCAGATCATGATTTTCCCTCTGCAAAAAAATGCTCTTAGGATTCCTCAAAAGTTTCTACTTATTCTCTTTCCTGCGATAGATAGATTATAAACTTGAAATAGAATTCTGGTCCCACTCTTCAGCAAGACCACTCTTTTCATTCCTATTCTACCTAATGGCAAAAATCTTCCAAATCTCTAGAAAGACCAAAGGCCTTTATTTACCCCCCCAAAAATTTTTTTAATGAGAAATGCAAAGCAAGGAATTAAATGTAAGTGTAACAATTAAAGAAAAACACAACTGTTCTTCCTAACCACATGAAAAGAAAAATTCCACTTACTATTTAAGTTATGAAAAAGTACTGAAAACAATATATGTGTAGATTTTAATATTTCTGGTATTGCTAGTGGGTCAGAAAAAAAGCTTTTCAAACCTGGAGAATGACTAATAGAGGCGTATTCTTAAAATTAAATTAAAAAGAACTTGGTTTATTTGTAAGAACTGGAAGGTTTTGTGGGTGACAAATTCACATCCAAATACAAAAATCCTGAGATAAACCTATTACATCAGAAATCAGGGAAAACAGAAAAAGAAGTAAAAATATGTTAGTTTAGTAATTTTAAGTTCTGTATTCACAAAGAAATAGTATACTTTGTCGCTATGAAAATTCTGTAGTAGTCAAGGATTTAGTTAACATTAATTCACTACAGTTCTACATGTGACTAGAACTGTAGTCACTTTCGTACTAAATTAGCTTTGTTTCTGAGAATATCAGCAGTACAATGGCATGGTTACATGTTTCTTGCTGATATTTTCTATGTAGTATATCACCTGTAGAGTAAATATTCTGTATGTGGTAGATGGGCACTAACATGCGAGTGGAACACAGTTAAATTAATTATAACATCATGTTCTTGTTAGTTGTTGTTGTTTATATGTTTGTTTGTTTCTTATGTACTTCTTTCATATTAACTGTCCAGAACATTTTATAGTTTTGCAAATCTATGGTTGAACCCTGGATTCTGAAGGTGCTTGTTAGGAGTAGGAAATTTGTAGATGTAAATTGTAGAAATTTTGTAGATGACTGAACATCACATTTTGTTTCCTTCAGTTCATTTACTTACTATACTAGTTATATTTCCCACCCACCTTTTTACCTTTTTCCTTTGAGGAAAAAAATAATATTACTTGAATTTTTCTCTTGTTCTCTCTCTCTCTCCACTCTCTTTTTTTTTTTTCCTCTTGTTGTTGTCCAAAATTTTTAAAAAACAAATTTGAACATCATGATGAACTGGTTTAGCATTCCTGGAAAACACTCAATCTCTTACATATAAAACAGCTTATTCTTCTAATAGTTTGATGTAAGAAACTGTATCTGTCACTACTGGCTATTCAGTAGCATGACTATCTTCAGTGAGCCAAACCATCAAAACTATAAATGTTCTGTCACATAAATAGTAACTAGTTTTAAGGGCAATAATGATAAAATAGTGTCCTAAAGGTAGACCGTTTACTGAGATCCTGATGAAATGCCTGAAGCCCGAGATTGAAGACTGTTATTACACAATAAAGGTAACACCTCTATCCAGAGGGAAATATTTTTATACAGCTATAACTCAAAAAAGCCACCACCTCATTTATTACAAGTTTGTGTTACTTTCTTTTAAAATGAATGGTGTAAATCTTTCCTGGACAATTCCCTTAAATATACTTGGTTGAATTATTAATTCTGACTAATATTAGTTGCCAATTTAGATTTTTATGTATGTATGTATGTATGCATCTATCTATCTATCTATCTATCTATTTATTTATTTATTTATTTTTCCCTCTACATTTATGCAACCTGGAAATAAAATCTTGGATTCCATGAAGTCAGTGGGAAGTTTGCTATTTACTTTAGAAGGCCAATCTTTATCTTTTATATCTATTATCTGCCCAAATTATAACATCCTGTAGATGCTTAGGAGGCTTTGAGAAGTTCACAGATTCCTTGATAAGGAGTATTTCTGTTGCTGCTGTGTGGTTTTCTTATTTGTTCACTGGTTTGTTCTACTACATTGTATTGATTAAGATGATATAGATTAATGAATGACTTAACCTGATGAATTTTCAGTCCAAGATCACACATAAATGCATAAGCAGAAGCAGATAATGTACTAGAGAAAACAAAGATAAAAGGTTTGTGCATGTTCAAATAAATTCCCCTGAGTCTGTTGTTGATATTTAAATAGGTAGTGATAATTTCTCATAGTTCTCTAAATTTTAGCAAACAGCAAGAAAGATGAATTGTCACTAAAAGGAATGTGAATATTGCCAGAAAACAAGATCTAATTATTTTAATGTGCAATTACCTAAAATAAACAAAAATTAAAAAAAAATCAAAATTATTAATAGAATGCATCACTGTCCAAACCAGAAGGGACTATTAGCTCATCAGAGAACTTCATGCAAGGTTGCCTGTACATGAGGTCCAGCTTTCAACATTATGAAATGGAGAGAGAAAAGAAAGAAAAGTTCATCTCAGAATGTCTGAGAGAGGCAATAGCAATCCTCTTTAGGTAGACAGTGATGCTCTGAAAGACAAGCTATGTGGTATTCGTTCTAACCACCTGCTGCATAGAAAAACATTTACTTTTATTTATTTATTTATTTATTTTAATGAAAACAAAACCCCAAAACTAAACACCAAAATAAAAAAGAACACAATAATTACAAGAAAAAAAAACACCATTCCCACCCTTGTCCGTCCCCCCCCCCCGCCTTTTTTTTTTTTTTAACAAAATAAAATTTTTGTACCTTTTCAATTTTAAAGAATAGGTTTTTAGGGCACCTGTTCTTTCCATTAAGTTGTATGAGATGAGAACAGATTCAATACAAGTGCTGTTTAGCAATGTTGTTTATGAAAGGGCAATGCAGCTTTGGACTGCAGCGCATAATTGGGTCTGTGACACAACAGAACTTTTTCACTGCTGAACAGTGATGTTTTTGAAGTAGAAAGAGGAATAAGCTGACACAAACCTTAAGAGAAATCTACCGGTAGTTCAAAATAATTTCAGTAAACAAATGACCATGGAAAATTTATGCAAGGTGATTGAAGAATTTAGATTTTGTGACATAAATGAAGACATGTTCATTCAGCTTGTTTAGCTGCCACATTTTGGTTTATCCATATGGATCATTTCCAGTTGAGATATTTAAGAATCCTAACGACTTTTGTTTCAGAGAAATTTATTACAGTAAAAACAGCATTGACATGCTGCTTACACAAATGGCAAGGCTGTGATACATGGGAATGTTATAAAAGGAAGATTTTATCTTGGTCTATTGCCTGACAGCCACCAGTGTTACAGAAGTAGATAATATTTACTTCTATGGTCAAACATTATTGAGTGTCAATGGTTTGTGGGCTTGATCAGCTCGGTTCCATGACTAGCGGGGTACCTCCAGGAAAGGGAAACAGGGGACCTCAAACAATTAAAAACAGCGGCAATGATCTGAGGAGAAACAAACTAATTTACTAAATTTATTATCGGAATGCTAGATAGCACACTGTAATACAATATAATTAGAACTGAAGCTAATAAATCAAATATAATGGGAGAGAGTATCCAAAAGGTGGATAGGCTTCACCATAACACTGCAGTGAGATGCACAGTCCAGTTGAGCAGCAGGGAGGAGAGCCTGACGATGGACTGTCAGATGACTTACCAGGGCCTTATATCTGTTCCCCCTGAGAAGAAATGATAACAACACAGACAGCAGTCTTCTGAGCAAAATAAAATAAAAATAAATACAAATAAGTAAAAATAAAAATAAAAACAAAAATAAATATATCAATATATTGATTTTACAATAGAGTATAATTTTCTGATTACTATTGTGAAAAAATGTGCAAAGAATAATTAAAGAAAATGATTTTCTGGGACTTCTTCACTCTATCCCTGCATTTTGCAAAGAAACAAGAACAAACAAACAAACAAGAAAAACAGTTCAAAGCATGTGGGAAATTAATCTGTCTTCTTAATTGTGCTCCATTTTCTTTGCTTTTTTCCTTTATTTGCATTACAATACATACACACTCAACATTAAGGAAGTACTCATGTCAGTTCAGGAAAGAGTAAGAGGTATTCAGTGTATATCCACGGTGGAAAATACACTGTCAGGACAGAGGGCAGAACATCTAATATACTTTATTATGCATCTGGTCTGAGGAAATGTAGCTCATAATAAATTATTACATTGCATCAAAGTGGTTTGGGTTTCTATGTGAGCCAAAGCCATGAGTGGTTATGCTATTTCTGCAGTTACTACGGCAAAAAAGTGAGAGTAAATTATTTTTGGCAAATCATGGAGTATGGGCGGGTCAGCCAGTTTAAGAAAACGATTTGTGTCTACCCTGGAGAAATAAACCCTAGAGGAAGTATAGTAAGGTACAGCTATTTAAGGGACAGATATGCATATATTTATTCTTACTCAGTATGTTTATGTTTTCTAGCAGGATAGAAGAACTCCTCTCTCACTTAGGGAAAAAAAACAAATTGTGTCTAATTAATTTGTTAATTAATGTTTGTTATTGACAGCATCATATTTCTGGTCATGCATCACCTTATATTATTAATTTTCTCTAAAACAAAAAGAAAGGAATTCTACTGGGATCAAAAATATGAAATGTTAATAAAAACTATTTTGAGAGTATTATTTAAAAAGAAAGAAGGAAAGTCAAATTAGTTGTTCTGGTTTGATATGTTTCTTTGTGTGTTCAAATGGGTCAAGCAGTTGTGTGTAGTACTATAATTAAAAGTATTTTTCACAACAGACTGAAGATATTAATATAAGAAAAAAATAGTGAAATCCTATGGTATAATGAAAGGCAGTAAATTAGAGAAGAATAACCAGAGATAATGCACTTTCTATGTATTTGTGCTGCAGTGTATCCACCATGTAATTCTTACCCAGCACTGAAAATTTGAGGAATACTGTTTTCCTCTCAATAACTCAGTTCCAGATAAATAAATCTGACTAGATCATTGTAATAAAATAATAATAATAATAATTTTTTTAAAAAACCCTTGAAATGACCTACCTTCCTCAAAACAAACAAACAAACAAACAAACAAAAAACAGTGCAATATGCAAATTCCTCACCAGTGTAATGTTTTGGACCTCAGTATGCCATTTTATGTGATTTTCTCAATTGTACTGACCACTAATCTGAGCTCCACATTGTCCAAAGCTTTTTATGCATTTTAAATCAATTGAAAAACATTTAGATTTAGATGAAGGTTGAATGCACCAGACTAAACTCATAGATTTTGTCAATGTATTCACATCGTTTTCAAGCAAAATGAATGCAACAGGTCTTGTGTCCTCAGGCATTATTAAAAAAAGAATGTGCTGCATATGAAATTGTGTATGAAATTAGGGAAGAACTGGTTCTGGAATTATGAAAGTGGTAATTAAGTAAACGTGAAGCAAAAAAAAGATTCTATAAGCAAACAAATAAAACAAAACAATATAAAACAAAACAAAACATAACAAAATATATACTGCAGGGGAGTTATATGTTTAACATTTCAGGGCCTGGATCTGATTTAGCATTTATCCATGATCTACTGTGGGTAAAAGTTAGTGATGCTCTAGCATAACTGTCCATGAAGTGATTGTGAATACAGGATGTAAATTTAAAGGTTTTTTCTGGTCAGAGTAACAAGCTTTAAAAACAGAGGCAGTAGGAACAGAAGGCAGTCTAACTTTTTATTTATTTATTTATTTTAAGGCAGAAGGCAGTTTAACTTTTTATTTATTTATTTTACGGCAGAGCTTGATCAGTCTATGCAAAAGGTTATATATGATGCTGCTACTGTTACACCTGGCCCCAGAGCTGATGACTCATATTGACTTTTCGAGACATTTACTTAGTCTTACTTAGAAAATGCAGTTACCCATTGTGTTCCTCTTTCTGATTTACTGGAAAGCTGGGCACTCAGTGGGTGTTTATCTGTGCTGATCATTCACTATATCAACACAAAAGGATTTTAAAGTGTCAGCTGTTTAGTTGATGCAGAAAGGTGAAAAAAAAGACCCATTGCATCCTTGTTATGTACAGGCCTCGCAAGAGGCTGACAAGGTAATACATCAAAAGTTAAACCTATCTTGAAATAACCATTTAAATGCAGACTATTACCAGTAAGTACATGGAGAGACTTACAGCTTGCCTTGTGCAAGAGGTGTAGGAGAGTGATTAATCTTATGTTGCACACATCTTCCAAATATGCCATTTTTCTTTCCTTTCACATACAGAAAGAGGGAGAAGGCTGTGAACACAAAGAGCTAAATATTTGCTCCTTTCATGCAAATGCTACCGTGTTACGTGATTACCGATCACAGATAAGAAAACAGACTTGTCTACTGAGAGGTTCCATTCATTCTATTTTTTATTTTTTCTGTGTGGTTTTTTTTTTTTTTTTTTTTTTTTTCCCATCTCTCTGTTAGCTTCCAGCTTAAATACCAATTAACAGTTAATTAAGGGGGTAGGAAAACAAAACAGAAAAAAAGTAGCAATATTTTCAAGCAACAACTACTTGAAAGATTTGGGAAAATATTTAGCTTTCCAGACCACATTTAACACACTGTGAGGAATGGATTACTTACTTTTATTTGAACGATTGATTCTGTAAACACATAGACGCTCTACTGCAAAACAGATATTTGTATAACAAAAGAAGGAGAGAAGCTGAGCAGAAGCTTTATGAGCCTTTACAATATTTTACTGTGTCTTAGTATTTCCCACCTTACCATCTACTTTTTCCCTTCCTAACTTCTGATGTTATGGTAATTTATTTATACAACAACACAGTGGTAGTGCATCAACAACATATTCTGAAAACATCACGACTGATAGGTAAAATAGATTAATTTGGTTTTCCTTTGAGATACCGAGACACTGAAACAAAAATGAAGTACTGTATCATACAATCTCCCTTATGAACATTTATTTTAAAGGCTCAAGTGAACTCTCTAAGGAAATCTGGCATAAAAAAACTGAGACAAGCCTGTGGAGATCTATAAAGTCTCTAGAGATTACAGAACAGTGCTTATATTGAAAACTTTCTGAAGTTAGGAAGTATTCTGGCAATGTATGCCTCTTTTTTTTTTTTCTATTTGTTTATTATATCTGCATCTTCCCTCTGCTTTGTGTCCTTCCACATTCCTCACAGAGATATAGAAGGAAAAAAAAAGAAAAAGGCCCTAGTACTTCACAGACTATAAATCTGTAAATCTAACTTTTTCACAGAATCATCAAAAGGTTGAGATTGGAAGAGACTTATGGAGGCCATCTAGTCCAAACTTCCAGCTCAGGCAAGTACACCTAAACCAAGTTACCCAGGGCCACATCCAGGATGCTTTAGTTTTTCAAAGAATTATGAAGTGGCTTGGGTTGGAAGAGACCTTAGAGATTATTTTGATCATCACAGGCAGGGATGCAACACACTAGATCACATTGGCCCAGGGTCTTGTCCAGCTTGGCCATGAACACCTCCAAGGTCATCCATAGCTTCTCTGGACAGCCAGCTCTAGGGCCTCACTGCCTTCTGAGTAAAGTATTTACTCCTCACATCTAATCTAATCCATTCTCTTTTATTTTTAAATCATTTCCCCTTGTTCTATCAGCATCTGCCTGTGTAAAAAAAATTCTCCATCTATTTAAAATCCTTTTTTATGTACCAAAATGTTTATTTAAAAGATATGAGATTGCTATTGGAAATAAGAAAATTTAGTTTATAAATCAATTTAATAGTTAAAATATTTTGTTTTTTTCTCATTTGAAATTGAAGCAAGCAGGAAAGTGCGGAATCTATTATAACAGGGTGATGGTTATGTCAGGTTGGTTGGTTTCAGGGTCAGAAACCTGGTTGATAGTCCTCATGATTCTCCAGTTGGCACATGACAGTTCCTGTAATGATCTGTTTCAGGAGCGTAAGAGGTAGAAATGACAAAACCAGGATGATATTTGCTACAATTTCTGCAAGCTTCGAGGGAATACACTTCGTAACTAGTTGACTTGGAAGCCTGAGCATTCCTGGAGTTGGCAAGTTCCTAAGAAAAACTGTAGATTTATTTGGCTGGAATAGATATGATTGAATTTCTAGTTTTAACTCTTCGATCATTGTCTAACATTCTGATTTTCGGAAAGCAATGAATTCTAGCAAAATCATGCTTCTCCCTTTCCAATCAGTTCATGATTTTGTTATTATTTCTTTCTTATTCTTCTTTCTTCTTAAGGATGCAGGAGCCAACTTGCTCATACCATCTGCATATACATGTCAGGGTAATATGAGGAGTGGTGGTAGCCTGAGATACAATCTGCTGAAACTGGATTTATCTTAGATGCTATTCACATTGCATGAATGAGACTAATGGGTTTATGAATAAAGCTACATTCTTTGAATCAATTATCAAATAGATAAACATTACAACAAGGACCTCTTTTCAGGGAACTGCTTGGCAGGGTAAAACCACGAAGGAAAGAGTGGCCAAAGAAAGCTGGTCAGTATTCAAGGACTAGATGATCATTGAGGTCCCTTCCAACTCAAACCATTCTATAATTCTATGATTCCGTGAAAAAGGGAGCTTCAACTCCTCTGAAAGCAGGAACTGTCATTTATTCTTTTGTCATTGTTATCTGTATCATACCTTGACAGAACTTAGAACTTAAATTACATTTAATTGCCATTGAAATTGAACTGGAATATAAAAATCCTGAATGTCTGTTACATAACTTAATTAAAAAAAAAAAAAAAAAAGTGAAATAATTTCTAATGAATCAACAAAGGATAGTCTCTAAAATTTCAGATCTGCCAATTTAATGTCTACGTATATGAAATATGTAGAACATAGAGTTAACAGTAGAATTAGTAGAGAATCGCAAGCTAAGGGAGGCGTATGAACAGAAAGAAAAGTGACCAGTATAGCTATCTTTCAGAAAGAGATTATGTTTCAAAAATTTATTGGAATTATTTTACAGTACTCAAGAGGCGTGATGAGATTATTCATGTGGGTAGTGAGCATGGATTTTCAAAAAGTTTTCAAGAAATGGTTTTATAATAAGCTTTTAAGGAAATTAAGCTATCTCAAAATAGAAATTAAAAAATCCTCTCATCCTTTAAGAAATAGTTAAGGGAGATAAAATATATTGCAGTAATACACTATATTATTATCAATCAAAGGTGACTTTTAGACTGAGGTATCTGTTGTTCGTGTTGTTCTGAATATTCTAAAAGATGTGAGTAGTGAAATAAAATTTTTTGAATGATACAAGAAAAAAAAATCTCATTGAAAAGTATGGATGTGCAAATAGCGTTGCTCATGGCTCATCTTTGGCTCTGTCAGATCCCTTTGGAGAAGGTGGAGTTGCCCCTGATCTAGCATTGGGCAGCTGCTGGGTTCTGCTCACAGAGAACACCACTGCAGCCCCCCCACAAAAATTTTGCTACATAAGCTAAATGGGAGCTGAGTTGCCTACTTTCTCCTTCACAGACATCCCTCCGCAGTTGACAAAATTTACAGAGGTGATGTGATTGGTCATTCACCTCTACAGAATACTTATTTTCAGGAGGACACTGAAAGACAACACTTTTTCCTACATTTATTGAGATGCATAGTATTCTCTTTTAATTCGTTATTTGTGAGCTTTTTATTTTCATTTTGTAAATGAACATTAAAAAAGATTAAAATTTAGGAGAATGTTTTACAGAAGTTGTAATATACAGTAAATCAGCATACACTGTACATAACTGAGATTCCTTATGAAAAATTTTACTGTATTTTAATGATATTCATTACACATACATAACCAGTTGCAACTCGATATAAATAATAGTTACAGAAAACTAATGAATCTTTGTAGGACTGACTGTAATTTAAAAAAAGATGCTATTGAGAATGAAGCTATTATTTTATGCTCTTTCATAAATGAAGAATTCTATTAATTTATTTCCCTACACATGCCTACAGACATGTTCACATACATACTACATGCACGTATGTATCCATACATGTGTATATAAATATACAAAAATTAAAAATTGTAAAGTTAATGTATAAAATACGTCAGATCTTTCTTCTTTGTACTTTCAGTTGCAAAGATGAAATATTTATTTTCCTTCATAACTTTTTTTTTTTCTTTTTATACTGCAGGCATATTAGGATTTCTAACTGTAGCTCAATATATAAACAACATAAAATTTGTTGCTGTGATGAGTTTTCTCTATTATTGAAATAATATCTTTCCAGAATACACTTTAATCACTATATTGAGACACGAACAACTGAGCTAAACATAGCTTATTTTCTTTTTACTTCCTCTAAGGTATAACAGTAGATGAACTGAATTTGAATGGTCTCAGCTCAGACTTGATGCCTTCACCTATATTTCAAGTGTGATCATTTCCACAGTAATTAAAAAGAAACACCTACTCCATATCATCAAACAACATCTAAGAAAACAATTAGAAACAATTAGAAAAAGGACACAATTTTTGCCTTGGTTTCAGATTAAAAGCTAGAGAATGAGAAAAAAAAAAAATGACCTGAAAATACACAAGATATCTTATAATCATTATCCCAAATACAGAACTTATGCATTGACTGTGAGGCAGAACTGTATTACATTTTGGGAGGGGTTGTTGTCATGTTAATCAGCAATGTTCTTAGTGATGCCCAATTTGGCACTAAAAGTCTGCTCACATTCAATATCTAAACTATCTTGATTATGGATTCACAAATAGCACACTGCCCAATTTGTCTAGCACCATTCCATGAGTTCATTCTTGACACCTTCATAATTTGTTTAGTGGCATTCAATCAGAACTTACACAGCTAGATTAGTGAAGCAATTTTGGCTGCACTTAATCAGAACTCACACAGCCAGCTTATTCGATGGTGTAGTTTGTTAGCAACGGATTGCAGATTCTTTTGGATTGCTGGTGATTATTGACTGTCTGCAAAACATGTGAGATTAACCAAGAACAATACAAACCACATACAGAAAAGTAAGAGTAATGCAGCCTGGCCAGAAGTGTGCTAAGTTATATAACAACTCCATAGATGTTACTAAATTTCCTGGGAAGCCACTCAGCATAATCAAGTGTATGAATCTTACCCGGGAGGTCTCCCTATGGGAGGGAAGAGAGGCTCCGTACATAAACTGACCTCAGGACTCAAACGTGCTTTCCCTCCTTATCTGCAATGGCATTTTCCCTAATATTCTCCCCTCTCTTAAGTCATTTTCATACTAGTTATTCTATTGGTAGAGCCTGAGTGGCTCTAGTCATTACATACTTTTGTTCTGATTGGTGTAAAGTTCTTTTGCTTCAGTCTTTAAGATATAGGCTAAAAAATTCAGAGTGCATTCTCAGTGAGGGGTGGTTGAGCCTTGGAGGCAGGTATCTTTGAAGTTAGAGGCATGTTTTTGTATTACAATGAGTATATAATGAGGAAAGTTCACCCAAAGGATGACATTTTGTCAAAACATGACAAAATTTTGGCCTGAGTGTAGCATATTTTTGAATTGTTATTGTCCTGATCAATCCATCAGTCAACATCTGATGTTGTTTTTTGACTTAAGGTAGCAAATTTTTTGGAAAAGCAATACAGCAAGCTGCAAGAAATTTAGGATGCTCCTCTGAGGAAATCTTTGAGGAATCCATTGAGGAAAACTTCTTGGTTCAGGCAATAGCAGGTCCAACCAAAGGAGAAATATCTGATGCTCACAAACAGAGATGCACTAATTCAAAAGGTCAAGATTAGAGGCAGTCTTGGTTGCAGTCATCAAACTGTAGTGGAGTTCGTGGTCTTCCTTGGCAAAGAGTAAAATCATGACCTGAATTTTAGGAGACAGACCTTCCATTTGTTTAAAGAACTAGAGGGTGAGATTTTGTACAAAATTGTCCTTAGGGAAAAAGGAACTGTTCAGATGTGGCAGATTTTTAAGGACTAGTTTCTTAGAGCACCAGAGTTCTTTAATCCCATGTGTAAGAAATCAAGTAAGGAGTAAGGATCTGCAGGGCAAACACAAGTGATATTGAAATGCATAGGCTGCGGAAGCAGGGATATGTAAGGATGCGTACGGGTGGAATCAAGGAAAGCCAAGGAACAGCTAGAGCAAACTGTGCAAAAAATAGAATAAGGGATTTTATACATGCATTTTCCAGAAAAGGAACACTAAAGAGAGTGTGCTCTTTTTGCTAAACAAAATGGAAGAGCTGATGACAACAGACATGGGGATGACTGATCTACTCACAAAATTTTCTTCCTCAGTTTTACTGGCAATTATTCTTTCCGTAACTCAAGTATCTCACATTCCTAAATCTCACGGCAGGGACTGGTGGATCAAAGTCTCATCCACTGTAAGAAAGACGGTGTTTGAGATTACCTGAAGTCTATGGGGCCCATGGAGTTTCATTCCTGAAGAAGAAACTGGCTAATCTAGTTGACAAAATATTCTCCATCATTTTTGAAAAGTCATGGCAGTCAGATGAAGCCCCCAGTAACTAAAAGAAGGAGAATATCACAATAATTTTTTTAAAAAGGACAGTAAGGAAGACCATGGGAATTACAGAACAGTCAGCCTCTGCCGTGCACAGGTAGATTGTGGAAACAGATCATCCTTGAAGCTTTCTTAAGGCATATAGGAAGATGATTATCAATGTTTTATGGGCTGTTTGGCCCGATTCTGTGACTAGTGGTGCAAAGGAATTCACGAATCTCCACCTCCAGAAAAGGGGAACAGGGGATCCCAAATAATTAAAAATAGTGGCAACAATCTGAGAAGAAACAAACTAATTTACTAAGTATGGTATTGGAATACAAGATAACACGCACTATAATACAATATAATTATAAATGAAGCTAATAAATCAAATATAATGAGGGAAAGAATGTCTGAGAACTGAAGGCCTCACCATACGCTGAGATGAGATGTGCAATCAGGTGGAACAGCAGGGAGGAGAGCCAAAGGAAAAAAGTACAGTCAGGTGACCTTGCTAGGGGTTATATCTCTTTGAACGCAAAGTGTTCTGGGGAATGTTCTTCTCTTCCAGATAGGAGCCCAGAAATGGAGCGTTACCTCTTTAACTTCCAGTGCACTAGCTGATGTTATGATGTGGAATACCAATAACCAAAAATCATAAAACCATGACAATGAATCAAAACAGACAACACAGTTTCACCAAGAGTAAACTTTACATGACAAGGTAGAGGCCTTCTCTAATTGAGTGATTATATGGAGAGAAACAGATATCATCTACTTGGACTTCTCTAAGGCCTTTGACAAGGTCCCACATGGCATTCTTATTTCTAAATTGGAGACATGTGGATTTGAAGGGGTGGATTATTTGGTAAAGAAAAGAGATGTTTGCATCCAGAAAGTTGTGGTAAATGGCTCAATGTCTCTCAAATGGCAATCAGTGATGGATTGAGTCCTGTGGAGAATAACTTGGAGGTAAAGGCAGATGTTAAACTAACCAGCAGTTCACACTTGCAGCCCAGAAAGCCAACCATATTGTATCAAAAGAAGAATGACCAACAGGTTGGAGGAGGTGATTGTACTCTTCTGCTTTGCTTTTGTGAGACTCTGCCTAGAGTACTACATTAAGCACATTAAGCACTGGAAACCCTAACATAAGCACATAGTCTGGCCAAAGTGTATACAAAGGAGGGCTACAAAGATGCAGGGATGGATGAAGCACCTCTTCTACCCAGAACCGTTGAGTGCGCTGGACTTGTTCAGCCTGGAAAAGACTCCAGAGAGACCTCGCAATACACTTCCAGCCCCTAAAGGGGGATGGGCTTTTTTTAAATCAGGAACTGTAGTAATAAAGCAAGGGATAATGTTCTAAACAACAACAACAACAAAAAAGTGTAAGGTTAGAACAGACACTAGAAAGAAATAATTTTCTTGGAGGGTGGTGAAGCACTGGAACAGGTTGTCCAGAATAGCTGTATACATCCCATTCCTGGAGGTGTTTCATGCCAAGTTGTAAAGGGCATGAAAGACAAATATACATTTAACTATAAAATTCATCCTCAGCTCTAAAAATTAAAGCCTCTAAAGGATGCTTTTAATTACTCATTAATTGTCTTATAATATTTGATGGTCTCTTTGCTACTTAGGAGACACTGTGCAAACAATGGAACCTAGGGACTTTAAAAACTGTGTTAGTTGTTCATTAACACAGCACATCCTCTAGAAGTCTAAAGACATCTGGAGTAAAACAAAGAAATGAGTAAATTAAGATCACAAATCAAAACAGCAGAGCAGGTTTCATGATTCCTTATGTATGCAAAATGTGTACAAAATTGATATTGAAATGCATTTAAGGCAACAAAATAACTTCTAATCCACCCTTAAATGACTCATTTAGGAAAGAAGTGAAATAAATGCATATTTTAAAAATGACTTCAATCTATCCTGGAAAAACAGACTGTTACGATACAGCCAGAACTGCCACTATGGAATAGCATTAATGTTGTTTGTCTTCCCTAACTGTTCATTTACACATTTAAATACACTTATATTTCTCTTAAATTTAACTTTAGATTTATATAGCTTGTAATGATTGGCAGCAAGGGATAATTACTGCATTTCTACATTATTTTATCTCCTAAGTGGTGAACAACTAGAACAACCTGAAATCATTTTATTGTATTTTTTAATCCAGAAAGATAACTTTAATAGCACTTTACATACATACATACATAAGGGAGGCATATTCATTTTTCAAACTAACAATAACGTTGTTCTCTAGCAGGTACTAAAAAAGCTTTTTGAGGTCTGTATCATCTGGTTATGTGTAGCTGTAGGCAGTGGTGTAAAAAAAAATACAAAAACAAAAACAAAAACAAAAACAAAAACAAAAAAAAAACCAACAACAACAACAAAAAAAAAACAGACAAGAATACTTTACCCACACAATTGCAAAATGTTTTTACTTCTGAAGTCATGTTTTTACTTCTGAAGCTTACAACATCTGAAGGTGTTACATAAAAAAAAAAAAAAATAAAAAAAAAACAACACACAATCTGAGAACTAAATAGTGAAGCACAAAAAGAAAAAATGCTTCATTTTTACTTCATTTTTCCCTCTCCTTTTGTCACTGCATGTGTATTTTACAGTGTTGTACTACATTATTTCCTACAACACTAATTGTTAAAGCTGCTTCAGGGATAATGTTTGTGGGCCATATTGACCCCTGCTAAATTTACTAGGCAAACTCATTTTGAAAGGCATGAGGGACCTTCAACATAGATTTCAAAGTGAATTAGCATGATAAATACAGTATAGGCTTTAAATCTGCCTTTTAGAAGAACATGACAGATGTGTAAGCCATTTCTATGGTAAGTCTGCTCTGAATAATCAGAACTGCTCAGGAGCTCAAATTTGAGGTCATAGGAGGACATATAATTGCTTAAGGTAATGTATACAGAGAAAGAAAATCTGTTTATATCCTCTACTCTTTTTTAACATTAAAATATTTTAATGATATATTATTGATTGATTTATAGTTATCATCGAAGTGAATCCCTTGTTCCATATATATCAATAAAAACATTACAAGTGACTTCAGTGCAGCCAAATTTTCACCCTGAACATTCTAGTTTGTGACATTTTGTTTGGGACCATTGCCAATGTTTGGAGGACCCAGATGGTGATTACACAGAAAGATTAAACTTTAATATGATTTTCTTCTATGATTCTTCATAAGAAACAATACAAGATGCACAAAAATAACATCAAGGGTCATCTTGATGTTTAATTTCCTGAGGAAGACAGTCTTATATTAACACTGTCATGTATCTTTTTGTCCCAACCCTAAATCTTTTCAGAAGTTTACAATTTCATCAACATCAAAGAAAACAATATTAGAGGTTTAAAAGGCAAGTAAAGTGAAAATCAGCAGGTAAATACAGGAAAGTGAAGATCCTGAATAATGATCTTGCTGGAAAAACTGATACAGCATGAGGATATGCATAGATATAAATACATTCACAGTGTCTTAATTTATAAATGGGAAAGCATGCTTCACAATTTCCTCTGCTCAAATTACTGCTTATTTTTAGCCAATAATAATAATAATAATAATAATAATAAAATAAAATACAATAAAAAATTTAAAAGTCAATAATTTTAAATAAGAAAAGCTGCATTTTTGCTTTCATCTTGTAACTAGAAGAACCATGAATTACTGTGTTTTTCTGGCTACTTCCTATGACATTTTTACTGAATTCAGAATACTCTTGTTGATAGCCATCAGAACAAGTTTTGACTCTTCTTGTTTTACCAGAAATCGTGAAACTTTTCTAATATTCACTATCTGTAAGCTATTCATTTACCCAGAGAGTATCTCTTGTCTGACATAATTTGCAAGAGGATGGCTGAAAATCTTTTTATTTTTACATTCTTATATTTATATGTGCTTATGTCGATTTTCATTTCTTGTTCACAAAACAAACAAAAATAAAGGAAAACAAAAAGGAAAAGTCTTATCATTTGTTCACTGCATCTTATAGCTTTCATAACATTTTGAGTTTCTAAAAAAGTAAAGATTTGTAAAACATAATTTTTGCCTTGAGATGTCTAGTTGAGGCCAGTCGTGACATGTAGTCAATGCAGCAAAAAGAGGATTCATTGCATCTAACACATACAACTTAAACAGAGAGTGTAAATCACCTTTTGATGATGCCAAGACCTGTACTGTCTAGAAATTATTCTGAGATTAATCCCATCCTGAGTCCTTAAAGATGAAGATAGATATACAGTAGAATTTTTCAAGTTTTAAAAATGATTTGATGTCTAAACCTATTGTGAATGCAATAGGAGTAATATGTAATTTGAGAATGTAAACCATAAACCCGATCTACATCTTTAAATATGTTTTAATATCTGTATTATAACTTTTAGAGTATTGTCTCTGTTTGACCTCCATGTAACTTTTATTTATAGTCAGGGAATCAGATTTGTCTTCCTCCACACTAAATAACTGTATTTCATTATGTAGGAATGCTCAGTTGCATGCTGAGTGGTATGTTTTTGAAGTGCAATTTTGACTCACCTGTTTGAAATTCACACCACTTATTGTTTATGCAATTCAAATTCACTTTCAGCAAACAAGCGTTCAAGTTGCAGGTAGCTTTCATGAATTTTATCAATAGAAAGGTTTGATCACAACAATATTGACAGAAAGCAAGCACAAAGAAATCACAAAAATGTGAAATGAACTCATTTAAGAACATGAATTAATATTCATGTAAATGCTTTATAGTGTTCTTCCACCTGTATCTTGGCACAAAAGGAAAGGAGTACCTGAGAATAAGTTGCACAGTTTGCACTGAATTAAGAATGAATCACAAATAAATATATGAAGCAACTTAAAGGGCATTTTCAGTCTCAGGAAAAGTCAGATGCTAATCTCTTTTCTTTCCAGTCACTATGTGGAGATAAAAAAATGTAACAAGCTTTTGGAAAACTCCTCCAAAACACATATAATCTCATGTTTCTAAGGTAGTTTAGGACAAACAACAACAATGAAAATTAGAGATACTTGTCAGACAAACTTTTGCTTGTTTGGTTAAATGATGGATAATTCTGAGCAGTTGTATCTCATTCTGCGTGATCAGAATGATTTATATAACATTGATGGTTTTATTCCTTTCCAGGTACAAAAAAATAAAATTCAGCTTCTCACATATCTTACAAGCTAGAGAAGGCTGACACTTCAGCAGCTTGAATTCAGACAGTAAGTGAAAATATCTGGGAAATGTTTTCATCCAATACGGATTTAGTTTGGGACTTCAGGAGAGGAAAATCCTGGTACTTTTCCTTAAGTACAGGAACCAGGCAACTAAGGAGAAAACAATCTATCATTTATCCTACATGATGTATTTCAATTCGATAGCTTTTTTTTTTTCTTTTTTTTTTTTTTCCTTTTCTTTTGGTACCCTTTCCAAAATCAAGATAACAGACAGTTCTTATGTTTTCCTTAGCTCTCCAAATGAATGGTGTTTAAAACAAACAAACAAACAAACTTCTTCAATGTCTTTCAATCAGGTCTTAGTTTTCCTGTCTTTTAGCTGCCATGTGATGTTTCTTTCTGAACTATTTTAGCAGTAAGCTCTACAGAGAAGTCAGGCTGAGTATTATCCATAAAATTGACAAGCCTTCCTTGGATTCCAATGTTCCTTAATGGTGATACAAAGAAGGCTTGTTTTAGTTTACTTTGTGTCTTTCATACAAATTGTTATCTAAACAAATTTTTATGGGGATGCAAATATTAGAGAAGTTTACTTAAAAATAAATAAACATAAACATAAACATAAATTAAAAAAAGGAAATCCTGAAGTAAGCACACCTGCAAATTACTACAGTTTAAAAAGCTACTACACCTCACTTAAGCCATGATAATTTTTCATCCTCTTAAAACGTAATGTGTTTTAATGTCATAGTTTATGCTTTTCAATTGTGTGCTGCAGGAAATCAAATTACATTTGAATTTCAAGTGGATTATATTTGTTACAGGATTATTGCATGCATATAGGCAGTTACAATAAAGCAGCTGGTGTTTGATAACTTCTTAAAGCAAAGCTATGTATCTTTGGATCCACAGTCTGTAAAGACAAAACAATAGTGGGAAGGAAGACTGAAGAAAACAACAAAAGAAGTATGCAAGAAAAGAAGCACATGATCTTCTCCTTTTACTAGTAGTTTTCTTAATGTTTTTCATTCTGCTTCAGAAAAACCGTTGTCATTCAAGTAGACAGAAACTGTGGCAATTAGATGGCATGTGGTTCTGTTCAGTGCAGGTTAATTCCACTCTCAGTTTAGGGCTCTCACCATGGAAATATATCCTTTATTTGTTTAAGTGGTATTAGTCACAAAAAAGCAACTTTGCAAGACTGAACCACAGATGTATAACACATTGAGATACTTTATTTTACAGAGCCTTTGCATCTGCTGCCATTATTTATCTTGAATCTGGTAACAAGAAAGCTGCTGTGAACGCCACCATGTACTTCATAAAAGAAGGTATATTGCTCTTTGCCTGTGAAGGACTGTGAACTATCTAAGTCAGCTTAAGAAGTTTATCTAAAACCACTAAGTAGGAGGTGACATGAAAAGGTTTTGTGTAAAACAGAAGAGCCGGTATCTCTTTTGTGGACTTTCAAAATAACTTGCTTAACTCTTTCAAGGTACTTGTAATGTTTGGAAAATAACTCTTTTTCAGATATGATTTATTTATTTATTTTTAATCAGCAAAGCCAAGAGGTACCTCTTTGATATAGGATTTCAAGATGTGGGGGTTCGTTCTGTTTTGTGTTTGTTTTGGTTTCACTTTCATTTCCTGAGTGTTCTTTAACTTCTACAAAGCACTACTGATTCATAGAAAAACGAAAGGAAGTAGGCATTTTCCATGGTATTACATAAAGTTAAGTCATTTGAATCTATTTTCAGGAAAGTGTGAGCAAAGATTATTCTCTGTTTTTTGTCAATTAGATGACAAAAAGGTGTGCAGTTTTGACTGCAGCATTGTACACAGAGTTCTAACCCAATTCTGTGCAGAATCACAGAATTGTCAGGATTGGAAGGGACCTCTGGAGGTCACTTAAGTCCAACCTGTCTGCTAAAGCTTGTTACCTACACTACAGTAGGTTGCACAGGAAAGCATTGAGGCGGGTTTCTTGTGTAACCTTTTTAGGTTGACTCTTTCAGTATATGATTGAAATACTGTTGAGAAAATTAGGAAAACTATAAAACTCGAGGCCAGATGAATTATGCTTTAGACATACTTCTTCTGAACTATGCAGTCTTCTCTAAAGAGCATCTATATGTTTTCTACTGTCATGGTTTTATGTTTTTTGGTTATCGGTATTCCACATCATAACATCATGTAGTGCACTGGGAGTTAAAGTGTTAATGCTCCAATTCCAGCTAACTATTCTTATACACCACCTGTCAAGGGATCTGGCCCTTCCAGGTTGGGCAGTCTCTTACTGCCTTGCAGTGGGTGCTTGAAGGTGCTTTCCTAGCCATTTCCAAGCTTTTTAGGTTTAACTCAATCCCAGGACCCACAACACAAATGTCTGAAGTGAACTGGAATTAATAGAAATTATTTCATAGTTTAAGATGTGTATTCACTATTCATTCCTTTCTTGTATCTGCAGTAACACCAATAAGAACTCTCCCACAATATGCTGTTTCAGAATATCATGCGTGTATCTTATCTTTTGAAGAAACACAACTACATGCAACAATGTCTCCTACAGATATTCGACTTCATACTGAAAACCACTATTCGAAATAAATAAATAAATAAATAAATAAATAAATAACAACAACTGATTTGACAGAGAAGAGCATATGAAATTGAACGAAAAAAAATGCAGTAAAACGCTTTGATACAAGCTGGATAAAAGAGCATTTAGTAAGGAGATTCGAGGCAAATGCTCGTTTTTGATTTCCACATTGTCATAGAAGATAAACAAGATGGTGAGGTAGTATGAGGCCAATGGATCTGTTTCCAAGGTCAGGTCCACAGGAAGTTGCTGATGAGGCTGCTTGAATTGCTTCATACGCTGTTTCTTGTTGGTCCAGAAACTTCCAAACTAGATTTTTCTTCATCTCCAGTTGTTCCCTACTGATGATGTTTGTTAGGCCCTTGTGGGAATAGAAGAAAAACTGTTCAGAGCAGCAGCTGTGGAGCAAGATAAACAGCATGAGAACCAAGAACACCTCTAGAAGAAGAAAGAACATCTCATGGCTCTGACTGGATAAGCACCTGCATGAACGATTGAAGAGTGTTTTGTAGAATGCTCTGTTGACATGTAAAGGTGGATGGGAGAGTTGTAGGGGTGAATGGAAAAGCTAGAAAAAGAAAACTTGTGAAATTATATAAGTGATGTGAGAATTTTTAATGAACGATTTGGATCATTCACATCTGAGTCCATGCATCAGACGCTGCAGGCCCTGAACTTCTTTGCTGGTCACAACTGTTATAATATGAAAACGATAAATAGCTGTACTTCTTCCCACAGAGCTTTTAAACTCTTTTTTTTTTTTTTTTTTTTTTTTTTTTTTTTTTGAATGATGATAGCCAAATGTACTTTTTGTTTTGTTTTTCCTATTCTCCAAAGAAAATTCAGCTTTACTATAGCAGGTAAGCACATTTTCGTGATGATTAGAATCTTTTTTCTACATTGTGCAAACCAGACATAGAGATAACAAATCCAGCACAGTTTGGCTGTTCACCTCAAAAGTCCTGATCCTTTGGATTGGCTGTGCTTTTTCACAGTCATTTCCTAATGACATTAGGAGCTGTGGATGTTTGATTCCTCTGAATAACTGGCTCAAAGCATCAGAATCTGTATATCTAAAATGTCAATATTGCCTACTTTTGAAGTTTTGTATGACAGACAAGTTATTAGATTGTTCTCTGCAAAACAAATTTTCATCTTTCCCATCTCCTTTCAGCCTTTACAGCCTTCGTGTCAACTTACTATAAGATACATACATATATATCTGGAGATTAATCATTTAAACATGTTTACTGCATAATTTCCTAAGCAAAAAACATTTACAATTTTTAATCAATAATGTTCTAAGAAAGACCTATTGATTGTACATAACTGTCTACATATCTAGGTTAGGGTTAAATTTATTCAAGTCAGACAAATAATTTACACCCATATTTTATGCATCAAGTAATACAGTACCAGTAAACTAAGTTCCTAGATTCTCTTATGTGGGCAAAGGACATTCGTCTTGGAAGGACTTCCAGAAGAAATATCCAGATCACAAAGATGGTGATCATAAAATTTCACAAGTTTAAAGCAAAGGATATTTAGTTAAGAACTAACAATAGAATTTTAAAGGCTGTAGACTGAACAACCCTCTTACGTTGTTAAATGCTGTGGAAAAGTAACATATGAATTTCTTTGTCTTTCCATTTAAATTTCAATATCTTTTGAGTGTTACAACAGTATATATTCTCTATTTTAAGTTATTAAATATTTTTTTTGAAAACAAGAACTACAGCCATGTTTTCCTAGATGAGATAATTCATCTGGTCTTTCTTAAAGCACCTCAGAGCCACACAGATAATGAGTTGAGTTCTGAATGAACTGTTCCACTGACTGGAGATTTCATCTCAGGCACAAACAAGCAGTAAGTAGGATTTAAGGATTGTGATAATGTCAGTTTAACACTGAAAGCAAAGCAAAAAGAGAAACTACTCACTGCTTTTCATTGTCTGCCAGATGTATAATTTTGCCCTGGAAAGTGAAGTCTTAGTGTATGTAGTGGTAACTGGAGACTTCCAATGTCACATCAAAGAACAATTCTTTACTCCTCCTTTCTCTTAGCCTTTTTTGCTGAGCATGATTTCACGTGCTTTAAAATATACTTGTGGTCAACTTGGCTTTGCTGAATTGGCATTCTAAACTCCTAACTCCTCACAAATTATACAGGTTTTAGCAGGGGATGGGAGTGAAAGCCTTGATGCAGTGCAGGAACTACTTAGCAGTTGCCAAAACAATGGTTTGTTATCAACACTGCTTTGGGCACAAATACAAAGAACAGCACCACTGGCCCTTCAGTGGTCTGTGGGGACAGGACAAGGGGAAACAGCCATAAATTGAGCAAAGGAAGTTCCACACCAATATGTGAAGTAACTTCTTCACAGTAAGAGTGACAGAGCACTGGAACAGGCTGCCAAAGGAGGTTGCAGATTCTCCTTCTCTCAATGTCCAGAGAAGGTCTTGAATATCTAACTATTCAAGACTTGCCTGAATGCCTACCTGTGCAGCCTGCTGTAGGGAGCCCACTATACAGAGGGATTGAACTTGATAATCTCTACAGGTCCTTTCCAACTCCTACAATGATTCTGTGCAGAAAGTTAACTCTGTGCCAGCCAGACTCAATGAAACATCCTATCTTTTAGAAATGTAGAAATGAAGAGACTCTAGCCAAAGTCCCATCATTGTCTCCAGAAAGAATAATGGGATCTACAGGAAAATTGCACAAGAACAAAAACATAAGTTTATCTCTTAATACTACTATATATATACAGAATACTATTTAACAATTATGAACATTATAAATTCTACTGTGAGTACAACAAACAGTAATGATAGTATCTAGCTGTCATTAAGCTTGTGGAAACATATGATAGGGTGGTTAAAGGCTTCTTATTACACATCATAAGTCTCTCTTTCATCTTGTTGAGGAATTTGTGGATTTCATCTTGTAGAGGTGTTGTCCTCCATGTTAAGGAAGGAATCAAGAGTGAAGAGCTGTTCCTGAAGAATGGAGAGTTAAAGACCAAGGTAACAAAGGGAGCCTTGTGGCTAGAGTCTACCGTATGCTGCCTGATCAAGTGGAGCCAGTTGATGAAGTCTTCTTCTACCTACTGGAGGCACTGTGATTGCTCTTGTGCAACTGTGGAGGCTCCTGTTAACTACCCTGATATCTACTGGAGAAGTAGCATGGTGAGCTGCAGGCAATCCAGGAGATTCCTGAAATGTATTGAGGATATCTTCCTGAGCAAGGTACTAGACAGTACCAACAAGGGTACAATTCTGGATCTGTTACTCAGCAATGCAAATGATCTGACTGGTGACGTGAGAATTGGAGGCTGCCTGGACTCTAGTGACCAAGCAATGGTGTGGTTCATACTCTGAGGGATATCAGACAGTCAAAGAGTAAAAATTAGGAAGCTTAATTTTGGGAAAGCCAGGTTCCAGTTCTTCATGGAGTTAGTCAACAAAACTCCCTGGAATGTCCTCAAAGACAAGGGAGTAGAGCAGAGCTGGCAGACCTTTAAGGAAGCATTCATTAGGGCACAAGAACTCTCCATCCCCAAGTGTAGGAATTCAGAAAAGGAAGGAAAAAAGGAAGGAATAAAGAATTGGGCATGACTGAATCAGGACCTGCTGGTCAAACTGGAGAGCAAGAAAAAAATGCACAGGCAGTGAAAGAAGGGACAATTAATCTGTGACAAGTATAAGGATGCTGCTAGGCTTTGTAGGGGTGGGGTTAAGAAGGCTCAGGCCTAAACAGAACAGGACTAGGCAAGGGGCACAACAACAGGAAAGGCTTCCAAAGGGACATGAACTGGAAAAGGAAAGTCCTAGAGGGTGCAATCTTCTTAGCGAGTAGTAAAAGTAGGCTAGTAAGAACTGACAAGGAGAAAGCTGAGGTACTCAACAACGTGAGCTAGCAATATGCCTTCACTGCCCAGAAAGCTAACCATATCTTGGACTGCATCAAAAGAAGAGTCGTCATCAGGTTGAGGGAGGTGATACTACCCCTCTATTCCTGTGCTGGTGAAACCTTACCTGGAGTATTGCAACCAGACATGGAGTCCTTGGTATATGAGAGATATGTATGCTGGAATGCATCCACAGAAGGGTCACAAAAATGATGCAAGGGATGTAACACCACACCTACAAGGATAGGCTGAAAGAGCTAGGGCTGTTAATTCTGGAGAAGAGAAGGCTCCCGGGATATTTGATATCAGCTTTTCAGTATCTAAAGGGGGACTATAAGAAAGAAGGGGACAGATTCTTTAGCGGGATCTGTTGTAAAAGGACAAGGGGAAATTGTTTGAAACTAGAAGAGGGGAAGATTAAGATTGGATTTAAAGAATACATGTTTTACAATGAGAGTAGTGAAGCACTGAAACACGTTGTCCAGAAAAGTGGAGGATGCCCCATCCTTGGAGACATTTAAGACCAGTCATTATCAGGCTCTGAGCAATCTGATCTAGCTGTAGATGTCCCTTTTCATTGCAGGGTAGTTGGACTAGGTGACCTTTAATGATCCTTTCCAACTCAAATGATTCTATGATTTTACGAAAGTACGGTTGATCCTTTTTAAATGGATACTCAAACACTTTGTCATGAAGTTAAAAGAAGTTTCATACTCACTATTTGATTATCAACTGTGCTTGCTTTCTGTACTTCAATGTCTCACTCAAGAATAAGAAAAGATATCTGTCCTGTCTTTCTCTTTCTTCAATTTTTATGTATTCCTTGTTATTTTTCCCTTGAGTCATCTCAACACCTCCTTAGGTGTTTTAAGTTACCTTTGGATGAAGACCAGAGTCCACTTATTCATTTCCACTCCTCAACAGAACACGGGGAGAAAATAGATAAGGAGAGGATGACCTGTTACTGTCAGGGGCAAAACTGACTGAACTTGAAGAAAAATAATTTATTTTATTGCCAATTAAAATAGGTTTGGATAGTGAGATATAAAAAGACAGTCATTAAAATCACACAATTCAACTTCACTCCTACACTCTCACCTCCACCCCCTGGATTGGCAAAGGAGATTCAGTTTGGGTAAGGAATCAATCTGTCATTTTTAGTCTACTTTATAAGAGACTTGTGGACAGTGACCTATTATAGCAGTCCTGCCTACATTTTAAGATTCATATCCAATAAATGTCACTTTCTACTTTGTTGTTTTTTATATATTGGTTTTAACATTATGTATTTTCCACACATAGGCCCTTTCAAATAATAAGAAGTGAGTATTAAAATTGCAAACTTTATACAAGTTGAGAAAATAAGGTTCAGACATTAGTACTAATGTTTTCTCTTATTTACTTTATGCGGTCTTTTCTTCCCCTTACTCTTCTCCAATAGACAAGCAGATGGAATGTTAACTGGTCAATAACAGCAAGAACAAGTTTGTGCAAAGTCACTGTCTAAAAAAATTATTCACTCTGATGGTTCCACTCTTGATTTTTGCAAAAATTTGTCTATACTGCACAAATCTCCCTAAAACTTTATTAATAGTCAACATTCCTGTGGAAAGTTTATCATGAATTTGTAGTTTTTCCTATTTTTCTCACAGTCATATTATGGGAAAAGAGAACACATGTGAAACCAACAATTTACTCTTAGACTAATTAACAGTTTTTACAATGTAACTGAAATATAATACAGCCATTAATAGTAGTTCTGATTATGGTAGTTCTCTCATTCTAAATGCAAAACTCATTAACAACATTACAGACATAAGTTTTACACACCAAAAAAACCACCCCCAACAACAACAAACTTTTAAGTATCTATTATTTTCAGCTTTGTTTGAGGTTGATAATTTTAGATGAAGGTGATGCATGTTATGAAACTGATCAACATGGTCTTAACTGGGAGGCAAATGATGATGCTTGTTTCTTCCTTACCTTCTTCAGAATGTGCAAGATGTTGATAATGACATCTTCTTCCTCCTTTCTCCACTGTTTGCTTTAAAGGATTTTTATTCTGTTTCTAATGTGATTTACGCCTTGATCATTCTTTACTGATCTGGAAGTCCACATTAATACTAATTTTAACATAAATGGTGAACTGTACACACTAGACACTTCATCATTCACAGAAGGGGAGAGATTTAGGTTAGATATTAGGAGGAAGTTTTTCACTCAGAGGGTGGTGAAACACTGGAATGGGTTGCCCAAGGAGGCTGTGAATGCCTCATCCCTGAAGGCATTCAAGGCAACGCTGGATGTGGCTCTGGGCAGCCTGATCTAGTGGTTGGTAACCCTGCCGATGGCATGGGGGTTGAAACTAGGTGATTTGATCTCCTTTTCAACTCCAGCCATTCTATGATTCTACGATTCTATGATTCTGTGATTCTATGATTCTACGATTCTATGAAACCATGTATTAGATATCTGCTCATTAAACAATTCTAGTTACATTTAAACTATGACGGTTGGACTAGATGATCTTGTAGATCCTTTCCAACCTTGTGATTCTATAATTCTATAATTCTAAGATAAAGTTCCAATACAGTAAAGGCAAATTCAGATAAAGCCAGATAGTACCAGACCTGAGGCATCTCACTCTGATTATCAGAGAGGAGGTTCTTTTAATATATGTATACCTGATGTGGGATTAAGAACAAATGGTTCAAATGTTGGTCTGACCAGTTTATTACAAATCCTAGTAACTAAGGGAGATGGGGAAGGGAAGACCAGTGAGTATTACAAATTAGGATGATGGAGAAGGGAAAGCAGGTGATACAAAAGGAGCTAGAATTATGTAAAGTGGGGATAGTCATCACCAAGATCCAGCAGCATCCTATTGCACAATGTTCTGATGGTCTGAGGCCAATATAGAAGCAAAAGGGCAGGAGAGAGCAGCAGCAGAGTAGCTGGCCTCACAGCAAGCAGGTACAGCGACAGCGAGTCCGGGAGAAAGAAGCAGGTCTCAGGTAGCAGGCCCAGGAGAGTCCATCAGCAGGCAGGTATCATGTCATGAAGCACCTGTGTAAAATGCCCTCTTGGTTGTAGGTTCCTTTTTTATCCTTCTTCTTCTGCCAACGTGGTATTCCTGGGCCCTTAGGTAAGAGTTATGTTGTTGGAAATATCCAAATAATTTATCAGTATGGTATCTATAACAAAGCAGATTTTATTCTCAATTGCAATGGTGGGCCTCCTGAAAGCAGGAGAGTGAGCAGAAAACAGCATTAAATCTTTTATGCCCTATTACTTGATGTTTATCTCTTTCTCCCCTGATTCCTCATTGGCTGAGTACTTTAGGTTCACAATCTACTCAATGCTCAACTAAACATACGGATACTTAGCATATATTGCTAATTAATTAACTTCTCACATTTGCTCATTTAACACTTGGTCATTGTTTCTGGACATCTGCTCGTCCTTGCATAGAGATTAGCCTGCAAGGGGGATAGAGGGGTGTATCTTAATGCTTGCCTGTTGCATCCCAACCTACTCACAGAGCAAGGCAATCCAGCCTTGTGTAGAGGCCCTAGCTTCTTTGATGTTCATTAAGTTTGTTTTTCTTTTGCTGAGGGTCTCTTATCCAAACAGAATAGCCAGACAGTATGTTTTCTAGTCCATAATACTATGCCTATACTATTTGGAACATTTAAAAAGTATTGCAGTTTTGCAAGCAAGAATTAATAACATAATTTAGCAACTATATTTCTAAAATATACTACTAACATATATGGTATTTCTACCTTATCACACCAGTTATTTGTAAGGAAAGTTACAAAAAAACAAATACATTGTGGTCTACTTCTTCAGACTTATTTTCAGTATCTACTGCAGAAAGAACATTCCATTCCTACAATGTGCAGCACCCCTGAGCATGCAGGTATGGCTATCTCCCTTGAGATGAGCTCACACAAAAGACTGCTTCCTTGAGGTGCCTGCTGTATCTTAGTAGAGTCTGTGGACTGTTCTTGCCAACAATGGCAATCCTGTATTTATTGAACAATAGAGCTACAATCAGGACATTAAAATTATGCATCACACTGACATATACATACAAGTAAAATAAACCAGACCAGTTTTTTATTTCTAGAGGGAGATGAATTGATAGTTCTTTGTAGTAATGGGATATAAAGGTATGGAAATCATTTCAGCAAGAACTTATTTACACATCAAAAGACTAAGAGTAGGACATGATTCCTGATGACATCAGCACTGGAAATTGTGCACGTTCCCCATAAATAAACTGAGGACAAAGATAGTTAGAAATTGTACACATGCTTCTGTGATTGATGCAAAAAATGCCTTCTGATCTGTCAGCATTAGACATCATGGTAATGTGATCAATGCTAACAATACATGCGTGTGAGAAATTTAATAAGACTTTAAGAAGCAAAAGAGAGTCATCTTTTTTACTGTGAGAAATGTTAGAAAATGACTTCGGAGAAAAAATAATTATGAAGAATTTTTAGTAGAAGATATATATATCTTAACTCATATTATTTTCTTTCAAGCTGTGACCTACAGAGAACAATAAGATAAATTTATGTTCAGGAAGAATGTTGTTATTGGTCATTTCATATTAAGAGGTCCCTAAAAATTAATCCTACTAGATAAAGCAAAATTGAATGAAGATTTTTGTCATATAGAATTTCCTGATATAAAGATAAGAAAGACAGACAGTCTTCATCTGGCTCTGATATGATCCACCACTGTCCAGATCTGAACTAATCATCAATGTGATAGCGTATTTAAGCAAGGAGGAAAATGCCGTGCAACAACAGAAAAGGTCAGTGTGGGTTGGCTGAATTTGCTCCAGGCACAGAGCAGAAGCTTCCTGCAGACTGTGGAGAGGCCCATGGTGGAGGAAGCTGAAGCCCGGCTCCCCCTGACACCAGCCGGCACTACAGGGAGCAGATCTTCCTGCTGCTGTAGTAGATGAATAAGGCATGAAGGAGGCTGTAACTCTTGGAGAGCCCACACAGGAGCAGGGTCCTGGCATGAACTGTACCCATGGGGTCCCACACTGGAACAGTGTGAGAATCCTTCTTAGTTTTTTTTTTGGCTCAAAGCTTGCTTCCTGAGGTATAAGACTCTGAGTGACTTGTCAAGGAGGCAACTGATGGGTGCTAACTGTGTGACAATCGATATTGCTTTGGGAACATTTTGCAAGCCCCTTCCCCCAGAGCTGCTTGCTCTGTAGAAGAGCGGAAGAGAGTGCTCAGGAGTGTTCACTGGCAGAAGATCTGGCCTGTGGCCAAACCGCTCCAGCTAAGTATGGAAGGCTGGGGGATGATACCATTGTATCTTGCGAAGGCAAGATGCAAGTTGGTGCCTCCCTGCTTCCTCTGGCAAGGCCAGAAAGATAAGAACAAAGGAGGCTCCTGCTGAGATCCCAGAGCCAGAAGCTGCCACCACAAGGAGAACTGACTCAACCACCTTGGGTTTGAGCTGTCACTCAAAGGAGAGCTGATTCGACCACTTTGGATTTGAGCTGTCACTCCAAAGATAGCTGACTCAACCACTTTGAAGCATTGAAAAAGGGCCATCATCACCACGGTCATGGTCGTCCTTCGTCGTCAGTAGAACAATGCCTGACGACCCACCACTACTGAGGATCAAAGACGGAACTACGAACCACGCTGGATCCATGGTGGTGACTATGTCCCTCTTGCTTCCTATAAAGACTCCTTGCTTCTTCTTTTCTATCTTTTCTATCGCCCTCCTTCCCTTCCCCCATTACCCTAATTCACAATAGTGTCCGTTCTCCCCTTCCCCATTTCCCCTGATTAAGATTTGTAATAAACTGGTTGGACCAACATTTGAACCGTTGCTTCTTAATCTCACGCCGGGTATATAGATAATAAAAGAACCTCCTCTCCCTCCTATAAATTGGAGCGAGACAAACAGTAATTGAAGAATTATATCCTGTGGGATTAACTTATGTTGGATCCATTTGTGAAGGACTGTGTCTAACCAGAGAGATTCCACACTGGAGCAGGGGAAGAACTGATGGAAAAGCAAACAGCAGAGAGCTATCTGACAGAGGCCACATGAATTATCTTGTCTGGCAGAGTTATTAAGCGATCGAAACCTCAATTCCATACCACTCTGTTGCTTAGTAGAAGGAGGTAGAGAAGTGATGAATGAAGTTGAGCCTAGGAAGAAGAGGGATAGGAAAAAGTTCTTAGTTTAAATTTTTTTTCTCACTATCTTAACTGACAGAGTTGTTTATTTTTTGTTTGTTTGTTTGGTTTTGTTTGTTTTTTGTTTGTTTGTATTTTTCCCTGAAATGAGTCTGATTTGCCCATGACGGTAAGTGGTTCTTATTTCGATTAATGCATGAGCTGCCTTTGTCATATTTTCTCCCCTCTGTCCATGTGAGAAGAGCAGCTTGGTGGACACGTGGAAAACATTCACTTTTAAGCCACTACAAGTTTCTTTATGTATCAATACTTGTATTTCTGTAAATTGCAAATATATCTAACAAAGCTTGTGTGTAAGAGAATTGTCTCTGTCTTGGTGGTTGATTGTTTTTCTTACTAATCCGTAGATGTGTCACCACAAATACAGTGGAAGATTTGCAATCAGACAATACTAATATTAAAGAAAGTAATAGAAGGAAAAAAAGTACAAAAAAAGGGAACTATGAACATTTTTCAGAGATAAAAAAAAAAAAATCTGAGAAATTCTGACAAAGGATCATAGGTAAACTGTGGAGTCAAAGGATAGGAGAAGAAAATCCCGAATTACAGGTTCCAATTCTGCATTTTTATTCTGATGTATGGCCCTTAAGCAATCTGTCGACTGAATAAAGCCTCTTATAGTTTACATATCTGAGCTATCTACTTATCTATCTGTTTATTCTAGTAAGCATGATTTTGTCACAACAAACTTGCATGTAGTCACTTTACATTCAAAAAAGGAAAAAAAAAAAAAAAAGTTTGATTCCCTGTGTTGAAGAGCACTGTGATTACAGTGATGCTGCAAATAGTCTGTCACAATGATGGATCCAGCCATGGTGACACTTGATAATAGATAATAACAGAGGATGCTTATCATGGATTTTCAGCAATAGCCAGAAAACCCTTTTCAGTCTGGAAAATGCTCTATTTTTCAGCCTGAAGAGTTATATTTTAGCTTAGTAATATCTGATACTGCAATTTCATCCCTTTACAACAACTACCATGGATTTTAATTTTCCTAGCTCAGGTTTCAAAAAGATAGTCACTCCATAATTCTTCAACAGTCATTGAAATTATGATGACTTATACATGAAAGGAAGTTATTTGTTTTTGTTGTTGTTGTTTTAATTTATAATCAAAAACTAAGATTATTAGATGAGATGAGATGCCAGATTTTTAGCTATCTGTCATCCTTTCATTCCACTCACATCCATGGAAACAAGTATATGACAGAAGTGGATCCAGATAACCTCGTAAAATTTAACAATGCCAACATAAACTGCACCAGACAGAAGGTAGAACAGATATTATTTCCTTGCCCATTTCATATTCAGTGATGTTCAGTTTGACATAATTTTCTAGTGAAGAATGTCCTTAACATTCAAGATGGGATTCATCTCACCTAACTCACTATTTCTGAACTAGGCATACTAGGAACATCTACAGCTAGAAGATAGAAATACTATGATATAGTTCAAATAAATGTTTTTTCACTTCTAATGAGGTGCATTATACCTGAAATTCCTATTACTCCCTATAGGCATGAAGAGACCTTATAGAGATTGATTCAAAGAGAGCTGTATAATCAGCAGACAACTAAATTTGTTTTTAACATGCCAACTACAGCTCAAATGAAATTTTACTTGCTAATTAAATACAGAACCTGTTCTGCAAGATTTGGCCAAACATGAAGAAACTACTCTTACTTCAAGATAAAAAGAATAAGGAAGAAAAAAGCCACCTGCCACATTTGCCTTTAATAGTTTGAATGTGTTCCCACTGAAAACAAAGACAAAACTTCTGAGACTTCTGAGGATTATTTGGCCCAAGTTATTATTCACAGATTGAAAGGTCTTCAATGAGAAAGAAAAAAAAAAAAAAAAAGATATAAATTAAAGCAGAAGATTTTTCTGAAGAGAAAAATAACACAAAAGCTGCTGATTAGGACTGACTTTAGCTTTTAGTTTTCATGCTGTAACTCAAATGAAATGAAATGAAATGAAATTAATCAGTTCTGCTTTCCCTTGCTTGCCAAAATGCAGATAGTTAGTTAAAGGAACAGCTGTTGTTGCTGTAGACAAGCTGCTCTCTAGAAATTAATTGTGATTATTAAGAATATTTCTGACCTGAGTCACAGATGCAGTGACTTTACTTCCGTTCTAGACATTAATCAGACAAGTCTTTTCTTCCTGAGACTGTAAAATCAAGATGCCTTCCCAGTTTGATGAAAACCTCACTGATGTTTTTGCATTATAAAAATGATTATGAAGTCTTTGTTTATAGCTATTTTAATTCTGATTTTATTTTATTTTTATTTTTGTTTTGGTGGTGGGTTTTTGTATGTTTGTTTCTATAGCTGTGAGATTTTTGGTATGATATAAGAAGCTCATAAATGTTATGAAGTAGAATGAAATTGAAAGTTATTTTAGGACACATTCTGAGTGTAGCCCAGGGTATTCCTGATCATGTACAGCAATGCAATTTTGTTTGAAAAAATATCTTTTTGATATCTTTGATGATTGCTATAAATGAACAAAAAAATTGCTTTTTTTGAATTTTTTGTTTGTTTCCTTTTTGATAACAATTGTGTTGTTCTGTTCAAATTTGACAGGAGTATGTGTAGATATGACTAGGTTACGTAAGTTTCAGTACAGTAATGATCTCCAAAGTTCTAGAAGATACAGCTCAAGATCACGAGACCTTGAAGTATCAAGTATCATATTAACAGGGATATTGAGAGACTTCTTTGTGAAAAAGTTTATCAAGATTTTCAATATTTCATTGTGAGCTGCCTCAGTACGTGGCATCTATATTTCTCCTTCAGCCTTCCTAACTCCTACCCAAAAGGATTGTCTTCCACTGTTCATGGCTTTGGAATTCTGTGACCAAAATTCAAAACGGTGTTCGTAAAGGCTAATTCCTGATTTCTCTCTCACAGTGGTGCAAATCTGCAGTAGCAGTTAAGCTGCTGCTGTCTCACTGATTTGAGAATCAACTCTGACAAGATTTTTTTTTTTTGTCTTCAACCTAGAGATGCATTTCACTACTCTAGACTAGTCATGCTGATGAAATATGCCATTTAACAAATGGCAGTATGGAACCTGATTTAGCGGGGTGGGATGGTCTGGATAACCTTCAGAGGTCCCTTCTTTCCCTAACGATTCTGTGATCCTGTAATTCATTGATTTTCTGTCTTATAACAAAGCTTGGAATTTTATTTATTTATTTATTTTTCTTCTTTCAAATATAATTTAGTAATTGCCTGATTCTTTATTAGCACTTTCTTCATAGTGCATAAATACAGATCACCATCAAGGCAAGAAGAAATTCATGTCAAGTCTTGACAGAAATCAATTAAGTTTAAAGATTTTTTTTTATATTTATGCAATTATCATGTACCAAAAATGTGATATTACGCTGGAGGTCACCAGTAGAACCATTGAAAGATGTGCCGGAGAAAAAAGAAAACTTTGTTTTAGGCAGATTTAAAAAAGCACTCAACGTTTCTCATCTTTTCATTCATCTCTCAGGTTTTAAGTGCCTTGAACACCTCTCTCTTTCTCTCTTTCTAGTCTCTTTCTCTCTAGTTTTCCATTTCTTTCTTGCCTTCTTTTCTTCTATTTTACTTTTGGTCATTTTTAGGTAGGCTGCTCTTTTTTTTTTTTTTTTTCTTCTAAATTTGTTTAGAAATTATTAAGTTGAAATTAATAAACCTTAGTAAGAACTAACTAAAAGAATAAGCTCCAGGGAAAGATCTCTTTGTTCCTCTCAAAGGGATAGAAATTCCTAATGCTCTCTACTTGCTCAATTTTCACGATTTAATGCAGACAGATCTATGTATTTTCTCAAGCCAGATTCATCTATTTAGTTTCTGAACATCTTTCAGGAGTGCTTTAAGCAATACAACTAGCATTTTGGATGTATACTTTGTTCTCTCTCTTATCCTTTACTCAGGTGAATCCTTCTGTTCACATTTGGTATGTGTTCTGCTTTCCTGACTCCACTGCATTTATTTATATTAATCTTCTAATACTCGTTTTTTTAATTACCTTTTCCCCATGCAATCAGAATTGCGATTACTTTCAACCAGAAAAAAAAAAAAAAAGAAAAGAAAAAAAAGGAACAGTCTGTTTGACACAGATTTATATACGGTCTCCTATCAGAAAATGCTTTCAAATTTAGGTTAAATTTTTTTTTAAAAAAATAGTGAATATATTTCTAATGATTGATGCCAGTAAGAATAGACTACTTTTTTTCCAAAACCATTCTCTTGTTTTCATTAAATTTTAAGAATTCAAGGCTGAGCTATACTCCCTTGAATCATAGAATGGTCTGGGTTGAAAAGGACCACAATGATCATCTAGTTTCAGCCCCCTTGATTGTCTGAAGAAAACTTATCTCACATGTAGTACAACATAATCTTGAAGAATTAATCACTGGTTTTTAAGGAATTTCTATTCAGATTTTCACAGTGTTAATAAATTTTAAAAAGCCATACCTTTTGTAACAATTGAATAAAACAAATAAAAAGCCTCTTTAATGAAATACTAATAACAGTTCTTATCAAATTCATGAACAAAGGTGAAAGAAAAACATCTAATGTCTGAAAGACGACACTGTTAGATACAGTGTGTTTTCATGATAAAATTTCTTACCTCTTTTAAGATTTAATAATAAGGAGAAACTCGAATTTGATTCTTCTACATCCTAGTGGAGTACCCTAAATGCTAATTATGGCTGGAAAAACAGAGGACGAAATTCCCTTCTTTCCTCTATTACACTTTGTAATTATTAGTGCAATACAGAATCTACAGATCCTGTTTTTCACTTCCTAGCCACTCTTATGTATTGGGAAGCGTTCTCTGCATCAAAGCAAGAGACGCAATGAAATGACAAAAAGGAATGATTCTCCTTAGCCAAAAAAGATTTTTCACTATATTTTCCCTTTCCAGATTCAATATATTAAAATTCATAGCATAATTAAGTATCTAATATGAACAACTATTGACTACAACTACTTTCTTTCTCTTTCAGAGTGGAATTGTCTCTCAAACTCAGATGCCTCTCAGTATGTAGGAACATAAACCTATGTATTAAAAAAAAAAAAGAGGGGCAGTCATTTTTGCCTACATGTACCCATATTAAAATTATGTACCTTGTTAAACTATTTAGATATTATTTCAGATGAAATAGTAAAAGAAGATTAATCTTATTATGTAACTTAAGAGCAGAGCTCATAGAGCAGACATCTAGACTTCAGATGTCTTAAGATCAGATGAATTCTTCTTGCAGCTTATTGGTGAGAAGTGCATTGTTTCAGTCTTAACTGCCATTGACTGGTTATCTAAAGTAGTCTGGGTACAGTGTCATCTGATAGTGAAACAAAGCTATATCTATTGGGCTGTGTAATCAATAACTGTGACTCTGTTTCAGAAATACTTTTGTGTTTCCGAAGAAATGGGATGGGCTATTTTAAATCTTTAAGAATGCCCAGAAATATTATGAATATATTATACAAGTTACTAACAGATAACAGATTTGTAATAACAGATCTAATTCAACACTGTATTCTACAGTAGAATACATCATACTATACATACATCAAGTTCTGTATTCCCAGGTAAAGAAAAGCTTGCATTCAAATAGATTGAAGAGAAGATTAAATGTACTTTTCACTTTTTGGCCACAAGATATCATACTACTCTACAGGACCAGTGTTTTTAAGAATGCTTGGAAATAATTTGTCTTACTTTTCTATTTGTTGGTTTGTTTTGTTTGGTTTGTACTAACCTTACAGTGTGTGCAATGCACATCTTTAAATCAAGAGACAGAACTCCAAATTAGATGTTGTTCAATTAATGTCTTGTTCTAAATAGACAAACAGTGAGCAGTAGTCCTCAAATAAATGTTATCTAATATAGAGTGTTGAACATCTTTAAGTGTTATTGAAGCACAAATATAAGATAGGCAGAAGCATTTTCCTGAATGTAATTTAATACCAGCTCTCTAGTTTAGGTAAAAAATTATTTCATCTCATATTTTTGGTAAAATAAAGTCAGAATAATGATAATAGTAATGTATTTTCACATAACTCTAAAAATGTTTACATTATTAGTTTTTCTACTCAAGTAGATTCATTCATCCACGGTTATTGTTGGAAAACATTGACAAAACTATTCAAATATTCCCAGGTGTTTCTAAACATACTGCACAAACTGCACAATATAACTGCACAAATAACAGCCATGCTTTGCTATTCAGTGACATTTCCTCTGCATCTTTAAACACTACTAAAGTAGTAGTAACTCTATTCTGTAACTCTGAAACATTCAGAAGTTAATTCAGTTCTTCCATGGGTGAAATAAAGGGAATTGTTTAAGTGACAATGCCACAGGAAAGTGAAAAATACCAACTGAAAACAGCTTAAAAAAAATGTATGTTGCATGCAAGTTTCATTATAGCCAAGATGGAAAAATTGTTGCGGTCTAATTTCTCTTTCCTTCCTGTAATTCCTGTCTCAATCTAATATACACAAGTAAGGCAAGTTAACTCAGGAAATATTGATACCTCACTAATGACCAACATACATCCTCCATGTCCATACCATATTTTTGGTGGCACAAGAATAGTTTAATTCAATGAAAATAATTAAGTTATGTTGAATGTACATTACTAGTATTCCTACTTGAATTTCACAGTAAGGAATATTTAAGAAGCTTCTAGTGATCATCTTCTTGCCTTCTGGATCACTCTGCAAATATTATGTTTTACTAATTCACTCAAGTACAGTACATTTAGCCAAACTGTCCCCATTATGTCAGTCATTACTTACTAGAAAAAATACATAGGGGGAAAAAAAAAAAAAAGAAAGAAAAAGAAAAAAAGCATTAAAGTAAAATTCTTGTGGTTTAAATAATCCTGAATTACTTTGAAGGCTGACAAAAAGCAAAAATATTTTTTAGCAGATTGTTACTTGTTTTCATTATCATAAAGTTTTAAAAACAGAATAGTCAAAGCTTTAATGGTTAGCATTGCTGGATTATTATTACACAAGAATAAGTTTTTACATTTTGATGAATGTTTTGCATTATATGTACCTTTGTTTTACATGCAGTGTTTATGTTCATGTGTATGTAGACCTAATGACTCTCATGTATGTTAGCCAACCTATATCTGCTCCTGCCAAGAACTATTTGTCACATTTTGTCATTTTCCCCATTACTTCATTCTCCTGATTGTTTTAGGCAGGACACTTATCTAAACGGTATAATATGCTATGCAGATTTTGTGATGTTGTGTAAGTAAAGATACACACAAAATACATGCTTATTTTCCAGAGAAAGAAGCAGAGCATTATTGTTAGCATTGGCTAATTGATCTCTTTTTTTTTTCACATAAAACCACATGCTAGCTGTAAAATAAGAGCCATGCATGTTTGGATCCAATAAAATAATCAAAATAATAAAAAAAGTTAAAAAAAAACAGAGTATGATACATCTGTCCAACATTTCAAATACGACACACAGCCCTATTCTGAAACAGAGGAACCTAACTTGAATATCCAGAAATTCATTTAGACATAAACACAAGTGTTAAAGTTCTTAAAAATGTGCGTGTGCATGACTTCAGTCATGAAAGTCATTTCATGCCACTGAAGTTCATTTTCCTGTTTGGAAACAGGCTTTCAGTTATTCCAAAGTTGAGAAGGTAGATATAAGGGAATAATAGCAGATTTGCCAGCACTCCTAATTCCACTCATCTTATGAAATTCAGCAGAACTCACCACCCTTTGCTTGTTGCTTCATAACAATTAACTTGGCCCCTATTTGTGACTTTCAGGGGAAAGACTCCTAGCTTATTAACTAGCTTTACAAAATCAAGTGTACAGTACCTAAATACAAGGATAGATTTTTGAATTATCTCCAAGCATTATTATGACAGTGTAAAAGAGATGAAAAGAGGCTCTTTCTACTTTTAGGATAATTAATCCACAAAGATATCATAATAGAAAGCACAAGAATAATAGAAGTTACTTTCCCTACATCTTTTATTTTATTTATTTTATTTCATTTTATTTTATTCTCTAGTGTTAAGGAAAGGTATGCTTAGAAAGTATTGTGATTCTGTTACCCCACCTGATAAATAATTCTCTGGGGTGTGCAGCTGTTTGGTATTGATTAGAGCTCATTGTAGGCTACACTAACCTGGTTAGAAAATCAGAACACCAGAACAAAACCTGAAAAAATAAAAATGAAAAGAAGAGCATAACTGGAACTCAATAGATGAGAGAATGAAAAAATAATTACTTTTGTATGTCTTTTAGTACCCTTCTACTAAGTCTTTGTTCTTCATGTCAATGCTTACGTGTTTTTTTTGTCTGTTTGTTGTTGTTTGTCAACGGTTTACGGGCTGGTTCAGCCCAGTTCCGTGACCAGCAGGGTGGAGGGATCTGCGGATCTGCACCTCCGGGAAAGGGGAAACAGGGGACCCCAAAATACTTGAAAACAACAGCAATAATCTGAGGTGGAACAAATGATTTACTAAATACAGTATTAGCAAATTACAATGAGAGAGAGAGAGAGTCTGTCTGGATGGTAGATAGACCTCACCACAATGCTGAGGTGAGAAGTGCAGTCCAGTTGAGTGACTGAAGAAAAGGCAAAGTGCAGACAGCGAAGAGCAGACAGCGAAGAGCAGACAGCGAAGAGCAGGCGAAGAAGAAGGATCAGGTGACCTTGCACAGAGTTATATCTCCTTGCTGACCACAAAGCCTCCAGGGGAAATGCAGTTCTTCTCCGTCGGAGGAACATTTGGCAGAAGTCATACCCCCCCCAGTGCATTACATGATGTTATGGTGTGGAATACTGATGAGCAAAAATCATAAAACCATGACATTGTTTTAATTAATTAAAAAGCATTATTGCATTAAATAATTTTATTTTCAGACTGTTCCATTACAGTCATCAATAATACAAGGAAATAAAAATATTAGAATAATAATGTTGTTGCCTGTATTATCAGAAGGTCAGGATGTGATTTCTGTTGCATTAATTGCATCTGTATAAAATATGTACAGTCTTGATCCGGAAATTGAGAAATCCAAAGCGTGAAAACTTCGTGAGAAATCTGTGTAGTTATCCAACTTGTATTTCTTACAGTCAACCAGGGGCTGAAGATATTGTAAACAACATAAGGGCCAAACTTCAATACCATTCTTACCCTGAGAGTATTCAATCCCAAACTGCCTTTCTCTTCTCTGTCTGGTAGGAACTTTGTCCATTAGGTGGACTGAGGAGGAAAGGGAGTAAAAAGCCCTTAATCTCTCTCAAAGCAGTATCCCTTGCACTCAAAAACGCAAGTTGTGTGATGAGAAGACAAACAAGCCTGTCCGTATTTGATGCTATATCTCTGTAGCTGCAGTGTGTTTATCAGACAAGCCTGAGGTATGCAACAAAGTGGTGGGAATTTGTCTACTATTTATTTATTTATTTATTTATTTATTTAAATTCAGTAGCCATCATAAATAAAATGGAAAAACAGGGAAAGTCTATATACGTCAGCTTTCCTACTAGGTACGTGCAGTGGAATTGCCAGGTCATGGCCTGAACCAATGGTTGAATGCCAGGTGACAAAGCATTGCAAACTCAGGGAGTTCAGGTGCAAGCAATGCACCTGAGTGACAGGAAGAGATGGAGTCAGGATTTAATCCTCCTCACTCTCATTTAAGGGTTAGCATCTAAGACACCACTGTCTTTGTGAATAGAGATTGTTCTTCTCTTTGTCTGTTAGTGGTCATTAGAAGGGGTAAGTTAATTTTTCTTCTTTATTATCTTCAACTGTTCCATAGTGCTTATATCTTATTACAAGGCACTATTGTTGTTTTCTTTTCTGTATGGTATGCTTGAAATATGCTCCTCCATCCATAACCCTTTTTGGCTCTGTAATTTTTGCATTCCTAGAAAAGCGACAAATATAGATAGGATAGTGTGCTTTTTACAGAGCTTCCTACTGCTTCTGTTTGTCAGAATGCTGAATGCTGTTGTTGCTACGAGATTATCATATCCACTCAATTTCCTTTCTTTTCAGTGTCAGGATGGAAGAATTTTTCTTTGGCAGCTCTGTCTCTTGACTTATCTAATACGTGTTTGTGAGCATTCTCACTTAATTTAGTACTAGTAGCATGAGTCAGCATGGGAGTTGAACATCACTCACATTGACGGCACACAATTGATGCAGAATGATTAAATGCACAGAAACTCTTTGATGGAAACCAGTATAATGAGTGATTGGAATATCTTGATGCTTATGCACTACTTAAATGCTGAAGCTATTGAATTAAGAAAAATTAAGCTGCGTTAGTGGCTTAGATAGTATAAGGAAAATAAGTTTCTATAGCTTGAATTGCAACATCTATTTTCATTGCTTATAGTTTCTAGTAATAGTTTTTCTCCATCTTCATGGAGAACTTAAGAGATAGATAAAGAAGGTAGGGGTGTATACATGGGTGCGATTGTTACAAAAGAAGAGTGACCTTTCTTATCTCTGATTCTTCCTTGTTATCACATGGTTTTATTCAGATTCCTAGTATTGTTGTTTTTTTCTCAATTCCCCCTTAAGTCCACTCAACTAGTACAAAAGAAAAAACAAAAACCAACAACAACACAAAAACAACAACAAAAACCAACACAAAACAATAATAGTAGCTCTAGAAGCAGTTTAGCTAGTAAATAAATTCCAATTAAAACCTCAATCCTCAAATTGGCAGCACGTTGTGAGCTAACGAACCAGCACAAAGCCCCACTGGTTTGAGCTAGGATAACATTCAGGCCCCGGTTTTAAACCAACAGCCTGTGTGCAAACTATTACAACCATATGGAGAGCTTCACTGACTTCACATAGAGTAAAGCTGAGAGCCTAATCTTTCACAGTGCTGTCACAATACAATTCCATCTGTAAAATGTGAGATTTAGATTAATCACACCGTGAGATCTGAGGTATTAAAGTCAGGAGGAAGGCCCACTTAGGCTACAACAACCCTCCAAAGAACGACAGAGACCTGAGATACCCACTGGTGATCACCAGGAGATCCAACAGCTTCATGGATGCTAAATTGAAAGCATAAATTTAAGTGAAAAAAATTAATGCTTTCCTCTATACGTAGCTTCAGGGGAGCAATCACAATTTGTTTTGTTTCTGTGATGTGTTTGGTTAACTTCTGAATTAAATATATGGATATGAATAAAAATATTATGTTTCTAGATAATTTAGAGCAGTCATTCTGACTAATGTTAGTATCTAATATCACAAAAGCTATTCCATGTCTCATTTCTGGAAAAAATAGATATAAAGTTCTGTGAAAAACCACAGATCGTGGCCTGAGTGGATTACTAGCCTGTGAGAAAGACCTTGTCTTAACTTGGGAATGCAAGTAAACTTCCTCTAGCATCTATGTATAGCTAGAAGGAACTTGTTTGTGAGAAATTGCTCTGTTAAGTAAGTGTCCTTGCTTTCTGTGAATGACCTTGTGTCAATGGTTTACGGGCTGGTTTGGCTCGGTTCTGTGACCAGCGGGGTAGAGGGATCCGTGGATCTGTGCCTCTGGAAAAGGGAAACAGGGGACCCCAAAATAATTGAAAACAGAGGCAACGATCTGAGGTGGAACAAACCAATTTACTAAGTATAGTATCAGCAAAATATAATGAGAGAGAGAGAGAGTGTGTCCGAAAGGTGGGTAGGCCTCACCACAATGCTGAGGTGAGAAGTGCAGTCCAGTTGAGCTGATGAAGAAAAGCAGACAGAGAAGAGCAGATGGAGAAGCGCAGGCGAAGAAGAGAGCATCAGGTGACCTTGCCAGTAGTTATATCTCCTCGCTGACCATAAAGCCTCCTGGGAAAATGTAGTTCTCCTCTGGACAGGCACCTGGAACTTAAGCATCAGCAGTCAAACCCTCAGTGCATTACATGATGTTATGGTGTGGAATACTGATAACCAAAAATCATAAAACCATGACACCTTGCTTACTCTAATACGTGATACATTATTATCTTCTGCTATTTAATATATATGGCTGTAGTACTAATGGGAATTAGTGGACAGCTTGCTGGCTGTCTGCCACTGGTAACTGTTGTGGGTAATCCCAGGGTAGATATCTGCCAGTGAGCCAACACTGGTAAGGAAAACTTGGCAGAGACACTACTGGTTGGCTGCCCCCACTATTGTGAGTACCTTTCTATTAAGCTGATGAATGTTGATTTGCCTTTATGTACTTTCCTCGGTATCAATCAACTTTACACAGAAGCTCTGGTGCTTTTGCATTAGAAAACTTTTCATTGATGATGTTTAGTTAATAATAATAATTATTTGTTATAAATGTAGGAAGCACCTCATCACACTGAAATACAATTATTCAAGTTACTCTATAGCAATTTATGACATTATTGCAAAACATGCTCAGAAATCAAAAGTTATTTTGATCTTAATAACCTGCATGTTTTCTCTTATCCTTTGGAACATGAGAAAACCTTGAAGCATCCCTAACACCCACATTTCTTAAACATTATTAAAACAGAAATAAAATCAGAAATAATGAGCAGATTTTCAATAGAAAAGCCAGGATCTCCTAATTATAAAGCATCTTTTTGTTCAGCCTAAATTCTTCCAACAGTGGTAATTTTAAAGAGAACTTTCATTTGTTTGGAAAAGTAGGTGCATAAAAATGTATCTAATCTAAATATAGTAATAATAAAATGGATTGTAGGTCAAAGTAATGGGACCACATAGCCAACTGATGAGGGATGTTTATAAGTAGACCTAAAAAAAAAAAAAAAAAAAAAAATCTGGAAAAGATTTCATAACATTTTCACAACACACATGAAATTTCTCTTGTATTGTGTGTCTTGCATTTTAGATATGGTGTGAAATAATCCTCCTAATTTAGGAGTATTAAAATTCTTTCACGCAAGTATAAAGGAAAGATAAAGCCTTTGAAGGATGAGGGATTTATGCTGACCTCAAATAACTTTTCTTTTTTCTCTTTGTACATCATTGTTAATAGAAGAAAAGTGAAAATACCTTTATATAGAACATACATTGTTTATTATCTGCTTTGTGACAAAATTTTAAATTAAAAAAAAAAAAAAAAAAAAAAAGAGCTATTTTATGGCAGCCTGTTCTACACAGCAGCATAAACATAATTATTTATTACAGAAGTGCAGTTCTTGGGAGTAAACAGCCAGGAAAGGCAGTGTTGCTGGATGAGGGCCAGCAAATAGGAACAACACCTCCAGATGGATGGACCAGGCTTTCGTCTGATTCCCAGATATCCTCTTGGGTGTCAGGGGATACATAAGCTCCTTCAATAGACTTTCAGTGAAAACCTAATAATCAGTCAGTGACAAATTTGGATGGTACAGTCACAGACAACCCCTCAGAACACTTCAGAGGTATGTAAGTACAAAACATCAGGCCTTGTACCTATAAACCCTGGTGACAGAAATCTAAAAGGAAATATACCAATTATTTGCCCTGTAATGTGTTTTTTTTTTTTTTTAACTTAATTTCATAATCTCTTCTGAAAACCAAACTCATTCTGCATGTAATTGTCTGCAGTCCATATGTTCTCTGTGCTATGGAGTCTCAGAAGGATTTGACAGTCCCAATGTGGAAAGCTTTCAATAAACTACAAAGGTCAGTGTGTGAAATCTGATACATATTAGCACAAAGGCTGCTTTATGCCAGTCTTGTAACATAAATATATATACATTTAAGAGAAGCAAATATTATTAATTTCCACTTCAGAGTCCCTCTTTATTTCCAGTCACTAAATATTCATGCAAATTAACCCCATAAGTGAAATACTATAGGAAATCTGAGCTACAGTATTTAGAAGCAGCATCTTGAAATTAAAACTTTATATATATATATATATATATGATGGACCAGTTTTGTACCAGTTAAAAGACACATTTTCTTGTGTCTTTTAAATAATCAAATAGTTTTAATCAAATAGTCAAAGTTTTTTAATCAAATAGTCCACTATTTGATGTGGACTTATATATGAAATTTGTACAAGAATCAGTGTTATGGATAGAGTGGAATCCAAGCTAATAACTTTTTTTTTTTTCTTAATTGTGGTTTTCTTTCATTTAGGTTATCTATAACATAATTAGAGATTGCTGTAAGGCAGCAATTCATCTCACGAGCGCCTGACATTTCTAAATTTTCATGAATTATGGTGCCCAGTGAACCTTGTGAATGAATTATTGCCTTAAAACCACCTCTGTATTTGAAGGAACAACCTTACAAATGCAGAAACCTTTAGTTCTTTGCAATCTGTGGTGGCATTTGAAATTTCTTTTTCTCTGGGCACTAATGTTTCATTAGTTGTTAAAACAGGGTAAGGTCTATGCTCTCTATTGATTGCCAAGTAAGTTGTTGTGAGACATTATTACACTATCTTTTTATTTCTTTTTTCTCTCTAGCACATTACTTTTTCTTGTCTGCTTGTTTTTAGCCTCTACCTCTGGAGTATGTACAGGAGATTTGCATTATTAGAGATGAATAATGTTATTGCTACATGTAATTTTTTTTCTATT
>NW_024885532.1:19233230-19258932 GCF_019232065.1 Centrocercus urophasianus
CCCCCCCCCCCCCCCCCCATGTGTTGCAATTTGATTCTTAATACTGCTTTTAGTTGTGTTATTAGCAAAGCTTGACCAAATATAGCTCACCTTAACAGTAAAACTACAAGCAAAGAATTCTGGAACTATAATTGCAGTGCTAATATTCATAAAAGGTTGATTGCCACACTATAGTTAGCAATAAGAGCATGTAGAAGAGCTGTGGAAACAACCCAAAATCTCATTGCATCCTGATCTTCATAACCTTTATGCTCAGATAAAGGTAGTTCATGATACTACATCAGTCATACACTGATACATACAGTAAATGAGGTGGTTTGTCAAGGGTGTGAAACAGTCTGGGCAGCAATACTTGGATCTGTAACACACACACACACACACATATATATATATATATATATTTTCGCACTCTTCAGTGCAGTTTCATTAACTATTGCAGAGATCAATCTCCTTTACCTACTGCATTTCTAATCACATTTCTGCTGGAGGAGAACTCATTAGCATCTGTAAATGGCTCAGACAAAGCAATGAGGCTTAGCCAGTGCTCTTTATATATTAAACACCTTAAAAAGCGGGTCATAGACATTATTGTAACTTTCATTTAAGAGAGGGGTACAATGAGAGAGAAATCTTGTACAAAGAAGCAATTGCTGTATCTGAATGAAACTCAGAGGACTATTCAAAGAAACAGGAACATAGTTGATGAATTTAGCTTTCATTTTGCTAAAGAATTACCTGCAAATGGTTCTCATTTTCAAATATATGAACAATTTATATTGATATAAAAATGTAATGTGAATATATTTAGTACAAGAATCATCTTAAACCATTCAATATAGTTATACCTTTGACAACATAGTATATATTCTAGACTTGATGAATATACCTTTCATGACCATGGGGACAGAAGGAAGAGCAATTCAGGATTTTGGGCAACTCTTGTACTAAAACATTATTGTGAACTTTCAGTTCTAATGAGCATTCCAGTAAACATAACACATTGTTCATGTAATGCTTGCAGAAAATTTTGAACCCTAGTCCAAACAAATCTTTATGGATTCCTACACTTGAATATTTGTTCACTAATCTCTAAATCTACACGTTTTTATATGTATGTGGTTCTCAGTATATGTGTATACATCCTTATTTATCCTTGTGTACTGGGTCTGGCTGGGATGAAGTTAATTTTCTTCACAGCAGCTTAAATGGCACTGTTTTTTTGATCTGTAGCCAAATACATGCTGATAACTCAGTGACATTTTACTTACAGCTGAAAATCTACATAGCACCAAGGCCACCTCTGTTCTTCACTTTGAGCCTCTCCAGTGAATACATTGGTTGGGAAGGGACAAAAACAGGCAGATGACTTGAACTAACAGAAAATAGATATTCTGTTCCACATAATATTGTGTTCAGCAGTAAAATAAATAGGAGGGGGTTTAGGGTGATTGGCCACCTTCTGATCAAGAACTAGCTGAGTATTAGCCTGCCTGTAGGAGGCAGTGAGTGACTGCCTTTGCATCACTTCTTTTCTTTCTTTCTTCTTTCACTTTTTCATGTATTAAGCAATTTTTATCTTGACCCATGATTTTTCTTGCCTGTATTCTTCTTTTCTTCTGTTTCACATGATGAGGACAACTACCTAAGCAAAAAAGAAAACAAAACAAACCACTAATCATCATCATCCTCACCTTTTGTATAAAGCCTTGCAACTCCCATTTAAACTCAGAAAGAGATATGGGGCCTAGACCTCTTTAAACTTGAGAGGATTTGCTTAGATTAATATACTCAGAATGTGCTTTGCAAGGTCACTGCATGCATTATTCTTAAAGATGGATTATCTGCCATTTTGAGTGAAAACATCACTGATCAAAAAGATAAACGTGGGGATTTTTTTTTTCTTCCATTATTCCCACTGGTCTGTGCTTTTTATAACAAAGAGGATGTTCTCACATCAGAAGAGTAGCTCAACTAGTAGGAGATTTTACTTCAGATATAGACAAAAAAGTTTATGATGTCTGAGAAAACTGGATGGTAACTTGCCTGCTGAATGCAAACGCAGTGAACTTCTCAAGATGTTCAGAAACAGCTAGTCATGGTCTGTATTAACATGAATGATAAGAAGGAGTATAGATTTTCTCCATAGCATTCTGTGAAAATGTTTCCTGCACTGCATTTGAGTGCCAGGAGGCAGGAAGGAAAGAAATGTCTCGATTCATGAATGTGATAGTGCTGGAGAGATGTAGGATTTATGATGTTAGGAAAGAGGAACAGCAAAACAGCCTCCACAAGAAGGACAAGCTGCATCTTAATCAAAATGAAATAAGGCTGCTGGGACTGAAAAGTAAAAGATGTGAGAGGAATATTTAAATTCATCAAAGCTTAAAGTGGAGAGAGATCAAAGAGATGCAGAAATGATTCTGATTGAAACTGACACAGTCCACAAGGGCTATGGCTCCCTTATGTGGAGCTGTGCATGGAAGTTTCTGTAAAAGGTAAGCACAACCTGAGGCTGTTTCTTCATATCCTGCAATGTGTCCATATATAGCAAGTCAAATGTAAATAAAAAATTAAGAAGACTAAAAAACTTGATGTACGTACTTTGAAAAGAGTATCAAGCTGGTAATAAAAATTCATCCAAATCAGACAGAATGAGGTGTTGGGTGATTTCTGCATCTGATACTTTTTATTTTGTAAAAAGTAAGAGTTAAGTGCTAAATAAATATTAAGAAATTTTAATAAAGTTTTATACCAAATAATGCATGTTAATGCATCACCAGAACTGCCTGACATTCACCATAGAGTTCTGAAGGAACTCAAAAATGAAATTATAAAAGCACAGGCCAAAATTTTGTCATCGCAAACTGCAGCAGTTGCAGAAGACTGAAGTGGCACTGATGTAACTCACAAGTATGGAGTCTGGAGGGACACCCTAAGAATCACAGACAGGTGAGTCTTGTTTCTTTCTTGAGTATCCTTTTGGTGGAATCAGTAATAGAAGATAAATTCACTGAAATCTTGTAAACTTGAACAAATGTAGTCTGCTAGAAAAGAATCAGTATAACATCTGTAAAAGGAAATCTATCCTTTTCCACCATCCTCCAAAATGTTTTGGTGTTTGAGGAGGTTTTGAAGAGCATGTTCAAAGCGTTTCACTGGCTTCATTCAACATTTTCATGAATGACTTGGAGTAGAAGTGTGCAGGAAAATCTCCAAGTTTTCAAGTGATACCAAATTCTTGAGTTTCAATGAAAATAAATGATAGATGCATCTAATGAAAAGTATTCTAAATCCCATTTCTGAGCTCTGAACAGGAAGACATGAGCTAGGAAAGAAACGTTGGAGTCTGTACGGCAGTATTCTGAAAGCTGTCAGCTCAGCATGCAAGTGAAAGCATACAGTAAAAATTGTTTTGTATAATTATAAATACAAAAACAATTCAGAAGTTATTTCACTTGAAATAACATTGTTTTTGCTAGAGAATCTTGGTGGATGTAAACACTGAGTATTGGTTACATGTGTTCTCTCCACATCTCAACAAAGACAGAGCAGAGATAGAAAGGGTACATAAAATGGTAACCACAATCATCAAGTGACTGAAACAACACCAGTCCTATATTTTTAAACATATTTTTTCAAACAAAGGACTAAGAATGGCTGTATCCCTGTAGGTAGGTCCCTAAAAGGCACTGTCTCTCAGAGCATTTTATGAAGTGTTTGAGTCAAAGGAATTTTTAGGTGTTTTAAAGTTTCATGGAAACTTTAGGATCTCTTGATGTAGCATTTATATGTTTGACTTCAGGATCATGACCTCAGCATTAAGAATCTTTCAACAGACTATATGTACTTTTGCAACAAAACTGGGTTCAGTTTCTGATTCAGACACCAGTGGCTTGAATTGCTTTCTTTAACAAGATGAACAGTTGTGTGTACCCAGGCATTTTAGGATGTCTGACACTCTTGCATAGGGATGGTGGAGAAGATACCATGTACTTCTGGAGCAGCCTACAGAGGTCAGGAAGGAAACACTGGTGCACTTAAAAGTTGTCCGCATGACAGAAATCAAACTACATCCAAATATGCTACCTATCTATCCATATATATTTAAAATAATGCTTTGAAAAATATTGGAGAAAGCGATTTTGAGGCTAAAATATTACAACTGTGGTTTCAGGGAATGTAATAGGTTTTCTATATACTCAGCAGTGTTAAAATTATACTGGATTTTGATAGAGAACTGAAACAAAGAAATGCTAATTCCACTCAATCTAAATGAGTAGCTGACTATCTACAAGTTCTCTTACATATATAACACTCAGGAAACATTAATTTTTGTCCTTGAATTTACTGTGATAATTTACACCATCTCCATCTGCAAGTCATATGGCTTTACACAATGAAGTATAATTTACCTGATAAGTAGTTTAAAAACACTAATAGATGATATCTCAAACTGTAAAAGAATTACTTTCATTTCAAAATTTCCTACTAAATCTATGTAAAATGTCTCATAAACCCTAGTGATACAGGTTTTGTTTTATGATTTGTCTTCAGAAAGGTACTTCCTAGCCCTTGTAAAAAAAAAAAAAAAAAAGACAACTCTAAGAGTATTAAAATATAATTAATATAGTTCTAAGACAGCTAGATAAGAACCTTTCTGGCTTACAAAACAGATGAGACTTCATTGGTGCTTACTGGCGGAGAATGTTGAACAAAATATTCTCAACTGTTAGCAGAGCCCATATGCATAATTTGGGCTGAGAATAGATGTTGTTTCCTTTCTGGAGAACTAAGTTGAGAAGGAAAAAAAATTAAGTAAAAATGAGGTAAAACTATACAAAGTATAGCCAACAGAAATGATTAACCAGCCTTGATGGAATCAGGCCCCAGAACAGAAAAGATTTGTAAAATGCTGTCAATTGTGCTGAAATTTCATTCCAGAAAACAACAAATAAAAAATAAACAAAACAAATAAAAAGAAAAAAAAAAAGAACGATAAGGAACCTTTACTGACAGACTGAGATAGAATCATAGCATCATAGAATCATTAAGGTTTGAAAGGATCACTAAGATCATCTAGCCCAACTAATCACCTACCACAAATATTGCCTACTAAACCATGTCCCTAAGTATTACATCTACCTTTCCTTACAGAGTTTACACAGTGATGGTGATACCACCACTTCCCTGGGCAGTCTGTTCCAATATTCTACTTCTTTTTCAGTGAAGAAATTCTTCCTAATATCCAACCTGACCTCCCATGACATAGCTTGAGACCATTTCCTCTAGTCCTACCACTAGTTACACAGGAGAAGATGCCAACCCCCACCTCAGCACAGCCTCCTTTCAGGGAGTTGTAGGAATGATACGGTCTCCCCGAGCCTCCTCTTCTCCAGACTAAACAATCCCAGCTCCATCTGCCACTCTGTCTAAGGCTTGTGCTCCAAAGATTTAGAGATTTTGACCTTTCGCCAGCTGTATTTCCCTTCTCTAGATGTACTCCAGTGCATCAATGTCTTTCTTCTAGTAAAGAACACAAAGCTGAACACAGTTACACAGTTCTCAGAGTATGGCCTCACCAGACTTGATTAGAAGGGGAAGATCACATCCCTGGTCATGCTGACTACATTATTTCTGGGATGCATCAGTGGACAAGGGTGTCACATGCCAATTTGCTGAGAGTGTGTTCAATTTTTCTCATCCAAATCATCAGTAAAGATCTAAAGAGGATGGGCCCCAACACCAGCCCCTGGGGGACACCACTTGTAAGTGGTTTTCAGCTGTTATTAACTCTATTCACCACCCCTCTCTGGGCCTGGCCATCCAGCCAAACCTTTACCTAGCAAGAGCGTACCAGTCCATTGTTCTTATATATCTTGAATTGTGTGTTTTGATTTTTATTTTCAAATTTAATAATTTTCTTCATTTGGAAGTCTATAATTTCACAAATCATCCTTTTTACATACAACATTACACCTTCCTTTTTATGATCTGTTGAAAGTACTCAGTATTAGATCGCTGATAATTTTCTCTCCATGAAACTTTCAGAATGTGAACTATTGTACTAAAGGCTTTTGTTAAAAACTAAATAATGAACTCTGCTTAAGACTCTATTGTAGTTAATATAAAACCAAACATGATTGTCATTAATTGATATTAAAGTTCCATATTGTCATGCTTTTATGGTTTTCATCAATATTCCACGTCATAACATCATGCAGTGCAATAGGAGTTAAAGAATTAATTCTGCAGTTCTGGGATAAGTTACTATATCATTTCAGAATACTTTAGGTGCAGAAGGGTAAACTGGGGAAGATTTAAAGTAATGGAACAGAAAGGTATAGAGCAAAAAAGTTTTTATCCTGTGGACTGTGTGACATATAGATGAAAGATGACAATTACTCCAGTTCTGTTTAACAGATCTCAAAAAAACTGTTTTTAGTTTACCGTGAGTAGTGTTCTTCAACATAAACAGTGTTGAATATGAAAGCTAAACCAAAATTTCCATCTGGAACAAGAGACAAGGTGGTTGTGTCAACAATCTTTCACAATACTGGAAGTATCGGATAGAACTGGTATTCAGTTGGAACCCTTGATCTTGGGACTGTCTATCCAACTCTCTGGTTTCTTTTCCAAATGAAAGACATGTATTTATGTTCATTACAACTGTTAGATTGCTGTTTTATAGAAACACAGCAGTAAAGAACAGAAAGAGACAATAATGTAGTACAGGGTGAGAAAGAACTATTTCTTCTATCTGCTTCTATCTCCAGTTCTTCTATTCCCTTTAAGTTTCAAGGTTTGAAAAATATTTGTGGTAGATGGGGGAAAGATTATTTTAACTTCTTTGTTATTATCTACTCGTGCTAGATTATTTGATCACTGGTGCAAAATATGCATCTTTGCACAAGGCTAAAGGCCACTTCTAAATGACAAAAGGTAGTATTACCTAACCTAATAAAATTATCCAAGGTGATTTAGAGTGATTGCACAGTGTTGATTTATTTTTGCCATTGAATAATGTATGGGAACAGCTTTGCAAAATTTTAATTATTTGATGAGTTTGCAGTTTTCTTCTTCATACTTTAAAGGTAGATAGATGACTAATCATTGTCTTCCAGTCAATTAGTCAATGTTCCTTTCCATAATTTTTGTTGTTCAGTGCTAGTGATTTCCTAATGCAGGATGTGACTTTATTTAAATAATTTGATTACCAAATTATTTTCTGGGATCTTTAACTAAATAATAATAATAATAATAAATTACTAAGTTATTGAATAGCTTATATAAAAAGTGATAATAATAATTAAGGATAAAGTTTAATTCCTTTAAAACATTTTTTTTTCTTATGACTAGAATCAGCCAAACATCATGACACAGGGATAATTAAGAAAAGCTATAGTTATGTGAAGATTGAACATTAATTCCTTTTCTCTTTTCTCACAATACAAAAGTCGTATATAGATGCACATATCTGCAAAAGCTGAAAAAACACCTGTCTTTAAAGTGTAGGTGCACAAATACTTGAGCCAGTGATTTGACATCGTATTTGCAGGTATTTAAAAGCTGAAGAGGCGGTGAGAATTACTGACTACTTTTTTTTAGAGTCTTTTTTTTTTTTTTTTGCGAAGTATTTATGGTGCACTATAACCACTGACTACCTGCAGAGGAAGAAATAGCTACCCCATCCTTGAATGAAGAACACAATGTAGATTTAATTAGGCATTAACTATTTTGTTGCACCTGGGAAGGCCACTCAATAATAAATTTCAATTCTATTTTTTTTTCCTGAAAGTCCCACCTTTCTTGAAGGGCCTTTTACAGCTAGATCAGGAATTCTTTCAGGCAGTGTGGTTGCTAAAGGAGAAAAGTTTACCTTTGTTCTGTATAAGACAGAAAGAGACTCAAATTTTCCATGTTTCCTTCAACTTTTTCTTTAAACTCCAATTAGAATGTCAGTGTTTCAGGGTGTTTCCTCTCCCTTTGGCAGATGCTGTGGAGGAAAGAAGTTGTCAGCAACTAATTTGCTTAAATCTGTCCGATGGCCATCTTGGTTATTCATTAATTAAAACATTTTTCTTTAGTATTGATGAGAAGTACTCTATTCCCTGACAAAGGAAACAAAAAACAAAAAACAAAAAAAAAAAAAAAACAAAAAAAAAAAAAAACAAAAAAAAAAAAAAAAAAAAAAAAAGCACACTACACACTACTGTTGGTAAGATCATGTTGCTCCCTAAAGCAGACCAAAAGAGAGTAAAAAGAAGCCCTGAAAATGTTCAGAGTGAATCTATTGCTATATTTCTTTATTGCATTAACCTACTGAATAAGCTGGTGAGGAACCAGTCTTCTCTTTGAAGTTATTCCAGAACTTGGTAGTTTTCTACCTTATTATAAAGGCCCATTAATTTTGTTTTGAATGTAGGTGTAAATTGTTAAGATTTACCCGCATATGATGAATGTTGCTGGCTAAGCACATTATGTTAAGCATAACTGAAATGTTTTGCTACATTGCTTGGTCTCAGAATGAGAGTACGTGTTCCATACCTTACCAGATAGAGGTGATATGTATGCCTTAGCTGTTACTGATTTGACAGTTCACTTTATTCCAAAGGTTAATACAGTTTCTGAATGTCATTGACTCTACAGCATGCACAAATTTATGATGAAATTATAGGCCAGAATATTATGGTTTTCCATTTTTCACTATGTGCAGAATTTAGTGATAACACAGATGAACTACTTCGGATGCTAATTACTGGAAGACATTATATTATACAAATTCATGAAAGACTGTTACTTGAACTTAATTTTCATTGCTAAGAGATATTGCTCAAATACATGACAATGTGGCAAATATTAATACAGGTAGGCTTTGTGAGGACACTGCCCATTGAAGTGATTCACGTGAAACAAGATTACAAAATTAGAAGCTGTGCTTCACAAGTTCTGTGTTACTTAGATCACTTGCCCATAAGAAGCCCAAGAGAAGGTCATGCGCATGTTTTACCTGAGAGGTCAATTACTCCCTTAGAATTACTATCTTCTCAGGTTAAACCAAGGTAAATGAAAAAAAAAACTCTAGGCATATTAAACATCTACTAAAGTATACTGTATTAGATGTATTAGAGAGAAAAAACCTCCAGAAGTTAAGGATAAAATTATTATTTTTAAAAATATTTGGTCAAATACACAGCTTCCAGTATAATCTGTAATTAGTTGTATTTATGTTAAATTTGCTGTATGAAATTAAATAGGTTGAAAGTTGCTCCAATGGAAGTTCAAGCAGGCACATGCAAAAATGAAGTGGCATTGTGGAAAGTAACACATGCATTCATAAAAAGAGAGATGTGACAATTTCTAATCTCTTTCATGTGTCCACTAAAAAGCAGATCTGCACAGGAAGGTACAATTCCTGTTAATAGTTTGATTGAGTTATAAGTTAAAAACAAGCAACAAAACAAAAAAAAAGACCTGTCCAGGTAAATAAATGTACAGTGTAATGTGAATAGGCACCTTCCCCATTGTGTTTCTTTTGAATTCAAAAGGAAATGAAATCTAAAACTTTGGGGGAAAGAGCAGGATGAATAATTTACTTCAAAAATTTTCTCCAATAGAGATTTTTCTTTATTTTCATTATCAATTTTATTTTTATAAATATTTTAAATATATTTTTTACTACAAAAATTTTTCTAAGAAATATTGATAATATTTTTACTAATATTAAATATGTAATGTATAGTAATGCAAATTTTACTTTGTTAACAAGGGACTTGAGATTATTCATATGCATTTCAACAGAAAATAGAGTTGAAAACTATCTTTTGACTAACCTAATGCCCAATACTTTGCTGTATCAAGGACTAAGAAGCACTTCAATTTTCATGTTTCCCAGCACTACATGTTTGTGACCTTTTATCTTTGCATTATAATCCCATATTCAAGTACATTCAAAAGAAAGTCCAGTCTATGCTGTTATATGTCATTTTGTAATACTGCAAAAAATCTTGTTCTTCATTCTGTTGTGGACATACACTCCTCAGTGCTTATATTACCAAAATTTCTTAACCAGAAATAAAAAGAGATTTCTGACATTACCTGAGGTACAACATAACCTTTTCCAAAGAGGATTTGCTTGTGTTAGGCTGTCTTCAGGTTTGTACCGTACATAATGGCATAGTTCATCAGTTCATTTATTCCCTGTTAAAGTCAACAGCTCATTAGTGAATATGAATCTGATGTTTCCAGTCAGTTAGATTTAAGATTCTGTGGAATGTGAAAATAATAACAGAATCCATTAATGATCCTGTTGAAAATATGGAAAATGGTTTGCTTACATGATCACATTAGAAATCCTTGGAAAACCATTTGCACTCACAGCAAAACTAGCACATTTTCAGCTTCTGCTAGTGGTGCTTTCCTTACCATTTCACCTATTGTTCTGTAGGATCAGTAAGCAGTTTCTGAACTTGTAAATGCATTCTTTATGCTCCTAGTTCCACTATTCTGTGTGTGCCTGCTGAGGTGTACATAAGCACAGATACATACAATCTCAAATATAAAAAAGAAGAAAATGCTAAGGAAACTATGAGAGATTTTATTTGCAATGTTGTACTGAGAAAGAAGTAATATTTTGTAAAAGAGGAAAGAAGATCCGCTTCTTTTGTAACCCCTTTTTTCATGTATTGTAAGTGTGGCTTTCTGGTGTGTTAGTCTTGGCTAAGGGCTAAAATCCCACCCAGCCACTCTCTCCCTCTTCTCAACAGGACAGAAAAATAGCAGAATGAGAAAACTTACGGGTCAAGATAAGCATGGAGAGATTACTTACTTGTTACTGTCAGGAGTAAACAATCTCAACTTGCAGAAAATTAATTTAATTCATTGTCAGATGCAATAGGTGTGGGTAGTGAGAAACAAAAAATAAGCATCTAAACAACACCTTTCTTCCCTTCCTTTTCCAGGTTCAAGTTCATGCCTTCACTCGCACTCGCAGCACCTCTACTTCCTGCAGCCATCACTGAGAGGACAAGAGGTTTAGGTCACAGCAGATTCTCTCTGCTGCTCCTTCTTTACCATTTTCTTCTGTTTTGATGCGGGCTCTCCTCATGCTCAGTGGTTTCCTCCAGGAAAAAAAAAATAATCATGCTCCAATATGGATTTACAAAGATAAGTCTTCACCAGTGTGGGATTGCCGAGGCATTTTCTGTACTTTCTCAAACATATTTTCCCTAGGGCACAACCATCTTGGCTGCTTGACCCAATCTGACTATGTGGTGGTGGGGCCACTGGGGCCAATGGAACTGGAACTGTCCAGTACCAAGCAGCCTTGATCTCTCGCCCCGGAGAATCCCTGCAATCCTCACTGGCAACACCTTGGTGCGAGCAACCAGTACATAGGTCTCAGCTTTCAGCTGATAGGTCTTCAGCCCAGCAGCAAATAATTGAGAGAAAGACTCATGTCTGTGTTTCTACTTCACTAACATCCTTTTTTACTCAACTTTTTTGAAAGGAATGGAAATATTACTGTGAATCAAATTGCTGATCTCCTACATTTCTATCCTCAGAGCTCACTTGTACTGTTCTCAGTACTGTGCTGGGCAAACAATACTATCTAAGTAACAGGAGCATGAATTTACTACGTGAGGTAATTGACTAAATGAAACTGTCAAGGACTATATTGCTTTTTTTCAATCAATCAAAGTATCTCATTAATATTAGAATGATCTTGCTAATATTCCTGTTCACTTCCTTTCAGTTTGTTCTTACATAATTATGGGAGCTGATTATTACTGTAAATGGTATTTTTGCTTCCCATCATGATTTAGTACTAATTTCATGATTATGTACTTGGCTTCCATTAATAACCACAAAAGAAACAAATTATATATTATTTATGGTAATGGACACTAGTTTGTATTTCAGGTGAATTTTTCTTCTGGTAACTTTACTGTGATAGATATTGAAAATAAATCTTTGAATCCATGAAACGACTAAATTTTTCCTAAGAAATGTTTTGGTGGTTTCAGACCAGCTTAGCTCAATCACACTGCTCTATCACTATCTCTCCTCAAAAGAACAGGGAAAGATCAAAAGAAAGTTTGTGGTTCGAGGTAAGGACTCACCAATTTCAGTCGCAGCCAAAACAAAATAGAAATACAATGTAATTTATTGCCAACTATTTAGAAAATAGAGCACTGAGACCAAAAAGCAAACTAAATATATCTGATTCTGATTTGACAGGAAGCAGCTCCTGGACTGGAGCTCTTTTCTCCCTTTGCAGACTTGCCATAGAAGTCCCATACACATTCCATTTGCTACAGTTGAACAAATATGCTGAAAAGGCTTTTATTACTTTGATTCTGTATACAGAAAAGCTTATAGACACAGAAGAATAGTCAAATATTTGAAATTTTCAGTGAGTAAAAACAAAAAAAAATACAACCAAACACTGGCTAGTTGTTAATCACTGCTACTAACACTTGTCTGAGTGAGAGAAAAAAAGAAAGTTTAGAAGCAGTAAAATATAAATACGTAATGTTCTTCTTAAACAAATTGCTGTTAGCTGATAATAGTGAGAAGTAGATTCAAAATTTGAGACTGAAATATAGAAACTGTTCAACAGAAATAAGACAGTTTGATAAGCAAGAAAGTGTGAGAATTTGTATCATCATAGCATTAAAACTTCTCTTAACACTATGTGCTGAACAATCTGACAATTTGCATCACAAAGTAAGTAAAGGGAAGTGAACGCAGTAATGAATATGCTAAAAATACTGCATTATGAGGGTATAAGGAGGCTGTGCTCATCTGAATTCTGACGAATAAAGCATTATGCAGAAATTATTCAACAAAATGTTAAAATAGCATTATTTACCTTCTATTTTTAGTTTGTTTAGTTATAAATCGATCAGGATATCAAAGCTTTAAAGCTTTAGTACTCATTGTTAAGTTGATGATCATTTTCAGAATGATCATCATTTGCTAGCCCTGTTACACATACAGGTCATCCAACACCACGAAGTTTGCTTTGGATAAAAGTTGAGTGAGACAGATAGGAAGATAAACATGATTTTAAAAATTGATCTCTTTTGTTAAAAAAGTCACTTGCAGATGAACAGTCACAAAAAGAAATAATAAACACAACATTTATTATTACTAGAGTAAGGTAGAAGAGGAGGTCCGGTGACCCCTACCTCCACCAGAAAGTAGAAAGACTCTGTAGCAAGTAACAGGGAGGAAAGTCCTACCTCTTACAATGTCAGTAGCAAATTACTGCTGTTCATATATGTCCTAGTACCTTGTAATTAATTGTTTTGCAATTTATTGACCCAGCTCCAATTGGCAGAGAAATTGATGCCTCAGTGTTGTTCTGTAACTGGAAACCAAAGTCTGCCACATACACAGCCTTTCTCACAGCGTAAGGCAGAACTGCACAGGCACAAGAGAATATTCTTTAAGAGTTTTGTTAATTTTAAAGCAGTTTTCATTCTAACAGATATTATCAACATTCATTCATTCAAAAGACAAAAAGAAAAAAAAAACCTAAAAGTATTTTTGCGCATTAAGAGATTTAGATATTCATGATTTTACACTATCCAAGCAATACTGTGGTTCATAAGCTACAGTCCTTTCTCTTCATGTATTTAAATGTCAAAATGTTAATGATGAGTTATAAATTCTTAGAAGTTTCCTCATGAAAGAGAACAACGTAAGAAATATATTTGAAAGGTATAAACCATAAAGAAATTAGTAACCACACTTTGTTTTTCCTTTACTTACTGCAGTCATGATCTCACCTAAGCATAAGCAATGTTTTCAGGTGATCGTTGTCTTTTGTTTTGCCTAGACAGTTGGTATTTTAACTATTCTAATCCCTGAAATTAGACATGAAGTTAAAACGTTCTCAGCATGGTCCTTTTCTCTAGCAGTACTTCTATCAGAACAAAATATAAGAAAGAGGAGATGAAAAAAAATGAGGAATGAAGGCAGGTCACATTGGGATGGTTATGAAGAGCGTGACAAGCAAAGATCAGAGCATGCTGGGGGTAAAATTTTGACCTTATTGAAGTCTGTGGAAAAGCTGTCATTAACTTCTGCAAACTCAGAATTTCCCTCCAGCTATTTAACCATTACAAAGTGTTTTGTAGTCTTCATAGCATAACTACAGTCATTTAAAAATAAGCCTTTTCTAGGCTATGATAATTCCAGTTTGATCAGATCTGTAGAATTTAAGCTACTTGTTTTTGATTTTTGTTTATTTGTTTGTTTTGTTTTTGAAGAGACGTGAATGAGGACAGAGAAAGTTAACCTCATCTACAGGAAGGAGAAAATTCAAGTTATCCTGTATTATATCTTTCTGAGTAAAAAACCCTGTTTCCCCCTTTTACATGGCAGTAATTGTCTATCCCTTCTCTTTCTACTCATACTTGTATCAAACAGCCTGGTCTCCGGGTTGTCCTGAACACCTTGGAACTGCTATATCTCACTTGCAGTCCATAATCTTAGGTTTCTTAATGCAGTAGAGAGTAATTTGTGTACATCATAGCCTTTCTTGCATGTGAAGTCATGCCACATTTGAGTGCACATACAGGTTTTCCTCAATCAGAATCAAAGTGTTACAAAAATGGCTGGCTTTTGCTCAAAAAACTGCCAATCTTACCCACAGGAAGTATCCGGACATGCCTCAGTTTTAACTGTACAGAACCTGTTTAGTGAGGGCCTAAACTTAACCTACTGCAGAACTTTCCATTTCCAAGCTGTAGTTCTTTCCATTTTGATACAGAGAAAATAAATTGTTTATATGAACAACAGTGCTAGTAAACAGATTGGAAATATTTATTCTTGTCATGGTTTTATGTTTTTTAGTTTTCAGTATTCCACATCATAATATCATGTAGTGCACTGGGAGTTAAAGTATTAATGCTTCAATTCCAGGTAACTATTCCCCTATATATTTATGGAAGTCATGGGATGTGGCTCTTCCGGGTGGAAGGGTCTCTTACTGCCTTGCAGTGGGTGCTGGAGGGTGCTTTCCTAGCCATTCCAAGCTTTTCAGGTTTGACTCGGTCACAGGAACTCTCTCTCTCTCCTATTTTATTTGATTTATTAGTCTCAATTTCAATTAGATTGTATTATATTGTGTTATCTTGCATTCCGATATTATAGTTAGTAAAATAAATTATCTTCCATAGATTGTTGCCACTTTTTTTTTTTTTTTTTTTCCTTCCTGGAGCCCAGCTCCCATCTTCCTATCCTTTTTCCCTTTCCCTTTCCATTTTGTGGGGCTGAGGGGGCCCAAGGGCCTACTGCCCCTCTGTCACAGGCATAGATTGATCTTGTTAACTCTGTGACAATTCTGAAGTCATTTTCCCAAGGAAATTAATACTATTCCTCATTCTATCCCCTCTCTCTTGAAAACAATTTTGATGTGATCATTTCCAAGCAAATTTTGAAGAACAATCTGAAAGAGATGAAATATCTATAGATTTTGAGAAAAAAAAAAAAAAATTGGGTAATAAGTAAACAATAGATAATTTATTAATGCCCGACCTAAGAGACAAGTAGAAATTGACTAGCTGTGCTCTTTGCTAGCCAGCCACAACACTGATCTTAAACAGGTATAAAGAATGCTTTCATTTGCTCAGATAGCAGAAGACACAAAAAAGAAAATAAGAATATTGTCTAAGGGCTTATGAACCAAACCCTCTTATTAAAAGAATTGAGCTTATTTTACCATATGTAAAAGATATGAGGTCAGAAGAAAGTATTTTGGATTTACTGCTGCTAAGGACAACTGGGGAATTTCCAATAAATTTTTTTTTCAGAGTAACTAGCAGAAGATCTGCCACAGTGGAGTAAAACCTTTAGAGAGGCAGAATATCCAGATCCTCAGGAAACTGGGATTCATTGGATCTCTTCCTCATGGTAAAACTGGTTTGAACCATGGTAGCTGCTAGAGCTTCCTTATACTGGATACTATACAATCCAAGCAAAAATATATTTTTGTTTCAGATGGCCTGTACATGTTGAACAATATGAAATTAGATATCAGCAACATTTGCTCTAATATATTTACTAACTAATGATATTGATAGTTTTACTGATTATGATAATGATAACTTGTCTCAGTTACATGTTTAAGTACTGACCACTTACTTCTAGTTGTATGGAAGACAAAGAAGTAGTTTCCAGTATTTGAGCCTCTTTACTGCAAGTAATTTTTAATCAATGATTCATTTTAGTGCAATCAGTTGCCTTAGTTGCTAACTTATAGTTCACTTTATCAGTGGGAGTCTAATGAAAGGTCTGTTGCTGATGCCTTAGACTGACTCTAATAGATTACTGACTAATATGAAGATGACAGGGTACTAATGAAGACACAAGAAAAGTGAGGATAATATTTACAAATAGTTGTAGTAAGACAAAATGAATCCGTAATGATCGATTTCAAATTAAAGTGCTAAATGGCTGATTGTTAAATAGTGCTGAAACAATCAAGTTACTTTATCTGTAGACAAATGCAATAAAATGCAATTTCTAGAATATCATATTGATTTTATGATAAAAAAGTACTTAATATGTTGGGCAATTTATATGAGACTAAAATAATGTTTAAATTGGAAACCCATTAGCTGCTGGTGAAACAAATCCAGCTCTTTTTGATTACTACAGTTACTATTTACACTAGCTAAAACCTGTTGTGGTTTAACAATGATAGGCAGCTTAGTACCACACAGTCACTCTCTCACTCCCCCTCCTTACCAAGATGAAACTTCCAACTGGAAGAAAATCATAGAATCATTACGTTTGGGAAAGACCATTAAGATAATCTAATCCAACTGTCAGGCCATCACCACCGTACCCACTAACCCATGTCCCAAAGTGCCACATCCACATATTTCTTGAAAACTTCCCACTATGATGATGATTCCACAACCTCCCTGGGCAGCCTGTTCCAATGCATTAACCACTCTTTCTGAGAAGAAATTTTTCCTAATATCCAACCTGAACATTCTCTGGCTCAACCTGAGGCTATTACCTCTCATCTTGTCACTAATTACCTGGCAGAAGTGGCTGACCCCCATCTTGTTACAAACTACTTTTAGTTAGTTGTTGAGAGAGACACATTTGCCCTGGGCTTCCTCTTCTCCAAACTGAACAATCCCAATTCTCAGCCACTCATCATAAGACTTGTGCTCATCATAAGACTGAAGCTGTTAATTTAAAAGACTATTTAAGAAAATTTCTATTATATCTTATAATTATTTTTAAGACTTAATAAAGTGTAGTCTTCTTCCTTTGTCCCTTTACAATAAAAGACTTAGTAGAACCATTTGCAAAATTAAATGTAGCAACCAGCTCCTTTGTACAACTAAACACACATTAATTACAAGGCATATTATTTTCATATTGTTCACAAGTTGTTAAAAAGAGATATATTTTCTCTAGTATAGACCATTTAACTTTTAAAGATGACTTCCCAGATGGCTTTTGTATGAGCTTTTCAACTTAGAGTAACAATTTATGAACATCTAAATGTTTTAATCACTAAATGTCATTTGTTTCAACAAAATGATAGATTTGTTTCATGTGGGACAAAATCATATGTAATGTTAAGGTTTCTCTCAACATATGTAATAAAATTTAACTTCAAGAAGAATGATCACATTATTTTCACAACAATTTCCCAACTTGCAGAGCACAGTTGAAAGAAGTATTTTTAAAAGACAGCATTTAGTCTTCAAAGAGTTATAAACATAAGAACAGAAAAAGAAAAACAAGGTATAAATGTTCAGAGAAGTGAATTTAAAGACAATGTAAAACATTCAAAGTAATATATTGATCAGAGGGAAAATAGACGTAAGCTGTTTAAAGCAGATCAAAATTAAAAAAACAAAAAAAGAGGGTAGCTAGGTTAAGTAAAAGGAAGTTTAGAAAGTAAATACAAAGAAACATCAAGTCTCATAGGACAGATTATTAGAGGTACAAGCCTTCAAACTCATCATTCTGTTCAGTTTCTTTTTTGAGAAAATTAGGCCTTCATTAGTGAAGTTCTGCATGTGACCCCTCTGATATATAAAGAACTAAGCTATCCTTTTCTCTTAAGTATTTACATTGAGTATCTTGAGCTTGAGTATTTCAGTGGTGGGTAAGATTCTCTCTTAGATGCTGTCCATGTTACAACAGAAGGGATTTGTAAATCCCAAGTCCAAACAGACTCTCAGCCCATGCATGTGTCTTCCACAGCTCTCTTCTCAAACACAGATTTTGAAGGTTTATCCAGAATTAGCTGAGAGCCTTCAGAGAGGACCAGCATACAGAGCAGCAAGTCTTTAAGAATAACTTTTCAAGAGAGCAAGAGTTCTCAGTCCCACTGCACTTGGCAAAACAAACAAACAAACAAACAAAAACAACAAGGGATTCTACAGGTACACTGGTCAGAAGAGACAGGACAAAGAGAGTGTGCCACCACTAATAAATGAGAAAGAAGAACCAGCCACAACAGGCATGGAGAAAGCTGAGATACTCAACGAATTCTTTGCTTCAGCATTCACTGGCAGTCAGGATTCTCATGTCTTTCACATCCTCGAACCTCACACTGCAGAACTTTTAGGTGAGAGATGGGGGAGAAAAATCCTCCCCACTGTAAGAGTAGAGCAAGTCCAATACCATTTTGTAAGACTAAATGTGTATACGTCAATGGGGGCAGATGACTTGCATCCCAGTGTCCTGAGGTAGCTGGGTGATGTGGTTGCCAAGTCACTCCCCACTGTATTTGAAAAACTGTGGCTCCCAGACAAAGTGACAAGTGACTATAAAAAAGGAAACATCACTCCAATTTTTAAGAAAGGGACAATGGAAGGCATAGGGAACTATAGGCCAGTAGGTGTCACATCTGTGCCTGGGAAGATCATGGAACAGATCTTGAAAGAGATGCCAAGGCACATAAGGGATGAGCAGATGGCCCAAGACAGCCAGCATGGCTTCACCAAGGGCAGATCATGCCTGACCAACCCTATGGCCTGCTATGATGAATAGACAGCATTGGTGTATGAAGGAACAGCAATATCATCTTACCTGGATTTGTATCTAAATTGGAGAAATATAGGTTCAAAGGCTGGACTACTTAGTGGATGAGGAACTGGTTGGAAAGTTGCAACTAGAGGGTTGTTGTCAACACTTCCATGTCCAGGTGGAAGCTGGTGATGAGTGGTGTCCTCCAGAGGTCTATCTTAGCACCTGCACTCTTAAATATCTTCATCAGTGAAACAAGTGAGGGCATTGAGTGCACCCTCAGCAAGTTTGCAGACAACACTAAGCTGAGTTGTATGACTGATATGGCAGAATGAAGGGATGGCATGCAAAGGGGCCTTGATTGACTCAAATGGTGAGCCCATGTACCTAATGAGGTTCAATGAAGCAAAATGTTGTACTTGGGTCATGACAATCTCAGATATATATACAGACTGAGAGAAGAACTCCTTGAGAGTAGCAGTCTGGGTAGATGAAAAACTTAACATGACCCAGCAGTGTGCATTTACAGCCCAGAAGGTCAACAGTATCCTAGGTTGTATCAGAAAAGGGGTGGCAAGCAGATGAAAGAAAGACTGTTGAGATGTAAAAAATCCTATAGAAAAGCTTATTTAGATGTTGATCACAGCCACATAGAAGTCAGTAACGAAACTTCTCAACTGAAAAATATAAAAGTAAAAACATATGTTTATAAGTGGGAAAATAGAGATGCCTTGCCACATGCACACAGGGTCATTATACAACTACATTAGGATTAGCAGCAGACACCGGCTCTCTAAAACACAGGAAAAAAAAGCAAGAAGTATACCACAGGGCTAACATAGGAAAAAAATGAATCCAATCCAAAAATTAACTACAAGCAAAGCCAAGATGTCTCATCTCCCTGTCTGAACCTTCAGGGCAATTGCAGAATGGTGGCGGTTGTTCAAAATGATTCTTTGAGACTGAGTCAGGTGCTATAGCAAGGCTCTGCATAGCAGTGACAAATCTATCAGTCACTGATGAGTAGACACTGAGTTTATCACCAAGGAACAACTTGACAACAAGGTGACCAAACAACATTGGTCACCAAGGCTACTACTGACACACAGATGAGTTGAGAGCAAAGGGAACTTACAGAATCTACCTTGGAAAATAAAACTGGCACAACAATCAGTCAATCAAAACAAACAAACAAAAAAAACCCCAAAAACAAACAAACAAAAAAAAGACTTTTTTTTTTAAATAACAAAATCTTAAGTAGAGAATAAATACATATCTAGGTTGCTTCAAAAGTAGTACCTCCTTTTTGTTTCCATGGAAAATACAACAGATACAAAAAGCACAATAACCATTGAATAAAGCAAATTCTCAGATCCAAAACATTATTTTTCCACACAGTCACCTCCATTTGTTGATTTGCACAGACGAGTTGTTTGAAATGGTCTTCGTTTCATGGTGTGACGGCTGTGAGTGGCAGACCAGAACATGGCTTACCTTTCACATCACTGTTTCCACTTCTGAAATGCACCATCCACCGTCTCAGTGTGCTGTTTGGTCTCCATATACGTTCAGCAAGCATCAGTGAATGTCAATGGGTGCTATGTTTTCTGCATGGAGGAATACAGTTACACAGTTCTGCTTCATATGCGCTTCAATGCCAAATGCCATTCTATTAGACTGCCTCTCTGCTGCCATCTGTCACATGGCAACTAAATGTAACGGAATACCGATGGGAAGGTTCAACCTCTACTTCTATACCACCAATATCCACCTCTGATGTTGTGGGGCAAAATAATAACATATGACACATTACTTTTGGAGCAGCCTTCATAAAAACAAAGAGAAAACATAAGGTATTTTTTAAAATATGTTCACTAATAGATATATATATAACAGCTTATGAAATTTATGATTGCATCAATAGTTGATAAGAAAAAAGATCAGATGTACAGAAAACATTATATTTTACTGTGAAGAACATTAAAATATTATCAATATATTTGGGATGAAATCTTGTCAAACTTCCTGAAATTCAAAAATTATATTCCAATGCCATTCCTGGGACATCTACAGTTGGGAAGTTTGGCATAAGTACAAGTTCTAGAGTGCAAGAGTAGTACTTTGGTGTAAATTTCTCAATGATTTTCTTACTTCTTGTCTCGCTCCAATTTATAGGAGGGAGAGGAGGCCCTTTGATATATGTATACCCGGCGTGAGATAAAGAAACAGCATTCAAATGTTGGACTGACCAGGTTACTACAAATCTTAATCAGGGGAAGGGGAAGACAGCGATTATTATGAATTAAGGTGATGGGGAAGGGAAGGGTGGGCAATAGAAAATGTAGGAAAGAAGCAAGAATTGCATAAAGCGCGGATAGTCACCAACAGGATGCAGCAGTGGTTCCATTGCATGCCATTCTGATGACCAGAAGCAAAAGTGCAGGGGGAGAACAGCAGCAGCGTGGTGGGTCTCAGGCAGCAAGAAGGTGCAGCAACAGAGTAGGTCCAGGAAGAAGCCGCAGGGTAAGACTGGGAGGAAGCAGCAGGTTTCAGGTAGCAGGTCCAAGAGAGAGTCCGTCAGCATGCAGGCATTATCTCATGAGAGTTCTGATATCAGAGACTTTCTTGATCTTCAGCATGCAGGTCTCAGGTCGTAAGGAAACTGTTGTCAGAAATCTTCGGGGGAGAGCAGCAGCGGAGTGGCAGGCCTTAGGCAGCAAGCAGGTAGAGCACAGAGCAAGTCCAGGAGGGAGAGAGGCAGGTAGTGAGGCTTCTTATGTCAGAAAAACCTCTTCTTCATGAGGAATCTGTTGTCAGAAACCTATCCTCACTGTTGTTGATCCCTCTGTTACCCTCCTTTTTTCCTTCCTCTGTGACATCCCTGGGTGCTTGGGTGTCATGTGAATACCCCTAAGATGGCCATCTTCTTCAAAATACGTCCACACAGAAGACAGGTCCCCGACCATTAAGCTGTGGTTTATCTCTCTCTCTTGTGTTCCCTGGCCTTGTCCATCTGTGTTCTCCAGACAAAGGATTTCTCAACCCTTGGCCAGGACTTGCTTGGACTTGTTCCTTAGCAAACTTTGAGGCAATGGCATAAAAGAATAATCTCTTATGCTGCTAATATAAAATTGTCTTACTACATACAAAATAATTGGTTATGGTTAATATGAGATTATTCTAATTTGTGCATAGTAAACAGATGTAATCATTAGATCTCTTACGTAATCTTCTATGATGTTATTCTGTTAAAAAATTAAGCTGTCTGATATACAACTGAGCTAGTCTGTTGGCCTTTTTCTGGCTTATCTTTCATTCCTGACTCTTCTAACCTGTACAGTTACTTTCCCATAACTAAATTCTGTTAGTCTGTCCTTTTATTTTCTATAATTTAGCCTTGCTAAACTGCAGTCTGTATTAATATAAAGTTATTTTTAAGGTTAGTCTACAGTAGCCAATAATCTAAGAGCTATTAAGTGAGCTAGAGCTGGATGATTGGACTGAACCTTAAGGCATCAAGGATCTTAACCCTTCTTAGGAGAGCAAATGGACAAAAGAAGTAGGAAGAAAGGAGAACTGCTCCAAGTTCTGACACTTTCCTGTTCCCAATACACATTCCAATTCTACAGTAAAGGATGTACCAAAGACACTGAAGGGAATTTCATTCACTGGTGTGTGGCTGATGACATTACTTAATAAACAATGTTGAGGTCAATTAGTTATGGTTAATCATACAGCATAAAATACTCAAATGAAATCTTGTAGGAATAAGAATGGTTGCAGGATCAGGAGTACAGATACTCCTTTAGTGAACAAGAAATTACATAACTGGTGTCCAGAGTCATAAAGAAAATTCCGAAGTCCCTTTTCAAGTAGATAGGCAATATTTTTGAAGATAAGATTTTAGTACAGAGCCAGGCAGGTGGAAATCAGTTTGTTCAAAGGACTTGCAAGAGTAGTTGATAGTTTATTAGCTAGGAGAGGAGACAAATACAGAGGTATGGATTTATGATCTGTAGTCAATTTTCTTAGCTCCCTCTTCCTCCCCATAGTCATTGCTTCTCCCCTGGATAAAGCTGTATAAAGTGTGTCAAAAGACAGACTCACAAAGCAATGACCTTGCCTTCTGCAGATAGGGCCAAGACAAGATCTTTGGTAGTTCTGACCCAGGCAAGGCAACAAACAGTGAAATAATTTCTAGCCATAAATTCAGAACATAGCCTTTGTTTAAATGCTCTAGGAAGAAGTAAGAAATTGAGTAGTTCAGAAGTTAACCACTAAGGTTGAGGCTGAATTCAGTATTTCTTCTCACATGAAGAGAACAGCCTGCACCACACTCCCACGCAACACTAGCTCCGGAGCCAATGCCAAAAGCAATCCAATTATCAGAGACACATGCTGGTTAAAGATGGTGAGGCTTTGCAGATGAGGCTGTGCAGGGAAATGTATTTATAAAGTGTGTCTTCACTGATATTGATGAATATACACCTAATCACTGTGTAGCATGGCACAAAAAATTGTCACAACCAAAGCATATGGGGCTGCAGTGCAATGTATATGAAAACAGGGCCTGAAACATCATCACTTAGTGTTAACAGTAAGAGTCCTGACTGCTGTTGTAAAGCAGATACCATTGAAGCTGTGCAATATATGAAGTTCAAGCAGAATAGAAAAATAAAATAAAATAAAAATTAAATAACAATTAATAATAATTTTAAAAAGCAACACAACATTTGCTCTGTGGAGAGGAAGGCATTCCTTGCTTATAAATAATGTTAAGACTTAGCCACATGGTGTGTGGGTTAATGGAAAAAAAATGCCACAAGAAGTAAGTAAGAATGCTACCTGTTATCCACGTGAATCACAGAAAAGTTACTGCTTAACTTCATCATTATAGTGACAATGCAATGGGTGCAGAGTGCTTAGCTGCTGAGTGACAACACACACTATGTGTCATAACAATTACTCAGGATCCGGGGGCAGGAAGGGAGAACAGCACATAGCAAACACCACAGCATGAATTACAGAGTAATTCAGAGTCACAGTGCAGGCATGGATTAACCAAGGTTTTATTCTTCCCATCATTTTTTTCCATAAGCATGAATTGCCAAAATTACTTTGCCCAGACTTATTTGATCTAATAAATTGTGTGCCCACCTATGACAAAAGGAAGTGGAACTAGATGATCTTTAAAGGTCCCTTCTAAACCAAATGATTCTATGAAAAGTCTGATTTCACTCAAATAACAGGGGAAAACTATGCTGCTATATAACCTTTCCCCACCTGCTTCTCTCCGTAAAGCTACATCCACTCCAGCAGAATCACTTACTTCAGGAATAAATGTGATTTATGTGCTCACTTCAGTAAGGATTTTTTTTTTTTTTTTTTTGGCTGTTTTTTTCTTTGTCTTGCTTTGTTTTCTGGTGAATATGCATGAGAAATTCTTCCAGTTATGATAAAGTTGAGTATGTGTATGGCAGGGGTGGTGTCAATTAGGGAGGAATAATTACATGCATCGGTACAGGCTGGGAGATGATCTGCGGGAGAGGAGCTCTGCAGAGAGGGACCTGGATGTCCTGGTGGACAACAGGTTGGCCATGAGCCAGCAGGCATCCTGGGGTGCATTAAAAAGAGTGTGGCCAGCAGGTCGAGGGAGGTGATCCTCCCCCTCTACTCTGCCCTGGTGAGGCCTCATCTGGAATCCAGTTCTGGGCTCCCCGGTATAAAAAAGACAGGGATCTCTTGGAAGAAGTCCAGCAGAGGGCCACAAAGATGGTGAAGGGCCTGGAGCATCTCCCCTAAGAAGAAAGGCTGAGTGAACTGGGTCTGTTTAGCCTTGAGAAAAGAAGACTGAGAGGGGACCTGACCCAGGTCTATAAATATCTAAGGTGGGGGGGCAGAGTGGCAAGGCCAGACTGTTTTCAGCAATGTGTGGAGACAGGACAAGGGGAAACGGCCAGAAACTGAAGCATAGGAAGTTCTGCACAAATGTGCGCAAGAACTTCTTTACGGTGAGGGTGACGGAGCACTGGAACAGGCTGCCCAGGGCAGTTGTGGAGTCTCCTTATCTGGAGATGTTCAAGACCTGCCTGGACACCTACTTGTGTGACCTGGTGTAGGGAACCTGCTTTGGCAGGGGGGTTGGACTCGATGATCTCTGGAGGTCCCTTCCAACCCCTACAATTCCGTTATTATTTCACTCAGCACAAAGTATGACCATGCAGCAAAATAAAAGCTGCTGATCTCATAGATATCACCAAGGCAGAAGCAGATGCTAGTAAAGTAGATATACTCCAGGATCCCCGTGTACAAACTGTGACTACATTTTCATAAGTTTCTGCTACAGTACTTCATTATTGCTGTTTTTTCACTCTGACGATTAGAATATCATAACTGCATTACCACATGCTCTAACCACAACTTCTGGCAACTACGTAGTCAACTTTTTAAAGAAACAGAAAATAAATTTCAGCTCCAAGTTGCATGCTGTGAGAAGGGCCAGGGCAGCATATGAAATATGAAGCAAAGAAATGAAGTCATCTCTTTCAGTGTTTAATGCTTAATTCCCAAAGGTATACTAGGTGTCTCACAGTAGAACTAAAATATGACTTCTGTCCCAAAGAGGTTATAACCCAATTTACATAGGAGTTAACAAACATAGGGAAAAAAAAAAAAAAAAAAAAAAAAAAAA
>NW_024885532.1:19259032-19289202 GCF_019232065.1 Centrocercus urophasianus
AAAAAAAAAAAAAAAAAAAAAAAAAAAACATGATAGATCATATAACATATTCATTTCTATGGGAAATCTTTTTGTGTATAAATATTAATTAAAAATATTTTTTCTTGTCAACTAACCCACCACTGATTTACTTTTTTACTGTAAATCTTGGCATTCTAGAGAAATAAGGCTTCAGAATTAAGTATGCCTCTTAGATTTTATCTGTTGACATATAAATGTATAAAAGCTACATGCATGTGCCTTTTACATACTTGCTCATAAAACCAGGTTAAAAAATGAAGATTACCTTAGATTAGGGCCAAAAAATAGAAAATAAGAAAAGGTAGGTTTATTTAAGTCTTTCAGTCTCTGATTTATTTCGTATTAGGAATATGAACCAAAAAGATGTCAAGAGAGAAAAAGAGATAGCTAAAGCTAAGCAGAGCAATACATTATGTAGGAAAGAGCAATAGAAAGAGTTAAAAGTAGATCTTAGGGAAAATGAAAAATGTTCAAAGATTGAACTTATGTATCCACTACAATTATAAAATGATTTGTGCGTAAAATGTGTCTCTATCAATATTTTCAATTAGGACACTTCATTTGTTATAATAAAGAGAACACATTTCTGCCATTTATTCTGTAAACTTTTCTATGTCTTAGAATTGAAATTATAGGTTTTTCATCAATATTACATGGTGTCTTGCTATAATTAAAGCTGTAAAGAATAATTGTATGAGAGCTTTGGATATAGATACAAATAGAGTAAGACATCAATTGATAATAAACAAAAATGCTCTGTATACTTAATCATTGCTACTCAGAAGAAAAAAAAAAAAAAGATAAAAGAAAAAAACAAAAACCAACCTCTTATACCAACTGATCATTTGGAAGTATTATCGAAAAAATCATTTTGCCTTTTGTGAACCAAAAAAAAAAAAAAAAAAAAAAAAAAGGAGAAAAAAAAAAAAAAAAAAAAAAAAAGAAAAAAGAAAAAGTACCTTGAAAACTCATTGGGTTTCAATAACAACTAATTAAATCAAATTCCTGCACCTCGTCTGGTAATGCAGACCCTCAGCTCTAGCAATTTCAATGTTCCCAGCTGAAGCAATAACTTCCATTTTAATCACCTTTGTTATTCAGCATGATCACAAAATATATTTTAAACTATGGCCCACTTAAATGTAGAAAATGTAGATTTTGATCTGTTCAGTTTGAAGGAAAAAATAAAAGTAGAAACGAAAGCCTTTTGAGAGGTCCTGTATTTTATGGACAAAACAAGTTGGAATTAGAAAGGAGTAAAAAGAAAATACTTCCTAAATTCTGAAGTAGGAACCTGACTACTGTTGCTAAGATGTTAATTGCCAGTGACTGGTGTTTTCTACTAATCCCATTACCTGATTAATGGTTATTATTATTATTTGTTACTTGAAAAGTGCCTGAGGTGGTGAAAGTACTTCAAAGAGAAAATAAATGATGTGGTCCTTTCCCCAAGGAGCCTACAGTCTTACAATATGAAAGATGACACAATAAGTGAGAGCAATAAAGAGCAGTGGCAGTAGAGTGAGAATAATTACATGGTTACTTAGCTTCATTTTATACACATCTTGATGGTACTGCTGTTTGCTTGATTTGTTTCTGCTTTTCTGAGCAGGAAAGAGGATATGACTATAAGAAAAGAGAGGAAATTATTTGGAAGAGAAAAAAGAAAAAAGCAAGTGTATGTGCATATGTGTGGTGTGTGTGCTGTATATGGTGTGTGTGTGCATGCATGGGATGTGTGTGTATGATGTGTGTGTGCACAGGAGCATGTAGATGCTGAACTGTATAACAAAAAAGAAATCTAGATTATAATTTACAAGAACTACAAAGAGCAGGAAAACAGGTAAAATAAATTATGAAAATGAATATTGAAAGAAAAAAATAGAAGTGAAGAAATAGCAGGATGGAGTTTATTGTTTTTTCTGAGTATCTCCAATGACTGAGCAAGTCTCAGGCCAAATGAAATTAACAGGTCAATCTGGAATCCTACTTTGGTTCTGGAAAATAGCCCTTCGGGTTAGATGAAAAACTGGTATAATGTGCATCAATTCCTCTGAAGAGCAAGAGTGAAAAGGCATCTAAATTCATGACCTTGTACAACAGTTCTTTCGTATTTTTGTGAAACTTCAGCAGACTCTTAGTTACTGTAGGACAGGTGGTTTATCCATCTGGAGTTTGTATTTACACCATTATATTTACTAATATTCAAATGATTTTTCTTCCATTAATTTCTTTAGTCACTTTTAGCTTCTTCACAGCCTCTTATGCCAATACATTTCACAGTTTATACCTGTGTTGCAAACAAACTTCCTTCAGTTTTAAACCTTGTTGATCTGATCAGTTGAGTGAGTGTCTCACAGCATTTCACTTGGAAAAGTGAAAAATCCTTCCAAATTCTTCTTTTTCACATTTCTCCATGATGTACTGGGAAGTCTTCCCCAAAACTGTCTAAAGTCTTTTCTCCTTCCCTTCCCATTCCAACCCATCCCATTCCATCCCCTTTCACTGCGCAGGGAATCACCTAAACTCCCTCCATAGGAACAGAAGACAAGTACATCCAGAAGAGGCTCTATGAGACTAACTCTTTACCCTGATGACCTGAACTTTTTCAAAGCTTCTCATATAATCCCGCAAAACATTCTTATCTTTAAATTTGAGAGATGGATTTGAAGGATGGACTATTCAGCAGATAAAGAACTGTTTGGATTGTCACAGCCAGAGGTCAATGGCTCTATGTCCAGATAGAGCCACTGACCTCAATGGGTGGGGGTTGTGAGTGGGGTCCATCTGCAGACTAGTGCTCTTCAATGTCTTTGTCAATGACCTAGATAGTGGAATAGAGTTCACCTTCCACAAACTTACTAACATCACTAAGATGAGTGGTACAGATGATACAACAGAAAAAAGGGATGCCATCCCAAGGGATGAAAAGCAGGCCCAGGTGAAATTAATGAGACTCAAGAAGGGCAAGTGCAACATGTTGCACTTAGGTCAGGAAAACACCAGATATGTGTACAGACTGGGAGGAGGACTCATTGAGGGCAGCTCTGAGGACGATTTATGGGCTCCTATGGATGAAAAGCCAATGTGAACCAGCAGTAAGCACTTGCAGCCTGAAAGGTCAAAATGTCCTTGGCTGTGTCTAAAGATAGGTGGACATCAAGGAAAAGGGATTGTTCCCCATACTCTGCCCTTTTGAGGCCCAATATGGAGTACTATGTGAAAAAAGGCTTTCTTCCTGTGAAGAAGGGCTGAGAAAGCTGGGTTTATTTAGACAAGAGAAGGTTTTGGGGAGACCTCATTTCAATCTTCCAGTTGAAAAGAATCTAGCTTATAAAGAAGGTGACTATTAACTTTTTATACAGTCTGATAATGATAGCACAAAGGGGAATGGCTTTAAGCTGGAAGAGGAGAGATTTCGGTTAGATATTAGAATTTTTTTACTCAGAAAGTGGTGAGGCACAGAATCAGGCTGCCAAAAGAAGCTCCATCCCTGGAGGTGTTCAAGGCCAGGTTGTATGGGGCCCTGGGCAGCCTGATCTAGTGGTTGGCAACCGTTGGGAGGGGAGTGGAACTGGATGGCTGGAAGTCCCTTCCAACCCAAGCCAGTCTATAATTCTAAGTTTCTGTGGTTCTATGATGCTATATTCACACTAGGCATTTAATGCAATTTCAAATGCCTCATTTTGTTCCAGATAACTACTGCTCCACATCTTGCGTCAAGTGCACTATGGCCTAGTATTTGAACTTGGGATAAAAAAAATAATAATTAAACAGTCCATGTAAAATTGTCTTTATTTAAAAAAAAAAAAAAAAGAGTAATTACAATGTTTTTTAATGAGAAATGGTAGTGAATCATAGAGAGTCGCTGCCACTTTTCTTTTAAAGTTGAAAGCTCTAGAAAATTGATAACATTTGGTTTTGTTTTTCTCTATTTTGCAGTCAATTTTATACCACTTTTACTACTTAAACCTTCACTGTGTGAGGAACTAACATTCACAAAGGTTTTTCATTTTCCCTTTATCTCTTCAGGCAGAGTTGTCTTTGCTGAGACCTTTTTACAGAACAATAGTTTCCTGAATATCAAAAGCTTAACAGGATTGCTGCTTTGCCTACAGCCTCATACTATAATCCATTTCATAAACAGATGAAGTTTTATGTTAGAGTTTGTCCTGATCCAAGAACTTCTTCAGAACTTATTCTACACTGCAGTCTTGGGATCGTTAGGAATACCTTTCTCCACCCTAAAAATTGTATATTTATGATTCCATATGCTAGCATTGTACTTTATCTTAAATATTTTTTCTTGCAGATTGATACTTCTTGACATATTCTTCAGTTTGAGTTCACTTTCCTTATCATGGAAGCCCTGTTCAAAGTATTTCAGATAAAATCTCACGTATCTGTAGATTTATTAAGTTTAGTATACTGCTCTATCTCTACTACCTCATTCAATCCTAAAATTGTTTTTGCCGTTTTCATTGTCACATCTTACAGTATGTTGCATTCAAGTAAGGTAGCATTCTTTTGAGTGGTAGAACATAAAAATTTGTTTACAACTTAGGTAAAATTTTATTCTTTCTTTACAGATGAGCACAATTTGTCTCATTCTTTAGATGCCTAAAAGTGTCTCCTAAGAGTGCTTGTTCTTCTTTGATGAGTGCAAAAGGATCTTGAAATTATTTACTTGGACACAAACACTTGAAATGTAGACATTTATTATTCCTTAATCATCTCTGTCCTAAAAGATGTGTATATTAAGCAGTTTTCCAGCTGAAAATTTCCAAAATTTATGAGAGAACTTCCAATCTGCAGATTAGTTTTAATTCATGCTCTTAAATTTAATATAGTTTACACTTTAAGATTACTCAGTTGAGTCGGTTTCTTTTTTGTTTGTTTGTGTTGTTTCTTTGTTTGTCTGTTTTGTTTTGTTTTATTTTATGGTGTATTCATTAGTGTCTCAACATATTGTTCTCAACATATGTGATTCAATAAAACAAAACTGAAGCAGACAACTATGTTCAATAAGATTTGTCCATCTTCTTGTTCATCAAGAATTTCAAAGTTAATCTCATTCAATTCTGATAATGTCCTCTTTATCATTACAGACTGATATTTCAACCAGTTCTTTATACAACCTACTATTCTAATACCAATTTTCATTTTTTTTTTCACATTAGCTAATTATTTCTACTTGTTGAAGTTCAGATAGATGAAAACAAATGCCATTCTTTTGTCTAGAAAATCATGTATCAAAGAGCTACCTTATTATGTTGCTTTATCATTTTTACGAAGTTCAGTGAATCCATGCTGCATTTAATCCCACTATAGATTTACATTTTATTTCAAACATAGTTTTGAAAGAATCCTGGTCTGAGCCTCAAGTGAAGCCAGGCAGTATGTTGAGATTTTTATAATCAAAGATATACATATTTTCTTTAATTTTCTGAATGAGTAATTGTCTCCTACTCAGTGAGTTTCTAGGGAGATGAATCTTTTAGTCTCCAGAGTTGTGCCTACCTTAGTCAGCAGGCATTGCTACCACAATGGAGTCATCCAAGACTCAGAGTAATAATACAAATCAATTTATTGAGAGCTTTGTAACAATTAGTACTCTGAGATAAAATTGGCTAATTTGCTAATAACGTTTAATAAGTGTTGCAGCTCAGAGTACTTTGGCACAGGAGTTATTTCTGTGCTAAATGTTCTAATACAGTATCAGGCAGTGGCTATTACAAAGAATAAAAGAGTAAAATAAGATTAAAAAAAAGATAGAAAATGAGGAAAGAGACAGACACAGAGAACTGCAGGTATACAAACACAGCATAGCAACGCTGTTCACCATTCCTCCATCCAGTAATGTCTTGGTGTCAGGGAGTGGTGGCCCCTGGTAGTGGTGGGTCATATAAAGGTGTGACGGTCAGTTGATGACCACGATGAACATACATGTTCTCTTACTTATAGTCCAGAGACCATGAGACTGGTCTTTGGAGTGTCAGCTTCTGGCTTTGGGGATCTCAGCAGGAATTCTTTTGTTCCTATCTTTCAGGCCTTGCAAATTTAAATGAGCAGAAACAAGGGGATGCAGGGAGACACCAGCTTGTGTCTTTCCTTCACAGGATGCAATGGTACTATCTTGTAACTTCCTGCATTAAGCTGAAAATATTTTATCCCAGGCCAAGTCTTCAGCCAGAAAATATTCTTAGGCCTTTCTACTTGAAAGCAAACATTTTCTGGTTATGTCCAAACGAATCTGAAACTGTCCACAAAATGCTACTGATTGTCTTCTGTTGATTTGAGATACTGTATTCCTTACCAGTCTCAGACAGTAATATTATTCCCTCTGGAACTGACCACCATGCCTTTACTTGATATCTCCAGTATCAGAAATGCGATATGATTATTTTTGGTATCACAGAACAAAGTAAATCATATTGCAGTCCTTTATACTTCTGTTCTTGCTTATGTTCTCCAATTGGCTTTGATATTTTTTTCTAACCTTTATGTTATTTTTGACCCCAAATTAATTTCTAGATTGATATCTGTCATCCATCACCACATGTTTTGTCTTCTTCTTTCATGAGTATGCACCTGCTAAAAATTTAAACAATACTTTCATTTCTAATTTATTTTTATTTATTTTTATTTTTATTTTTATTATTTTTTTTTTTACCTTTGCAGCTGCTTTCTCTATAGCCTTCTATAAAATCACAACACCTAAACTTCAGAAAGGATAGCTTCTTTTATGAGTATTATAATCAACTCTCCTGGTTATTCATTTCCTTCAATGTGAATCAAAATGTTTTCTCTTTTTGACTCTGCCTATGTAGCTCATAACAGATGCCAGTTTAGTGGTATACCCTATTTTCCTCCCTTGTTCACTTGCTTATTCACTTTTTTAATACTCTTAATTAATTCTGAAGTTATTCTGTTTAATATAATCACTTCATTCTAATAAAACAAACAAAAAAAAAACTACAATCAAATGCTGTTCTGACTTTGATTGATAACAAAAGTCATGACTTATTCAATCCTGCAGGATTTTAATTAAGAGTTGAAGTTTGAAGACCATGTTAAATCTATCCACTCTTTCCTGCACCATGGTGGCTGCCAGAGATTCCTTTGATTCGTCAGTTGTTCACTTTCTTTCCTTAAGACACAATAAGATTTGAAATGGCTTCTCATTTTTTCAGTACTTTTCATCCACTTTTTCCTTTTCCCTTTCCTTAAAGATCAAGTCCAACCGCAACCTACCACACTACCCTAAACACCTGTTACCTGGACTATAAGAAGATGATAAAGACAGTGACATGCAGAAAAAGTTTGACATTGTGTTTAGTTCTTTTGGAGGAAAGCATACTCCACAGTGGAATTAGGTACCAAAGCCAAACTAAGAAAGAGCTGTGGATGCTGTGCACAAACCCTGAGATCATCTCCCATTTTGGTCTGCAAAGTAAAACAGTCATTCCATGCAGCCAACATTTTTGTGGCATAGATCCACATCTGTGAGAAATACATAGTGATATATTTGGGAGACTGAATTATATGCTTCCCTGACCTACAGCATCCTTGGAGTAGTAACTAATTAAATGTATGCATAAAAGCTCTAAATTTTGTTGTCTAATTATGTAGGAAAGATTATAAACTAATTATATTATTTGACAAGAATGTTGATAAATTTCATGAAAATCCTCAAAGCTAAGGATTAACTGATAGTATTGAAAAAAATATATATCCACATATGGGATTGATTCAGTGGCCAAGAAACTGACAATGAGGTACACATGCACCTTGAGAGATGCATCAAAGAATGAGTCCAGGTCTAAGGAGACAGTAGAGCTGATACATGCTGTCTTCTCTGAGTGTCTGAAGACTCCACTGATTGTCTCTATATGACATAAGTTTGTTTTAATGAAAGGATAAATATATTCATAATCATGAACCTGGTCAGTAGGGGGAAACACGTAAGTAGTCTGCCAAAAATATTTCTGCAGTTTTTGGAATATACAGAAATTCTCTGATCTTTAATCATTTTCATATTTTTAGAGCAGTTTAGATTTCTCAAGAATCTTTAGATTCCTTTAGATTCTGTAATTCCCATGATTAGTCAAAAAAAAATCTAAGCATGTATTTTATTAGTGATCTAGACTTCTGTCTACTACAATTAAAATTAATTACCCCCCCCCCCCAAAAAAAAAAAAAAAAGTTTATGAAAAAACATTGGTACCGCAAAATCTGTCAACTTTTCTCTGCACAATCAGTGGCTTCAATATGAGTTAAAAAATCCCAAAAATACTCTGCAGCATTTTAGTTAATTTCTCTGTTTTCCAGTCCCTAATGATGAGTTGACATTCAGAAATAATGTGACGATGTGCACAAGGAGAATTACTATTTACTAGCAGTTTTTTCATCTAATTTTATTGATGTTTAATTATTCCAAATATAAATGATAAACTGGAATCTGCATTTCTAACACTTTTCCTGAATTTCTAAAAATTCAACATAATCTGTTTATGAAAGTAGTTTTTTCTGAGTTTGTCTTTTTAGGTCTGACAATGTAAGCCTGAAAAAAATCCAGAATGCTTTTGGCTTCTAAATCCTTCCACTCACCTAGGAAAGTTTTCTTTATGATGCTCTCTGTATGTATTTTTTACAAATTACTCTGAATAACATTTTCATCTACTGTTTAATACTTCTCTGACATAATGGCTACGTTTAACTAGCAGGCTGCTGTTGTGTTGTCAATGGCAACAATGCTGTTTGAGCAAGGAAAAGCTGGAAATAGTGAAGTACCATATGTGAGAGCAGCCACACAGACCCCAAGTATGGTAGGCCTCGGCTGTAAATTTCTCAACTTCAGCAGCTGAATAAACAACATGTTTTTCAGTTGGATGCCAAAAACAGGCAGGAATCAAGAAGGTCACGTATAAAACAGAACTGTCTGGAGTTTAGATACTTAGAACCAACCTGAGGTCTGGTTCACCCAAACAGCCACTCTCAGATTAGTCACTTAAGCACAGGACTTGAAATCTTTTGCATAGTGTGATATAAAAGAGGATAATTCAGTTAATATTCAGAAATAAACAAGCAAATAAACAAAAACCTTGTCAAATCACTAGTTCTCTGAAGCTTATATAATTTCAATTTCTTCTCCTTTGAACAAAACGACAGCAGCTCAAATGAGCAATTGGATTTAAACTCTTAAGATTCAATATTGCTTAGTGATGAAGAAATAAAGATTTTTCAACCCAGGATATATTATATTCAGCATTTTGTTCTGTGATATGATGATCAAATTTATTTATTTAGCTACATTTGCAAGGATTTTTTGAGAAACTTGGAAAATGGTCCATGTCTAGGTCCATGTCTTTCTCATCCTGGTGGCCTTAGAGTTTATGTACTGCAGAACATAGTACTGCAGGTGGGTCTCATTAGAGCAGGGAGACAGTCACCTCCCTTAACCTCCTTGTCACACTTCTTTAGATGAAGTTCAGGGTACAGTTGCCTTTCTAGGCTGTGGGCACTCATTGGTGATTCAAGTTCAGCTTGAAAACACCCCCTTCAGAGCTGCTCTCAATCCATTCTGCCCCTGTCTTGTACTTTTTCTTCAGATTACCCAGACCCATGTTCAGGACCTTGCATTGGTCTTGTTGAACTGTGTGAAATTCACACAGGCCAACCTCTCATGTCTGTCAAGTTGCCTCTGGATGGTATTCCTTCCTTCTAGCATGTTTATCATACAAATATCCACAAAGCTTCTGAGTATGTCAATATGTGAATCAGTCAATGAGTATGTCAATCAGACTGTATCATATCACCAATAAATAATTGTAAGTATTACTAGTCCCAACAAAAACTGCTGAGGAACACCATTCTTCTCTGTTCTCCACCTAGGCGTTGAGTGGTTGACCCCAACTGTTTGAATGTGACCATCCAGATTATTCCTTATTCCTTATCAACCAAGTGGTCCATGCATCAAATGCATCTTTCCAGTTTACAGATAAGGATATCATGCAGGGCTCTTATCTTATTTACCAATGCCATAATCCTGTTGAAGAAGGCCACCAAATTTGTCAGGTGTGATTTTCTCCTAGTGAATCTATGTTGGATGCCACCGATCACTTCTGTTCTCCATGGGCCTTAACATAGTTTTCAGGAGGATCCGCTACATGATCCTGCCAGCTACAGAGATGAGACTGACTTGCCCATAATTCTCTCAATCTTCCTTTCTTTCTTATTTATTTATTTATTTATTTATTCATTCATTCATTCATTCATTCATTCATTCATTCATTCATTCATTTATTTAAAATGAGAGTTATGTTACCCCTTTGCCAGTCAATGAGAACTTCATTGCCATGACTTCTTACATATGATGGATAGTGGCTTGGAAACTTAGTAACTCCTATCCCCTCAGGATCTGTAGGTGTATCTCATCAGGTACCCCAGACTTGTGCACCTTCAGGTTATTTAGGTGGACTCAGACATGATCTTCTCCTACAGTGGGTGTTTCCTCATTGTCTTAGTCGTACCTTTTCTTCCTGAGATAAAATGTGGCTAAAACAGTTGCTGGTGAAGGCTGAGGCAAAAAGTCATGGAGTACCTCAGACTTCTCCATATCTTGGGTCTCCTGTTTCCTTCTGGAGAGGGTCCACGTTTTTTCTAGTCTTCCTTTAATCACTAATGTACTATCTATCACTGACTGAAGCCTTTCTTGTTGCCCTTAATGTCCTTGTACAGATTTAATTCTATCTGGGCTGCAGCTTTCTTAATATGATCCCCTGACTTTTGCAAGGCTTTTAACACTGTATCACATCAATTCATAAATTGATTTAATAAAAACTAGATAAGTGGACAGTAAAGTGGACTGAAACTGGCAGAACTGCTGGATGTAAGAGACTGTGATCAGTGGTGAAAAGTCCAGCCGGAGGCAAACTACTGTCCTTTTTACTAAGCATACATACAGGTTCAGTGCAGCCCTGAGGAGAAGATTTTGGGGTGTTGATTGATTAAAGACTCAACGTGATCTGGCAACGTGTGCTTGCAGCCCAGAAGGCCAACCACATCCTGGGTTACCTCAGGGGAAGCATGACCAGCAGGTTGAGGGAGGTGATTCTATTCCTCTACTCTGCTCTCATGAGATCCCACCTGGAGTTCTGTGACCAGTACTGGGGCTTCCAACACAAGAAGGACATTGAGCTGTACCCACTGAGTGGGTACAGAGGATGGCCACAAAAATGATAAGAGAGCTGAAACACCTCCTTATGGGGACAGACTGAGAGAGATGGGGCTCTTCAGCCTGAAGAAGAGAAGGCTTCAAGGTCACCTTGTAGGGGCCTTCCTGTACCTGAAGGAGGCCCATAGGAAAGCTGAGGAGAGGCTTTTTATAAAGGTATATAATAACTGGACAAGGAGGAATGGCTTTGAACTGGAAGAGGATAAATTTAGACTAAATATTAGGATGAAATTCTTTTCTGTGAAGGTGGTGACACTGGAACAGTTGCCCAAAGAGGTTGTGGATGCCCCCTCTTTGAAAGTTTTCAAGGCCAGACTGGATGGGGCTTTAAGTAACCTGGTCTAGTGGGAGACGTCCCTGCCTGTAGAAGTGGAGCTGGGTTCCTTCCAGTGCAAACCATTCTATGATTGGATGATACTGTTGGAGTATCACAAGGATGACTTTTAGGTCAAATACTGTATAACAGCTTCATTAGTTACCTGGAATCTGGGACAGAATGCAATCTTAGCAAGTTTGCAGGTGACGCAAAATGGGTATAATGGTTGGTGCACCAGATGAGTGGGTTGTCATTCAGAGGGACCTCAGTGAGACAGAGAAGTGGACCTCATGAATCTCATGAAGCTCAACAAGGGTTCATCCCAAGTTTACCACCTGGGGAGAAATAACTTCATGCCTCAATACAACCTGAGGGCCAGCTGACGATAAAGCAGCTTGGCAGAAAAGGATGTGAGAGTCTTAGCCTTTGAGTAGACTACGGGGCAGCAGCATTCTCTTGTAGCTAAGAAATCTAACAGCCTTCACAATTTCATTTGGAGGAAATGCCAAACGATGTTGTGGGATGGATCATAAGATGGGTCCGTGTATGGGAACGGCTGAATCACGGCCTGAACCTGATTGATCACCTGAGGCGAGCAATGAGTCAGCCATGGGAGCAGAGGTGAAGTCAATTCACCTGTGCTGCTGGAGCCTGTCTCCACCTCTCCTAGACCCATTAAAGAGCTGACTACCAGTAGGGAAAGATCTTTTCTGAAGATCTCTCTTATGGAGTTTTGCAGTGAGTTCAGGATGTGGGTATGCATTCTATCTATTCTCTTCTTGTTTTTATAACCTGCTTAACCAAATTCTCTTGTTTATGTCATAATTATGTATATTCACTGATTATACAGTCAGACCAATGGGAAGTCTGTGTCCAGCTCAGGACCCCCAGCACAAGAAAGACAAGGACGTGCTGCAGCAAGTTCAGCAAAGGTCCTTGAAAAACATTTAGAAATCTTTTTTATCTATTGTGAGTTTTGAGCTTTGATCAGCTGGACATTCAATGAAGCTGCTGCATAACATCCAGATTGTCACAATAAGATATTGCCATTTGTTTTTCTGCAATTATTTTTAATATGCTCATTTCCATCTGTTGTGGTTAATTTTTAGTAATTTAAAATGTTATTTGGTAATAATTCCAGTAATATTATTTATGCCTATTATATGCAGGACTACAAACCGCATATGAAATATTTAATTTCCTTCTCAGCATCAACATATGATACATGTGCACAAATGACTGTACAGAAGTTCAAGGTTTTCATCTCTTAAGCATGTTTTGAATTTTTTTTTTTTTAATGAGGAAATGTAGCTAAATGTGTTGTCCTTAGCATACAGACCTTCTATAAATTTACCACTTTTTGTCATTTCATGAAATCACAGAATTGCAGGGCTGGAAGGGACCTCAAGGTCCCTTCATGAATCTCCAATGCTCCTGCCACAGGCAGGGCCACCAACCTCCCCATTTAATACTAGACCAGGCTGCTCAGGGTCCATCTAATCTGGCCTTGAACACCTCTAGGGACAGGGTATCCACAACCCTGTCCACAACAATATTATTCCCAGGTGACACACCCTTGTTTCCAGAGCTTGTATGTACCTTTCTTTGCCCTCAGCCTGCCCAGCGTGTCCTTACTGAGCCACACGGGCTTCCTACCTCCTCTGCCTGCTTTCTTATTCAGAGGAGTGGAGAGTTCTTGTGCTCTCAGGAAGGCATCCTTGAAGAGCAGACAGCTCTCCTCAACGTCTTTGTTTTTAAGGACAGAATTCCATGGGATCTCCAACAGTCAACAGTCCATTGAACGGCTTAAAGTTCACTCTTCCAAAGTTCAGGGTCCTGACGCCAGTCTTTGCCAGGCCCACATCCCTTGAGATCACAAATTCAACCAGGGTGTGGTCACTGCAGCTCAGGCTGCCTCAGACCTTAAAATATTTTCTTCATTGTCATTTCTTGGAACAGGTAGAAATATCAGTGATTTTTTTTTTTTTTTTTTTAAAAAAAAAAGAAGGTTGGAACTGCATACGCTCCATTTCACCATCTGATTTTTCTACCTGGTCATTACAACAAATGTTTGAATACTTCTAGCATTAGAATAAAGGGCTGATTTTCTTCCTGTGGTCCTATTGTGAAACCTCTTGTATTAATTTTACAAACTGTAAAACATTCTGAGCAGAATAACATCACCAGCAACTTCTTGCTGAAGTAATTACTGCCTCTTGCATGGTGGTTTTGACAACAGTCATTCTGTCTCAAAGCACCTTCAAAAGAACTGTGGTACATAACCTCAGAAAACAGCTCAAAATTTAGCTTTTTGGACTTATTTTATTTTTTTTAAACTGTCCCTATTCTATTTCCAGGAATGGGTTCAGACTGTCACCTTCATCTTTCCCTGGGTAACAGAAGATCAAAACACTCTCATAATGAAAGGCAATTGAAACATACGTGGGAATACAAAGATATGCTTCTAGTGAGCAAACAATGTTAAATGAGTTTTTTTTTTTTGTTTTTTTTTTTTAAGTATAATTCATCAAACATATACATTTGACTTGATATTGATACTAAATGTGTATTTCCTCAACTTGTACTTCTCTGTGTTTCATCAGAAAACTAAATGGCTTCTCTGAGGGATTGTTTTTCCTTCTACTCCTCCTTCTCTAACAAAAGATGGAGCAAACTAATCCTGTGTAATGAGGCATACTTGCACACAGATATGAATTTCTGTTTGTATAAATTCACTGGGGACACTCAAATTTTCCACTCACCCTGAAAGAAAAGTTGCATCAAATTTCACTGCAAGAATTCAAGCTGATAAAATATTGTTAATGGTCAATGGTGCCAAGAGTGGACTAGAATCTTCTGTCCTGAAGGTTCATCTCATTAAAAAAACTGAGCAGAAGACTATGAATGTAGTACACTATGCCTGGCCAATGCAGAGATGAGTCCTGAAACACAGCAGGATATGTAACAGAAACTGAAGGGAATAATTAGTTCAGCACTGGAATAATGTACTCACCCATAGAAAATACTTTGGGAATGGATTTAACTTGTGCTTGAAGGAACTTCATTGCATGAACAACTGTGCAAACAGTTGCAGTTTGCAAAACAAATTTCTAGAGTTGTGCACTATGGCATTTTTTTTGGAAGAAAATACTAGAGATAATGTAGCCTTAAGTACAAGAGAAAATCAGATTTACTTGCTTTTTTTTTTTTTTCAGTAATAGTACCAGCTAGTAAAAAATCAGATATTTTTTTTTCAACATACGCCTAATATTTTCAACTATTTTGTAAAATGGCAGAGATACTCACTCTGAACTGCACCTAAAAAAAAAATCAGTAATTTAGTGAGATTTGAAAGAGTTTTCATGTACACACAAAGATACACTCATGTATATGAGTCTGCCTTGGTATGAAATTCTTTTGTACAATGTATCTACCTATGTCTATCTCCTTATCATTGAAAATCAACAATACATTTTTCACAGAACAAATAATTTGCTCTCGTTTATTGCTAAACTAGTAAAGAATAAAACTGACTTGAAAAATCTCTCTGGTGTTTTCAGAAGCTCAAAGAATCATTGAACTAAGCAAGTTAACGCTACAGCTTCAAAAGGAAGACACAGTGAATTAAAAAGAAATAAATATTATGTGTGGGTTTTTTTTTTTTTTTTTTTTTTTTACTGTTAAACCAATACATTATTTTTCTCAGAAAGAAAGAGTGAACAAAATAAAGATCATTTAGAGAGGTTGCCCATAGCAGAGTTTTCGCATGAGTGCTTAAATGGAATACATTTGGGAACCATCACTTTACTGAGGCATTTCTTGAGGGATCTAACAGTAAGATAGAAAAGGAAGAGATGAACTACTCAATACAGTCTATAATTAATCCTTAGTGTTCATCTTTTGGGCTTCACTCATTATACATCATTGTGTTTGTATATGTCATCTTGAAAAATCAGGTAGCATAAAGTAGGTACTCAAAAAGTGATTTTTATACCATGAACCTGACTTTATTCAGATGGATTATGAATGCATTTAGGCTTATAATTAGAACACTTTTAACATTAAACTCGTAAATCTCTAGAAGTGACTTTCAACTGAGAGCAAAATTATGAAAAAGATTTTATCATTAGACATAATTAATATAAAAATACACAAAAGTTGGAAAGTAATGAAATTTTCCCACACAACCTTCACTTCATTTTGTCTTGCAGATGTGATATGGCATACATATGATTAATTCTGTCCTTTATTTTTCTATGATTTTTCTCTTTCAGTAAGTTTCTAGTGAAAAAAGGTGTACACTGTGTACTCTGCTGTGTACACTGCCCCTCATTTTATCTATTGCATGCTATTAAAATATGGCTCTCTCTCTAATTTCTCAGTGTATGCTACTGCAGTAGTTAAAGAATCATAGAATGATGTGGGTTGGAAGGGATCTCAAGGATCATGAAGCTTCAACCCAATCTGCTGCAGGCAGGGGCACAAATCTCTACATTTAATACTAGAACTGTCTGCCCTTCGGCCCCATCCAACCTGGCCTTGAACACCTCCAGGCACGGGGCATCCACAACCTCTCTGGGCAACCTGTTCCAGCACCTCACCACTCTCTCTGTAAAGAACTTCTCTCTGATATCCAACCTAAATCTTCCTTTCTTTAACCAAAACCATTTTCCTTTGTCCTGCTATTATCTACACTCATTATATAAGCATGTGCCTCACTAATGATTAACAGTGTATTTTCATTAAAACACTTTTGCGTTAGATACTGTGATTGTCTCCATTTTATATACCAGGAGATAAGGCAGAGCAAATTATGGTCAGTGTTGTTTATTTTCAGTGAGTAATTTACTGTATATGTTTTTGTTGCTGTTGTTTTTCTTTTCCAGAGAAGGCTGATTTAGCTAACTGTTTAAATTGTCTTAAATCCTCTGTTTCAATAACCTATAGAAAGTATGGGATTCATATGAACAGATGTATGATCATGTGATATAAGTCTGATCTAGCATTTCTAAGTTTTTTTTTGTTTTTGTTTTTTAATAGCTAGAGTAGACTGATAGGCACCTCAAGAAAAGGTTTTATCTCATTCTAAAGTATATGTAAAACAGTACTTGCACTTCGAAAGTACTCATTTATCTCATCTGGATATATAAAAGGCCTGCGGAGTTTACCTCAGATAATGTTTGTAATTTACAAATGTTTCCTGTTACATCATGGTCATTCACAATGTCAGGGGCAGATGGTGGTGGTATGGTAGTAGAGGTTGAACTTTCCCACCAATATTCTATTACATTTTGTTGCCATGTGAGAGATGGCAGCAGAGAGGAAGTCTGACAGAATGGCTTCTGACATACAATTATGCATGAAGAGGTGTCACTGAATTCCTCTGTGTGGAAAAAATTGTACCCTCTGACATTCAATGATGCTTGTGGAAAACGTATGGGGGAAAAAACAGTGGACATGAGCACAGGGAGACAGTGGGTGGTGCAGTTCATCTGTGGCAATAGTAATGCAAACGAAATCGCATTCTGGACAGCCATGAACAACTGTCTTACCCAAAACAAACAGCATCTCCATCAGCTCATCTGTTTAATTGCCCAGTGATGGTGACTATGTTGAAAAATAGTGTTTTGTAGCTGAAAATTTGCTCTATAGAATGCTGTTATTGTGCTTTTTTTTCTGTTGTAGTTGTTGTGGGAAAAAAAAAATCAAACAAAAACACTAAGTGGTATTACTTTCAGAGTAGCCTGTGTATAATTTATACCTACTACATTTATGTAGAATGTATACTGCATTCATATTATGCATATGCACTCTATGCATATAGGCATATATGCATATATGCATGCATGTATGCATGTATACAGACTGTGTGCGTATTTATATAGAAGTTTCTGCAAAGTTGAGCTGATCAGTGAACATGGTTTAAAATCCAAGTAACCAACATAGTACAAAGGTAAGAACACTAAAGGAGAACAGGAGGAAAAAAAAAAAAAAAAAAAAAAAAAAAAAAAAAAAGAGGAAATTCCAGCTGCATTGGTTATCCAGGGGAGAAGAAATGGAAAATGACAGGATGTGGAACCTGTGGTGCATATTACTATTGAAAGTGTTTTTGAAAGACACTGTTTATATGATAATTGATGCTTTTTTAAACTTACTGGGTGACTGGAAATATATCAAATACAGTTCAGATGGGAACATGGAAGTAATATAACATGTCTTAAATATAATAGCCAGATGCTTAGTAGCGGGACAAATAGTGAAAACTTTCCTCTGCAAAGCTATGAACACCAAATCCATTAAGAAGGAAAATTTCCTGTTGAAACAAACACGTGTAATGCACTGAAAACTAGAGAAGGTAGAGTCTATTTTGGAAATTGAAATGAAGTTAAACAAAATGTGGCTTGAATACTGAAGTTGTAATTTGCTTTGTTTTGCATTAGCGAAAATGATTATGGACCAGAACAATGGAAATTAGGTGATGTGTATGGAAGTCCAGTGGTCAGGATAAATCCAAAACTAATTTTTTTTCCCACAATTCTGAAATAAATGAAGAATCTTGTTTCAGGTGCAATTAAAATTTTAATGAAATTAGCAAACATAAAGTGATAAAATATGATTGATCAGACACAAGCACTCTATGTGAACTTAAGAAAGTTGAACAAATTTATCATAAAATTGATAAATCTGATAGTTTAAGAAATGTAATATTAATTTCTGCTAGGCCTTTACTCGCAGCAGCAAGATTTAGATCCAGTGCCTCAGCATCCAGCTTGAGTTCTCAAGCAGAAAGTAGGGGAAATTAAATCAAACAGACTGGATACTGCATGAACTATACTTTTTCATTTGCAAACAGAAAATAAAATGGCTTACAAAATAGTTGTTCTGTCTCTTCTCATTGAGGGAAGAAAAGGAAAAGGGATAGGAATAGAAAATAGGATACTAGATAATAAAAAAATCTACAAGCTACTCTTCCCAGTGTATCTGTCCTCCAGACCAGGTGTGGGCTACTAAACAACAAATAAGAAGCAGCAGACTTGACAACATCGTTAAGCACTCATATACTTCTGTGCTCTCACTTCAATCTATAGAGAATGTTATTTTTGAGTATGTTCAGATAGAAAAACAAAAGTAAAATTTTAATTAATTTTAGATTGACTTAAATGATGGAGAATACTTCTGTCTCTAAAGCATAGAATTCTTTGTTCTCTTCTCAGTTGTTTATTCTTTTTTTCTGCAGACCTTTTTACTTCTCATAGTTTGAAGTCAAGTATTTAGTGAGAAATTAAGAAGCATTTTTTTTAAAGTAACCTTAAAAAGTATGTAAAGTTTGTAAAAATTAATAACTTCCTATTATACATAAGCTATTCTATAAAAGCAGGAATATCTCAACCATGGGTCTATGTTAGAACCACATAAGCATAGAATCATTTGAGTTGGAAGGGTTCATTAAAGATCATCTGTTCCAACTCCTTGCAATGAACAGGGACATCTACAGCTAGATCAGGCTGCTCAGAGCCTGGTCCAGCCTAAACTTGAATGTCACCAAGGGTGGGGTCTCCACCATCTCTATGGGCATCCTGTTCCAGTGCTTTGCTGCCATTATCATAATAAAAAACTTTCTTATATCCAATGTACTCCAGAGATTTAGAAACCGTATGTGGAGCAGCTGAGTGATTTGGGATTGTTTGCCTGGAGAAGAGAAGACACAGACAGGGGTAACTTTATTTATCTCTACAACTTTCTGGAGGGAGGCTGTGATGAGCTGGGAATCAGCCTCTTTTCCTCTTTTTGTAACTAGCAATAGGACAAGTGGGGATGGCCTCAAGTTGTGCCAGAGGAGATTCAGGTTGGATGTCACGAAAGACTTCTCTGAGAGTGATCAGGCACTGGAGTGGGCTACCCAGGGAGGTGGTGGAGTCATCACCTCTGGAGGTGTTCAAGAAAAATTTACTGTTGTACTGAGGGATGTGGTTTAGTGGGAAAAATTGGTGATGGGTGGATGGTTGGACTGGATGTTCTTATAGGTCTTTTCCAACCTTGGTGATTCTATTACTCTATGATTTTATGACTTCTATTTAGGAAAGTCTTTCTGCCAAATATCATCACTTTAATAAGATTTTAAACAATTATTTTAATTTCAGATTTAATTTTGGAGTGAATGCCTACGCATTTGCTAGAGATGTCTAGTACTTGAAGCCCTCATTAGTCTTAGGTATACATATACTGTAAATGGAGTTGTTTTTAAGGCAAGAGTGTGATATAAGTTGATGAGTAAGCCAGTCATAAAATTATTTTTAAAGATCTGTGATCATGCATACATTAGTAATAGGCTGGGGATAATAAAATTATCATAAACTGTATTTAATGATTCCTTTTAAAGGAAGTGTGACTGTTCAAACTTTAATTGTGTGCTTATCTCAACTTCTGTTGTACATCAGGGATAGTTTTGGTCTGAAAGAAAACATGAATGTTTTGTACAGGAAGAATTCAGAATTTGTCAAGAGGGAAAAAATATCTTAAACCAGGACAGTAGAATTCAAAAATTGCAGATTGTAAATTTTAGTTCATATGCCTCAAGGTGCCTTTTATCATGAAGTCTGAACTACACCTCTGAACACATATCACAGTGCCATCTCTTTTTGACTGGATTGATGTATCAAGGGATATTTGGATATCTGTGCCATTAAAAAAAATAAAAAGTTTCATTGAGGTCCCTGGTCTGTGGAAGAGACTAGGAATGTAATCTCCACTTATATTTTTCCAAAGGGCAATATTTTTGCCTTCAGATGTTTGCTTTTTCTATGTGAACATTAATTATCCCGTAGAGTACCTGCTATAATTTTTTTTCTACCTTTCAAAAACAGCTTGGGCATAAATCTTTCAATTAATTCTAATAATTACTCTAAGAACAGAATGTATTACATAAACATCTAAAGACTTTTTTTTGAAACTACATCAGAAAATGCAAGGAATATATTTATTTCCTGTAGACTTCAGAGGTTCCCTAAAGTGCGCATATTTCTATTTTTAGGTATTTAAGTGAAAAGGAATTCTTTACTTTTTGCAGAAGCAGCATAAGATTAGTAGCCTCTACAATTGCCGGGAGAGGGTTTTATGCAAATATAAACAACAACTTGGCCTATTAATAAATGCATATTAGGTTATCTGTTACACATTATGACTAAAACTAGCCAGAATTATTTCCCCCATAAAAATTTTGAATTTATGAGGAAACAAAAAACTCATATCCAAAATTAGTTCAGAAATGTAATTGCTGTGCTTCGTAGAAATGGTATTTCATATACATGTCTTTCTTTGAAGACAAAAACAAACAAGCAAGCAAAAAAACCCAAAGAGTATTATAGCTGAATCAACATAATATTTCTAATTTTTTTTTTTTAAATATATATATATGTTTTAATTAAAAACAACCAAGGAAGCAGCCAAACAAATAAATAAAACATTCAGTGCCATGATTTATACTAAACATATCTTGATGCGATATTACTTTATGGGAAGTGCTGTGAGACTTAATTTAAAAGGATGTTATAATTATAAAGACCAAGTTTGTTCTTCAGTTACAGTTTGGTGTGCCATGTCAGCAGAATTAGATCTCTCTACACTTCAGTCACTTCATTTTGTGGTCCAGACATTCATTTACAGAGAAGCATTTCCAAAGCTGATGTTCAAAGTTGTTACAGATACTCAGGGCAGAATGTTTATTGAAAAGGGAAATAAAATGACATACTGGGAATTTGGTATGTAAAGTTCTTGAGATAATGGCTTGGCATAATAGACTTGAAAGAAAATGTTTTAATCAAATCTTCACAATTTAGCATTTTCCAATAACAGGAACCTTCCAGGCAGGAATTTTGAACAGTTTCATTAACTCCCTGTCAAGCATTTGTATGATTAAACATGTGGATTAGCAGAAGATCCCAAAGGTTTAACTAGGTGATTCCTATTGCAGAGGTGATCAAATTGTGCATAGATAAAATTTTTGCAAATAGCTAAATAAATAAAATAAATTTTAAAAAAATCATAGAGGAAGCCATTTAGGATGTTAGCAAGATGCTTAAGAAACATTTCCTATGTAATTAAGATATAAAAACAGCAGAACAGAACAATAACAGTAACTGCTTCATATGCTGGAATGGTCACCTGGGATCATGGGCAATTTAATTATAGGAAACAAGTAATTCAGTGGCTCTAGAAAATTTCTCCCAATTCAAATGAAGATATTACTGCAAGAAACCCTGCAACTGAGAATCTGTTACTGGTAAATGAATGAGTCTCTCTTAGCAGATTTGATTCCCCATGTAAGCAGTACTCTATGACAAATTCCCAGCATAATGGAGTGTTATTTTATTTCCTCTTTCAATAAGCATTCTGTACTGAGTGTGTGTACAACAACTTTGAACTTCAGCTTTGGCAATTCATTCTATTCTTTATGCTCATGAAAAAGTAGTTTGATGACAAGCTTGTCTTGAAGTTATCCCAAGAGAACCAATGTCTAGTATTGAGATGATGATCCTGATTTTATGTCTTTCAGATTCACTGTGTAAAAATCTACGAGTTTTTATAAAAACAGGGCAGCAATATAGAACCTAAATGATACAGAATGATAGAATCATAGAATAATTTATTTCGAACATCAAGTCCAGCCATCATGTAACGCTATCTAGACCACCACTAAACTGTGTCCCTAAGCACCACATCCATGTGTCTCTTAAATACCTCCAGGGATGGTGATACCAGCACTTCTCTATGCAGCCTGTTCTAATGCTGAACCACTCTTTCTGTGAACAAATTATTATTTTACATGAGTAGCTAATAACAGCTCAAGAGGGAATAGTTTTAAACTAAAGGAGGGGAGATTTAGATTAGATATCAGGGGGAAATTTTTTACAGAGAGTGTGGTAAGGTGCTGGAACAGATTGCCCACAGAGCTTGTGGATGCCCCATCTCTGAAGGTTTTCAAGGCCAGGTTGGATAGGTCTCTGGGCAATTTGATCTAGTACTTGATCTAGTGGCTAGCAACCTTGCCTGTGACAGGGTTGATGATCTTTGAAGTCCCTTCTAACCAAGCCCTTTTATGACTCTATGATGATTTTGTGATTTCTGTCACCTAACTTAAATTTTTCCTGATGCAGCTTGAGACCGTTTCCTTGTCTCCCATCACTTCTCAACTAAGAACAGAGAGAAATATTCTCCTCACTGCAACCTCCTTTCTGATGTACTCTCTCTCAGCCTCCTCTTCTCCGGACTAACCAATCCAAGTTCTCTCAGCTACGATACTGAGACCAGGGTGACCAACTGCCAAACAGATTTAACTCCATTCGCAATAGACCTTTGTCCCAGCCATGCAGACAGTTTTTTACCCAGTGAACAGTACATCCATACAAGCTATGAACAGCCAGTTCTTCCTGTAGAAGAGTCTGGGAGACAGTATTTAAAGTTTTTAAACTCCAAACAAAAAACATCCACAGCCTTTCCATCATCCACTGAACGTGAATCGCCTTAACATAGAAGGATATCATGTTAGCCAGGCAGGACATGCTTTTCATAGCTCTGTGCTGATTAAGTCTGATCACCCAGTTGTTTTATACCTATAGTGTGGTGGCATTCAAGATGATCTGCTCCATGATCTTTGCCACTGTGGTCAGAATGACAGGATGTAATTCCCTGGGTTCTTCTTTCTCCAGTCAACTGAGATCTCCTAGTTAGCCAGGACAGTAATCGTGGGTGGATTCTGTCCAGTCGTATGTGCTTGTCTGTGTTCAAATGGTGTAATAGGTTGCTAAACATTTTTCCTTGAATTATAGGAGCTTTCTTCTACATCCTGTCTCTGTCTTCCAGCAAAGAGGGCTGAGTACCCTGAGAATAATTAGTCTTATTAACAAAGATTGTGTCACAGAATGTGTTATGTACCTCATCCTTTTCCTCGTTTCTCTTCCCTGGGTTTACTCACCTCACAGCGAATAAAAACTAGAAGTCTCCTTAGCCCTCTTTTTGTTTGCATTTTCTTTAATATATTTATAGAACCATTTTTAATTATCTTTCATTGCAGTAGCCAAGTTAAGTTCTAGTTGAGCTTTGGCCCTTCCAATTTCTACTCTACATAACATAACAATATAGTTGTAGTCCCTTTGAGCTGTCTGCATCTTTTTCCAGAATTTATAAGCTCTCCTTTACTACTGGAATTCCAGAAGGAGCTCACTGTTCAGCCAAGTCTTGTCTTCTGTATGAGATTTGCCAGCAGCTGCCATTAGCTTTGACTACTTCTCTTTCAGTTTTCATCCGTCCTGTCCAACTCATTTATCATTTTGTCTCAGTTAACCTCTTTTCTCCTTCTCAGTTCCACACTCTTTCCTTAAAAAGGGTTTCTCAAAAGCCCTTGTTTTTAATTTTTCTATGTGTAACAGCTAGGGAAGAGTGGCAGATCTGCTGTGCTGACATTAGAGGGATCTGGCTAGAGAAGTGGGCTTACAGAGACATCATGAAGTTCAACAAAGAGAAATGCTAATTTCCGCACCTAGAATAGAACAAACCAAGGGACCAGGACGTGCTGGCAACAGACAATTTGAAAGCAGCATTGTAGAAAAGGGCCTGAGGTTCCTGGTGAGCACGACGTAGAACATGAATTAACAACGTGCTGCTAAGAAGTAGCTTCAGAGAAGATAAAGACTGTTGATAAAGGTATGCTGTGAAAGGACTGGAGATAATGATCAAAAATTGTAGAAAAGGCGATTCCAACTAAATACGAGTGAAAAAATGTTTTTCCCCGTGGAAGAAAGCATGGGAGCATTAGGCTATTCAATTCATAGATATTTTTATAACTTGCTTTGACAAGACCCTGGGCAATATGACCTAACTTTGAGGCTAATCCTGCTTTGAGCAAGACACTGGGTACTGTCACTTCTAAAGGTCCTTAGCAATGCCAATTAATCTATGATTCAGTAAACAGAGACCATTCATACTGAAAATTAAACAGCTTATATAATTTATCTTCTAGTCACAGAGCTTTTGACCAGTCAAGTACAGATGGTTTTAAATTTTTTTGTTCTGAGATATGTATACATATCTCCAAAGAAAATTAAAAAAAACAATCTATACTTTAACACTTTTATAGAAAAATAGTTTACTGAATATATTGATGTAAGAGAAGTGGGGAGATGAGAGGATGGAAGTGGAGGGGGAGAAATAGATAAATTTAAGAAAACTGGAGTATTCTGAAATGGAGTATTCTGAAGAAATTTGAAGACACTAGCTTTGACTACAACACGTCACAGCAAGAATAGCTATCTTTCAAATGTAATCTGAGACACAGAACACTCCAAGAGGCAAACATTCCAGAAAAAAATATCTGGAAGAAAAGTGTTGGAGGAGAGGAGAAAAATAAAATATGGTTGCTTTCTATATTATGGATACTGTAAATTAATAGGAAAAGAGTCTCTGTTGTCTTCGTGCCTTTTAAATCTGGAAAACTGTCATAAAGTCTCCACTGAAATGTCTCTGACTCCTAATTTAGCCTTTCCTCACGTGGCAGGTTCTGTAGCCCTTTGATCATCTCCTTGACTCTCTCCAGTCTGTTATCTTTTTTTGAGTTGTGGGGACCAGAAACGGACATAGTACTGCATATGTGGCCTGACAAATATTTTATAGAGTAAGACATCACATCTCTACCTCTAGTAGTTATGACTTTCTGGATAGAGCCCAGGATACAATTTGCCTTCATTACTGCAGTAGCATTCCACTAACTCTTCATCAGCCTGTTATCTACCAGAACCCCCAGGTCTCTTTCAGTTTCTAAATCACTAAGCCCTTCAGAACAAAATTTATATTGATTCACCAAAAAGCACTGAGTTATGAAACCACTTAACTATTTCGTTTACTTGACAGAAAAACAAACAAACAACAACAACAAAAAAACCCTCAAAGAATATATATGAACGTATAAACAAGCAGACAAACACACACATATGTAAATGAACAATAGGTATTTGTATATTTGGTTTAGCTATCTAGTTTTCTCTAAGTAACTTTTTTCATCCATTTATTGTTTTCTAATTTCTTGGGGGAAAAAAAGCATATTGCCAGTTGTTGAGTGTCCTGATTCTCATGTAGACCTTTGAGGGCTAGCTAGAATTCTATACTACAAAGTTGATTTTTCATGCTATATACTACATGTCTTTTATGAAATTATAAACACAAAACATGGATTTTGCATCTGTGTTATTGTTGTACCTGATAGAATTAGTGAACTTCGCATTATTTCTTCAACTTACACAATAGGACTGAAAATCATAGGATGGAAAATATTCAACTGAATTATTTTAAAGTGGTAAGTCCATGACTAACGGAATAGGCTGTGAAGGTAAAAGTTAATTATTAATAGACTATAATACATTTAAAATATTCACACCAGGTAAAAAAAAAAAAAAAAATCCCAACAAACCTATCAGTCCTTTACTAGTTACAGACGATATTCTGTCAATTATAATACATAAAATGAATAAATCTTGAGAATTCTTGCATTCTGAATGGAAAAAAATATATTAAAATAATAATGTAGAGATAATAAAATATTTCCAAGTCCAAGGTCATCATTAAAAAGGATTTTCGGATAAGCAACTTTCAGCCAGAAGACACCCAATAACTTTCAGCTTATCTTTAGTTCAGGAGGGAGTTGAGCAGATTTAAGGATATAATTTTTCCTATTTGAATATGAGAAGAATAGGAGAGAATAGTTGCTGTTACTGTGTTTAGAAAGAATAAATGGAACGATCAATAGAATTGCATGACAAAAATGGTAAGCAAATAATAGAAAAAGTAATCTGAGATGGTATTCATATTCAATTGTGTATTAGAAATTATAATTAACTAACTGTATTTTTATGGGACATGTAATTGATTTGACTTAAATATTAAGGAGTTGTTCTGCTGTTGTATGAAATTCTGATAAAAATGCATTCATTCTTTCTTATATATGTTATATAGATAAAAAAGTAGTTAGTCCTGAATATGTCTGTTAAACTTTCTGTACTTCAACAGGGTACTTTCAGCAAAACCAAAGAGAGATTCTGAGTTAGGCTTAGAAGTGCCTTTCTCCCACATATAGCTACAGAAAAAAACAGGATGATTCAGCCCATGTCTACTTTAGTGAGCAGTGCAATCCAATCTAACTGCATTTGTGTAGTGATGAAGTCAGGAAAAAGGACTTCCTGCTCCTATGGTATGTGCTTTAGAGGAAAGGATGACTTTTAAAAACTTTTAATTTCCTCCATGGTTGAACAGTTCTGAATACAAAGGACTGTAATGTTGAGAAAGACAAAACACAGCAGAAAACAGTGGCTGAAAGCTAAAGATAGACATCTTAACAAGAGGTAAAATAGTTTTTCAAACCAATCAACAGTGAGAACAAATGAAAAATAATACTGATGGTACAGAACCTTAAAGATTTAACATGAAGACTTAACATGGAAACTTTGTGAGGTAAGAATTACAATTTGATACACCCTAGTTAGGGGTTAAAAGCAATTGTACCTAGGTACCTAGGCTGGATGACAAACAGCACTTCTTAATCTGCACCTCCATGAAGAGATGGAAAAATAAAACCTCATTTTTCAGTTCCTGAAAAACAAACAAAAAAACTCAACAAACACAGTAATTTGAAAATTTAATAGAAATTTCAGTTGACGTTTATAATAAGATGTAACAGGTGGCTTAACAGATGTGTATTCAATGTGGGGAACAGAAGTAAGGCAAATAAATAAAGATAAGAGGCTCATTTGTATATAAGGTGGTTGTCACAACTCACCACCTGCATGGCAATGTCAGATTGAAATAGTCTTTCTCAGACAATAAACTTTACATCTGTTATAGTAGCGGTAGTAAAAAAAAAAAAAAAAAAAAAAAAAAAAAAAGCATGATACTGTTTTATAGATACTCAAATACTTCCCACTGTTAATCACTCAAAATTGATGAATTACTGGTTTGCTCCACCAGAGGAAGTTGGAAGAATCAAAAAAAAAGAGAGAGAACTGTATAATTTTTTGGAAGACATGTAATATTCAGGGTCCTGACTCTCCAAAAAAATTATTATAAGAGATGAAACTTGAAAATCACTAATCTTTAAGTGTTAATCTCTCTACTACTTTAAAGTAGAGATGTTTTATATTCACGGACAAATGCTAAACAAGAAATGATGTCCTGATAATGCATTGTTCAATGTTACAGTAATACTGGAATTTGTTTCAATTAAGAAAACCTGAATATCTGAAATTGGTTACTAAGCATTCTGATATAGCAGAAATTTGATTGTTAATATTCTAAACAGTTCACATTAGTTTTTTCATAAGAAAACATTGAAAATATGCTTCCATTTCTATTTAATATGAATTGATACCATGGCCAGAGCTGGGAAACCATTGGCATATTCATTTTCTGTGCTTAGTGTCAGAGGTTTACATGAAAATGAAAATGACATAAAATCTTCACCTGCACGTATTTATAAATGTGCACTGTCAGATATTAAGGCAAGGACAAATTAACAAAGCAGATATCTAAATGTGCTCCAAGATCAGTAAGTTGACCACATCACAGTTTAATCTCTGTTTCCCTTGTAGAACAAAAAGCTTCAAAGATAATGTCAGATATGCATCTTTGTGTGACTTCAAATCTGTTAAGAATCCAATAATAGGAATCCTGATAGGTGTCTGAAGAGGAAGAGGTACAGCATTAAACACTGAAATTTAATAAATAAACAAAAAAATAAAAATAATTTTTAAAAGCCCAGCAAGCAGAACACATATAAATGTAAACATAAACATAAATGAGTATATAAAAATAAAAATTATATATAAATTATATATATGAATATATATATATATGTCACAAATACAGTTGATAGTGTTAAGTAGTGCATTTATAGTATGTGCTTATGGTATTCTAGACTTGCCTCTGAAGTTACATAGTTTTTACCAAGTCTGTATAACTTTTTCACTTTTATTATTGTGGTTCCTGAATTGCAAATTGCAAACCCAATGGCATTCTGGAAATGGACAGTTTTGAGCTAATGAGCAACTTTTGGGGATATTTGGAGTAAACAAAGAAGAGGAGAAATAAACAGATATTCTAGGACCCTCAGACAATTGGACTGAATGTCCTCTTTTTGAAAGCTTTTGATAGTGTAGTATGTTAGAGAAGAAAGACAGCTTAATCCTGCAGAGGAAAAATTAGAAAAGATGCAGATAAAGCAACGGAGCCAAACAACTCAGAATCTTCCAAAATGCTGCTGTTGCTCTGTAGAAGATACCAGCTTTACTTCTTGGAAGCAAAGATTTTGCTTTTTTAAAGGCAACAATTACTTACAAATGAGATTAAATATTCTAGACTTGTGCAGATGTCTGTTTCTCAGTTCTTAATTTTAAAAAATAATTAAAAAAAAAAAAAAATCCATGTCGTTATTTGTGCAATTAAACTTACTTGGGTCACGTACCTTCCAGCAGCTTAAAATTTATATATACTCTAAATGTAAGACTGTTAATGGTAATGAATGAAGAATCCCAGGAAGCCTATGACTTTTATTTAAAGTGGTAACTGGCAAACATAAGCTCTATGTATTTCAGTCAGCAACTTAGGAACCACAGCATTTGCATTGGTTTGTATTCTGTTTGTTTGTTTGTTTGTTTCCTGATAAATTTATTTCCCTTTTGCCGCTAAAACTAGATAATTTGATTTGAAAATGAGGTAACACTTCCATTAAGATCTGAATGTTACTCACATACTGTACTGTAGAACATAAAAAAATAGACCTGTCTTTCATAAACATTCAATACACAATGACAGTGGAAAAATGAAACAGGAAATAAACTTGTAATGCAATGAGCATGTAATGAACATAAAACATCAATGTTATAAAAGTGCTAATAATGGTTTATTAAATTTGAACATTTATGATTTCCATTAGAGAAGTCTGTTTCATTTATCACTATGTACTTTGGTGACAATGACACAATGATGAACACAATTTATTTGACTTCATTATCTAAACTAATATGCTTTAATGCCCTTGCTGTTCAAGCTTTCCTAATGAATCCTTTCAAGGATATCATTATGCATCTGTTATTTTTCTGTATTTTTTAAAAAATCGATTAGCAGTTTGAAATATTTACAAACTACTAGCAAAATTTAATCCTTTTTTAATACGTCTTCCACATTTCCATCTTAACATTTTAATTTTTATAAGTGTAAGGATAAAGTATATTTGTTCCTTACAGCCACCCATTGTTACATTCATTATTATATTTATTTATGAAGCAACATTCATACAATATATCTTGGTTCAAAGAATGAAACATGAAAGTTCATATAAAGTTATAGTAACTACACACAAAATCTTAATGACAAATGCGTGCCAAGGAATAAATAATCAACCATAGAATGTAAGGAATAAAGAATGTGAGATAAAAAGAAAGATAAACTTTCTTTTCTTTTCTTTTCTTTTCTTTTCTTTTCTTTTCTTTTCTTTTCTTTTCTTTTCTTTTCTTTTCTTTTCTTTTCTTTTCTTTTCTTTTCTTTTCTTTTCTTTTCTTT
>NW_024885532.1:19289302-19304138 GCF_019232065.1 Centrocercus urophasianus
TTTCTTTTCTTTTCTTTTCTTTTCTTTTCTTTTCTTTTCTTTTCTTTTCTTTTCTTTTCTTTTCTTTTCTTTTCTTTTTTTTCCTTTCTCTTCTCTTCTCTTCTCTTCTCTTCTCTTCTCTTCTCTTCTCTTCTCTTCTCTTCTCTTCTCTTCTCTTCTCTTCTCTTCTCTTCTCTTCTCTACTCTTCTCTTCTCTTCTCTTCTCTTCTCTTCTCTTCTCTTCTCTTCTCTTCTCTTCTCTTCTCTTCTCTTCTCTTCTCTTCTCTTCTCTTCTCTTTCAGTTCTTTCTATTCTAGTTCTTTTCCAGCTACAGTGTCATCCTACTGTTCCCTGATAAACAGTGACATATCATTTACAGTAACTATTTTTGTTACCTTAGAAACGAACAGCCGAATTCACCATTTTTCACCTCTGCGTTGTGACATTCGTAAAATAAAAGTCCAAGGTTTGTTTTACTTGTTGTTTATTTATTTATTTATTTTTTTCAAAGACAATTTATTCTCTGTAGATCTGAAAGGAATGAAGAAAAAAATGTACTTCTAACATGACAAAATAAGTATCACACAAAAATTTGGAACATTTTTTCTTTTCACCCCATACAAATTTTGGACTTGATGAAACAGAATATTTCAAGAAATCAGCAAAAGACAACAGTTTGTCTTTATGATACTTGTGTTCATTTGGAAGATTTAAATTATAACTGTAGATAACTTATTTTTATTCTGGCCAAAAATTGAGAATTTTCTGCAGGAAGTAGAAATCTCCTCCAGTGAAGCCCAATTTATAGCTGATAAGTAATTAAAACAGAACATTTTATCAGCCTTACTTATGGTCAAAGACTGTCACACTGATGCTTGTAGAGAGGGAATGATTAAATTGCAAAACACAAGTATGCTTAATAATTAAGCCTTTAAAATTATATCTTTATACTTGGAGGCAGAGGCTGGTATATAGGAATGGCATAATCTCATGCTGTTTAATAGGATTACATGAGGTACAGTACTTGAAGAAACCACAGCTCTAAAAAAAATAAAATAACATAAAAAAAATCCAAACAAAGAATGCAATGGCTACTTTCGTATTTTGAGAAAGGGCAACAAGAAGTAGATGACTGCAGAAGGTTTCAGAGAAATGAGGTGAAGAGATCAGCATGCAGAAGAAAGAATGACAAGAGTTTTAATGCAAGGACATTGGGATTTGGAATTGTTTCTAAAGAGTCCTTTTAAGGTTCTGTTAATTAGAAAAAAGAAAGTGGGTGGAAAAAAAAAAACTGAAATAAAATAAGTAGATAAGACCTTGGAGAACAGATAATGTAAAACTGATAATAAAAGGGTAAGAGGGATTGTAAATTCAAAAAGCAGAGAAAGAGGAAAACTGAGGAAATAGGGAGAGGAGGAACGAGGGGATTGAACCAGTATTTGGTGAGCAGTTCAAGCAGGAGGGTGATTAAGCTTTTCTCCTAAAAGTTTACCTTGCCAACTGGAGAGGTAATGGCAATGGTGTCAAGTATCAGCAGACAGAAACTCAACTTTGATGTATTTTCAAATAGGAAGAAGTCTGCTGTCCCCTTTTGCTGTTTTTGTGCACCTACCCAAAAGAACACAACTGCCTACCTGAACTCCCTGAACACACTTTCTTTAGAATCATATGATTACCTCACTTTTAATAATTAAAAAATGTCATTTAATCAGCAAACTTCTCTGTGTGACTGATGTGTGGCTACATATTTTACATGTACATATTATGTCTAAGTATTCTGATCCTGAATAGATCTCAAGGAATGTCAGATACCTTACCTTCTCTGTATGTACATACATCTTTGAGTGTGCCAATAAAATGTAAAATTGAACATTTTCAATAGTATATATTATATATTACTTTTATTATATAAAATAGTGAAAACTATTATTTTAAAAAAGAACATAAAGCTTCTTTCAATTCCTATTATGAATCTTATGAAAATTAAAAGGTCTGAAATGTATGATTCTATTAATTATTATTTTCCAGAAATGATTATAGAGATTTCATAGTGGAGGACTTTTTTCTTTAGGGATTTGGTTTTGTTTCCTGACTACTCACCTTAGCTTTCAGATTTCTTAGTATCATTAAGAAGTAGAACCACTTAAAAAACAAAATAATGATCCCAATGCCTTACAAAATCAAGTTCATGAAGTTTCATGTAATTTGATTAACAAATATCTAAGATCCATTAAAAGGTCAAATTTTACTTACTATAGTTTTCATTTCTGGGAAGAAAAGTTGAGATGGTTGCCAAGTTGGACTGTTCTGAGAGCACTTACTTCATTATTTTCTTTTTTACTAGTTAAGAAGTTTAATAAGTTTAACAAGTAAATAAGTTTAGATTTTTTAAAATTAATTATTATTTTTATTAAATCCTTATTTTTAATTCCTTCAGCCCCGTAGAATTCAAGTTCTGGACCAGCTGCCTGGAGGCTTTACTGGAAACCACTTCAATTTTGTAGAAACAGGTGGAAATGTCTTCTTTGCCTTTTCAAAAGATGATAGAGAACTCTGAGGGGAAATTTCACACCTGTTAAATACATATTTTCCTCTTCAATAGAGTCTGTTAAGGGATTAGGTAATAGTTTCCCATATGATAACTATGAATAGGTTAAAACAGAAGAAAAAAAATATTTCTCTGAGAAAAAGAAAATAATTGAAGCTTCCATCTTATAAACAGAAATTCTTGTTCACATGTCTCTAAAAAACTCTGAAATATTAAATTCTACTCCTCTATTTTACACATATTGAAACCAAGGCAGAAATAAGATAAATACTTGGACCATAAAATATTTAGCAAGGGCACTCATACATTTACACATAGGTGCCCATTTTGTAACACTATATAGTATCCAGAACACCTTCACAAAGCCAGATTATACAATTTCAGGAAAGTTACATGTGAAATTAGTTGGGATGCCCTACTGAGTCTGAAATTATTCTGTATCACCTTGCACAGGCAACCAGTTCTTTTCCACCTTGTCTAATGTCATTAACAAACTATTTTCAGATTTTGTCCAGAGTTTTATTGAAAACACATTTTAACTACACCACACAACTTTATTTTCCTACTACTTCTCTGTTGGTGCATAGAAATAACACAGGCAAAAAATGTTGCGAATTTTCTTCCCATCAAAGACTCATTTAACTGTTCTGAAATGTTCATATTTTATATTGAGGTTTCAGGTATTGTGAAAATATACTGAATAGAGAAAAAAAAAAAAAAAAAAAAGTAAAATCAAGTCATTTTCTATGGCATAACACTTTGAAAAAGAAGCTACGCTTGAAAAGCATTGAGTCTTTCCCGCGAGTATGCTGGAGAAATATGTTTGAATCTTAAGCTAAAACTACTGGCTTTTTGTAAGGGAGAAATTCAGAATAAAATACTGGTTATCCTAGTTCTTGATTGTATCACAGAATCACAGAATCACAGAATTGTAGAGATTGAAAGGGACCTCCAGAGATCATCGAGTCCAACCTCCCTTCAAAGCAGGTTCCCTAAACCAGGTCGCACAGGTAGGTGTCCAGGCAAGACTTGAATATCTCCAGAGAAGGAGTCTCCACCACCTCCCTGGGCAGCCTGTTCCAGTGCTCCGTCACCTCACTGTAAAGAAGTTCTTGCGCACATTCGTTCAAAACTTCCTATGCTGCAGCTTATCACAGAATCACACAGAATCACAGAATCACCCGGGTTGGAAGGGACCTCAAGGATCATGTAGTTCCAACCCCCCTGCCTAGCAGGGCCACCAAACACACACATTCAGATCAGGTTGCCCAGGACCCCGTCCAACCTGGCCTTAAACACATCCAAGGACGGGGCATCCACAACCTCCCTGGGCAGCCCGTTCCAGGGCCTAACCACTCTCCTTGTATAGAACTTCCCCCTAACATCCAACCTAAATCTTCCCTCCTTCAACTTGGATCCATTGCCCCTAGTCCTGCTGTTGTCAGCCCTTCTGAAGAGTTTACTCCCCTCGTGGGTGTAGGTTCCCTTCAGGTATTGATAGGCTGCAATGAGGTCACCCCGCAGCCTTCTCTTCTCCAGGCTGAACAAGCCCAACTCCCTCAGCCTGTCCTCATAGGGGAGGTGCTCCAGCCCCCTGATCATCTTAGTCGCCCTCCTCTGGACCCTTTCCAAAATCTCAATGTCTTTGGAGCTTATGTTCGTTTCTCCTTGTCCCGTCTCCACGCACTACTGAAAAGAGACTGGCCTCACCACTATGGCCCCCACACCTCAGATATTTATAAACCTGGATGAGGTCCCCTCTCAGTCGTCTTTTCTCAAGGCTAAACAGACCCAGTTCACTCGGCCTTTCTTCATAGGGGAGATGCTCCAGGCCTTTCACCATTTTTGTGGCCCTCTGCTGGACTCTTTCCAAGATGTCCCTGTCTTTTTTGTATCAAGTACCCAATTCCATATGAATTTAATTTGTAGGAAACAAGTCTCGCAAACTGACCATGAAACTGCCAGAACTTGGAAATAGAGGCCAAGAAAAATGTTTACTTTTTCAGAATGTAAGTAAGGCAGAAAAAAATTTGCAAAAGTAATTGAGGCAATGAACCTATGAGCAATAATCAGTCAGATCTCAACAAGAACAAATTGATCCAGATAAATATGATCATTTCTATGACTAAAATTATAAGGCCAGTATATGAAAGGAATACATCAGATATTATGAAATTTTAATTTATTAAGCCATTTGATAGCATGTCTCAAAATCTACCCTGGAAATTCAGTTTATCTAATTCATGCAGGCATTCTGATATCCTCTACATTATAGTATATCTAAGAGATCCTCATCACCATAACTCTAAAGTAATATCAGCACTTTCAGTGTAGATGCAACGCAGAAGAGAGTCTAGTCTAGATCAAAGAACTAGTTCCATTCCAAGAGGGCTTTAACCAAAGGGGGGACATAAAGAAAAACCACTAATCTTTCCTACTTCTTTGTACACTGTGGATTTAATAACATTGAAAGAAAGATAACCACTTATTTTAGTATGAGGAAATATTGTTTTGATCATAATACAGTGATTTTTTTAATTTTTAATTTTTTATTTTTTTTTTTTTTTATGAAAGCATCAGAAAGATCTGTGAAAGTATCTAAGAGCTGAGAGTAAACACATGGAAAATATGGAAAAAAAGTAAGTCCTTAGTAGTCTATAATGTTTTAGAAACCTAAAAAAAAAAAAAAAAAAAAAAGAAAGAAAACTTCATAGGAATATAAAAAATAAAATGTTAGGGAAAAACAATGCATTTAAGAATCCATAGCATTCATTGCATCTGCATTCCTGGTATTCTGAGTTCAATCTCTGCTTATGCTTACAGATGCTTTGAAACTCATGGACATGGTCTAAAACCTGGATTTCAAAATGAAAATTGTGTCATAAAAAACCTCACTGTTTCAGATCAGGTAAACTTTTAAACTATTTTCTGAATGATTACAAAAAGAAAGGAGGGAAGAAGGGAAGGAGGGAACTTTAATTTTGAACTCTGCTTCCCCTTTGAAACCTGGCTTCAATACAGTTTTAAGAATCTGTCAAAAAAGTCAGTATGGTTTGAGCTGAAGGTTTGATTCCTTCAGGTTATTCTTTCCTCAAATCAACCCAAAGAAATTTACTTGGACACAGCTCTCACATGCACGTGATAACTGATGCTTCCTCTCGGGAAGGAACTCATGGAAATCTCTGCATAGAATTCAGAGAAAAAAAAAAAAAGTATAGGCTTGAAGCTGATGATTTTGCAGTAAAGACTTTTTGCTTTCTTTTGGCCTGCTCTCAGTTCATTCTTCTTTCATACTAAAACAAAAAGGGGAAAAAAGACAAAGAACTTTGAAATACCTTACCTGAACAGGGTCTTGTTTTCAAGATAGCATTGTAACAGACGCTTTGTGATAGCTACTCACTTGCTGTTACCTCCCACTCCTGAGCGATTCTGCGCTCTGGGAGCTCTAAACTGAACACATGAGAAAATTTACTGAAAGAGCTGCAGTTGAAGACTGTGATGTGAGATTATGGGTCTCTAACTGTTATACATATGAATTAAAAAAGCTGGTCAATAATCAGGGGATTTATGTACCATAGGTATTTTACACATTGTCTTTGGTCACAGAAGAAAAATATTTTTATTCCACGCATTCCATAGCCACCACCCCTTGCTGAAGTTCAATTGCTTTCTGTGATCATTTAACTAAGCAGGAAGCTAAGCACCACACAGCTGTTCCATCACTCTCCTCTCTCAGAATGCTGGAGAAGAAAACTGAGGGGGAAAAAGAAGCAAAACTCATAGATTGCCATCTTATTAAATAGTTGTTTTCTCAAAGTAAGGAAAATATATTTGTAATGATAAAACTATATATATATATATACACCTATAATTACAAAAGATGTGACACACAATGCAATTTCTCACTACCTGTTGATTGAAGTCCTGCCAGTCCCTGAGCAAAGCTACTCCTCAGTGAGGTCCCCTTAGTTTTATACTTTTTCTCATGAATTAATATGATATAGAACATCCCTTTAAGCATTTTAGGTCAGTTCCTTGTGACAGGAAAGTATGAGAAAGTGAAAGGTCCTTGGTTCTGTGCATCCATTGCTCAGTAACAAATAAAGTATTCATGTGTTATAAGTATTTTTTCCCCCTTAAAGTTAAAAGATAACATCATAGCAGATACTATGAAGAAAATTTACTCTGTCCTGGATTAAACTTTTGGTTTTAATTCTCTTTTTAAATCAGACTTTCTTAATTGATTGTATTGCATCTCATCCAAAAAAATAGTATTAACACCAATAGATCTCATTTCTATGATGGAAGATCATCTCTGGATTGCCACAGAACATAACATATTGCATAAACTATGATTTACTATCTTTACTACAGCACTCATAACTGTTTCTGCACATTTTGAATTTTTTATTCTTATTTAAAAAGTAGGGGAAAAGGGGAAACACTTTCTTTCAAACTAAAAGTATAGAACAACTCAATTTATTAATATTTAATGCAAAAATTATTTTAAAAATCTGTTTTGAGCGCTCATTTTTTCATGGCTGAATTTCATAGATGTCACATAAAAGTCCAAAATATTTCTAATTTTGCATATAAGTTTTAGGTTGAGACTTTTAAAAATCTGTCATTCACCCAAGCAATCAAACTGCTTTCAAACATCTGCTTTCAAACACTGCCTATTTGTACGTTTCCCTTTTAGTTTGGTCTGACATTTCCCAGCACTCATGAATGTTCTGACTGCCTTTTCAGGATCTACTTCCTGCTTAAAGTCAAGATTCAACATATATCTGAGAACTTCACTGCACAAATTACATGCAAATACCATGTAATGGAGCAACAAAGGAAAGAGCTGAACTGGAAAGAAAGCTGAGCATCTATCCTCTGATGATGTTTGTGTGGAGTGTGTCTGGAGTGTGTACTTCAGTATATACCCTTGGTTCCCTTTGCAACAGATGACAAGAAGCTTAAATTAGGCATCCTGGATTACTCTCTGGAAACCTGCTCCTTTCTTTGCTCATGGTAAGAGGTGATTTATTAAATTTAGCTACAGTACACTGTGTATCTTAGTTAAAAACAAACTCTTCCATCCATGACTTTCAGCATCATAATTTACAGATGTAGTTTTATTCTTTTATAATTTGAAAATATTCAGAAACCAAGAAAAAAAAATTAAAAAAAATAAAATCAAAGCATTCTTCAGCTAATAATAATTCTTATTTCAAGTGTTGTAGAAGTAACTACATTTTATTAATTTGAATCTTTAAGTCTGAAAAGTAATACTACTGGTAAAACTTGTACAAATACTGTCAAAAACAAACAAACAAACAAAACTTTATGAGGTATTTAAGGCTGAAAATTCCCTGAAATATTAGAATACTTCAGTAGCCCTTAACATTTTTGGCGTGAGTCCCCCACCTGCAGTATTGAATGCATGGCTGGAGCCTTCTAAAGAAGAAAAATATGGAGCAAGTCCTAAGAAGAGTCTCAAAGAAGATCAGGGGGCTGGAGCATCTCTTCTATGAAGTGATGTTGAGGGATTTGGAATTCTTCAGAATGGAGAAAGGAATACTCGAGGAAGACCTTACTGCTTATAAAGAGAAAGAGACTCATGTTTTACACAGTCCAATAGTGATAGAATAAGGAAGAAAAATTTTAAACTATAAGATTTATTTTAAAATAAATCTTATAAAATAAAATTTTAAACTATAAGATAATATTTTAGATAAAATATTAAGAGGAAATTTTTTCTACTCAGGGTGGTGAGACTGGAACTGGATGGATTTTATGGCCATTTCCAATACAGCCCATTCTGTGATTCTGTGATATGAATCCTACATAGGTAAAAAGGTAATAAATCGGCTTTTAGAGATCTGAAATATACAGAGCTAAAGTAGAAAGCAGTAAAATAAGTAATAAGTGCAGAAATCAACTAGTTTTCATCTAGTTATCATGGCAGAAGCGTTTTTGGTTGATATCTGAATAGCCACAAAACACAAGTGGGAAAAGGAAGAAGGCAAGCAAAATGCACATTTAGGAGAATGAAAGAACAGTAATCATTCATCATGTTTCTATTTTGTTGTGCAAATGGATTCATATGAAAGAATTATTATGTCTGTGATCATGTCTAGTTCCCCTAGATAAGAAAGTTGTGTGGTAAGTTCTGCCCCAGTTGCCTCCTTCCTGATTATCCCACAGCATATCTTTAAGAAAGCCGTTTGCCAGATTGATTGTGATTTTATTAGGCACCTGACTTGGTTGAGAATGCGTGTACAGTTCAGCTGTATACTGCTGAGAGACAAACTAACAACCCTAATGCTGTCTCATTTTCCTACGTTCCCCATCCTAAACTCTCTCAAGAAAGACAGGTGCCTCTAAATGCTCCCAGAGTGTGAGTTATTCTGTCTTAGGTATCTAAGTTCATCACGCTGCATATGAACTGAAGTCTTCATCTGCATTGTGCAGAATATGGCACACAGAAATACTAGACAACATTTTTAAGACAATGAAATTCTTTGTTACCTTATACAGTAAACTGAGTTTTAAATTACAAGATCAAGTATTAAGATTTTGTTTTGTTTTGTTTTCTTGTTTTCCAGAAGCCCCAAAGAGTTCATTCAACAAAATATTTTTCTATGCAGTCATATAACTGTATATGCAGTCATATAGCTGTACTCACAGGGTACAAAATTATTTTGTGACAGTGAGAGAACTTGTGCCTGCCAAAAAAGAAATATGGGAGGATTTGTTGAACACTGTTCAACACAAATTGCAGTAGTTTCCACCTCTTAATGGCTCATAAGGGTAATTATAGGACAGCTAGGCTTTTGCAATCAGCTCCTATTGATTTCAGGGGGAGTTGGACACTTAAATACCTCTAAAACTTTTGTCCAATGTACTTGGACATTTTGTAATTATAAGATTGATTACATAAATTGCTTTTTTTTTTTACAAATAAAAATAAAAAAGGAGTGGAGAGTATAAGAAAGGAGAAAAAGATTGAAGGCTTTAACCATAATTCAATAAGTTTCTAAGCATTTTAGGTCTCCAAATACATTTGAAATTATGTACCATTATTAGAACAGTGGAAAAGCTTAAAGTAAGGATGCGTATTTAATATTGCAAATTTAGAATTTCTTTTGTACTTCTATATATGCAAACAGATCAGTTCTCAATCTGCTTTCATAATTATGTATCCTAATGTATCAGATTTTGTATTTGTGGAAACTAGTTGGTAAATCTGCAGTGATAAATATGAATGTGTTTGGTTTTTGGTTTTGTTTTTAAGATCAGTAATAGATTTTTTTAAGGATGTAGGCTTTGTGATGGCCTAATAAGTGCCTTAATACATTTATAGAAATTCAGTGTATTTTCAATTGCACGTCCTTAACATGTTAGAATTTAGTGAAAAGAAAATGACAAGAAACAGTTCTTAAACCTGTCATATTCCAATAGGTTTCAATTTTTAGTGTCTGTTCTCAGTGACTTACCTCAGAAGGAAGAGGATGGGATAGCCAGAAAATAAGACTAATAACAGAGAAATTTAATCTGTGGAGCTACACTATGACAAAATGCAGTTCAATAATTTCCATGCTCTTAGGTTCACACCTTTGATGCCATCTTTAGTGGAATTTTCTATTTGAAATAACTGGGCTATCCTTTCAGTTCTCAGCAAAACAGTGGAGGAAAAGAGGGATTATATAGCTGAATAATATGATAATTAACACAACATTACTGCTTATCTTATTTTAGTTAAGCTAATAGCAATGCACTCTGTGTATCACTAGTATACTGAAATATGAGAATTTGCCAGAAAACTCTATTAAAAAAATCATCTCCAAGAATTTTTATAACTAACTGTAAAGGGTACCTCAATGTCTATTTCAAAGCTGATTTGATGAATACAGAAAAGGTCAAACTAAAAATAACTAGACTGAATCAGTTATAAGTGTAGTAACATATGCCTCATTTAATAATGAACTCTAAATTTGCTCTGCAGTTTAAGTAGTATCATGAATGCTAATTCTGACAGTAAAGGGTTATGAACTACCTGTCTGCTCAAGTCTGGCACAAGGTCAGGCAGTTATAGAACTAATGAAAGCCCTGATGTACCAGAAGGTGGATGATTGACATGACTGCTTCAGCTGAATAAAGTGCTGAGGAACTCTGGTGCATTCAAAATGATAGTGTCCTGAAACACAATTTACAACGCTATTTATAATAGCCCAAGTGTTTATTGCCTATATCAACAGTGCCAGAATTCGGGACACACTGTACTAAACTTTAACATAACAGTCACCAAGAAAGTCTTCCTGATGTTGTTTGTGATGATCTGACTGAGTCATTATACTCTGAATATGATTACGCTTAAAAGGTTTCCTTTCGTATATAACTCAGACTAAAGGAGTCATTGTTTGTCAGCAAGATAACATAAAGCTCAGAAACACAAGCTAATTCCTTTAAAAATGATTATTAAAATTGTTTGAAAAATCTGTGTTCTTTAACATTATAGGGAAAAAAAAACAAAACAAAACAAAGACTCCTGTGAAATTCCCTCCCAGATCTTCAGATCTTCATGTGTCATATCACTATTTTCCTTTTTGACTATTCTGCAGTGTTATGATTATTTTTATTTGCCAGCTTTCTAGAAGTAAGGAAATGTTTTTTGAACATTTGGACACATTGCCCATTTCTAGTTATGGAGTCTTGATTTTCTAGAATTTTGAAATGCTACTCCAAAACATAAAAGGAAAGCTTGGGTCACAGTATCTGCATTACAGCATTTTCACTTGTCTGCATTGACTTTTATGACATCTTTTGCATCATTTACTTTTTGTAAAAATCTGGAAAACAAAGGCCTTGTATTTCATTTAAATTAAATGTCACATTTTCAGAGCTTAAGAGTGGATCAGCAAAAGAAATACAGCACATTATGATTGGCTTTTTTTTTTCTTTTTTTTTTTTTTTAACTGTATAGCTCACAAGAATAATTTCCTGCCACCCACCAATTGTTCTGAGGAAATTTGTAATACTAAAAGAGTTCCTCTTGGACAAAGCAAATAACATATAACATGTATCAGAATGGTTAGTAATCAAAATCTGTGAGGAGTGGAGGATTCACCTGACAGCTGTGCTGCCATCCAGAGAGATCTCAACAGATTGGAGAAAAGGATGGATAAAAATCTTATGAAGTTCAATAAAAACTACAAAAAGAAAATCCCATACCTAAGGAAGAAAAAGTCCTGGCATCAATCTATGTCCCCATCTCCCCGTACACACACAGACCAGTTTTACAGAAAAGGACATAGGGGTCCTAGTGGACATCAAGTTTAACATGATCCAGGAAAGTGCCCTTGTCACTAAAAATGTTAATGATATCTTAGGCTGCATTAGGCAGTGCTGCCAGCAGATCAAGGCAATTGATCCTTCCCCTCAAATAAGCACCAGTAAGGTCACACTTTGAGTGCTGTGTCTAAGTCTGGACTGCCTAGTATGAGGCACACAGTTGAACTTGAGAGAGCCCTGCAAATAGACACCAAATGATTAAGCAATTGTAGCAGCTCTCATATGAGGAAAAGCTGAGAGAGCTGGAACTCTTCAACTAAAAAGAGGAGGCAGAGGGCAATTGTGCCAATGCTTATCAATATCTGATGATAGGACCTAAGAAAACATAGCACCTGTTCAGTGATACTCACTAGTATGAGGTAGTGACGCAAACAGAAAAACAAGTTTATCAAGACTGAGTTATCAAGACCTCATGATTTGAAAACATTCAGACTTAAATAACTTTCAGATAGGTAGCAGCTCAAAAGTATTCACTTCAGAAAGTAAATCCATGCAGAATTTCATTCTGAGATTTGGGTGTGAGTCAAAGTTGAATAGCCTTCTAAACAGCTTTCTATACAGCTACAAAATAGGCCCCAATAAAAATTAAAGCTCAAGTAATAACAAGTAGGATTCTAATTTTAACGTGTTAAGAGTTATGACAGATTATTGAAAATAATATTTATTCAGATACAATAATTAAAATGTGCTGAATAGTTAAGAGGTGAGATTTGTTCAAACCTATCAGTAAAAGTGTTCAGTTTAACAAAGGAATTGTTCTGAAGCCCACATAGTAATTTCCCACTATAGGCTTCTTTTAGTTCTTATGGCTGGCAAAGGTCTCTAAACATATGTCAGCATTACATCAGCCACTTCAGTAAAACTGCAAGTCAGCTTCCTTCTTTATTGGGTTCCAGAACTTCTATCAATGGCATTTCAGCAATTTCTTTTATAAAATCTTTGGTGACTAGATATTAATATCACTATGTGTAAGCTATACGATCAGCAGTAACATATTCTTGTAAAAATAACTCAGTAGTTGCACATCCACAACCCAGGATGCTTTCTATAATAGGCCACATTTCTGATTTTAATTCTAGTGATAATCATAAATTTACTTACAATTTCCAAGCAATCATAATCAATTATCTGAACTTCTAATCTATTAATCCATCTGTGTATAAAACACATGATTAGCTACATTTTCCAGATACTTACCCTACACAGACAGAATAATATTTACACTGAGATGCTTACTATGCTAGCCACACACTGACACTTGAAAAGAGGACTACTAATCCTAAAAGAAGTGATTCTTATTGCTTGACCACAGCAGGATGAAGAAGATGATATTACTCTGTCAGATGTACTGCAACTGCTTGGAAATGTGGCTGAAATCTACAAAAATGTCTCATCTCCAAAATTTGTCCCTCTTTACATCACTCTTTCCAGGTATCTCCACTTGTAGAATTTCTATAAAATTTACTCTTGTAAACACATATTTTCTTAAAAGCTCTAATGTCCTTAAAAGACTGTTCTAAGTTCTCCCAAATTTTCCTCTCTCCTATTCATTGATGCAACAGCAGCATTTAATCATTATTTTTTATTTTTAAGGTGCATTTTTTTTTAATAAATATCATTGTGCTTTTGTTTGTGTAACATCATACAAACTGAGATCCAGTTCAGTTGAAAAGTTGAAAGTGCAACTGCATTTTCTGCTAGTCAGTATTATCTACAAGTCCCCTGGCTTTTGTGATGCTGGATGAAAAATACTGTGTCTAGATTTCATCCCTCAGTGGAGCAAGTTATCAACATCTCAATGAGATGCGTAACTAAAATATTTAGGTGGCTAAAGCATGAGGTGTATAGGATAGGCTGAGGAATTTCAGTTTGACTGAACTCCAAAAGAAGGGCCATAGAAATATCCTACTGTAGTCTTACTCTATGTAATAAAACAGTAAAAAGAAGATGGAATCAGGTACTTCTCAGAGAAGGAACAGGGGTTAGTGAACATCAGTTGCAGCAAAGGAAATCCTGAGTAGATACAGGCAATATCTGCAGATATGAAGGATGGCTAATTCTAGAGCTAATTGCTTAAGCAAATACTGGACAAAGGCTGATTAAAGCTGATCTAGTTTCAAAGCTGATCTCTGAACAGGAATTTAAACTAGATGAAGTCCAGACTCACCTTGTAAGCTAACTATTTACAGAAGGCCTACTGCTAACTGTGAGTGAGGTCTATGATGCTGAATAAACAATTTATGCAACCTTCTAAAATGCAATAAATATATTATCAGAATCTAAAAAGTAAAAACAAGAGGAAGTAATAAAATGTAAGATAAAGAAACTAAATAAACCACTGCTTGCAAGTATTTATGTTGTGCCTCTCTACAGGCTGTCAGCTGCAATGTAACATATACACTCTTCAGTGGTTTTCAAACATGAATTTGCTGCTGCTGTATGCCACCATAGTAAATCTATAAAGGCTACAGGTTTTGATTATTAAATACAATAGGGAAAATGCATTTTCTCATGACAGTGAGACAAATTTCATATTGGTCACATACAGTTAAAATGAATGAACAAAACAAAATCCACTTCAGCACGTGCAAAAATCAAGAATTGTACAAAGCTGCTGAACACCACAGATATTCAGCAATTCAAGGCAGAGCCACTTAGCACAGCTGTTTCTTCAATTGTGGTGCACACAGAAAATTCAGTGTTCAGTAGTCCTTGAACACACATTTCCCATCTGTGTGGTGTGTGTTGAGTAATTAATATAAAAACTGGAAAAATCCCAGGCTGGATGTGGGGAGCAAGGAGAGAAATGTGGGATTTTGTTTGGTTGATTTTTATGCTTGTTTTCTTCTCTAGCGCTTTTTTTTTTTTTTTTTTTTTTTTTTTTTAAGTTGTTTTGTGTTGTTTTTTTTTTTTTTTTTTTTTTTTTTTTTGTTGGTATTTATTTTTTTTTTTTTTTTAGTTTGATTT
>NW_024885532.1:19304238-19431855 GCF_019232065.1 Centrocercus urophasianus
TTTTTTTTTTTTTTTTTTTTTTTTTTTCTTCCCAGCTTTGGTTGGTTGGTTTTGTCATTTTTGTTTGTTTGTTTTGTGGTGCTCTTTATTTTGTTTATTTTTTGAGTTTGCTTTTGTTTGTTTGCTTTATTTATTTATTTATTTATTTAGGACAGGGATTATTTAGCACATGCTGTTTCATTGCTGGCTGAGCCAATTGAAAGAGCAATGATCAACTGTGTTGGAGTTTTCTTTCAGACTGTTATTCAGCAGCATAAAGAACTCCTCAGACCTGTTCCAAAATAGCAGACTTATTGCATATCCTTCATATACTTGCAGTAATCTAAATGGGGAAAATTTATGCAGATTTTTCCATTAAAATCAGATAATTTGTTTAATTTCTTTAGCATTGATAAGCACTACATCATGAGAAATGCATGGAATATTCTTGGAAGAGAAGATGGAAGAGAAGGCAAAAAAAAAAAAAAAACAACAAAACCAACAAACAATCTAAAGAATAAATCACATAAAAACTATTTTGGAGAATAACTTAATGTAGGGAAGAATTGCCTCAGGGAAAACAGATAAAAGGCAACAAAAACCTGAACATAGAATTTTGATTTTCAAACAAAATATTCAATTTAGAGAAGAGTCTGGTACAGAAGCCAGTGGTGGAACTTGCTGGAATATGCTAACTACAGTCAGGAAAAACAAGAAAATGCAAACCATCATATGGCCAAATACGAAAAGAAGAAATCTTATATACAGAATTTCTATATTAATTCTGTGCAAAATCCCATCTAACCATCATGTCCTGGCTACCTTGTTCCAGCTATGCCTTTACATATAGTAACAAGTTTCTCTACCAAGTAATAGCAGCATTTGTCTCTGTAGAACCAAAAGTAACCGTGTGTCATGAAAGGCAGTCTCCTGCTTTGAAAAGGCACTTTATCCGATCTGTTTTCCTCCTTCTTTATTACCAAATAGTGTCAGTATCTTCAGTCATATATATGTGATGTAGAAAAGGACTGCAAAATATGGGCTCCTACTTTCCTTATTCCTTTCTAGCTAATAACACTAGCATTGAGAATGTTGATATTGGACATGGAAAAACAGAAACCATTTGTTCTTTTGAGTTTCTAGATCTGATCTTTCTATGTGACTAAGAACAGCAGAGCTCTCATTCATGATTCTGGGAAAGCTTATCCTAAATACATGTACTGATACAGGTATATGAAGGCAATTTATTTCTTCTTCATCACATAGAGCCTGACTTGTTAGGCAACAGAGTAGTAAAAACACTTATGCTATTTCAGGGACCATTTAGTCTGTCTGTATTCATCACTGCTCTTGAAGTGGAACTATTTCAACAGCAGAGCTTGAGACTGACCTGATGCATGTGTCCCACAGATCAATTTTCAGAGTAAAATGCTGAGAGACTTTACACACGGAGATGCCCTAGCCATCTAATACTAGATAAAATGGTAAAGAACTTCCACAGTCTGTCTTTTATGAGATGAGGCATAGATAAGTGCCACAATTTCAAATAGGGTTCAGTGTTGTGAACCCTTTTCTGGTCCTCAATGTAGTGCAGACTATAACTGTGTATGTAATTAATCCTTAAACATATTCGGCATACGGAAAAAGCTGTTAAAGGAGCAGTGAAAAGCTTCTCTTAATCCACATTCATGTTGTTCCTACTGAGTACTTTAAGGTAGAAGTGTTTCTGGAAGATGAACTCTACGGGTTTGATCCCCATGAATCTAAAAGAAAATTTAAGACAGCAGTCTCCCACATTCTGTGTTCCAGCATTCAGCTATAGTATAGCCAGGAGCTACAATGTAAAGCAAGGTACATGAATAATCACTTCAAAAAGCAGTGACCACTATTCTGTTTTTGAAAGAGAAAGCTTAGTCACTTCCTTCATAAAAGAGTTCATAGTTGTAGACTTTGAGCAGAGGTAAAATACATCAGTTTTCCACTACCGCCCAGAGATTAAAACATCCATTGCATTGTCTGCTTTACAACACTTGACCCTCTTGTGGCGTACAGGATTTTTGTGCAGGAAACTGTGTTAAGAGACCCTCATTGCCAAACTCAGGGCACTTCCACATCTAGACACTCCAAGTACAGGATACATAGCAGAGCATCTGCAGCTATATGGCTCTTTTTATATGCTACTAAAAATCCCCCTTTGATGGCTTGCAGGCTAGAATGGTGTGAGATAAAGTACCACATTCTGCAGTCACAGTAATTTCACACTAGTCTAATCCTAGTGATCTAGACAAAAATTCACAGGTACTTGTCTGTTGCTGCTATAGTCAGGCCAGTAGCATTAGGAATTGAATGAATGAGCTGAGCTCAGACAGAGTTACCATATGGGTAGACTGATCTGATTACTTGCATATAATAGAAAGAGAGGTTGGAGAGGTCAGTCTCACTTCCAGCATGATACATGCTATGTCAGAATGGTTTTTGACAGCTCCTACTGGCTCAGGAATGACTCCTGCTGACTGAGAAACGCTTATGGCAGCTGCTCCTGACCCAGTCAGGGGAAACATGCCTTTAACTCATCTGGGATGAAAGGTACCTATGAAATACAAGAGGTCCATGTCAGATCTCAAATGCTTTTTTTTTTTTTTTTTTTTTTTTTTTTTTAAGTACTCTGTACTCAGAAAATGAGAAAAGTGAACTATCACAGGTTGCCTAATATGCTTAATATTGTATTTTATTTGTAAAGATCTTAAGTGATATTTTTTGTTTGTTTCTCTGCTGCTCAGTTTTATTTTTTATAATCTTTATTATTCACACGATATACAAATATCCATCTATATTTATATGGATAGAGAGGAGATAAAGAGACAGCACATATGTGTATATATATATATGTATATGTATATATATGAAAAAAAGTCCTGAAGAAAGGTTCATCTAGGAAATTAACAATGAATACATAAAAAAATATGCCTGTGTACAATCAAACTTAACTTCTTTAATCATAAGATCACACAGCTACATGAATGTATTTTGACAATATCTCACAACTCTGTTTTGTCTCAAAGGATGCATTTCCTTTGAAGGTTCCCAAATGGGTTTCTCAATAGGTTTCTTCTCCATTATTTTTTGCGATAATTTCTGCATATTGAGAAGTAACCACAAAAGCAAAAATAAGTTCAAGTTGCTCAAGTTGGTTGCCACTGAGACTGAGAGCTTGAAAGTGAGTGATGCGTGCACAAAGCTGCAGGATGTGATCGATATTTCTGCCTTTTAATCTTGTCTTCTCATCTTCTCTCCTTGTGTGCTTTTAAAATTTGTTGTTCACAGTGCTGACCATTAATAACCACCATATTTGTACTGAAATTCATGTCCTTTACATATGCTGGCATATGGCTTTCAAGATGCTCCATTATTTTTTTGTCAAGAATGTAAAACTTCAGGGTCAATCAAGTACAATTATTTGCATTTAACATCAGCAAAGTTCAGTCATATATATGGAAACAAAAGTCTTGATGAGTTACATTGAATCATATAAGATCTCTCCTGACTTATGCAAATTTTTCACATAAATTTGATCCAAATCAGACAAAAAAAGTCTGAAGTACAAAATGAAGTCTTATGTTGGTGACACATACTTGATCTTTGTGTGTATGTATTATTAATTTCTTATAGCACTGACTAATAATTTGTATTTAGTCCTCAAGTTCTCCCTTTCAAAAGTTTATAGCTAACCAAGCATAAGAATTGAAATGTTAGACTCACTTTTCTGATAGAATATTTTATATAAATGGGTTGTTGAAGTAAAAATATCATCTATTGGCTCAGTCCTTGTTGTTACGTATAATTGACTATGTGTATAATCAAGGATATATATGAAGATGTTATAATTATGAAATAAACAAGAGAGTTTGGCTAAGCAGATTATAAAAACAAAAAGAGAATAGATAGAATGCATACCCACATCCCGGGCTCACTGCAAAACTTCAAAGGAAGGACCTCCAAAAGAGACCCCTTCCCACTAATATTCAGCTCTTAAATGTGTTTAGGAGAGGTGGAGCCAGGCTCCACCCCTTCTGACAGCACAGGTGAATTGCCCTCACCTGTGCTCCTGTGGCTGACTCATTGCTCACCTCAGGTGATCAATCAGAGGTTCAGGCCATGATTCAGCATTTCCTATACGCTATGTAATACACATTCAGCCTATTACAACTGCAGAACCATAAAACAACCAGGATGGAGGCCTGACTATAGCAAGAACTGAACTTATTTTTACGGCAAAAAGTACTTTTAACATACTTATGTTTGTCTTTTTTTCTGATATATATAGTTATCTAAGCACCAAACTATGGCTAGTCTATTTTCACCCTATTCAGAAAATGAAACTTAAATGAATTAGTGAACAATATCCCTACTGGATTTATCTCAACTGAATTCATCTTACATATCATATGAATCATACTCCATCAGTCTCTGCTTCTTTTCTTTCCCCATAAAAGAAGAACAAAACATCTAGACTAGACATGTCACCTCATAAATCACCAGCTCTTTGCTTCTACACAAATGCCTGCATTTTCAAAGATAGTTTCTGATACTTAACTTCATCAGAAGTGTGCTTGGGTGATTCTGTTTGGCAACTAAATCCAGTATGCCTCCAGCAGGATGGTGGAGAAAACTGGAAGGTAAGAGAAGAGAAATCAAAACCTATTGGCCAAGATAAAGACAATTGTTAAGAGAACAACAACAACAAAAGAAAAAAGATGCAATGATAACTGCGCACTACCTCCCACCAGCAAACTGATGCCCAGCCAGTTTCTTAGCCATGGCTACCTTGGAAAATTCTGTGCACCAGTTTTATTGATGAACATGATGTCACATGGCCTGGACTCTCTGCCTAGTTGGGACAGCTGTCCTGGCTGTCTCCCTTCTCAGCTTCTTACCTACTCACTAGGATAGCAGAGTGAGAAACAGAGAAGGTCTTGACACTGCAATTAATGTTCAACCAAAGCGAAAACATTTATGTGTGATCAACTCAATTTTTTTTCTCTAGTCTAAAACATAGAACTATATGGGTTGATGTGAGGAAAGATAGCTCCATCCTAGCCAGATCTAATGAAAAAAAAAAAAAACAACTCTTAAAGGCATCTTTAATTACCATTTAAACACAGATTGCATAGATCCTATTTGTATAGGAAAAAATAAATTGACTATCAATGTATTTCAGAAGAAATGGAACAGAAGTTGGTAAAACTAGCATGCTGTTTCTGCCAGGCATATCTATAATGCCACAACTGAGATTTAAAACTGTATTAAGCATCCATGTCAATGTGTTGGAAGAAGGGAGATGCCTCTGTGGAGAAAGGCTGAAACCACTCCAAATATTTGTGTTCAAATTTAAATTCATATTATAGACAAAAGTACAAGTAATAAATTTGGAACTCTTTCCTATTTGAAATATTCAGAATGACTGATCACCAGAATGTCTTATATGTCAGATTAGCTTCTGTGTAAACAACTGAAAAGGATGTTAACTCTACATGTGTATTTCAGTGTATGAAAGTAAAAACAGCATTGATACAACTGCGACATATTAGCAAAACAACACATAGAAAAAGACTTTATCAACTTTTAAACAAGATTCTTTATAAGAAGGCGAAAATGACTGTATGTGAAATATTCAGAATCCTATATTGTGGGTTATTTATTTTTATTTGTTTTCTCTTTGAATAGGAAACCAAATTTAAGCTCATGACGAAAGATTTCAAGACATGTATGTTCCTGTTTGGTCGTCATTGAGTCATTTGCTTAGATGTGTATATTCCTCCCAATCTTTTTTTTTTTTTTTTTTTAACTGAAAAATTTCTTAGATTATTAAACCTCATTTCATGTTCAGTGAAGAATCATTTGTATATCAAGGTTGTACTAGACTTTGTGCAAAAGCCTGCAAACTCCTGCTCCTTTCAAGTATCTATCCATGAGTTATCATTTGTGGTTGAATTATTACAATAAATGTTCAAAAAGACTTCTAATGTAGTCATTGCTAGTAATATCATTAGTGCTTTTAATATTCATTTACCCATTTGATGCAATAATATTCACTTCACATTGCTTTCCCGTTCAATTAAACCTTTGGAAAGTCTGATCTATTTCCTGAGTCAATTATGTACAGATTTCTTACTACAGAAGGTTTATTCACTGAAACTTTTTTTACATCCCTTAGATACTGATTTTGCCAGTTCTTGATATTTGGCTCGTGTAATGGCTTATCATTTTCAAATGTTGCAGTTAAAACAGTTATGTTATTTCTGAAAAAGTATAGAGAGGAAAACACCTAGAGTAGCTTCTACTGGAGGCTTAGCAGACACACCGTCTTTCTGCAAAACCTGATCTATACGAAAGACCATCTGTCCATACTCTGGAAATGAACAGAGCATTGCTCTTAGGAGCCTGAGTTTTCTCTCTTGATATTTCCCAAAAATAACCACATGCTCAGTCTCAAATACAGGCTGTAATATGGCAAATGTGGACAAAAGGCAAGTTTAGACTCAACAGAGAATTTGAGCCAATGATTGTAATAAAGGTCAGAAACAATGTGTTTTCTTTTTCTAAGATAAAAACCTCTCAAATTTGTCTAGATTACACGTTATATATATATATATACACATGATCAGAAGATATTTTTCCACATTATAAGCAGATACACTGTTAGATATTTTGTACAAACATATTTTTGCTCATGTCAACACTACATAACACTAGTTTATGATTGCAAGTTTGAGGCACATAAATTATAATCAGTTTTCTAAAGATTTTATTCCGTAAAAAGAATATGTGATTTTAAGAACATTTCTGACATTTAAGATCCAACCCAGCATCCTATCTTTGAAGTGGTCAGGAAAGGGTGTTGAAGAAAGTAATATAAACAAAGGGAACTAAAAGAAGACAAACAAAACAAAGCAAAAAGTAATCATCAATAACAAAAGCACAAACAGGCAAGCAAGCATAAAAGAAAAAGCAACGCAAAGCTAAATTAGAATAATCCTCTTCCTTGTTATGTCCTTCTAGCTTTTGCTAATACATCATTTAAGCATTTCCTAAGCTGAGGAATCACTTCATCATGTTTAATAGCTCTTGACAGACTTTTCTTTAATTGATTTGTATAATCACTTTTTAAAATCCCATTTATGCATGTGGCCTCCACAACAGTGTGTGGAAATGAGCTCCACAATGAAATTATGTGATCTGTGAAAAAATCCTTGCATCGTTTGTAGACTTGCTACCTAATAATGTAATTGGCTGCATGCAATTCTGAATGCTGGCATGAAAAATAGCGAGATACTGATACATACTGCTCCTTTCCATCATGTTCTTGATTTTATAGCCTTTTATTATAGCTGTTCTCAGTCATCCTTTTGTTTCATTCTGTTTGGTTTCTACCCCTGCTGTCAACCCCAACTAATCCAAGACTCCCAGTGTGTTTAACTTGTCCTTGGAAAGAAGGTATGCTCTGATTACTGTTTTTAACATTCTCTGTGTCTTTCTTAGTTCTCATCTATCCTTTTTGAAATGAGGGATTAGAACTGTATACAGTATTCAAGATATATCAGCACAGTCATAAAATGAATTTCTATGGGTTTCTCTGGTCACATAGCAATTCATATTTTCTTCTTAAATCCTTCCTTAATAATTGCTAACATTCTGCTTGCCTTTGTGATGACCGCAGAGTATTGATCTGATGTTTTCAGAGAAATATCCAATGACTTCAAAATCCTTTTCTTGGATTGGTGTCATGAATTTAGAGTCCATCACAGAACTGTTGTTTTAACAGTAGTAATAACTTCTACTTGTTGACATGAAATTCCACACTACATTATATCATGAAGTCAGCAAGTATCATAAGTTTCTTCTGCAGCTCACTGCAGTCAGCTTTAGTGTCTTCTGAATAATTAAACAAGCAATTAATAATTGTAACATAACATATACACATGAGAGGGATGAATAGAGATAGAGAAGATATTTCTTAACATTTCAGTGCTATATTTTGCTGGTTTAATGTTCTTTTAGAATTTTAGAGCTATAGCTTAAAAATATGGTTACACTGTCTCAACTGGAGTAAATTAATAAGCAAGTGTATACCACATATATGCACACATGACCACAAGTATACATATTGTCACTCACTAATATTAAAAAGAATTATAGTTATCAGACTATTTAAAGCACTATTCAGAAACATAAAAATACCTTTAAGAAAATATATATATATATATATCCATAAAGATGCACACAGAGACACAGAGAAGCACTCGGAGTAAAAAGATTGTGTGCTGCAGTACACTCCTCCAAGACACCTCAGCAAGCAGGAAAGTGCTTGAATGGCATGGGCATTCTTCCATTATACATGAGTTAATAGTTGTCTTGTAGTCAGCACATCTTCGTTTCATGTTACAAATAAATGACCTTTAAAACAAACAAGAAAAAAAAATAATTCTGTATAAAACAAAAATCTTTTAAAAATAAGTGAATAAAGAAAAAAGTAAGATTGTTTTATGCATGGCCTGGAGTTTTGCACTGCTGTATGACTGAGACAGAAAGAAATATTTTTGTTGTACAGTTCTATGTTAGACAGGCCCACGGCTATTCAGATGAGATAACTAATAACCATGCTGGCAAAAGAAATTTCTTATTAAAAACTTGTTAAGAAACTACAATAATTCATTAAAGGTTATATCATTATAAAAATCCATCATTGTTAGAGGCTGTTTCCTCAGGCTTTAGTTTAGTAAAGTTTGACATGCCCTTTATGCTTTGAAATTAGGTAAATCTAAAAATGATTTATGCACCAAAAATAAAGCACAAAAAATAACTATGCACAGTTTCCTAACCTTGGCATTGTACCCTGGGGGTTCACAGTCTAGGAAAAAAAACTTTTATAAAATGGACAGTTTAAAGCCTTGTATATTCAATGAGTCAAACCCTGCTTGCATGAAGAAGAGTGAGATTGAGAAAGTCCCCAGAAGGAATGAGTTTTTGCGTAGGAGAATAATCTTATGGGAAGAGTTACAAGTAACATGATACTGATCTAATGAAACCAAACGGAAAAAGAAAAGAAGAAAAATAACAAACAGATGCTAGCAACAGTGATTTTAAAAACATATCGTAAAGCTGAGCCTGAATAGGTGCTTTGTAGGATTAATTTCTGTCCTTGTTTTATGTATTTTTACTGCTGGGTAAAATTATGGAAATCGACTTTTACCGGCACAAAACCTGTTTTATTATTTAAAATGAAATCAGGAAGACTGCATTGGATGCAAGGTAGCATTATTTAAGTTTCCCTCAGAGAAGTAACAGGCAAAAAAACTGTAAATCTTTTCCTGTGTAATAGTTTGTGGAGGATGCTACGTTGCTCATCATGGTCACCAGCAGAAACATTGTGATATTAGCTGCAGAGATAAAATTTCTTCCAGAGAAGGACTACTCTAAACTACTCTAAACAGAGATGCAAAAAAGTGTTTGTTAGTGGCATGAGTTCATGATGAAATGGGTTGTTTGGATTCCATCTACTACTGGGCAGTGGTACAAATGAACTCTAGCCAGTCCCTCACCAGTCGTCAGCCAGATGTTTATATTCAAAGTTATACACTTTTTCATATGCATCATTAAGATCCATTTAGATTAATCCAGTGCTCAGTTATATTATATGCCTATGTCATAGTACTTCCAGAATGTCCAGACTAGTTATTTTTGCAGTTAATGCTGAAATTAATACAAATATATCACACTAATTGTCACACTTTTTGGCTGTCATGCTGACAGGTCAAGTGCTGAATGGGTCATGGAAACTGAAATAACCTCTCACTTTCAAAACAGTCCCTGTCAATCAGAATTGAGGCACACTGGAAGGACAGCGTAGGGAATCTTGCACTGGTGCTTCGCTGCATTAGTTTTTTGGAGGATGGTTGTTTATCCTCTCTGCAGTTTAAGAGAGGTTGGCAGAGGTGTCAGAAATTCTTTGTAAGGACTAAATTCACATATGGCCACTTAGACATGTTCTTCATAAAAATGTAAATGTAATGCAAACTATATAAATTGTAATGCTAAAAACCTGTTGGTTTTTTTTTCATCAAAGAAGAAGTACAGACAAAGATGTTATAATTTCTTGTTAGTATAACTGAAATCTTACTAATTTAATCATTATTATATATGTAATTTTTATAGAAAAATAAATGATACTAATAGTGTTGGAATTGTTGTACTCCCTACTTGCTACCCATTTTTCTGGTGTTATGCTCATCCTGAGTCTTCTCCTTGAGGTTCTAAAGCTGGTGGTTTCCTTCTGGTGTATGTAGAAGTTGTAATAGTGACTTCTCAGCACCTAGAGTCCTTCTCTAAGAGGAATGGGATGCTCATGCTGACCATTTCCTTATCCTCATTCTGTGGTCCAACTTGAGTCATTTTTATGTGTTAACATGTTTTCACGTCTTTGCTTTATCTTCACTGCTCTGCAGCTCCATGTTACATGGATATTTGCTGTCTTTATTACCACTAAACCAAGTTTTGCTGAGCTCCAGGCTTTCTTTTCTGTATCTGACCACGGGTGAATTGCTTCAAGCCATGTGGTCTTCAGTCCCAGCCTATGCTAGGACTTACTATTCCATGTCTGTGCTCATCTTTGCTGCATCCTGTGTCCCTACCTCTCAAGGGCTCGGATATCATACCAGACCTCTATTTTTCTATATTACAACACTGTGTTAGAGTCTGTTCCCACTAAATTAAGGGGAAAGAAAGCTCCAGACAGGTCAAGACAAGTTCAGGGAGAGCAAGGCTGACAGTCTTCAATTCTTAGGTCTTGCAATCACAGTGCAAAGCTTATAGCCTGTTACTAGCAATGGTAGTACTCTATTACAGGACTACAGGGCAACAACAGATCCTGTCTCTGTTCCATTTGCTGAGTGTTTAAAAGTAAAAATATTTTTCTTAGGCCAGTGTGCTTGCTCTAAAAGGACAATATTCATCTATGAAATGTTTCTGTGAACAGTCATTCTTTGCCATAAGTTTCTAACTGGCACACACTCACACACACAAAATAGCATTTATTTTACTTTTAACCAGAAAGAACATCTGACATCTCAGAATTAGGGACGAGTAGGCAGTGAAGTCTCCACATAGGAAAAAGCTCCCTTTTTCCTCTGACATTTACCCTGGAAAGGATATTGGACATCAGGGGCTGGATGTATGGGAAGAAGATACAAAGAACAAGAGGAAATAGTTACTGATTGGCTCTGATTGCAAATGAAATATAGAAGCTAGGGTCTCTTTATCTTTTTGGAAAGTCCTAAGCTGACACCAGATGTAATATTCTTCCTAACCCCTTCCTGACATCAGATAGTTATTACATTCTTCTTTTTCCTTGCAATATTTTGAAATGAAAGAGGTAGTGCCACCTGCTGTGAATATTTAAACCTTTATCTCTCACAGTTTTCTGAGAGTGAATAGGCTCATTTATTTTAATGTAGGTGCCTTTAGTATGCACTTCAGGTGTGCAATCTAAACTACCCAAGTCATCAGCAGAATAGTAGATAAAACAACTCACAGAACTATCACACAGAATGAACCCAAGAAAATGTGTCAGACCAATGTAAAAAATACAGAATTCCTGTCTGTTCATAACTGTATGGGAATAATTTTAATTTCTGCTTAACTGCTTTTTTTTCTCTCTCTGCTGGTTGCCAGCTGGTGTGGACTCAGTTCAATGTGTTCAGTGTTAAATGTTAAAGTCCTGTGTGGTTGCATCCTTGTTATTTAGCTCAGTTCAGTTTTCAGATGAATAAATGTAATAAGAAGGTTGTTCCTTTTCAACCTCTCAAGCATGTTCTGGTTCACCTGTGCAAAACGAAGCTATAGTTAGGACATGTTGCACTCTTTTGGAATTGCACTGACTCCATGGAATGGTACATAAACTTGAACAACTGTACCCTTCTTGCAGTTCTGCAAGTGCTTCAGAACATGGTGATGAACAAAATTTAACTATGACTTCAGCTGCTGTTATTTCAAAAATGCCCAAGCTATGACACGGATTATTTTTCAAAGTAGTTAATTATAGCAGGAATGGGACATCATTAGTCTAGTCTGTGGCTGAAAAAATATCATCTTGTTTATAGAACATTAAAGACAAGGAGCTAAATACAAGTGTAGCATGCTGCACACCTCAGAAAGGTTTTGTGATTCATTTTATGTTTCACAGTGGAGTGTATAATATTGCTAGTGCTATCTTTGTCTTAGCTTGTCCTTTGCAAGTATGCTGTGAATACTGAGTATAAGGAGTTAATGGTAACCATTCAAATAGTATTATTTCAATTAAAATGACTTCAGTAAATGAGATAAATTTTCTATTCTGTTGTACGTATTTCACGATAACCGTTTAGTTTAGTCAGTATACTCTATATTGGATTTTGTTTTTCTGTAACTGACCTGGGATACCCTGTGTTATAAATTCTCCAAAATGTTTTCCATTCCCCTAGATTTCAGTACTGCAAGAATTTTTAAGCCAACATTCCTCTTAAATAGATTGACCTTATTAATTTTTGTCTTTCTTGTCCTGACCAACTACACCCACAGTGTGAATAGAAGTGGGTGTTCAGCCACACTGCTGTCACCATTTTATGTAGCTTATCACACACAGAATCACACAGAATCACAGAATCACCTGGGTTGGAAGGGACCTCAAGGATCATGTAGTTCCAACCCCCCTGCCTAGCAGGGCCACCAAACACACACATTCAGATCAGGTTGCCCAGGACCCCGTCCAACCTGGCCTTAAACACATCCAAGGACGGGGCATCCACAACCTCCCTGGGCAGCCCGTTCCAGGGCCTAACCACTCTCCTTGTATAGAACTTCCCCCTAACATCCAACCTAAATCTTCCCTCCTTCAACTTGGATCCATTTCCCCTAGTCCTGCTGTTGTCAGCCCTTTTGAAGAGTTTACTCCCCTCGTGGGTGTAGGTTCCCTTCAGGTATTGATAGGCTGCAATGAGGTCACCCCGCAGCCTTCTCTTCTCCAGGCTGAACAAGCCCAACTCCCTCAGCCTGTCCTCATAGGGGAGGTGCTCCAGCCCCCTGATCATCTTAGTCGCCCTCCTCTGGACCCTTTCCAAAATCTCAATGTCTTTCTTGCACTGAGGGCTCCACACCTGGACACAGTACTCCAGATGGGGCCTCACAAGAGCCGAGTAGAGAGGGACAATCACCTCCCTGTCCCTGCTGACCACCCCTCTCCTGATGGAGCCCAGGATCCCATTTGCCTTTCGAGCTGCCAGAGCGCACTGCTGGCTCATGTTCAGTCTCTCGTCCATCAGGACCCCCAGGTCCTTCTCTGCCGAGATCCTTCTCTGCCGAGATGCCGAGATCTGCCGAGATCTGCCTTATATCACACGTGTGCCATGATTCAGAGCTAAAAGGCCACAGGACAGCAAAATCTCAAATGCATTAGCCATCTCACTAAACACATGCATCAATAAGCTATTTCACCTTCCTGTTGTATTACTTGTATCTCAAGATCTGACTGCATGATTTGCTGCTGCTTATGACAGGAAACTGTCAAAATGAATACATAGTTAACCACCAAAGACAACTGACCTTACTCACTTTTTGTGTCCCAATTAGCACCTCTTTCTTCTGTCAACAGCTAAGTCACTACTTGCATTAGAGCCTAAGGTGCTTTCATTCCTACAGGCCAAATTGTTTCCACAGATCGTCTGTCACCGCCTGAATGCCTAATATGGCCATAGTTTTCCTCGGTTAACAGCATTTTCTGCTCCACCTACAAATCTCTGACGTGGTTTGAAATAATTTTCTCTTTATTTTGTCTTTACCTCTTTTATCAATTAGATACAGCAACATTTTAGTCAGAGGAAATTAGTATGTACCTTGAGATTAATAGATCATCCTTCCACCTTCCAATTTAAACCGACTGAGCAAATTTTCCCCTCCTTTCTTCTTTGTGCTAATGTGACACATGTAGAATATCCACAATCATTGAATGATCTACTTCTACAGTTCCCTTCATTTTCTTTTTCTCTTTTTTCTTCTTTATTTTGATTATTCCCACATACATTGTATTAGATACAAACAGGAAGGAGAGGGAAAGAACTTTGAGTGGTCCTGTGTGGAGCCATGGGTTTGGACTCACTGAACTTTATGTGTCCCTTCCAACTCATAATATTATATGATTCTAATACTCTAGGAAATGAAATGGTTAACATCCTCCAGCAACATCCTGTTCTTAAGTTCTTGGTCTTTTCAAAACATAAAGCACCAAAGCATATCCACCAGAACCAAAAATGTTTGAATTGTTACAGCCAGAATCTATTGTCTCTGTTACAGCCAGAATCTTTGCTCCAAAGAAATGCATAACCATCTTCCTGAGCCAAAAGCAAACTCAGCAAAACAGGAGATTGCCAGATTTAATTTGAGAAATGGAGCTATTCTGACAATAAGAGTTAACAGAAAACCATTAAACCATATTGATTAACTGAACTAATAACTGATGTGAATTTAAACAAACAAACAAACAAACAAACAAACAAAGGTTTAAATTGTCATGGCTGGAAGGAGTTTTTGGCTTCCTCTTGTTTTTACCATTGTCTTTGTGGACAGGCTGTACGTGTGCAGTGGAAAGAACCACTTGGGATCATCTAATCCAATCTCCCTTCTTTAAGCTGAGTCACCAAGAACACATTTCCTTGGATCACATTGAAACAGGTCTTGAACATCTACAGAGAAGAAGTCTCTACAGCCTCTCTGGGCAGCATGTTCCAGTACTCTGTCACCCCCACAGTGAAGATTTTCTCATGCGCAAATGGAACTGTTTGTGTTCCAGTCTGACATTGCTGCCTTTTGTCTTGCTGCTAGGAACCACAGCAAACCACCTGGCCCCATCCCATTGATACTCTCCCTGAAAATATTTGTACATATTAAGAAGATCCCTTATCAGTCTTTTCCAGGCTAAACAGGCCTAGACAATAAAAAAGGAAGAATGTATTCTGCTCTATGTTTCAAGGTAGAGAACCAGAAACAGAGGAAGCAAGAAAAATCTCCTAGACAGTGTTTATGCTGTACCATGCTTCTTTGATAGTGCCGTTTGTAAAATTACCTTAGACAGGCAAACTCCTTGAAAACTTGAAGGCGTAGTGCAAAGCTAACCGTCTCATCATAGTTAGATAGCTGCAGTTACACAGCAGGCGCGTGGCAGCAGATCTCACAGCTCCTTTCTCTGGAGAAAGGCATGCAGCACTAAAAACAGCAACAAGCTTTTAGCAAAGATGCCACTGATGACCTGCTTTATCAAAGTGACAGACTAGCTGCAGTGTTGACGAAACTGCAGGCTTCTTTCTTTAATTTCCAATCCAACCTCCCCATTTCAAAGAAAACACATAGAGTCAAGTGAATACAGAGACAGCGATCCCATGGAGCTCCTTGTGATAAGTGCTGCCAAAAACACAGGGGAAAAAATGTCTTCTTTGATTTAGTTGCATACTGTTTTTCTGCAAGTTGCTTTTGTTTGTTTGCTTGTTTGTTTGTTTATAAAGAACCCTTCACTGATATGATTCAACTACACAGCTGCTGGAGTAAAGGCATAGATTCCCCCAAATGGCAGCCTGTATCTGAAAACAGAAGTTGAATAATTGACACTAAAAATAAAAACAATTGCTTTCATTTAAAAGTTTCATCCTCTGAGATAAACACAGAAAACAGATTTCTCAAACATCAGTCTTTGAAAGTAAGTTTAGCTTTTTTTTTTTTTTTAATTTTTATAAATAACTTTCCTTCTTTCCAACAAAAAATGGGAGCTCTTTAATCCTATTTGACAGAGTATCTCAAATTTAAAATTTCTTATTTACTGGACTTCCTCAAAAGATAAAGGGAGGAAAACCAAAGAAGTATCCTGATTGTGTCTTTGAAAAAGTCTATAGCATTTAGCTGCAGATATACTTCTGGCATAGTTTTGAATGCTGATTTCAACTGAGTGTATTCATTGGGATATAAGTCTCTATTTTCCAGTTCAGTGCTGCATAGAAGACTCTGCTTATTTGCTGTGGTTTGAGTAGTTTTGGTATGCTGTTATATCATCATGCAGAGGCAATGCAGGGATAGTTAGGCTTTCTAAAGAATGTACAATTCCCTGTCTTGAAGATGCTGCAGATTGAAAGCTACAGCATTAATGTGTATAAATAGATAGATAGATAGATAGATAGATAGATAGATAGATAGATAAATATAAGAAAGTAGAAAGGAAGAAGGTTTCCTTCTCACCTGATCGTAGAATCATAGAATGGCTAATGTTGGTATTTAAAGATTATATAGTTCCAACTCCACTGTCATAGGAAGAGTTGCTACCAGCAGCTCAGGCTGGGGCCCCTGCAACCTGGCCTTGAATGCCTGCAGGAATGGGGCACGCACAGCTTCTCTGGGCAGCTTGTGCCAGTGCTTCACCACACTCTCAGTTATTTTTTTTCCTAACATCTAACTTAAATTTCTCTTCTTTTAGTTTAAAGCCATTCTTCCTTGTCCTATCACTATCAGACTGTGTAAAAAGTCATTTCCCTTCTTCTTGTCAGCTCCCTTCAAGTACTGGAAGGCCTCAGTGAGATCTCTCTGGAGCCTTCTCTTCTCCAAGCTAAACAAGCCCAACTCCCTTCACCTTTCTTCACAGGAGAGGATGCTCCAGTCTCTGATCATCTTTATGGCCTTTCTCTGGACTCAATCCAACAGGTCCATGTCTTTCTCATTCTGGCTGCCCTAGAGATGAACGCAGTATTGCTCACAAGAGAAGAGGGAGTCAATGCCCTCCCTCTCCCTGCTGGCCACCCCTCTATTGATGCAGCCCATGGTACAGTTGGCCTTCCAGGCAGCAAGAGCACATTTCTGGCTCATGTCCAGTTTCTCCCTCATTAGGACCCCCCACGTCCTCCACAGTGCAGTTCTTCTCCCAGTCTGTACCCCTGTGCTTGGTCATGTTGAACTCCAGTAGGTTTAGAAGGGTCCATTTCTCAAGACTGTCCATTCATTCAACCAGTCTGTTCTCCTTCTGCCTGGTTCCCAGTTTACAGAGATTGCAGATAAAACTACCTGCCCTCTCTATCCTTTCTGTGTCTTCCCAAGAGACATGAAGTCTTTCTTGGTTTATTTTTTTTTTGTGTTTCCTAGTTGCAGTCTCCTATATCTTGAAAGAACAGGAGTGATGAGAAATCCTTTATCATACCTGTAAGGTAGATTCTTTGTGCTATTCCTGTACTGTGAAACAGTATGCTGGAAGCACGTGCTGGCTACTATTCAAAGTTTTTACAAATACACACTTATTCAATCTGAACTATAAAAACATTCTTTATGGGGGCTGCTGTCATTTCTGTCCCACAGTGCAAAGTGGTCTTAGTCTGTCCTAATACTATCACATGCTCCTCTTGCCTAGAATGTTGCTTAGGAAACTAAAAATATTTCTTCAAGTATGTATGGGATGAGGTCTCACAAAAATCAGCATTGTATCTGGGTTATTTTTTCTCTTGAAAGAAGTGCCCATCCAATGCCTTAGGCAAATGTGCATAAAACTTAAAGCAATCCCATCAGTGTTTCCTGAGGTAACTGAGCAGCTGGTATGAACAGGAACAGGTTTCACTTGGGATCCCGATTGTTCCCAGTGCAGCTCTTTTCCTCCCGCAAAGGAGCATCTCAGCAGACCTGCTGAAAGTCTTATATAACATACAGACTCTCATGGCAAACTGGTCTCCAAATCTACTTTTAGCTTGTGTGGCATTTTTAATACTCTAGAGATTTCTGAGTTTCTGTACTTTGCTCTTACACAGAGAGGTAGGGTGGGCAGGATAAAAACACACAAAAAAAAGTAGCAAAACGTTGCATATGAACCTGGCAGTGAAGAAGAGCAGAAGCAGAGTTAAAAGATGGATTTTTTTCAGAAGATAGGAGGACTCAGATGTCTGTATAAAAAAAGAAAGAACTCCTCTTGAGACATGCTTTTACCTTACCTCTGCCAATAAGCATAAATGGGAATCAAACATCTGGAGCTACTTTATGCCTGAAGTTTGAAATTTATTTTTTTTTAAAAAAAACAAAAAACAAAAAACACACATCTATAAAAACGCTGTCACTTTGCATCTGATCTGAGTGCCTTATGAAAAGTAAAAGAAAAAAAAACAAACAAACAAAACAACAATAAAGCCAGTTAAAGAAAAGTTGGTATCCCTTTTTAGAGACACAGGAGACTATCCTTGTGTTTTGAGGCTCACACAGCTATAGAAGTTATTCTTCACGTTGCAAAAGTCAAATCAGCCCTAACTGTAGTAGTAATCTGGTGGCAGATTTCCTTGTCATCATATTGAATGCTTACATTTATATAAGCGTAGTAAAAATAGTCTGGTGGAATGGGATTTAGATGCAGTCTTAATTCACCTGAACGTAGATGTTTTAAGAAAAAAATAGGTATATGAATTTCCATTTAAATATGGTCATTGAAGTCCAGAGAACAGATCAACAAATCAGACTCTAAAAGTCTCCATAAGGACGTACTAAATTGTTCTCCAGGCTCCTCAGACTGTCTGTCCTCCCAGAGCTCCAGAGCACCACAGAATGATCTCACCTTGTGCTCATGACTCACTGATTTCAGAAGCTGTGTCCTTCTCCTACCCCTCAGCAATACACCTGTACTTAGACAAAAAATTCAGTATGTATAAAGTATTTTCGGTATAGCTTAGTATAGTGAGGTAGGTCAAGATTACTGAGAGAAGATACACAGAGGCAGCCTAATTTCAGGGCAGCAGCCTTTTAGCTTAAGGGACTTACCCTCAGACTTATCTCTATGTTTAGACCTCAAATAGAATTAGCTTAATTTTCAGAGGAGGGGAGTACTATCAGTTCTGGTGAGATCAATGTTTGTTATTACAGACTAAGGAAAGTTTTAGAAATAACTTGGGCAACAGATCTAACTGCAAAAGAAATAACAACGTTTATTTCAAAATCAGAATAATTATATACATACTCACAGTTGATGGTGTAAAATCAGACCTTGGAAAGCTAAGATAATCCTTCTACCCAGAGCAATATTTAAAAAATCAGTAAAAGATGTCTGTTAATCCATATTTCAGGAATAATAATTAATGATAATAATAATAATAAATATAAGGAAACTTTTACACAAATTGAAAGAATCTTAATGGATGGAATTCCGCTAGAAAATATCAAATCTTAAAAAGACATAGCATCTTATGATGATCTCAGCAAGAGAGCACCAGGACTGCCTTTTTTTTTTGGCCAGGAATTTTTTTTTTTTTTTTTTTTTTTTTGGCAGGGGCAAAAAGAAGAATGATTTCTTATGCATCCAGGCAAAGGAGCCAATAATATGCAAATGTGCACACAGAGGAAAAGAGGTGCCTGTTTATGGATGTGAGGTTTTCCATGATCATATTTGTGGATCTACATTTAACTGAAGAATCAGACCATCAGACATCATTGCTGTCTTAATAAACAATCTGAAGAATGTACCTTCCTCTGTACCAAGAATATTATTAATATTGCATGAAAATTATCTATAGATTGTCTGTTCATATATTCATGCCTGTGCACACATACAGTTATGCAGCTAGCATTTTTTTTTTCATTCTGATATAAGTCAGATTTACCTTTGAAAGTCAGTGCAGATCTAAGGGTAAATGAGAGGAGAATAAAGCCTTTCTTTTTTTTTTTCCTTGTTTTAGGTCGATTTTGTTCAATTTTGTTTTTATTTGCTCATTTGTTTTCTGGGATTGAACCCAAATCTTTGTCTAGCAGAAATTTGTGCTTTGAAATGTGTATATGTTGGTCATATAATTTTTCCCTTTTTTCAGTTATATACAAAAAGCTGTCAAAAGCACTGCGGTCTTAACTTCAACCTTTATAATGTTGACACAAATTAGTATTCATTTAATTCCACATGGGAAAGTGAGTTAATCAGAGCCACATTAGTATAAATGAGAGGAGAATCGGGCATCAAAGGATAACATCTTGGTATCTATTACAGAAGTTGTCAAAATGGGTGAAAAAAAAAAAACAAAAACCTGTTATATTTATCCACAGTGTGTACCTTTAAAAGAAGAACTGTCAGTGATTGATGGAGTTCCAATGAAAGATGCAGGAATTATAATACTGTTACATATGTGAATGTGTGTCTGTACATGACAGCCATTTAGTCATAAATGTTGTAAGTTGACCCAGGCATTTTTCTACTGCCAAAAAAATATGTAATGAAGTATAAAATAAAGTTAAATATAAAATGCAGTAGGTATCAATTACATTTCAGGTGGGACTCAATAGTTAATGCAGGATAACTATCTCTAAGGAAACATCTCAAAACTATTAATGATTGATTCACCTTTGATCAAATACATATAGCAAATCCATTTACTAGATCTTTCACATTTACGTGACATTTTCAACTGCATAAAGAACAATTAAAGCAGGCCACTGGGACAGTCTCTTTTTTGTTGTAATTCACTAGGGGCTGAGGCTTCAGTCATTGTATCTTTTAAAGCTCAACAGTATTTTTCTATGACTATAAAGGACTTTTCTAGTCTGAGGATTTTAAGATTGTGGTAGGATTTTATTGTTGCCATTGTTCACAGCTGAAGGAGAAGGCTATTTGTTTTACTAAGATAAGGCTTCTAAAAAATCCTGCCTAAAAAAAAAAAAAAAAAATAGAAGAAAACCAGATGATGTTTTCTCTCCTTGTCTAGTTATCTATTGTTTGCCAAGAAAACTGATATGTCATCTTGCCTCCTGGATAAATTATCTTTCTGTTTAAAACAGGCAAAAAAAAAAAAACAAAAAACAAATCCAAGATATAAATAGAGGTCAGCTGAAGAGGTTCAGTTCGGAGTAGGCATTTCTAAACACAATGTTATTTAACTTTCACTAATTTGAATATTTTCCTCTCCACTTACTTTTTGTTGAATAGCTCTTGATCTCTATGTTCTGTGGGTTTCCAGTAAAATCAAGGGGGCCAGAACATCATTCCATGTTCTAGCACATAACTGCCTTCCTTCTAGTACTTGGCACAGCAAGCTTGAACTGTCTCAGATAATGCCCAGGTACAGTCTGTGAGTTAACTCAGGTCAGAGATTATCATCAACGGTTGATTTGTTTGTGGGGACATGATTTAAGTGTTAAAGCTTCTAGACATTAACTGTGGTCTGTATCATGCTGATTTTAAAAAGATTGCTGGCCTGTTTCTTGGTATAGATGTAGTCTTGCAGCCAGGTCACAATTTTACTGGTTTCATATGCTACGTGGCCTTTCATCATACAATCATAGAATGGTTTGGGTTGGAAGAGATCTTTAAGATCACCTAGTTCCAAACCCCTGCAATAGGCAGGAACACCTCTCTCTAGACCAGGTTGCTCACAGCTCCATTCAGCCTGGCCTTAAATGCGTCCGGGGAGGGGGCATCCAAAGCCTCCCTGGGCAACCTGTTCCAGTGTCTCACCACCCTCACAGTAAAGAATTTCTTCCTAATATCTTCCTAATCTACCCTCTTCCGGTTCAAAACCATTTCCCCTTGTCCTGTTGATACCTGCTCTTATAAAATTGTCATCAATTTCAAAAAAGGATTAAAATTTGGAGTGATTTCATTTGTGCTAATACAGTGTCAAAGACATGATTTGAACTTACTTTGATGCTGAATAATTATGCTACATCTAAGCCTTCAATATTATTTTTTTTATTTCTTTCTCCTGGGTATAACGAAGAACCCCATGAACACACAGGACTATCATCTCACATGAAAACAATGCATATTGCAAGCTTGAACCTTTGAAGAGCTTTATTTTTAGAGACTGCACAACCAAACTCTCCCACCTGTACGTGCATCAGTACTCCAGGACATTTTAATATATCTTTGAATCAGCTGCATAGGTAAAAACTCTCAAACATAAATCTCATATTGAACTTTGTTCTACAGAGATATATATCTCATGTCTCTGTCTTCTTCCTCCTTTCCTTTCTTGCTTGTGAGAGATAAAAAGCCTTTAATTGGTACCTAAAAGACCAGTACATGTGATGACCTGACATACTAACTCAGTGAATTTAAGGCCAACAACAATCACAACAATGTTAACCACTAGCCAGACCTGCACTATCTAATTAGTAAAATCGACACTGTTTGCTTTTCTAGTCCACCAGCACAGCACTGCTAATGATCAAGAGATTTTACAGACAAATGGAAACTGGCACCTTAAAAAGACGGCTGGCCATGAAGTTGTTCCTTTTCATACACAGAAAATAATATATATTTTTTTTCTTTTTTCTTTTTTTAATTAGGAAAGAAAATCACTGAATTAAAGAAAAAGTGTTAATTTAAAGCAATTATAGAGATATAGGTGGCAAATTTTCATTATTATTTTTTTCAAAATGTTGCACAAGCACGTCAATAGTTTACATTCCCCTAGAATAAATTAACTACAGTGGAACTGAGAATCAGGGCAGAGATCTTACCCTTTAACACTTCTTCATCTGAGGCAGAAAATGGGTCCTCATTTCAGCTGGGATGGGACTGATTTTCTTCATAATGTCTGGCATGATGCTACGTTTTTGCTTTACGAAGAAAAAGTGTTGGTGAGACACCACTGTTTCAGCTACTGCTGAGCAGTGCTCGACTGAGCCAAGGAGCTCAGTTTTTCAAATTCTCATACTGTTCTGCCAGCAATGGGGCTTGAGGGGGCACAAGGAACTGGTAAAGGACAGAATCAGGACAGCAGACCTGAACTGGCCAAAAAGATATTCCATACCATATATCATCATGTGAAATAGTTATAAAACAGGGGAGTTGGCCAGGGTGCACATGCTGTTCAAGGATTAGCTGGGCATCTGTTGGTGGGTAATAAACAATTGTGTTGTTTATCTCTTGTATAAATACGTATGTATACATACTTTCTTTGTGTGTGTCTATATATATGTATGTCATTATCATTACTATTATTTTTCCTTTCCTTCACTGTCTTAGTAAGTAGTTGTATCTCAACCCATAAGTTTTTCTGCTTTGTCTTTTTTCCAAATCTCTCCCCCATCCCACTGGGAGTGGGGAGTTAGAGGATGGTTGTGCAGTGCTTAGCTGCTTGTGAGTTAAAACACAGAGAAAGGACAAGCTCATATTAATGGATGGAATTGCATTATGTAACTAGGATTAGGTACGTAGACAAATACTGTGTTCTCCTTGTCTTGTACGATTACTCATAAACAAATATCCAGATTACTTATAAGTAAATATCCAGATGAGAGCTCTGAAGTCTCTGAAATAATGTTCAGTGACACAGATTTGTAAAACAACTTATATGTCCAAAAATAAGAGCTTCAGAAGATTTTTGAAGGCTCTTGCCTCTTGAAAATGTGCTTTAAAAAAATCATTTTAGTTAGATTTATACATCTTTGTTAGTTTAATATCTGAAAATCCGGAAGCATTTCAGTTTTCTTTAACTTTTGATATCTTTTTAATATGCACAGATGGTTGCTGCCTACTTGTTCAAGTAAATCACATAGCCAAAGTTACATGGTTGAAGAACATAGTATTTTTGTGTGCCAGTTGTGAAAAGTAAGATGCAATTTTTCTTCACTTTCCCTTTCAGAATGCAGAGGTCTCACAGGACAGAAGTGCCAGGTCAAAAGTTAAAAGCATTAACTTTAGATTCTTTCTTCAGCTAAGGCATCAGATATCTCTTTTGAGTACCTTCTTTTTGTCTCTCTATATGAATTCCTGGTGAGAATTTCTCTTCCTTTGAGGCACTATTAGTTGTGTTATATCCTTTGCTTTGAGAAATCTTATTCACTGTCCCATCTACCTGAATCTAATCCTGAGTTTTGGACTGAGGATTTTATTTGGCATAGCTTCTTTGTCTTAATATTTAAATGGACTCGGAAGAGAAGTATACTCTGTTATTATACTAGATGGATGTCTACTGGGATACTGAAAACCTATTTTATGTGCACTTACTTGCTTACAACTATCTGCCTTACACTGTGTTGAAGTTGTTATTTCCTATTGGGGATATTAAAGGAAAATAATAACTCTGAGATTTTTTTACAGCTTTTTTTTTTTAAATTATTATTATTTCTTTGTTTGTTTGTTTCGCAGTGTCCAGTATAAAACTGGTGAAAATAGAATGGAAAGGTACAATTATTTCCTAAGCATATGAAAACTAATAATTAAAAAAAATCATGCTTAATCCAATATGAATAAGAACATCTTACTATTCCACAAATATACAGAATTATTTGTATTTGTATTTGACTCTAGAAAACAGTGATTGTTTTTGCACAACATACTCAATGTACCTGTAGCAGTTTGTGTGTAAATTATGTAATGTAAATCACATACACCTGAGGCATCACACAGGAGTAAGCACAGAAGTGACTGTCTGATGTATAGAACATGTGGTGCCATGGGTGAATTAGAATTTAGAGCTGAGAACACAGCTCATGGGAAGATGATTTAATTGAAACAATGCATTAAAAATAACACCTTTGCAGAATTACTTTAATGGATGAATTTGGAGCAACACTGAGTTGTCAAGTACAGCAAAAAGGTCATCATAATCTAGACCCAAAGAGATTATCAACCAGGGAACCATAGAACAACAACAATAACTGTAAAAATAAGCTGTATATTAAAGCACTTACGCAGAAAAGAAAAAAATATATACATATATATGTGCTATATGTAGACATCATCTGAAGATGTAGAGAAATGGGAAACAAGTTAAGGTTAGAAGCTGCCTTCACCCTCCCTCTCTCCAAGATTTCTTCTAAGCACTAACGTAACTGGAAATCTACCTTTGCCTCTGAACTGTGTATGATTCCTAGCTCTCAGACCTAATTTTTATTGCTTTTCTTTTATAAACATTTCAAAATGAAAAGGTAACAGAAAAAGCGAAAAATAACTTGTAGAATAAACCCTCATAGAAAGGCTGCCTGTAAGCCTAGATAAGAAATGTAAAAGACATTAATGATTCATTCTCTGTGGGTTAGCTTTCATGTTATTTTTTTCAGAGAGCAGCATTATTTTCAGAAGATTCTGGTGTAGTTTGAGATGGGCTGTGATCTGTGTCTTGTATGGTATTGTGGATGCGGGTGTTTGACAAGTAAGGACCATGATTAAGTTTTTATTTTTAATTTTGCTGTTTTCCCCTAGGCTCTGCCATTACACTTGGACTGACAGCTCCAAATTTTTAAGACTTTTTTTAAGAACCAGAAGGAATTCCTGGATCTCAAGGCAGTGTTTGTGGAGGTTTTAGAGTTTCCTAGATAGCAAGTCTTGGCTTGTTATCTCACAGTTGTATACACCTGAGCATAAGCTAAAATTTTCACAATTTTACTTTCTTCTTAACTCATAACAGCTTCATCCCTTGGGCATGACAAATACCCAACATACATGAGCTCTTTCTCTGACATATGTTAATACTGTCTTTCCCATAAGCACAAAAGCATCCATCTTCAAACAATATTGTGGCTTCCTAATTCATTATCACTGTTCATAACATTGTTCTACTTCAAATAAGCTAATTTTATCTGTTGAGCATCTATTGAAACATAATCCGAAATTCAGTATTAATAAAAATTATCAGATGATCTCCTGATGTCCTTTTAGGAGTTATGAAAGATATTTTATTTTCATTCTCTGTTTCTTAGGAAATTACAAGAGAACATGCAATGTGTTTCTTTCATATTATAAAAGCTCAGAGAAGGCTTACAAAATTCCAAGAAAGTCTCATGGGGTTTGCTGATTTCCAGGTAAAAGCTAAATAGTAAATTAAATTTAAGCTCAGAGTAAACCAGGGTCAGACAAAGTGTGTAACATTTCAAGGTCAAAAGTCAGATTCTCTGAGACAGTAGCTTTGAGAGCAGAGAGCAAGTACTTTTTTGTTGTTGTTGCAAAACCCTTGTGTGCTGTACTGTATTCTTTATAAGTTTTAATAAAGACAGTTCACTAGTGGGTTCCCAAAGTAAATACATGTGGAGATACCACTTTCCCTCTTCAGCAGTGACTGCAGTATAGAGTGTTTAACATTTTTATGCCTTTGTGACGCTATGTATCCTTTATTTCATCACTCCCTTGGTAGTGTAGCTTATTTTCTGAGTTAAACAAAGGCAATGGTGGAGGAGCTACAAAGCGTTTGAATCTCATGACCCCCACATTGACAGTTCAATATATTTTAGAACAACTAAAGATATGGAAGTGGAATTATGAAACAAGCAGGCACTTCAGAAGAATGTTTTATAAGTTTATTGCTTTACTATGTAGTGCAACTGCTGTAGTTCTAACAGAGCAAGGACATACATCTGGAAAATAAAACATTATGGTAGCGACTCACTGAAAGCAAAAGATAAAAACATCTGTCAAATAACAACTGTACAGAAAATGTGATATTATTAGTTTCCTTGGGATTTATTAGTTTGATATATTTCAATTCTTATCTGCTAAATGAGGGTGGAGGAAACTGCCACACAGCTGATGACTTACAATCACTTTATAAACTGTTATGCTTTTATTTTTCACCTATACCTAGAATTCATTCAGTTAACCAAAGACAGCCTCTCTCCACTCAGCAGGCAGTCTCTCGCAGTAACTCAAAGCACATACAGTCAAGCTTCAAATGTCACCACATTGCCATCTTACTGTGAATGACTGAAATGTACTTCCTATTGTTAGTAGTGCTGAAAATTGTTCCATAAAGTTCATAATGTATTGTCTAAATAGAAAACATTTTCAGGGACTGAACTGACATTTTAGAAAGAAAAACTCCAATTTCATCCATAAAATGCTGGACAATTGCAATATTTCACTTAAAAGGTTATTTAAACTTTTATTTATTTATTTGTTTTTAAAAGAGGTATTTTCATATAACTCATATTTAAAAAAAAAAAAAAAAAACAACAAAAAAAACCAAAACAAAAAAAAAAACACCACGGAAGAATACTTCTGATTACTCTCAGAATTCTTCAAGAAAACTATACAGAAAACTATGCACACCTACTGCACTAAACTCCTCAAGAAACAACCAGATGATTTTAATTAGCTGAACACCTGCCTCATCAGTGCCAATTTAATGTCCCAACAAACCTATCTTCCCCCACCAATTTGAATGAGAAGTGATTATGCTGGGTGTTAGGAAAAGCTTCTTCATTGAGAATGTCAGGCACTGGAACAGCCACTCCAGGACAGCGTCAAACTGTCCTAGTTTCAGCTGGAACAGAGTTGTTTTTCTTCACACTGTATGGTATGATATAATGATTTGGCTTTGTGAAAAGAACAATGTTGATAACACAATGATGTTTTAGCTGCTGCTGAACAGTGCTGCACAGAGCCAAGGATGTTTCAGCTTCTCATATTGTCCTGACAGCTAGGAGTTGTGATCCAAGGAGCTGGGAGGAGGCAGAACCAGAATAGCTGGCTTAACTGGCCAAAGGGATGTTTCATACCATATGGCATCAGGCAGAGCTATAAACTGGGAGAGCTGGCCAGAGAGCAGTCACTGCTCAGAGGCTGTCTGGGCATCAGTTGCTGGATAGTGAACAATTGTGTTGTGCATCACTTATTTTGTGATACATATAAGCAATTACCATTATTATTATTATTTCCTTCCTTTTCTGCCTTATTAAATAGTTTTTATCTCAATTCACAATTCTAGTTTTTTTGTTGTGGTTTTTTTTTTTTTTTTTTTTTTTTTTTTTTTGTCCAATTCTCTCCACTACTCCACTGGGAGCAGAGAATATCAATGAATGGTTGTATAGGGCTTAGCTGCCTGTCAGGTTAAACCACAACAACACTCTGAGAAATATATTTTGGCTTTTGGGTAGTCCTATGTAGAGACAGGAGTTGGACTCAATGACCCTTGTTTGTCCATTCCAATTTGGGATATTCCATGATTCTACAATTCTAGGAATGCTTACTACAAGCATGGGTTTGCTGTAGTGTTAAGGAATCCAATTTTAGAAGAAATATTAGCCTGCCTCAGAATGATAAATGAATATGTGAGCTTCACTGATGGCACTCATGACTGTTTTTAGACTTGGAAGTGACAGAGGAAGATGAGCAGTCATGTAAGTGGAAGGGTAAGTGTATTAGAGGCATAGCATAAGAGAAATGAGCTGACATAAAGACCAGTGACCGTAAGGAGAGGTGATAAAAAAGAGAATATATTAATGAAATGAGTTAACTGTTCATGTTCCAGATTTTGTAAAACTTTAAAGTCAATGAAGAAGACAGCATTGTTCTCAGAAATGAGTGGAGAAACATTAAATTTATGGTGGGGTAAAGAAACAGTGAAGATTTCACTACTCATTTTGCAGTCCTCACGTTCTTAGAAATGTTGACATATATTTGATACATTTTTCTTGATCATTATCATTAGTTTTAGTTGGGCATTTAGCATTTTTAGGGACTCAGGAAGGCTCAGACATCCAACTGACTAAAGACATAATAAACTTAGACATAATCCAGCAATTGTTCCTGGCCTGTCTCATTTGCCTTGTAATGCAGATTAACTACTTTTTCTCTCTTAATGATTATGAGAAATTGTGTTGACTCACAACAGCATGGGTTAAGGGTGCACACACATTAACTGCGTCTCATCTAGTGAATGTAAATTAAGCTGGTAAAACATGTATTTCATCCAAAAGTCTTGAACAAAAATGACTAAATGATCTAAAATGAATTTTTTAGAGAGTACTGCAGAATTATTCGACCAGCAAACAATATTTTTGGCTAAGGTAAAATTTGCCGTAGCTCAAAAGAGAGCAGTAGTCTAAAGTCAACTTAAAATTTGTCCACTATGTTTTTTGGAGACAAATGAGAAGCAGGAGGCCAGTACACATAAAAGATCCATTGCTGCAAGGCTCTTGAAGCAGTGCATAGTGTGACTGAGGTTGTACTTAATGTTTTAGTTTGTACAAATGTTCATTAAAAATAAGCACGAAGTTAAAAGTGGCTGAGCAAATAAAAATTAATGGAATAAGAATCCACTTGCTCTGGGTATATGTACAACATTTTCTGGTTTTATTTTATTTTGAAAGAACTGTCCAGATGGAATTTTTACTCTTTCCTCTCAAGGATGTTATAGCATATTGTAGTTTTGAGTGAAGGTTGTTTATAAACTTTCATCAAAATCTGCTGACTGTAGGATGTGTGTTTTCTTTGATATTGATGTTTTAGATGGGTAAATGTCAGATTTGTCAACCTTTCACTTATTTATTTTAAGGAATGTACATAGAACATTCTCTTTAAGGTGTGTGCCACACTAGTCCTTGCACCCACTAAAGCTTCTGCGCTGAAGACTCTGAGTTAGAATCACAGAATCCTTAGAGTTGGTAGGGAACTCTGAAGACCATCTAGTCCAACTCCTCTGCAGTGAACAGGGACACCACAGCCAGATCAGGTTGCTCAGGACCTGATCCAGCCTCACCTTGAAAGTCTCCAGGGATGGGGCATCAATCACCATACTAGATAGCCTGTTCCAGTGCCTCACCACTCTCACTGTAAAATGTTTTTTCCTTTTGTCTAATCTAAATCTACCCAATTCTCTTCTCCAGACTGAGCTTCTGGGTCTTGTGGTTACAGGATGTCTGGTTCTTCACAGTGGTGCAACCACCATCTTCCTGGAAATATTCCTTCTATACTAAGAGTTCGACAGACAGTAAGAAAAAATCAGAAAGTGATCAAAATCCATTAAATTTTTTAGGTAGTTATTTATTACAGGTCAGATCAAGGATAAGAATTTTCAAAGATCACACCTTAAATTTTTTTCTCATTTCACAGTTAATTTTAAATTTATTAGGTGTTATTTTTTCTGACACATACTTAAACATCACTGAGTAGGCTATATCTATCCTTATAATATTTATTACAAGCATAAGGATTAGAAAACTATTTATAGAACACAGTCCTAATTTCCATTGATTTCACCAGGGACTTTAACACCAAAATCCTTTTCAGTACAGCACCTACAGACAGTTGTGGAACCAGCCTTCATTACTCACGTTGTTGAGTGCTCACCAATTAATCAGTGTAAAACTTGTGAATCAAGAATGACACATTTGTCAGCCTTCTTCACTTCCCACAAACATTTTTGTTGATTTTCACTTATATGTACAATATAAAATGAGTAGAACAGTGCACTTTACTGAATCAATACAGAGCATGATGATTTAAAGTGTCAGGATGTAAGGCACAGATGGGGAAAAGCAGGAGGCAAGAATAGCAACATTACTGAGAAATGAAATAGAATCTGCTGAAAAAAAATGGCATAAACACTTGGAATGACAGTAGAGAAAAATTTGATAGAAGTTTGGATAATAAAGGTGGTCAGGTAATTCACTGATGTAACTGCAGATTTCTTGGGCAGTTAGAGCAATATGGCAGTACTCTCAGCATATCATGTTAGAGCTTGGCTTTAATCTTTATGAAGAGAATTGCAATTACCCTGATCCCAATTTTGATAAAACTACATAAAAACATAGGAAGACTGTTCCTTTCAAGGCAGATGGGGAAGAAGAGAGGTTGTATTTTGGTTTATTTACTTGGATTTGGTTAGTTTTCTAAATAGCATACACGATTATAGACAATTTGTATATAATGCCGTGCTTCAAGACAGGAATAAATAAGATTAATGTTGAGAACATGCAGTATCTAGCAAACACAAAACCTCTAGATTTGATACACTTATGATACTTCTTAGCAGAGAAAGAAGCACAACTAGGTTTAATGTCAGAAAGTCTGACTTTGAGGGAATGCGAAACGTTAAATGGAATTCTGTTTGAGATGTTTTAACCCTTCTGAAGTGAACTACTGAAATTGAAATAATGGAACAAATTACAATTAAAATTCACTCCGGTATACTCCAGTAAAGGAAACAGAGATCAAATTAAGCTAACAAAGTATGAGTAAGTTTTATAAGGTAAGGGAAACAAAAAAAGAAGACAATTTTTTGAGACATTTAAAAATTCTAAAAGAAGTGCATAAAAAAATGAGTTGTGAAAATAATAATAAGAGTATAACTCGTGTTCACATGGGAATGATTTTAATTCTGAAATTTAGACATAGCATAAATAATAGCATGAAGTGAATACAGGTTTGAAGTGCAGGTGCTATCAATGCTTATCCTGATGTTTGTAACAAGAAACTTAAACATGGGAAGTAAGATACAACTAGAAGGAGCTTGCTTACCTGCTTTTTGTCCCACAGTTTTTCCCTTGTCTACTTATTTTCTAAAACAAACCTCAATAGACAACTCAAGATTTGAAGATATCTGAAAAAAAGTCAAAATCCCTTATGGCCTACATCTTCACAAATGTAGTCTGTGACATTTCACAAGCATCACTGCAGATAAACTTCAAGCCCCAGAAAAAATTCTAACCCAGTAAATATTGTAATGACATACTGCCATAGCTGACATATGATTCAGTTGTCTAAAAGAAAATGGATAGATACCTTAGGGTGTTCTCCCAGTCTTCCAGCTGCATCCTTAGAAGGGCATGTTTTTCCCTGCTGTTCATGTGCTGCACCTGCCAGTATCATGCATGTGAAGGCAGGGAGGCAGGGAGGGAGTCAGAAGGGGAGGAAGTACAAGATTCATAATTAAACTAGACTCTTTAATCAATTATTTCTAAAACCTAAATAGATATTTGCAACTTGCCGTGTTCCCAATGTTCAAACCACGAAAGTAATATACCTGCATCAATTCAAATGCTATGTAGTCATTATTTAAAAGAAAAATCTCCGCTTGTGGAGTCTGCCTGTAAGTCTAAATCAGAGCTATGAAATATAGATCTGCATCTGTCTACAGTGAAAGGAAATCAGATGTAATAATTTCTTTAAGTTGTTTGGCAAAGTCAGAATTTCCAGGATTTATTTGCTGTTACTCTATGCAATAGTTCAAAGAAGCTTATCAACAGAGGATGGACAATTTTTGTAAAATCTTGTTTCTTACATTTCTCTAGGGCTTCTGACTCAGAGCTGTAAAAACCCAGGAGTAAACACACAATGACACATCCGTGACCACTTGCTTCCCTTTTTGATCTGTTTTATTTCCTTTCACAGAACAGTTTATTCCCCTTTGTTCCTGGTCAAAGATTTGATAATTCCCTTCACTTCTCTAGATACTTCTCTAACCTTTTGCTTGCAAGAGGAATCATCATACTGGTCTCCTGTACTCTGTTTTTCATATTCAATGTCATAGGCTATTCTATTCTGCATGGTAGAGAAAAGCTGTGGAAACACAGCCCTAAATCAACTTCTACCTTTCTTCTTCCCTTCTTTCCAAAATTTAAATTATGTCCTATGTTGAATAGTCACTTATTCTTCAAAAAGAATGATAAAGACCACGGAAGGATAACTTTTGCACTGAATGCCTATCAAAAATTCCTGCTTTGTTTCAGGGCACCTGCAACTCCCTTTTACGCAATGTGTCATCCAGCAATGGGTACAAGTCATTAAGGCAGCAGAAACGATTGCTGAAGTGATGTACCTATTGAGAGCATTGCCTCAAGCAACCCCAGCCTGTAGCTGCTGGCAAGTTCTGAAATCTGAGTTTAGCTTTGGCCCCAAGGCACAGAAGGGTTACAACACCTTGTTTTCCATCACAATGCAAACAGCAGATGCAATGGGACATCCATTTGTCAGAGTGGGTTCTAGAGCTGAAACTGGCCAAGGAATTCACAGTGAAACACACTCTCACAGCTGCTGCTTAAAAGCACAAGGGATTATGCTTTGCTGTGTGGAAGTGCAACTATTAAAATATGAGATCCCCAATCTTGGACTTATAGACATCACTTTATTTAACCAGCATGACAGATCAACTTGTTGGCTTCTACTTAATCTCAGATAGTTTATTGGTTCCCTAAATCTAACCAGTAAGGGTGAAATTTTGCTCTACTGAAAAAAATATATATATATATATAAATCTGAAAATATCACGAAATTGGAATAGATTTACTGTAGAAACAAGATTTCTGTTTTAAATTGATAGATAAAGAAAAGTTAAACATAGAAATAACTAAAAGGAAATGTTCTAATTAGATTGTTAGAAGATGAAAATTCCCAAGATTTTAAAAATGCTTCATATCTAGATCATTATTTTATTTTATTTTACTTTATTTTATTTTATTTTATTTTATTTTATTTTATTTTATTTTATTTCACAGTCCTTAAAAAATCTTTTACCCAATTTCTGTTCATGACATATTCTTATTTCTATTCACCAATTGTTCACCCTGCAGGAATAGCACCATTTCTCTTACCTTCTTATTACTGCAATGCCTTCTGCTGGTAGCAAGTGAGCAACAGTTTACTTCAAGAGAATACTCTCTTGGTCACATTTGAGTCCTGATATTTAAAGTATTTTCATCAATATGAAAGAATAACAGATGTTGAGCTCTCCAAATACAGTGATATTTACAGTATAAATCTTCTTCAACAGTAATCTGACAAAGAAATACTTACATGGCTTTGCTTTAAAAAAAATAAGATTTTAGCCTTAAGGTCTGCATTTATTTTCTGATCTCCTTTTTTCTACAGGGCTTCCAGAAGCATCAAGTTTCTCTTCTTGAACTTCTTCTAAAGCAACTGACAAGTCACCCATTTGGTTTTGTATCAAGTGCTCACTTGCTGCAAACATACAAAAAACAGAAACTGGAAATAGGAAAGTTTTCCAGTTATCAGATCCATTTCATCATGACCACAAGGCCACTCCTTCCTGTCTACATCTCAGCATGATGACCTAAATGGAGGAAACTTCCATACTTTTCTGGAGGCAGTTCCTTAAACTACAAAATTTTGCAGCTATGAAACCTTACTTTGGATGACGTCTTCCAGTGAGTATTTGTTTCCTATGAAATATTATCAGTGACATTCATTTTTATTTGAGAAGGTGGTGTGTCAGGGGTTGTGCTAGGAATAAGTGACCGTGAATGCCTTAAGAATGCCCAGTTCCCTCATATATGCGATCGATGTATAAATCACTTATTATCTAAAACAATCTGTCATCAGAAGAAGGAATTAACCATATCTTTAAGGGGGAAAGCTAGGCAGAAAGAATAAGAAAAAAAAATTGCAAGCTGGAGAAAAAGAAACAAGAACAGAAGAAGAGAGAAGATTAGAAGCAATCAGTACTGTTGGATGATGAAGAGGCTGGATAGTTGTTAGTCTAAAATCAATAGTATGTTCAGTCATGTGGTAAGTAGAATTCCATGTGGTTGAACAAGTTATTGACGTGGGAGTTTATTTATTTAGCTGTATGCAGGGTATCACAAGTCAAACTTCAGAAGGGTAATTAATGTGGCTGAAAAAAGTTCGTGTAGCATCAACTGGGAGTTCTGTTTCAGGATGTCATCTCTACGCATCTACAATGGCAATGAAACAACATTAGCAAGAAGTGCATTTAAATAACTTGGCTTTTGAATGCTAACCACTGACAACTAAGGTGAAAGGGAATTTCTGTCAAGGGAAGTTCTACTGTGGGAATGTTAACTCAACTTTTTGGTGTAATTTATTTTGGAACCCTTTCTTTTTTAATTCACAGTGGTTCCTTCCAGTTGTATGACACACATCGAGAGCTAAATACTTAAGAACTGTTCTGGGTAATGATTTCTGAGGCAGACAGTATGAAATATTTAAGAGCAGTTTGTCTAATGTCTTGACTCTCTCAGAACTCATGTGCATGGAACCAAAGCCATAAGCCTTTTACCATGAGAACCAGATGGTGCTCCTTTAGTGGCACAGCAGTTAGTGCATTCAAGTGAGATGAAAGAAAACACAGACTCAGACAAAGCAAAAGCTGTTTCAAACTCCAACAAGGGGCCACTATTGTTCTCCTGTTCGAGTAATACAGAGGAAATAGTGGTTAGGCCAGGTAATGTGTCTCTCTGAGACAGTGCCATGCAACATATAGCCTCAGATCTCCTTGTGAGACCTGTATGGTTGCTACATGTTCCTAAAGTATAATTATGCTGTTTACTTACCATAAGTAAAAGAACATGTGAAAGAATATGAGTATAATATGTAGGTTAGTCAGAATGGTGTTATGCAACATGATGTCAAAAACATGTTGCATGTCTTCAAACACTGCACTCTAGATTGGAGAGCAAATTATTGAAGAGTAGCTGGAACAGAAAGAGCTGAAAATCACGCTGGTCAAAGGAATTCAAATAGTTGACATAACTTCATGCACAGTGCCTGCAGATGAAGTCCCAGATCAGAAATTTGAACAGAATTGTTCGATTTCCTATGTTGTATTCTCTGTCTTTGCTTTTCTAAGGTTGATTATTTATTCTATTCTAAGCAGAACTTTGGGTCTTGCTTCTAAGATGATGAATCCTAACGCATTCTTCAATTAAAACATTATATTCCTGTAGGAAAAAAACTACACTTTTGAAAAATAAGCATTTTTTTCTCACAAAAGATTTCCAAGCCTACTCTTCGAGGAACACACTTGGGTTGTCCGTGCAAAATTGAAATCAAAGAAAGTGCATTAATGGTAAAATGATTTGGATTTAAATTATAATGAAATAATTTTCTCTGCCTTCCCCGTTACTGAGTGTATGAGTGACTAGGTGATCAGAACTTAAAGAAATAATTTGACTTCTGTGCCACTTTCAGATTTCATAGTTCATAAATATTTATTTGTCTGTCTAGTAAACTACTTCACTTAGAACAATTAGGGAAAAACAAAGAAAGGAAAAGAAAAAATAAGTATAATTTCATGCCATCCAGAAGCTTAGAAATAAATAAAATCCTATGACTTCCACTTCCGCTACCAGAAAAGCATAACATAACAGGTAATTTCCTCACCACTTTCAGAACTTTGTGGTTGACATTTACTGTGAATCCTAAACATTTCTGACAATGTTGTGACACTGCCTAGAGAGAGGTTGGAAAGAAGTGTGATTGTATTATGGGCCAAATTTGATGCATATTAAAATTCTGTAGGTTTTCCACATGTGTAACTGGGAATAAAAAATATTTCTAGTCAAAAACACAGCCACTTCAGTTCACCCTCATCTAGCCTATTTTGTCTGTGTGTGTGTGTGTGTGTGTGTGTGTGGATTTTCCTTGCTTTTTACACCACTGAGGACAAATTTTTAAACAAACTGAACCTTTGTAAACTTGAATACATTAATAAAGAAGGATAATGAAGTACACTTAGGGACATTATTATGAAATATGTTCCTAATTACTATCCGTTATTTTCTAATTTTGAAGTTCTTTTTATGTCCTTATTTTTTCATAAGCTGTCACAGAATTTGCTAGGCAAATAATTGAAATGATGGGAAAAAAAAACATTTACTATTGTTTTCAATAATTAAGTAATTATTGCATAGGTTGTATACTTCTCCTAAAAGAATTCATGAATTTTGCTTACAACATACTCTATGTTACACTAAATGTTCATTTTTAAATTAAATTAATCATATACTAGTTCTTGTCTTTCTTCACTTTGAATTTTTTACTTTCTAAAACACCCTGCCAAAAGAAAAAAATTCATCAGAACTTCATAGTTACCATGAGCACTTACCAGCCAGACAAAATTAGTTTGGTCAGTTACTGTGTTATCAAGTACGGCACAAATTACTAATCAAAATACAAATCACTGCAAGCATACTTGAGATTTTATATCAAAGCTCCATACAAAACAATACCAGGTTTCTGTCTGAACTCTTTTCTTCTGTACTATAAAGATCTTCTTGATAAGAGCTAAATGTTTTTACCATGGTTGCATTTAAAAACAGGAAGAAGTATAATATTGCAAAGTTTGTCTTTTATTTGAACTCTATAAATAGATGTTACATATCTTTTACTTTTCATCGCATTTACCTCAAAGTAGTTTGATGTTAATTCAAGTGTTTTCTGTATTGAAATGTTTTTCTCTGTGCATGTGCCTGTTATTTTATTTTCTTCCTATGTATGTAGGTATGTATTTATTTATTTGTAGCAAATTGTCTTCCTAGCACTTTCAAATTGGCTAAGAAGAAACTTCACATAAATACATAATTCTTGATACCACTATCTATTTTTTCAGTCCTTTTTAATCTTCATGAGATCAGCAGGACTCATTAACAGAATTTTCAAACATATATATATGGCACGATGCAAGAATAATTTCCACTTGTTCATCTCTGAGACTTCTTAAATACTACTACAGGACACAACACAAAAGGGTTCCTATTTTCTACCTTTAATATTACTTATTAATCAACTAATGTCTTTCTTCTTCCGATGACTGAAAGCATTTTGTAGACATATATTCTGGGTTTCCTCTACCACTGATATATCATGGTCTGTGGTGTATTACTGCTAGAACTCAGAATGTTAAATTGGTAATGCTGTTTTTTTTTTTTTTTTTTTTTGTGTGTGTGTGTGTGTGTGTATGCCATTCTTCGAGCACATATGTTATTCTCCAAAATTTAAGCTTGTCCTCATAAACCTTCCTCCTATTACTCAGAAACCCGCTTATTAAGTGCTATCTCATTAATAAAAAAGCAGAAAACAAAATGAAAAAGAACACTGTTAGAAACAATGAATAGATGCTCAAAAGCACCCTCATATTAATTTCCTAATACTAGCATGTTCCTCATCAGTTAACAGACCAGTTCATTTATCCCCATGCACAGCGATACCACTGTAATAAGTATACAAAGTATATTTGACCTCCCATTGTCTCTGTTGATCTGATGGAAGGATATACACCAGACTGAGTTCTGGGATTAGGAATTCTGCGTGTGTGTCTGTACATATGACTGGAGATGGCTGTAAATTTTGAAGGCTGCTCACAGGCTTTTACTTTGGTTTGGTTTTACCAAACTCCCATTCCTGCAGGATTTGCTTTACAGCTTAAGTCTCAAAGTGGATCCTCTTCAAATTCTGCATAATTTCAATTTCTCCATAAATTTCAGGTGATCCAGTGGCAACTTCAGGATTTTATTTCAAAAATAAAATTGTCCTGTTAACATATTTCCATAATGCATTTATACTGGGGAGAAAGTGGGAGTCAACCACCTTTTTTTCACTAACATAGGACATCGCTAAATAAATAAATAAACAAACAAATAAATGAATGAATGAATAAATAAATAAATGAATCTTAAAATTAGCAGTAAGGAGGATGAGGAAAAAGCTAAATCATCTTTTGTAAACACAGTAGCAGCAGAGTATTTTCGTGCTTGGAATTGTATTTTCAGATCAAGTATAATTATCTATTATAAATATTAGAAAGAGTTCTTAAGTAAAAAGGGGAGAAAAAAAAAATGTTTTCCAAGTTCTGCTGTTTCACTTTTGATGCTAATCTGTTTATATCTTGCTGCGTAGTACCCTGCAAGAGTAATTTGACACTGGGAAATCCTAAACATTTTACCTTAGAAATAGTTGAGAAACTTTGCCTCGGCTTGGTCTACCACAATTCTGTTGCTGCTTTTCTATGTTGTGCAGTTCTCCTGCAAAAGGGAGAACTTTGCATTAGTTGGCCATAAACAGAGTGTAAGGCCTGAGAGAAAAAGGGAAGTGCATCCATACTTTTACAATAGAAGACAATCTATTTGGGACCTGATACAGTTAGTGGACATAAACAGATACTTTTTGGATGCTGTTCAGTATTTCTTTGGAATGATTTCTAAAGTTTATCAGAAGATATTCAAGACCTTCTGATGTAGACTTTGTGTAGGTGAAGATATCTGTTATTGTGGAGTATCTGGTAAATTCTGTCCTGGAGGATATCTAGCCAAGAAAAAACCTGTAGTTGAACATTGCAGTCTAATAGAAATATCTTGCTTTGCAGGTGCTGTATGTTTTTGACATTTAAAGAATCATACTTCTGTATCATGAAGAAAGCAAATAAATAAAAAAGATCAGTGTTGTAAAAATGTTTATTTTAAATTCAATAATGTCAGCTAAATATTATCCTACAGCTATCATTCATGTTTACAAGAGTTATTTTTTTCTAGTGCCTTGTCTGATTGCTTATGTTTGCTTTTATTGCACATATGTCTTTGATCTCTAACCAGCTATAATTATGATGTTTTCAACAAGTTTTATATTTCTATAACAGTTATGCTCTATCAGATATGGTACTTACACTGTCAACTCCAGGCCTTTCATGTTCTTTCATCTTTGTGGAGGGTGCCCTTTTTGTTATACTTGTTTATAGAATCTAATATTAACGTTTAAGTGCATATTTCAAAGAAAATGGACCAAAAGATGTCAAACATGCATTCACTTTATTATTTATCTATATTAAGCATTTTTGCTACAGAAGTGCACAGTAAGCACCTAATTGATATGGTTTGACTCTCTGCTAATGGCTGTTATTTATTGCTGTAGATAGGCGCATATTCTTTGAATTGACAGACACTAGTGCTAAACTCAGTTTTCTTTTTGATGGTTTATTTTTATTTTTATCCTATTTAATTGGCTGGATTTGGTCTCTGCCTATCTTTGTAGCAATCAAGTAGCAGAACCTAAGATGTTTCTTGGATTGGTGCTAAAAGGATGATTGTTTTTTGTCTTCTGCCCAGCTGCCTCTTTCCCTATCATTCAGTGAGGGGAATCTCAGTAGTGCAAGAGAACACTGAATTAAATGCCATTAACATAGTTCTAATGAAACTTGAATAAGATATGTTTCTCACTAAAATCACATGTAATAAGCCCTGACACATAGGTGCAGAGTGCCTAATTATTGCTTGACAGAATATTTATCATCACAAGCAACTAAATGTGTAACATTTAGTATGAAAATTCAACTCGTTATGCCTGGGTAGAAGGAAAACATTATTATAACTGGCAAAGCCTGATCTCAGCCAAATCTGTCAGGAAAAAAGAACCCACTTCACTCAATAAATACTAAGGTCAAAGAATAAAGCATACCAAAATTAATACATAGGGTCAATTACTGCCATAATTTGAGATATTTGAGGTATTTTACTATCTGGAAGAGGGCAGATTGGAACTAGATATTATGAAGAAATTCTTTTTTGTGAAGGTGGCAAACACTGGAACAGGTTGCCCGGAGAGGATGTGGATGCCCTCTCCCTGGTAGCGTTCAAGGCCAGGCTGGATGGGCTTTGAGCAACCTGGTCTAGAGGGAAGTGTGCCTGCCAATAGCAGGGGGTTGGAACTAGATAATCCTAAGGGTCCTTTCCAACCCAAGCTGTTCTGTGATTCTATATTTAAATAAATAAATAAATAAATAAATAAATAAATAAATAAATAAATAAATAAAAAACACAAAAACAAACAAATCTCAGAGAGAAAGAACAATGCAACTGCTAACTCAGCAAGCCCTACTGCAAAGCTTTATCAAATCTCACATGAAGAAGCTTCATCTTTTCAGTAATTAAGAGAATTCATGTAACATTGTTTTTGTGGTACCTTTATTTCACAGGACCCTGTGGTATTCCAGGAAAAGTACAGAGGAAACAAGGAATGCAATGAATTCATTCATAAATTTACCAGTCTGTGCAAGCACACACCCTAATACAATCAGTTTCTTCCATACAGTAAGAGAAGAAAAATGAATAAAATTCAACATTGGTCCATATTTTGTAGGGAAAATCTCAGGAAGCTTCAATGGGAGAAAACACAAAACAGTCATTAGTAATGATAATAGACAATTAAAGATGTAAGAGAAACTGTAGATTACTACAATCCTGTATCTGTAGTAGCAAATGCAGGTGATAGCATTTCTACTTTCATTTACTCCTTCATAATTCATTTTGGAACTTGTAAGAATATAAATACACAAATGTGCTTTTTAAGTCTTATATTTTTCAATACAGTTTTGTCTGCTAGCATTTTCATGTTTGAATATAAAACATTTCACATTAAACTAAAAGACGCCCCTCAAAATTCATTTAGCAGAATCAGTAAATCTTGCTTTTACTAGTCATTTTCTGCCCAAGCCTAAGAAAAAGATGACATACTTTTCTATTTTGTATTCTTTGGACAACCTTCCAATACCTTTCCTTCCTCCTTCTTTCCCTGTCTCCTTCCCATCCTCCCTGCATCCCTCTATCCCTTCTTTCCTTATTTTTTTTTTATTGAACATGGACATCTTCATCTTAAGCAGCTTAGTTTTTTGTGTGTTTTTGTTGTTGTTATGTTTTTTTGATTTGTTTCGTTTTTATCATTATGACCTCTTTCCTGGCCTGCATTAGAAATAGTGTGGCCAGCAGGAGCAGGAAGGTGATCATCCCCCTCTACTCAGCACTGGTGAGGCCACACCTTGAGTACTGTGTTCAGTTTTGGGCTCCTCATTACAGGAAAGATGTTGAGGTCCTGGAGTGAGTCCAGAGAAGGGCAGCAAAACTGGTGAGGGGTCTGGAGCACAAGTCTTATGAGGAGCGGCTGAGGGAGCTGGCATTGTTTAGTCTGGAGGAGGCTCAGGGGAGACCTCATTGCACTCTACAACTTCCTGAAGGGAGGTTGTGGTGAAGAGGGATTTGGCCTCTTCTCCCAGGCAAAAACAGGACCCGGGGTAATGGCTGCAAGTTGTATCAGAGAAGGTTTAGATTAAACATAAGGAAGAACAACTTCTCTCAGAGAGTGGTCAGGCACTGGAATGGCTGCCCATGGAGGTGGTGGAGTCATTGTCCCTGGCAGCGTTCAAGAGGTGTCTGGACGATGTGCTGCGTGATATGGTTTAGTGCTTGTGGTGGCAATGGTGATGAGGAGACGGCTGGACTAGATGATCTTACTGTTTCCAACCTTGTGATTCTATGATTCTATGATTCGCTTTTACACTTTTTTTTTTTTATTATTTTTTTCCCATACTAATTCCTCTCATTTCTCTCTTAATACATTTGATTCAGTGTTTGATATGAAGGAGCTATCTATTCTTCAATATTGGTATGGTATTTTAGGATCTTTTTGTGATAATCATTTCAGAAATGTAATGTTTTAAAACTGAAGCATGCTGTGCAAGCAAAAGAATAGTTACTATTCTCATTTACAAATATGAAAACAGAGGCATAGAGTTTTCTATTAACAAAAATTCACACAATGATTTATTCAAAGACTTAACAGAGCTTGTGCAGTCTTTTTCTCCACCACTTTATTCTTACAACTATTCTTACAAGAATTTCAATTATAAAAAGGCATACATAAGCAAAATTATGAATAGAAATATCCGAAAATGGTAAAGAAGGAATGCATCAGGGTAATCAGACTTCAAACAAGTCTATTCATTTTTTGGAATCATTCTGTGTTGTCTCTTACATGAAGTAAAACCCGCTTTATTAAGTCAAATTAACATTGGGAAATGTCTTAAAAGCCAATCAGAATGAATTCAGTGATAACCTCTTAATTTAATGAGAATATAATTCTATAGCTCTGAAAATCTAGTGTAGGCCATTTTACTACTTTTATCGTAGTAGTTACAGCAACATAAACAACAATTAGATGACAACACGCAGTAGGCAAATTGCTATTTTCCATTAAAGTAGGCTTGTGGCCCTCTTGAGTAAGACTTCTTTGTCTGTAAACTATACAGAGACCAAATTCTGAGACTCAGTTCTGCTAAAATTTAATTCTACATTCTCTTCAGTATTTCTATCTATACTACTAACATAAATCAAAGCAATTTTATGATATGGATTTATATTTTAATGTCTGATGTGGTTATTACTTTAAGTTCTGATTCCATTCAACTATTCTTTTCTTTTTATTGAGATTGCAATGTAAACTGACAGTTTAACTTCTGGATACTTTTTTCTCTCTTTCTTTGCAGGATTTCGTTCCAGAGGCTATGTCGGTTTTCTGTTGTATTAAGTATGCAATCAGTACATCTGAATTTGTATACATAGTACTGAAAAACATAAAGTGACCCCTCACATACCAGGCCAGAGTCTTTGCATATGCTCTCTCAGAACCATTTATTCAGCACCACTGTTATCATATCCTAGGACTTTAATACAGTAGGGGTGAATTACAGTGATATATTACCTCTAGCAGAAGTACTATCTCAGATTCCCAGCTTTGTCTCTTTCTAGCTGGTCACTTTTACACAAATACCATAGTTCACTACTGCTTTAGCTGTGCTGACAAAAATGTGAGCAGAACCATACTGCAAATCACCTAACAGAAATTATTTGGGTTAAAAAGAATGAATAAAGACCAAAAATCTTCGGAAAGAAGATTTTATTTTTTAAACTTGGATCATTTTGGGATTTTGGTAGCAAAAGTCTGGTAAGTGTTCCACCATAACAACGGGCACTGAGCGATTTCAGGGTGGAGATAAGAAGGCCAGAAAGTAAAGGGTATGCAGAAACTCACAAAATATTTTGAATCAAGAAACAGCCAAGTATCTGGCTGTGGAAAATGAGGTGGAAGGTTGTAGAAAAAGCATTAAAAAGGCATAAAAAAGAACATCCATTTTCATATATATTTTAATTAAATAGATGATGTAATTTCCATTTGCTATGCTTTAAAACATCACCACAGAAAACAGTAGCATTGGGAGAATCCCACTTTCTCAATAATGGATCAACTGAAAACTTCGTACTTACTATTACCTTTAAAAAATGACAAGGTTTTCAAGAGTCTTACTCTTAATCACAGTGTTATGACAGCAAGATTTTCAAACTAGATAAAAGATAGCTTAATTGTTATCATGGCTAGGTCCTTATGGCCATCTTCATTCTGATTATGTCTGCATTTACAGCTGAAGCACTGGATCCCTATCTTCCTCCTAGTTCTATGGTTCGCTTACTTCGTTTTTGTTATTATTATTATTTTTTTTTTTACTGCTCCATTTAGCTCTCTCCAAATCTTCTACAGAAGATGCTAGCATGAAGTCATATAAACATGAACCAGGATATGCTGTTTGGTTATTATTGTGGTGATGTTTTGTTTGTTTTGGCGCTGCTTTTAAATCAAGTAGCATAGTCAGAGCCTCTGTTCTCTGGCTATCCTTGTATGAGGATAAAGACTGCTCTGCTATTCAACTGCTAGGGCATGACTTGCTGACGTGTAGTTTATATGCCTAACTGCAGGAAAAAGATTCCCAGTTGAGACTTGTAAGTAAGTTATATGTTCTTGGGCCTGAACAAGGAACACTAGCTTAAATCTCTGAAGTCCTACTGTTTTTTTTTTTTTTTTTTTTTTTTTTTTTTTTTTTTTTTTTTTTTCCCCACATCATGCTCTAGTCCTGTCTAGCTTAGTTGGCTTCCTGCTCAGCTGACAATCTTCTGAAAATATATTTCTGGGCACTTTCTGAAAAACCTGTGTGCTTAACTTGGAAAATAAGATTTTCTGGTGCTTAAGGAAAGAGCAGCAAAACACTAAGCCAAAAATGGCCTAAAATACCTCTACTCCAGCTCTGAGTAAACCATAGCTTCCCTCCTACAGACTCCAGAAGCAGGAACATCTTTTGCATGACATCAGGTTTCCAGGGATCTTTAATGCATTCTGTTTTGTGTTTTTATTTTATACTTCAGTTATTGCAGTTAAGAAGGCAGGCATAAACTGATCCTTTCATATTAGCCACAGACTTATTTTTTGAATACAGGAGAAGATATTAATCTTAGCTTATTTAAGAACCAAGTAAAAATCTGCATATTGTTGGATAGTCTTCCTAAGCTCTGTAGTCCACAGAGAAAGAAAAAGGTTTCTTCACGAATATTTGTGAGTTTGACTTCTGTACTGAAACTCCTTCCAGCTATCCTCTCCAGGGAGTATGTAAGAAGTAATCCTAAACAAAGAATTAAGTGTTGTTATTATTTGAGTCAGATAACTGAAAACAGTAAGCATTAGTTTTCTTCCTATTCCCATGTTCACAGTTCCAAATATTTTAAGAAAAGAAAACCAATGCAACAAGACTCATAATAAAGCACGAATGTTCTTTATTACCTCTAATTCATATTAATCTGACTAGATTTGGCATTAATGGATAAGAAAAATAATTAATAAGAAATAAACAACTAAAAATACCTGGATTGATTTGAAAGTAGTAGAGAATTTAAAAATATACTAAAAAGAATACATTGAAAAAATGTATAACAACTAAAAAAGAATTTAAGAAACATACAGACCATTTCAAGGACATTGAGTCAAATTGACTTTCACATTCTGCAAGAATGTCATGAAGCGCAAATTAATCAGCAGAGTGGTTCTCTACTGATTCAGTCTCTCCCCAGTACCTCACTCCTAGCAACTGTGAATATAAAATCCATAGGAAATGATTTATGTAGACATGCTTGTCTACTCTGCAACTTTAATCAGAACTATCTGTTTGGTTTAAATTTATTTTATAAAAAATCTCTTAGCTGCAAAATGAGATTTCTGTTCAAAATCAAAGAGAAACATATCCCTTAGCACTTTGTCAGTTCAGAATATCTATTAATCTGGTGGTCACAGACATATACCTGAAACAAAGAAAACTCAGATTGAAGTCCCAGCTCTAATAAATGATTAACTCAATCAAATGAAACACATGCAAAAGAAGAAATAAAGAGAGGTCTTACAAACTGTCAGTGGTTTACGGGCTGGTTCAGCCTGGTTCTGTGACTAGCAGGGTGGAGCGATCTGCGGATTTGCGCCTCCGGAAAAGGGAAACAGGGGACCCCAAAATAATTACGTGTAGCAATTGGTACCTGTTGCTCTTTCACTGGTAGCAACCCCACAACAGATGGATCTTCTGATAGGCCAGGCAAAACAGACAACTGCTTAACACCTTCTGTGTCTACAGCAGCTATTCCAAAAGCCCATTGATACCCTATGGGATCCTTAAAATATCCCCTTCTAAGGTAATCAATACCAAGTATACATGGAGCCCCTGGGCCAGTCACAATAGGGTGCTTTTGCCAGTCTTTACCAGTGAGGCTGATTTTGGCTTTCAACATAGTCAGCTCTTGGGAACCCCCAGTCACCCCATGAATATAAATTGATTTTGTCCCTTGGTGACTTGAGGACATAAGAGTGCACTGTGCCCGCATTCTCCACCAAGAATGTCAATGGTTTATGGGCTGGTTTGGTCCTTTTCTGCGACTAGCGGGGTGCCAGGATCTGCGGATCCGTGCCTCTGGAAAAGAGAAACAGGGACCCCAAAATAATTGAAAACAGCAGCAACGATCTGAGGTGAAACAAACTGTTTACTAAATATGGTATCAAAATATAATGAGAGAGTGTGTCTGAAAGGTGGATAGGCCTCACCACAATGCTGAGGTGAAATGTGCAGTCCAGTTGAGCTGATGAAGAAAAGTAGATGGAGAAGAGCAGATGAAGAAGCGTATATGAAGAAGCTCAGGAGAAGAACAGAACATCAGTTGACCTTGCCAGGACTTATATTCCTTACTGACCGCAAAGCCCCCTGGGAATTTAGTTCTTCTTCTCCTCCAGATAGGCACCCAGAACTTGAGCATCAACAGTCAAACCCCCAGTGCATTACATGATGTGGAATACCGATAACCAAAAATCATAAAACCATGACACAAACAGTCTCACATTAGTGCAATTTCAGACTCTAAGCAAATTCTTCATCTTATTAATATATGATGAGAGGTAGCCCCACTCTTCACTGTAGGTACTGTCTTTTATCTTCTGCAAAAATTTGTGACTGTATAACAACTGCATAACTTAATCAGAAAGTAGCACTAACACATACAGTCAAATAAAATAATGATAATAACAAAAAAGTTATTGCATTAATTTAGGTGAGAGCTTAGCACTTTTTTGGATGTATTTAAACATCACATTGACAAAAATAAAGGCCTATGCCTTGCGAAACTTAACTAGTGCTGTATTTCTCCCTGATTGTGAATACTGTTTCATTTAGGTACTCCCCCTGCAGCTGACCATAGACATCACTTTTGTACGTTGCTGACAATTATGTTCCTGGTGAGTGTAAGAGCTGTTTTCCTATGCATTTATTGTTTGTGTTATATATGACATTCTTCTGAAACATTAATTAAAAAGTAAAAATAAAATCTTAAAAATGTTCACAATTTTGGAAAACTTTCTTACTCATTTCTGACTATACAGCAATGATCTGTTTTACAAGTTACCTTCAATAATTAATACTTAATTTGTTGAAATGTACTTTTAAAAGCAATTTTCTATTCAACAACTTGGGTAATTACAGTGGGAAATGATTGATAACAACAGTTGATATTAAATATTGTACTGCTAATCATCATGCAATCTTGCATACAGTTATTCATTAGTTACTTCTTTAATTTGAATAGCTGACAATTTACAAGGAATGCTTCAGTTACATGAATTACCATATTTTTTGTTCCCAAGGGAAGCCCAGCACTTCATTAGACCAGAATCATTTCACATTACTTTTCTTTCATTTTTCAACAGCCAAGTACTTTGATTTGAAAGTTCTGTAGCTGTAGTCAGGGAAAATATTAGGTTTTTCATTGTCAAATAACTCCATGTAATATTTGTACAGTACAAAGGCACTTCTGGAATAAACAAAGTCATATTGTTATACACTGTTCTGACATTAATAAACATGCGCTTGTGGTCTCCAAGAGAACTTTGTGCTTCTGTGTCAGATTCTGGGAAATGATGCCATGCCCCCATATTTGTTTGTAGTATTAGCTGACTGCTAGAGTGGCTGTAGATGTCATTTACTTTGTAAACTACTTCACTTTATCACCCAGGGGCACATCATGATGTTTTAACACTGAGTCTTACACACATTCTCAGACATTTACATTTGGTGAGTCTTCCAAAAAGTTTAAATATGAAATATACTAAATCAGTTTCATTAATGAGGGCTAAAATTGTTTTGAAAGAAACTTGTAGCTATTTGGTGGAGACAGTACATTCCCTATGAAATATGGAAACATCTGTCTTACGGAATCTCATTATATGTTAATGCAGTGACACATTCACTGTGTGAAAACTGTTCTTAAAAGTCTTGTTTCAATTTCTGGTCACTATAAATGCATTTCCTCATGTGCATGTGTAACTAGACACTGATGGAGATACTCACAGACTTACACCCTTTACACAAAAATTGAGCTCTCAAAACACTGGCTTTATAGCCCCCTGAAATTTACCCCACATCTCAGCTCCTGGTAATGCACTGCTGTTTACAGGCAATCAGCACTTTTTCTCCCTGTTGCTCAAGAGTTAATGACCTTATCACTGCCCTCCTTGTTATCTTCCCCCCATGTACCACAGGGCTAACTGCTCTTATCTCTGTAATCTTTCGACTCAGAATATTTGTTTCCAGAATGGATTTAGCTCGAAGTTTTTCTCCAGATTTCTACTCCCTTAGTTTCAGACAGTTTTTATATCTGAAAGAATGTGTGTATTTTCTGCTACCACTGACTACATCCCCTGGAAAGAGAAACTCATCAAGAGCTTCTGAGAGCCACAAGGACAACACATGAAATCATAATTTTGGAGGAACGTGCTTTGTTCACCTATGACAGTAGCAGTTCATCTTAGATCAAATTCAGAGTCTACTGGGGACTTATTCAATAGCATTTGCTTTACACAGGCTTGTGTATGCCTTAGGCAACTAAAAAGTTTTAAGTGATGAAGCAAGCATTTCAAAGAAATTGATATGAGGTATTGATTCAACTTCTTATGTTAACTTTAAAGAATTAAATATAATTACATAAAATACTTGTATCTTGCATGTATATTATATACAACCAAAGTTGCAGGGCTTGGAAGGGACCTCAAGAGATCATCTAGTCCGACCCACCTGCAAACACAGAGGTATCCTACAATAAGTCACACAGATAAGCAGCCAGGAGGGTCTCAAATATCTTCACAATGAGACTTCACAACCTCTCTGGGCTACCTGTTCCAGTGATCCATCTACCTTACTGTATAGAAGTTCCTGTTATTACGGAACTTACCATGCTCAAGTTTTAAGCCATTACTTTTTGTCCTATCGCTACACACTACTGAGAAAAGCCTGGCCTCATTCATTTGCCTCCCACCTCCCTTTAGATACTTATAAACATTTATCCAATCTCCCCCATTTGGTAGCACCACACTATCAAACAAAACACCATAAAACTGTTTTTGACTTTTAGAGTACTGTTAGCTATATCCCTCATAAAAAACATTCCCTTTATTTTATTTTCTCTAACATGGAAACAGAAAATAACTGGTACAGAAGGTAACAGTATTCCCATTTGCTACTGACAAGCTCAGTACTATAGTATCACACGATCTGTCAGAAATAGAAAAGGAAATTTCATTCTACTGAGAGCCTGATATTTCCATTTTTTTAATGGAAGAACATAAACTTATCACTAGTTCTGTTACTTTCTGAGTACTTCATTAAAAAAAAATCCACTATTCTTATGTGTATAAATAGAACTTATAGTCTTTTTAATTAATTTCTACAGTTCTCATTAATGTCTTTTCATCCTATGCACTTGGAATCACTAGCTATGAGAGCACAAAGACAGTACTACAATAGCAGTGGAAGTACTTGCAAGGAAGTCTGCTTCTCCGCACATATAAGCATAAAGTAGAAGCAGTTCCCCCAGGATATCAGCAGAATCCCAGTAATGCACCCATAGAAGAAAATAAGAGCTTACAGCTCAGGTCCTAAAACTTTACCAAAATTACTTTCCTTTCTCATTTATTTTCCCTCTAGAAAACAACTCCCACCTCCTGCAACACTAACAATTTTCTCTTTGTCTCAGTCAGCAACCATTACTTCTTGAGCTTTTGTTCTGCAACTCTATCACTAGTTTATAGGTGTTTTAAAAAACACTTTTATATAGAAACTTTAGTGCAGTTATTAAAGCTCCTTCAAATTTTCTAACTTACCCAATTGACACACTCCTCTATATGTAATCTTTGGGATTTTTGTACCTATACTCTCTTGGCTTTCATTTTCCTCTTGTGTCTTCATCTCTTAAAGTGATCTTTTCTAACTCCTTACTTCTCATAAAATTGTGCACAGGACATCTTAGTCCAAATAAAGTAATTTCTCATTTCTTTGGGACACCAAAAAAGAAAAATCTATAGCACACTAAAAATTATGCGAACTCTGGAGCTAAATTGTCCTAGTTTATATTTTATCTGGAAAACCAGTGCTTAATACTAAGATTTTGCGTAGAAAAGTTAAATGTGGAACATTTCACGGGCCATTTGAATGTAAAGAAGATGCTGTATTATTAAAAACCTCTCCTCCCCCCCCCCCCCCCCCCCCACCCCCCCCCCCCCCCCCTTCCCCTCACACTCCCTCCTGCCCTCCCTTCCCATCCTTTCCCTCCCCTCCCCTCCCCTCCCCTCCCCTTGCCTTTCTTGCCTTTTCTTCCCTTGCCTTCCCTTGCCTTGCTTTTTTTATTTTCTTCTCTTTTTCTTCAATCTGTTGTCTGCTTTTCTAGGCAGCTCTTCACTATGACCAAGCGTCACAAAAGATATTCGACCCTTTCTAAATGTGTTTTGTATTCTCCTATGGGCAATACCTCTCATATCTATTTTGGTATTCTTCTTACAAGTCCTGGGCCTCTTCCAGACATAGAATTCAAGTCTTTTACATTGGGTTATATGAACAAAAAATATATATTGACTAGCCTAAAATAGTGAGTCCCATTTGCATTTGTAATCCAATCATGATTTGGATGGGTTGGATGTAAGAATTGAAAGGCTAATATATTTACCCACAACATCTGCAAGCTCCTGGTACTTGCTGTTCTGAAACTGTACAAGTAAATATTAAACCACTTTTTTGAACTCAATCTCACAGTTCTAAAGCTTTTATTATTTTGGGCTTCAGACTTATGGCTGCTTGACTCCAAGAACTGTTAACTACTGAATAATTGACACCTATTGGCATATGAGTAAAAGCACATTTTTTATTTCATCCCAAGACATTTTCCTATCTGGGTTAAACACAGCATTAACTAGACAAACAATCCTGAATCTAAAAAACAAACAAACCAAAACAAAACGAAAACACAAAAAACAAAAAACAAAATATAAAACAACCTCAGATCTCCTTATCTATTCCAGACTATCTTACTTTATTAATCATCAACATTCTCCTCCGAAAGCACATAGCATGCACAAGCATAAATGTTAAATGTCAAATCTGATCTGACTATTATTGCTCAGTATACTATCCTTCCTTCCTTTATCTTCCATTTCTTTTCAACTGAAAATAAATTCACTAACCATGCTTAAAATGTTCTACAGTGACATATTTTCTTTTTTGCATGAGAGTCTTTTTCAAGTGCAGAAGTCAGGTGAGTCATTACTGCCAGGTCCCTCCTCTTCGTAGTTTCCAAAGGGATGAAAAGAGAGGATGATTGCTGTAAGACTACTCTTTTACACTGACCATATCCAAGTGTAATTCTCTATGGTGCTGGACTAACAGTTGACTAACAGAAATGCCTTCAGTGAACAATATGGTAGTATTAAAATTCTTTTCATAGACAAAAATTGTGCTGACAGCAGAAATAATTTTAAAACTAATTGTCTTAGTTTTACCAGATGCTTTAAAATAATGAAAACAGAAGGAAATGTCTTTCTGTTGAGCTTCGCTGTCTACCACATTGCTATTGATTCTAAAATCACAAACTCATCTCAGGAGGAAAAAAAAAAAGAAGAAGAAGAAAATATGTAATTAAGACTAGGCTACCTGCCTGAACTTATTCATTCTTGTTAATAAAAAGTTTTGGCATAAAGCCATTCAGAAGGACTCCCACTTTCGTGAATTACAACTAAGTCAATCAACTTGCATTCTTGTTCATTCTTGATACAATTAAAATTTTGGACTTTTGAACATTACTTTTTGTCAGAGATAATTGGAAAGTTCTGCAAACTGCCCAATGCAGAAATTAGCAGCAGAGGACCTGCAACAATTCAGGAAAGTAAAAACCACAAAGGATTTAGGGTTGAGGTTGTACTTGGTGTTTATAAAATTGTATCAATCTAATTTGATTTCTTTCAACATTCATATTTAACAGGTTTTTATTATTATTTCATATTCACTACTGATTTTTAAGCTTAGCATTGTGACCTTCAGAGCTCGAATGAGCTCTTAGCATGGACTTGTAATTGACATTTTAATGAGCACCATTTCATAATCTCTAACAGTACAAAAGAAAAGGTAATTGGAAACTAAGGGAAAAATTCTTGATTAGTCACAATAATGATCTCTCTAAGAATGTTGAAATTATCAACCCTTAGATCAAATGCATGATTGAAATAGGCAAGTTATGGATGAAAGTATGAAATGACTTGTAAAAATGACAGTCTTCAAAAAAATACTGATCTCTAAAACTACAGTTTGAAAACTGACTACAAAAGTAAGGAGAATTCCAGGTCAAATTTGGACTGACAGCACAATGATGGCTACAGAAACAGAAGTAACCTCAGCCAAGCTCTTGCATATGCCTTGAGATCCTTCACTCTAGAGAAGAGATAGAGTATTCTCTGTGTTGAATCTTCATGCTTCAATAACAATTATTTTGGTGATTTACTCTTTTCTGCACATCTGGAAGAAAGGAACAGCATTTTCATTAAATTCTGCACTTGACCAGCTCTCGGATTAAATCATACTGTTTATTTGAAGAGGGTCACTTGGCCACTAGTTTTCACCATAATAATATAACTCACTTGCAGATGATAATGATTTTTAAACTATATTATACTGTGGTGCATCCTTCCTTGTCTTTATCAACTTTGGGGATGGGTTAATGCCACCTATACCAATGCTTTTCCACTGTATCATGAGCTTCTCAAGGAATTCTGTGCCCCATTTCTTCTGTACTTGCAGGATGAATGGAGTGAAGGTTGATTAATTTTGTTAGATCTAGGCTGTAAAGAGAAATGCAGCATATGCTAGCCAAAGGAGTTTATCATATTGTGAACAAGACAATAAACTCAAAAACACAATAATTTTCTTCGTTTGTGTTGAATGAAGAATTTGTTCTTCATTCTTGTTCTCAAGCTGGACCTCACAAATCAAAGGGCACAACTCTTGGAGATTGCAGAGCCAAGTGATTGCAAAGACAAGCTTCAAAGGTTAGCCCAGATGTTGTCACAAAAACAAACCAAACCAACCAGCCATCCAACCAACCAACCAAACAAACAACAAAAAAGAAGTAACTGATAGCTGCTGTTATTTACAAAAATGTAATATCAATTCCAAGAGGTGGTAGAGGCCTGGCAACACAGGGACAGACATGACGTTGGCTTCACTGTACATGTGGGGAGAATTACTAAAGGAGGTAAGCAGTCAGACTAAAGAGGAAAGCAGTGAAAACATAAATGAAAAACAACAGAGTAACTAGGCAAGCAGAAAAAATAAAGAATGATTACCTCACAGAGCATTACCTTAACTGTAAAATTCAAAGAGCATTGTCTTCCACTTATTTTGTAACAAAATAATTTGAATGGTATAGCAGCCTAACAAATGTAACATAGCAGAAGAAAAATGGTACAATAGTCTGAGGAATTCAGACTATTGTTTCAGGCATGCTATCTTTTGTTTATGAATGAGTAGAGTGAAAATTACTAAGCACTGTGTTATACTGCGATGCAAGGAGGACTATAGTCTGCTTAATATTTCTGAGGCCAGGCAATCCAAACTGCCTCAAGTTCACAGTTTTCTCACTCATGTTCCCCATAGAGAAAACTGCTTGCTTCCATAGTATCTGGCAATAGACTCTGTCTCTTCTGGCCCATGACACACTCATTAAGCCGAAGTATGAAGTATAAACTGAAGTATGATGTTTTGTGATTTTTATTTTATTTTTTTTTTTTTTCCAATGTAGACCATTATAAAGTAAAGAGAGGGCTGATTTCATCATAGAGGACTGATGTATTGCAAGAAGCTGAAGGTATGTGTTAAATGTATTAGAATACAAGATTATTCAAAGCCTTTTGAGATAGCAATATCTTCAAAAGGAAAAGTAAACCAAATCCAGGGCATGATCATTTATACTGCTTTCACTTCAGTCCATTAAGTGATGTTCATAAGTATGCTCAAACCTTATCACAGAATCATAGAATTGTTGGAGTTGAAAAGGAAGTTTAACAGTCATCCAGTCCAACTTCCCTGCAATGAAGGACACCTATAGGTGATCAGGGAGCTCAGAACCCTGTCCAGTTTAACCCTGAATGTCTCCAGGGATGGGGCATCCACCACCTCTCAGGACGTTCTATTCCACCTTTACTGTGAAAGCACTTCTTCCTTATATCCAATCTAAATCTCCACCCTTTTAGTTTGAAACCATTTCCCCTTGTCCTGTCACAATAGACCTTGCTAAAGAGACTGTCCCCTTCTTACTTATGGCCCTCCTATAGATACTGAAAGGATAGCATGTCTCCCCAGAGCCTTCTCTTCTCCAGGCTGAACAGCTTCAGCTCTCTCATCCTGTATTATAGGGAGGGTGTTCTATCATTTGGATCCTTTTTTTCAGCTATCCTCTGAATGTGCTCCAACAGGTCCATGTGTCTCCTGTACTGAGGAGTCCATATCTGGGAACAGTACTCCAGGTGAGGTCTCACCAGCACAGAGTTAGAAGGGCAGGATCATCTCCCTAAACACACTGGCTGTGTCTCTTTTAATGCAGCTCAGAATATGGTTTGCTTATAATTGAGAGAGGTCATTAGAGCAGTCTTACAGACAAGGAGTGAGCTGAGAGGTAATTGTAGTGAATGACTAGGATCAAGTACTTGGACTTCTTCCCTAGCTCTCTTTTGTTCAGCGAACTAGATGAGCCCTGGTATTTATCAGATCCTGAACCATATTGTTTAGTTTCCTTATAAAGATGAATTCTGGCTTCCTGAAAACACCTATTTCCACAAAATGTTGTCGGAAAACAAGTTATCTGAAGAAATTCACTATTTGGCCAAAATTACTGTACATAAAGAAAGACGTTCAGAACTACTTCACATATCCAGATGACCATTAAGATGGTAGGAATGGTATTTTCCCCTTGGGTGTCTGTTAGCCCAGAGTTTATTATGTTTGCAAACTCTTCTGCTAGCTTACACAAGGCAGACTGGTCAGTTCTTGGGGTGGAGGAAGAGAAACAAAAATTTCTGGTTTTTCTTCACTATTTTATTTGGTCATATGTATCATATCTTTTATCTGCTATGAAATAACAGAAACCTGTGATTTGAAACTTACGAACTTCAATACTTCTGCTACCACATAACAGGATTTTCACCCAATCTATTTTTCCTGGCTTTATTACAAACACAAGGGAGGAGAAGGAAGAGCAGAGGAGAGAAGTTGAGAAATATAGTTACAGTTCTTGTATGTGTTCCTATCACAACTACCAGACTGTAAGCCTTTACCCATGCTGGTGACTATCAGAAAATAGTGCATGTCTTCAGTGATGAACCTGACATTGATTTTTTTGCAGAAAACATGCAGATGATGAAAAAAATAAATTTGAGTGAAGTTCATAGTTCTGATGGGACTGAATTTCATCCATATTAAAGGGTTTCAAAAATAAAAATTAACCAAGACAAATATCATCTTGACTCGATGATTTTAATTTTCTTTAGAACTGGAAAAAAAATATTCACAGTATCCTCTGCTTATAGTGAAGGATAATACAAGTTTCTTCTGAAAACTTCATTAACTGAATTAATCAGATGATTCTGTTATAAACGCTAATTAGACAGATCTATTTTTTCATTCGGTTTCTTGGTAAAACAGTCTTTTTTTATATTGTTAAGTTCTTGAAAAAAAGACATTACTTCTATCCTAATTCAACATAGAAGTGTAGAGACACTTTTGAAAAAGCTTATAATAGTTTAACAAAATGGATAACCTATCTGCATTAGGTAGGCCCAAATGTTTCCAGAGCAGTGATTGGGAACTCTATTTCTTTGTTCCCCTGAGTTAATTCCATGTGAAAAAAAATGAAACAATTCCTGATAATAACAATCTTAATCTCCCTCGCAATTCCAGACCTCTCCAGAAATCATTCCTTCCCTTGTATTCACTGGTACTTACAACACTAAAATACGTAGATTAGTGCAATTGGAGGAGGATAGAAAAAATATTTATGATAAAAGACTCTGAGAAGATGTGCTAAGAAACAAAATGGAATGATAGGTTAGAAAGTACATGGCATTCTTATCTATAATGACTACCATAGAAGACTGTTAGCATGATTCTTTATACCTACATTCTTCTACCACCAAATAAACAGATGTGTATTTGAGCAGATTTAGATATAAGGAGATTATAAACTATGTCAACTATTGTTTGTTCATGCTTAAGTCCTGATGTGATCAGCTCACCGTTCTCCTAAAAAACTGCCAAGATTTGATTAGAACTGGATTACTTTGTGAAAACAGACTTTTTTTTTTTCCTCAACCAGAGCACTTTTGCCAATGTCTACAAACTAATACTTACTTTGTAAGAGGGAAACAGAAATTCTTATTTTATGAGTTGTCTTTAGCCATGTGAAAGCAATCTGTATGATAAGAAATGTTAAAAATTAAACTTTTGGTTCCTTCTTAAGTCCTATGGTAGTGATATGGATATTTATGAGCATGAAGATTCACTATGACATTTTAGGTAACCTTTTCTCTAGGCTTATTATGTCTTGTATAATATATAAGAATGGGTCAAAATAACAAGGATGGCAAAAGTTTTAGAAGCTTACATAGTTATTAAAACAAAACTGTGTTTTCCTAACATCATAGTGTGTGTCCTGTATTCTGTTTGGCTACTAGGATCTCAGAATATATCAGAATTCTAGAATTCTAAAAAATGATATTATGGCCATATCTCTGACACCTACTATGAAAAAAAAAAAAAAAAAAAAAAAAAAAACCCACATTTTTGTAGCCATGTATACACAGATGGGTGAAGACATTCAAACTCTTCTGACCTCACTTTAAGCTAACGAGAAGCATGCCAGTACTAGTCCAGGAAACTATTTAATTTATTAATGTGTTCAAAACAGTGCTCTGCATCTCAGTACAGACCTATTACTTTCAATGGAATAAAGTCCCAACTCTTTCATTTAGGAACAACCTAATTCACAAAGCTATTTTTCTAATTCTGAGGTGCTAAGTAGAAACTACGTCAAAAATAAAACAACTACGGGAAAGGGTGAAGTATGAAAACTATTCTCCAGGTAGATTATGCTTGTTTAATCATACCAAAATTGCTTGTCTTTCTACATTTTTCTCTCTTTAGATTTTAAATCATATTGTATATGCTGCATGTTTCATTCCAAAACCAAAGGCTGCCAAGGTTTGGACAGTAGCCATGAACTGGAATTACCTTGCACATAATGAATAGATACCTGTGTTTGTCTTATTAAGACTACAAATGGTCCACTTAAACAAATGTGCCACCACCTGCTGCTTAGACAAACATCTAGTCACAAGTTCATCTGAGACAAAACAATCTCTGTTGATGGTAAGATCCTCATATGAATAGTATTTGACTGCAGCTTAAGGACAGAATGAGTCTAGAAACACAAGGACATACCTTTAGGAAAATAAAGAAGCTATTCTCTTATACACTTTTTTTTTTTTTTTTTTTTTTTTTTTTTTTTTTTTTTTCCCTCCAGAGAAAGCAGGAGAAAAGAATAAAGCTAATAGCAAGAGAACAAAATCAATATGAAACAAAATAATGTCCCCCAAATGGCAAATTAGAAATATTTGTTTCATATATTCATATATCTCAGTGCATTTCTTTTCAAAATCAAAATTAAAAATGACTAAAATAAAGCAGAAAAAAAATGTTTACCTTGCAAACAATAAAACATCTCATCTGACTCATCATCTCAAAAGGAAACTACAGCTACATATACCTTTGAAAAAAACACTTCCTTATACTTTATTAGGACATGCAGTGATGAGGGGAAATGGTTTTAAACTGGAAACGGGTAGATTTAGACTAAACATCAGGAAGAATTCTTTATTGTGAGGATGGTGAGAGGAGGAGAGAGAGGAGGAACAGGTTGCCCAGTGACGTTGTGCATGCCCCCCTCCCTGGAAGCATTCAAGGTCAGACTTGACGGGCTTTGAGCAACCTGGTCTAGAGGCAAGTCTCCTTGCCTGTAGCAGCGACTTGGAACTAGGTGATCTTAAAGGTCCCTTCCAATCCACATAATTCTATGATTCTATGATTCTATGATTCTATGTTAAACAGTCCAGAAAACAATATTGACTCCTGGGCACTACACTAGTGACAAGCCTGCATCTAATCTTCCCGTTAGTGATCACAACTCTTTGTCAGTTGAACCCTATTTCAGTTCATTTAACTGTGCATTTATCTAGTCTCACTTCACTATTTATTTTGAGGATGTTCCTCCTTCCTGATCTACTGAAAGATACAGGTGGAATTTTCTTTCTTGCAGTCCTCAGGAGCTTCATTCAATCACCATGACCTTTCAAATATATTTGACTATGACTTCACAGTGACTGGACATCTCCTTCAATGCTCATCCCTGCATCCCTTCAAGTCCTGTGCTCTGAGACTTGTGTTTATGTATATGCAAGTGCATGTGCAAGCATTCTCAAATGACATTCATGAATGCTTAACAGTCAGCACATTTTAACAGCCTAAGGAAACCTATTTACACACAACAAAGAGCATAGTAACTTCTGGTAAAATACATTACCACTTTGTTTCTGTATATCTCCATGTCATGCTCATGGTTTTCCCAAGGTTATTTGTTCAAGAAGCAAGAAGTCATTCCAAAGATCTAGTGTCACTATGCGCCAAAAGGGACCCTATCACTGGCCACGATGTTGCTGGTGGTGCCTGTGGGAGAGATTTAAGAAAGGGAAAACTGCTGTGCAACAGCAGCTGGGAGAGAAAAATCATAAAATGAGAGAGAAAGGGCCTATGAGGCACCAAGATCAGTGTGGAAGAAGGGCAGGAGGTACACCAGGCATGGAGCAGAAGCTCCTTTCAGCCCAGGAGAGGCCCATGGAGGAGCAGGCTGTCCCCCTGCAGCCCATGGGCACCACACACCACACAGCAGATCTCCACGCGCACCCAGGGAGGAGCCCATGGTGCAGCAGTGAATGAGGTCTGAAGGAGGCACAGCTCATGGATAGCTCTGCAGGAGCAGCCCCGTGGGCTGGAGCTGCAGCCTATGGGGAGGAGCCTGTGGTGGGTCAGGAGGGCTGGGGGGAGCTGAGCCCATGGAGAACTGTGTGGGGCAGCTTCTGGAGGATGGGCCCTATGGTATGGAGCCATGTTGGAGCAGTGTTTCCTGTGGCAAGCCCATATAAGATCAGTTTGGGAAGGATGGCATCCTGCAGCTAGGACCACATGCAGGGGCAGAGATGAAGTTTTATGGACTGATCACAGTCTCCACTTCCCATTTCCTGTTCCCTTCAGGGGAAAGGAAGTAAAACAGGAAGGAGCTTTTTTTATTTGTTTTTATTTTCTCACTACTCTGTTAGTAATAGACAATATATTTTATTAATTTCCCTATTCCGAGTTTCTTTTAACTTTCATGCTGAGTTATATACCTATCCTTATTTCAATCTTTGAAAACTTTCCTTTTTTCCTTTCTTCTTCTTTTTTTTTTTTTTATCCCCTCTTTATTTGAGAAAGAGAACTGACAGAGCTGTATGTTGTTCACCTTCCCACCAGGTTGAAAACGCAACAATCTGATGTCTGTTTATAACCGCCAAAATTTCTGTGTAAAATAAAATGTACCCATGATATGAAAGCAACTTATTTTTCTGACAATTTTTATTTCCTTTTCTCTGTCTGTAATGCATTTTTGTCCCTGTATTTCCCCACTCCTTCCCAAGCTTCATATTTTTCTCTACATCCTCTTCTCACTCCTATTCCTCCTTCTCTCTCATTGCTGTACTTTATCATTCTCTGTCTTTGTCTGTTGAAGAGCTCTCTGTCTCTTAAATGTCGTTGTCATGATAGGCATTTTTTAAAGTATTTTACAAAAGGGATTTACTTCACAATATTTCCTAAGCTGTGTGGATATGTACATGTCAGAATGATGTCTCTTGCTGTCATTTCTCTGCCACTGCTCTATGCTATATACTTTAAGATTTAGTTCCTGAAAACTGAGATTTTCCTAATTTAATCCTTTTATAGCCTGTTATCACATCCGCTTTATCTTTTTTCCTAACTTTTTCTTCTTTGTGCATAGTTGAACGAAAAATTAGTGTAAAACATCACTCTCCATATCATAGTTCTTCAACTGATAGTATTCTCACCACTTTCATTGCAAATCAAATGTAATAGCACAGTGAAGAAATATATTTCTGACAGACACATCAAATGCTTCAGAGTAACCCTTCCATTTAACGTACAGTGCAGAGGTTTTGAACTCTGCAAATTCCCCTGGGAACTATGCAGAAACTCTGTATAATGCTTCAGAAGTGTGGTAGTAGAAGTAATACAGCTGAGTTGTGCTTCTTAGTGAAACTTCCAAACATTTTGTTGTGGAATATGAACACTAATACCTTTGGTCTTATTCTCTAACTGTAAGGAGCCTTTCTTTCTTTGCTTTCTGCTCCAAAATGACCTGCCTATACCTGCCCTATTTCCTTTCAGTTCGTTTTATTCTTTCCTCATTGTAAAAAAAAAATCAGAACATCTGGGTTAAAAATAGATTATTCTAATAAGTACTTTGAAGTTAAACTGTGGATGTGAGCTCCTTTTCAGTCACCTGCATCCACATGCAGAATTGACAATGAAAATTACATCTTTTCTGTACCTACCGTAACAATTCTTTCTGCCTTACACAATGATATTAATAGATTGTCTCAAAGAAAGATTTATTTCATTTAACTTTAGATTCCAAAAGCTGTGCACCTCGTCCAAAATTGCTGTTCCTGACCCTCTCCTTATTCGATGAAAAGAAATTGGCATATCCTGAGGACAGTTTAGATGACATGATAAATACAGTGGCTATGTCCCTATTTTTCATTGAGTACCTGGGTTTGCTTGAATGTGATACTAAATTAATACATGGCTAAAGCTAGATGAGATAAGTTTTGCATTTATTATCTTCAGACATACTGGTAGTGTTCACTATTTACTGTGGTTGTATACTGAGACTCTAGGCCATTCTGTAGCAAATTCCAGTGTATACTACAAATAAAGAGGAAAAACAGGAAATATATATAAATACATATATATACATATGAATAAAATATATATAATATATATATATACATATGAATAAAAATAAAATTAAGCCTACCTATATGATTCCGTCTGTTACGTTGGAAGCTGAACTTTATTTTAACTTATATTAATCAAAATGTGCTTTATAAACTTCTCATTGCAGTCCTAATTATAGTCCTTACAGATTGCATCGTCTTCAAGCAGCTCAGGTACTGCAAGGAGAAAGCCTTGTAAGGGAGAAGGTTATTCCACAATATTCATGGTCTGGCAGTCTCTTTTCAGCAGAAGGCCTTGTTTCCTCCATGTGACTTTTTCTTGAACTTTATTCTGGTAGTATTATCATTCTGGTATGACATTTTGGACTGGAGTTATCCTAGATTATTGGTTTATGTTCAAAAGATGCACCTTGGTTCAAGACTTTTGAGCATATTTTTTTTCTTTAGGAACTAGTCATATGAGGCACTTAAAGTGGCACAGAAAGACAACTTTTAAAACACAGGCTTGTGAATTAATTTACAGAATGTGTCGACCTCATATGTATCTACATGTATTCTATCAGCCCACAGCTGAGACATGTCTCTTAATTTTCCCTCTGATTTGGAAGACTCATGTTTACCTGCTGACAGCATATTCTCTTTCCTAGATTTGCCTCAATTTGTTTATGCCTAAAGCTGAACTTTATGAGGTTTTGGAGTCCCTTATTTATTGGTCAGCCATTAAAAATTCCAGCCATTCTATCCTAAAAAGAAAAAAACCTGAGATGCCTTCCTGCAAACAGATTTCCATTCACTGGAGATTTTATGTTTCATGGCTTTTTTTTCTCAGTAAACAGAGTAATTTTTGTGTAATTGTTGGAAGCCAAGAAGATTAATGCCAACAGATAATCTGCAAGGAATACATTACATATAAAAATAATTACCTGTATAGACTTTTAGTAATTGCTGTCATCTAACAATCTTTTCACAATAATTACTGTATTAGTGAGATATGGAGAGGTGGGCAAAATAAGAAGAAGCAACTTTTCATGCATGAAGTTAAATTTCACATAAGAAATAATGTTTCATATATTTAATTAATAATTTTAATTATCTAGTTGTAATCAAACCAAACAGTTGGTTACACAATGGATACTGTAACCTTAAATTCTTAACAAAGAATTCAGTTTGGTAAAGACACTTTCCTATACTGGATCAACTCTTAATGGTGAAAAACTGAGAAGTTTACAATATAGTTAAAGCAGAAATCTTGAAAGTAAGTGTGAAGGATATAATACCTTGTAAAGCAGACAATGGTTCCCAAAATATCCATGACACTTTGCAATGCTTAGCAATGCCCTATAGGTCATGTAGCCTTTATACCATCCTTAAAAAGAAAGTATTGGATTTTTTGTGAGAATAATGCATTTTATTCCTGTGGCATATATCTTTCAACACAATCAGCACATTTTCCCCCAGATGCAAACAAAGGACCTTAACTAAGGCATCAGTGTTACTGTGCAAAGAAAAGACAAATTTGAAGGTGTTTTTTTTCTGAGAGGCCTGTGAATTCTGAAAATTATATAAATTAGGAGACTTGATGCTGGGGATTGTACATTGTGCATTTAATTTTTGAACATTAAAGGCAGTGGAAATCTTTTGTTGAGTTCAGAGATGCATTTTCTTTGGAGAGTTTTTGGATACCACCTATGCTTCTCACATTTGCCTTATACAGAAATTTTTGAATGTTGAAAAAGAAAAGTTGTGAGCTTTAGGTAATAGACGCTTAAAGATTTGATGGCCATAATTTCTGAATGTACTTTTTTTTCCTAGATTTACCTAGTTAAGGAATATTCCAGAAAACAACAACAACAACAAAAAACACAAGGAGCAAGATTTCCTGAGTGAAAATAAACTCAAAGCCAATATGGCACATGAAGTCTTCCCCAGACCTCTCTAATTCTGGATTAAGCACAGTATTTTTTTCCTCAATCCTCTTATTTCAAAGTTATCCATTTTTCTGTAACATTTTTAAGTCTTCATGTATTTAAAATTACAGGGCATTTATTGCTATGCATGTGCAAAATACATTTATTTTATATATATATATTCATCAAATTCATAATTTGTAGAGCTAATAATGTTATAAATATTGTAACAGGAGTTCTCCAAGACCACTTCATCAAATCTACGAAGAAAAGTCAGATATGAGAAAAAAAAGTCCTGTCAGAACAAAGTTGGGCAGGAAGAGTAGCTGTTTCAGGAGAAAGGAAGATCCGTGATATTGTACAAAAAAAACATGGTTCTTTTGTGACATATACAGAATAGTAAATAATGATGAGTGAAAACATGATAGTCATATCACAGGGCCAGGAGGTCTATGGTTACCCAAAAGCCTCCTTTAGTATAACACATAGAAAGGAATCAGAAAGGCTCTAGGTCTGTTTGAGGGAACAGTCTATGAAAGATATATAGTAGAAATTGACCTGAAAAAAAAGAGCTCTACAATAACTATTAATGTGTCAATATTCAGAAGATGTGAGAACAGGAATGAGAAGGACAGTACTCATTAGGGTGAGAATTGGTAAGGTTGTATAGAATAGAATATTTGACAGTTTACATTTCAGTACATCACACTGAAATACTCTCATCTTTTTAGAAGAATGTAGGAAGTGAGTAACTGCTGACATTGATCTAAATTCTCCTTCTCCGAGAATATATGTACTTACACTGCCTAGGATAAAAACATCTGAGGAATATAAACTTTACCTTTTACTCCAGACTTAAGACAGCTGCTAATGATCTAGGCAGAAGTATTTCCACATGTATTTTAGTACTCAATATTGAATTATATGCATTTTGTAATTCACAGTGAAGAATCTGTTTCTAAATGCTGTCAGAAATACCTGTTTGATTCTGATGAAGACTCTGTGTCAGTAAGTTCTTATTTATTTTTCCACAGAGTGATACTGAGAGAGAAGTTACAGCACAGTTCCATACTAGCCCTAGCAAATTTGTATGGTTTCCTTGTGTCTGTCTTCTGTTATCAAATGCAATTCAAAGGTGTGGAAATGGTAACCACCACCTTCATTATTCCAAAACAATGATGGCTCCTTTATGTCTATACAAGGAAGAAGGATAGGATATAAATATATATTCCTGCTTCTACTGATTTAATGTTTTTATCATGGAATGATAATATCACAGAATCCTTAGAGTTGGTAGGGACCTCTGAAGGTAATCTAGTCCAACTCCTCTGCAAGGAACTGGGACATCCACAGCTAGATCAGGTTGGTTGCCCAGGGCCTTATCCAGCCTTGACTGGAAAGTCTCCAGGGACGGCTCATCAACTACATCACTGGGCAACCCACTCCAGTGCTTCACCACCCTTACTGTATAAGATTTTTTCCTTATATCTAACCTATATCTATCCACTTTAAGTTTGAAATCATTTCCCCTTGTCTTATCACTATAGACCCTGCTAAAGAGTCTGTCCCCTTCTTTCCTGTAGCTCCTCTTTAGGTACTGAAAGGCCACTATCAGATCACCTCACAGTCTTCTTTTCTCCATGCTAAACAGCCCCAACTTTCTCAGCTTGCTTTCGTAGAGGAAGTGTTCCATCCCTTTGATCATTTTTGTGGCCTTTCTCTGGACATGCTCCAACAGATCCATATCTTCCTGTGTCAGTGACTCCACATCCAGACACAGTACTCCAGGCAAGGCCTCACCTATGTAGAGTAGAGGAGCAACATCACCTCCCTTGAACTTCTGGCCACACTTCTTTTGACACAGCCCAGGATATGGTTGGCCTTCTGGGCTGTGAGGATACATTGCTGGCTCATGTCTAGCTTCCCATCCACCAATATCTCTAGGCCTTTTTCAGCAGGGCTGCACTCAATCCTTTCATCCCCCATTTTGTATTGGCAATGGGGGTTGCCTCAACCCAGGTGCAAGTTCTTTCATTTGGACTGCTACCATATGAATTTGCCATTAATTTAATTCAACAAAATACTCTTTCTATGAAGGCAACGTTCAGATATGTCAGCAGCGCTTTACTGTACAGAAGTGATTGGGTATGGATTAACACAAAGTGTCCATCTGTACAGATCTGAAACTGTTTGCACCTGGAGAATAAGCAAAACATAAAGACATCTGCATATTCTTCAATCATCAGTAGTCTTCACTGATCATCAGTAGTCTTCACTGATCATCAGTAGTCTTCACAATACCTACTGTTTGGTCTCTGCTTCCATCTGAGTTTCTTGAGATTCTTCATTTTATGAAAGATTTCCATCATTTTTCAGTGTTTGCTGAAGCTCATGGATGGTGCTAAGAAGAACATGAAACTGCTTTCTTTTCATCTCTAGGGGTTCGTGTTGGGGCCTCTCCTGTTCAATATCTTTATTGATGACCTGGACAAGAGGATTGAGGGCACCTTCAGTAAGTTTGCAGATGACTGGCAGGAAGTGTCAGTCTGCATGGGGGTAAAAAGGCCCTACAGAGGGATCTGGACAGGCTGAATTTCCAGGCTGAGACCAGAGGAATGAAGTTCCATCAGACCAAATATCAAGTCCTGAACTTTAGTCACAACAACTTCAGGCAATGCTACAGGCTCGGAGTAGAGTGGCTGGAAGGCTGTGTGGAAGAAACAAACCTGGGGCTTGTTGATGCTCAGATGAACATGAGCCAGTCGTGCCCTGGTGGCCAAGAAGGCCAATGGCATTCTGGCTTGTATCAGAAATAGTATTGCCAGAAGGAGCAATACTATCATCCCTCTGTACACAGCATTGGTGAGGCCACACCACAAATACTGTGTTCAGTTCTGGGACCCTCACTGCAAGGAAGACATCAAAGCCCTGGAGATGTCCAGAGAAGAGCGATAAAGCTATGAGGGGTCTGGAAAACAAGGCTTATGAGGAGCAGCTGAGGTAACTGGGATTGTTTAGTCTGGAGAGAACAAGGCTCAGGGATGACCTTACAGTTCTCTACAACAATCTGAAGAGAGGTTGTGGAGTGGCGAGTGCTGGCTTCTTCTTTCATGTAACTAGCAATAGGACTAGAAGGAATGGCCTCAAGTTGCACCAGGGGAGATTCAGGTTGGATGTTAGGAAAAATTTATTCTCAGAGTGGTGGTTCAGTCACCATCCCTGGAGGTGTTCAAGAAATGTTTAGATGGTGTACTAAGGGGCATGGTTTAGTGGGAAAATATTCCTGGTAAGTGGGAGGTTGGACTAGATAACTTGGAGATCTTTTCCAACCTTCATGGTTCTGTGATTCTATGAGAGTCACAGTTATTTGTAAATAATCTGCAATAACCAGTAATGCATAAGATGTCATGAAGATATATGAGAAACTCAGCCAATAAGAAGGTGTTAATTGCAAAGGTTTTCTAACAGTAATCTTCCTTTTGTTATATTATTTCTGTGTTTTATTTTAATTCTATTTATTCTTAACATAAGTGCCTGAACAGTCTAAAGAAACATGAACTGGAGTGCAGATCTCTCAGCAACAGCAAGCTAGTGTGCCTGGATTCCTTTTATTTATCCACAAGAATCCCACTCCTTTGGCTTCTCTTGTCAGAATTAAATATCTGCTGTCACTTGGGATGCGTTTTCCCAGAAATGCCCTTTGTGAAACAGAAATAAAGGGCCATGATAAATTAAGGCTAAGAAAATAACAAAAAACTTTGAAGTTAGCTAAGACCTCTATAAATAAGTCCTCTTTTTATCTATAATGATTAGTAGAATTCTTCCAAGTTCTTATAATCATTTTAGATTTCTAAACAGATGCCTAAAATTCTGGCTGTCACCAAAACAAGAAGTGACAGACAAAGGATATATACATTTAAACTCAGAATGTTGGATTTTAATAGATTACAAACTAAGGTTCCTTGTCTAATTTCAGATGTTCTGGGATATTCTACCTAGCCCCTAGCTGTCTCTTTAGAAAATGAGTGTCCTAAAGGTCTTGTGCCAGCTCAGATATGGCATCTCAAATGGAATAATCATTGATGTTTTGCCAGCTGAACAAAATCTGAAGTGATTATATCAGATGCAATACAAACTTTTTTTTAAAAAGAGCTCATAGAGAATTTTCTCCAGCCAGCCACATTCTTTTCAGGCAAGTCTTTGCTTCAGTTTCAGTCAGCTTATCACCTTTCCTAGGCACATTAAACTTTGCAGTGCCTTGCCTGGTCCCCTGGAAGGTTTTCTGCATCACCTTGAGGCCTGACTCCCTGACCTCAACTGATGTGGCCTGAGACCTATGTGCCTTTCAGCAGTATCTTAACCCCTGCATTAGTTCTGAATTCCAGATCTTCCTGGGACAAGTCCACATATTTTTTTCTTCCATATTTTTCAAGGTCTGCAAACTTCTGCTGACTTACATGAGAATGAACAATCCTCTCACCATTCTTCCTTAATGAACATAATATGAAAGTTTAAAATGACCGTATCAAACATGCTCCCTTTGACTTTTTTTTTTTTCTTTTTTTTTTTTTTCAGTTTCTCCTTTGTAGAACAGTTTTCAGAAAAAGAAAGTTATCGACCAAGAAATACTGTCATGTTGCAACAGTGAAGGGAATACACAGGAAATCTGAAGGTGGATAACAACAGTGTTTAGATGTTAGTAAGTTAGTAGTGTCTTCATCCAGTAGTAAAGTCTGTGCTGATCAACATGCAGTTTTAGAAAAAAGAGATGATGAAGCTGGAATGATATAATTTGTGAACTAAAAACAGGGCTTGCATTTGAGTAATCCAATTTGAAAGAAAGATTTTGCCTGACAAAGCAGTCCCAATTATTTAACTTGATACAAATTGGGAGCTAATTAGATGCCCAAATTATTTATACAAATTAAGCAAAAGCCAAAAATCTAAAGAGGGTAATTAAATTTATTTGAAATGAGTATTTTCTTGAAGAGGTCTGGAGAGATGCCAATAGCAGGATACCTCCCTCAGAGAGTGTATTCTGCAGTATTCTGTGAACTTGATAGATACTCACGTGTTTCAGAAATTGTAAGTTTCTTAAAACAAAAATTATGAAATCATGAAGGATTCACTGTTTGTATTTGCATTTCTTGTATTTGTTCAACTAGCAACAAATGGTGTTAAGGGATTGTAGAGAGAAGAACTATAATTGCAGAAACAAGGTGAAAATAAATTCACCTAATTCTCAAGAGGGGTTAAATTTTAATATTAAGGATACTGTTGCAGTGCTACAGTTACATTGTGGCCTAGATGCAATTTTGATTAAAGGATGTGCCTATTACACATCTCTACAGGGATGTCTTTAATAGCCACTATGGCTCAAATGGAACTACTTATCCTACCTTTTTCCCAGTTGATGCAAACAACTTAACTTTCACTAACATACGTCTGAACAAATTATAGCAATTTTTCTCACCCTTAGTCTATCAGGAGCAAAGCCAAGACTTTATCCATAATTGTCTCCCTCACTAAGATCACTCTTCTTTTAATTTCTCTAAAGCAAAACATTCCAGATGAATTCTGATCAGCTTTCACGGATTTGCAGGAGAATACAACGCAGATTATGCATTCATTCTCACCAACACAAGCACGAACACAAGTGACTCGTAAGTCTTGCTTTTCCAGCAATGTGAAATAGTTCTGGAATTTCTTGAAGAAATGTGCTTCTAACTATTGTAGAATTCATAAAATTAGATATTGTTGAAGCAGAAACTGTGCTTTCTGAATTTTCCAAGATAAGATGGCATTCAAAATAAAGCAATTTCAAATTCTTCATTTGAAAAGACAATACATCAATAACTGTCAAAAGAAAAAGGTAAAATGCTTTTCAGCATTTGGGAAGGAAAGATGGAGGAAAATGGAGTTCTTTTAAAGCAAATTTGAGATGACATATGAGAAAAAGCACTAGTTTTGAAAAAATACAGTTTTCTTTATTTTAACAGAAGCTAGTATATCTTCTTTTTTTTATACTGTATAAAATCAAAATACAGCCCCCTCATATTCCAAGTAAAAACAGCCAAATAATACTTGAAGTTTGAGATAAATCACAAGTTTGAATACTGAATTTATCTAAGGCACCCTTTAACTGTCCTCTTATCCTTTCCCCTCACATTCTGTTTTTCTTGATTTGTAACAGAGCAGCTCCTAGAAATCCCATTGCACCATTTGCACCATTTCCTTTTTCTGCCATTACTTGATATGGATTTTGTACACTATAGGTCTCTAACAAGCCTGTAAAACCTGTGATAGACCATGCAATCTAAAGAGATTATTTTTGCATTAAGATTACAATTTACTTAATTTCTGGTCATCATCTCAAATCCACTGAAAGTTATTCCCCATTTATTTAATTGTAAGATTTTCTTTCTCTCTTTCTTCAAGAACAAGAGAAATGCTCATAAATAGGTTAAGATTTTCTTGGAAAATAACTTCATTTTACCCTTGTAAGCATTTTAGTCAGAACTGAATATATATATATATATGTATACATGCAAACCTTTGTGTGTATGTGTGAGCAATATTTTTAGTCCATGGAGTCTTTCTTTTGGTACATTTTATTATGCTGCTCTTTGAAGCAGTAAAATTATTTATGGTGCTTTTATTGATGCTGATTATAGGGATGTCTGGTTTCATTTAGCATTCATACAGCACAGTAAGTGTCTTTTATAACCACCTTACTTTCACAGATGATTTGTCCCACTGTAAAATCATTAAGGACATTCATTAGAATTTGTCACTCTGTTCCAGCAAACTAATACTTTTCAAAATAAAGGTTCAATTGTTTGTGTTTAATTTCAGTCATGTTTTCTTTTAGGCTTTAAGCGATTTCGTATTTAACATACTGCTAAGTAGCTCTGGCACTTCTTAGCATTGTAAGAAGTCTTTCATTATTATTCCTGGCTGCTGATCAGAGCCAGATTTAGAGCCACCTTGTTCCTAGTACCTTTGATGCCAGAACCCTGTCCTCCTTGTACTTAAATGATTCACTGGAGATTCTTTCCTGTGTTTAGGGGAGTCATTAAGAAAATCTGTTCATTCCTTCTTGAGAAGATGCGTTAGCCTTCTCATGCCCTTCAGATCTCACTGACCCTGTTTTGACCCTTTTAGAGGGGTAAACTATAAACCAATTGACAAAGTGAAGAAGACCAAACTCAAAGGATAGTAATCAATGGATCAATCTGTCAATGAGCTGAAATTAATGTTCACTGGCTAAAACTGGGCCTCATCAATCAGCTTTAATGATAGTATAGAATGCATCTTCAAATAGTTCACAAGTAGCATCAGACTGGGGGAGTGGGGAATATTCTAAAAGAATGAATACCATTCAGAACAATCTCAAGAACATGGAGGAATGCACTGAAAAAACTAACCAGTGTCAAAAAAGATAAAAGCCGAGTCCTGCAACTGAACTGGAATAACTCCATGGGACTGAAAGAGTACAGACTGACCAGAAGTGAACACATCTGCAGAAAGAGTTTGCAGGATCCTAGAGCACTACTCATTCACAAGAGTCAGGAGTGTTCCGTTCCAGTGATAAAAGCCATAGCTGTAAGTTGAAGGCAAGTGACTATTCTGCTCCGTTCAGGATCTGTGAGACTACATCTGGCATATTGCACCAGGTTCTGGAAACTTGTTGCAAGACATTGGGATGCTGGAGGCAAATCCACACAAATAGATGCTAAATAAAGTACTTAAAGTAGGAAAAGAACTTGAGTGAATAGTGTTAATCTAACCTCAAGAAATAAAAGCTAAGGGTAGATTAATTTCAGTCTTCAGGGAAGAACAACAGAAGAGTAGATCTGTTGCAGTAACAGAAATGCCTTCATATCATTCTGTTCTAGATATGATACTGTTGACAACATTTCTGTTAAATACATTAACCACCTATGTTACACTGGACACTTACAGTCAGATGCCTAGGTTGTAAAGCAACTGACTTAATCATCCTGTGCCTCCTGCCCATTTATAAACATAAGGAAAGCATTTACAGGGGACAATTCATTTCACTCTACGCTGTCTTTCTAAGATTGATCTAATTTGTGCTATTTCATCTATTTCTCCAAAAGAGATCTCAGAGCTGCTTATTTATATCTACTGAATATAAAACAGCTTATATGAGTAACTAATACAGATGGCACATCTATATACAGAACATATGTCTGGCTCCTCCTCAAAGCAAGTTAACATTAAAGTTAAATCAGGCTGTTCAGGTAAATTTGGGAAATCTCCACCATTAGAGATTCTGCAGACATCTATATTCCAGATGTCTTATCCAGATTTATTGGATATACCCATGACTTTTTATCTAGTTGCCAAGAGCAGAATTAACACCTAGTATGTGAAGAAAACTTCTCTCTTCTCACATCAGACAGCACATGCATCTTTCTGAACAATGTATTTGCTGTTAGGAGCTACCTGAAGCAATTGAACAAACTTAACTTTACTGGCATTCAAAATTAGGATGAGAGTCTTTTTGGAAGCAGCTGAAAGGCACACCTACAGAACGGTGGGTGAGGATATTAACCCCTACTCTCACTACCAGCTTTGTGACTCCACATGGAGAACAGTTCTCTCTGTAGTGTGAAAAGGAGCATAGGATGTAAGTGTAGTGAGCAACATTAGAAGCCTTACAGGTAATAAAAGCAGCAAATGGAAGAGGGAAAACCTACATGCACATGTGTAAGCAAAAAGAATTTGACCATCAAGGGAAAAAAATCTTGGTCTGGAAACCACTGCATTCAGAGAACTCTACAGAGTTGAGCAAATTTTGGATAGAAATCAAAGTACGAAATATTGTTGGTAAAAGCAGCCACGTTAGTCACTCAAGGCAACAATACAGCAGGTAATATGAACACCACTCTTTAGCAGATGCTTAATGCCTCTCTCCTAATACATGGTATAAAGCATAATGTCAGAACACCATGGGAGATGGCTTCTGAGCAAATACTGTGTGCTGAGAAAGGAAAGCCATGAGCAAGAACATTTTTTCAGTACATGCCATAGCTCTTTTTCCTTATATCAATATAATAAACAACCTTCAGATCCTGGAAACTTGTTCCTGCTAGTACACAATGCAAATTTGCCTGGCTCATGCTGACTCACTCTGCACTGCTGACAAAATATCCATATGCTCATTTGTACTCAGAGTGTTGTGTTAGATTTGGCAGAGAAGCTGTTGCTAGTTGTCTCTGCAGTGGAGAGTTCTGCCCTGACAGTGTTTCTCAATGTTTATGCCACCCCATTGTGTCTTGTATGTGCAACGTTATTCTTTTCTTCCTTCTTTTCCAGATCACTACTGAGCAGAAGCTTCTTTTGATTTTGTGTCAGCTGTTACTTTTCACTGGTAATAACATTTGATAAGACACAACAAGAATGAGTGTTCTCATCTGATGTGTGCTGGAAGGCTAAAGCTCTAATTAATCTAAGGCAAGTAGAAAAGGATATATCAATAGCTAGCTGATGTGCTCTGCTAGCAAAGGTGCATACACTTGATAGTTTAAAGGCATCCAGTTACTGGATTAGCCCAAACACATACAGATCACAGCCCAGATTGTATTACTTCACAGGATAGGCTGAAAAATAGTAAGTTGGTTACCAGTGTCAGCAAAGAGCAGTGCGTATTATTAGCTGACCTGTTACTTGGCCTTCGCCTTCAGGGATGTCTGATACTTATGTAAAGAAGAAATGGCTCTGGTAAAATCTTTCCATGGTTATGCTGGCTGCAGGAGATGGTAGCCCTAAAGTTCTTGACCCATAAGTCTTTTTTAAGGAGCTATGCTTCATTAAGATGCCCTGAAAAAGGTGTGTAGAATTAATTGTTTCACGCCATTTTTTCAAACGTGAAAATGGCTCAGATTGTACCCAGATGTGCCCATATTTTTAGTAATAAAAATACCTCTTACAACTCTGTTTATACTCACATATTGGCTGAAAATGCAGCCTTTGTCCCTAAGATATAAAGTAGACATATCTGCATATATTAGGGTTATTATGCTACAGTACTATGTATGTATGTTTTTTCACATTCACCATGCAGATCCATCTGTTATTGTCATCATCTCATTTGCCTGATTTATACTGTCTCCCCTCCCTCCATAGCTTCACTCCACAAATATGTCAGAGAAACTTCATTTATCTTATGTTTATTTTCATCAGATTTACTACAAATTATCTTACCTTTAAAATCTGAATAAAAGGGAGGACTTTCTTCATTGCTGATGCATGAAAACTTGCAGCAGGGATGAGATTATTTTTATCAATTGGTTTCTGATAAATGGAGTACTTGTTTTCTTTATCCATATGTTCATCCTGAAAATGAATTCCTTTGTAAACCTGCCTTTCCACAACTCTCTTGGAGTGAGAAACTGAGTTAAGAAAGCTTCCTTTAACAAGATTATATATATAACTATAATTTTATTATAATTAATAACATTGACTGAGCCACTATATATATACAATATATATTATATAAATATAGAATCATAGAATCATAGAATCACCACGGTTGGAAAAGACCTAAAAGATCATCCAGTCCAACCGTTCACCTATTGCTAATAGCTCCCACTAAACCATGTCCATTATAACCATATAATATATATATATTATATATATATGTATATATATATATAAGTTGCTCAAGCTTGTCAATTTAACAAAATCACATCAAATACACGCATTTTTTCATCCATACAGTAAAAGAAAAAACTTGTCCTGCATGATTGGAGGCTTGTTTTCTCTCACCTCACTCACCTAGCAACTGCTCTGGAGACACATTCTGTTCCCATACCAGGGGCTGGCAGCTGAAGATCCCCACCCACTCCAGGAGCTGACACTGAGACCCCACTGTTTCCAGCAGCTTCCACCACAGGCTGGGACACTTACAGGTCCCACCAGGAGCTGACATGGAGCCCTTGCAGCACTGAACTGAGATAGTTAAGAAAAGATTTAATAAGAAGATATAATTAGACAGGATAGACTGCAACTATCAGTTGCTGAGCTCAATTAAACAAATGGACCAAATGGCCTTGTTTTACAAACAACTCGCTCATTTCATTCCCCTGTCCACTCTCATTTGTTCCTCCCTGATCCCCTTGCCCTGCACATTGCTTCTTCAACTGGCACAGTTCCACTGACCCCAGACTTTTGACATCTCGGACCTCAGGTTTGCACTATTATCAATTGCAGTAGCCCAGTTTGCCTGTAGTTTCTCAAAAGCCAAACAGTTCCTGTGGTTGACCAGGTTTGTTTCTTGTCTTCATCTCGAACATGTTAGCCTATCGGTTCTTTCTATATTTTGCCTATGGCTCCCCTCTTTTCCTTAGTATCCCATTTGATAAGGTCCCTGACCAGACAACCTTGCCAGAAGAAGTATTCCCATACTTCGATAAACACATCAATTACTGTTAGGTTTAGTTCTCATTACTCCCTCCCTTACCTCATGACAATCAGGTTTGTATATCCGTATGTTCTTGTATATAGTTTCCCTCCTTAATATCCCCTCTTTCATTTGAAAGGTCTTTGACCATATACCCATAATGAAGACATTCTCTCTTTCAACATATTGCAACAGGCAAGAGATGAAGAAGAAATGCTGTAGTAGTAGGGCTGCTGGTGGTTTAGTAGGACTAGGGACTTGGAAAAGGAGGGCTGGTTATGCCTCCTGTTAAAGTAATTTATGTATTTGGAAAATCAGACAAAATCTTAGGCAACTCTTCCTACTGAATGAGAATCAATTACATCCCAGAAACAAATGTATGTTTTTCAACATATTTTCACAACTTTGAAAGAAAATTTTCCATCTTAAATGAAATAATGTTAGCTTTATGCATCCTTTCTTTAGAACACACTGACAATTGCTAAGAAAACAATATAGGGGGAAACAAGTACCTCTAGAAAAAGATAGAACTCTGATAGGAAAATAAACAAACAAAAGAATATATATATCTGAAATTTGTCTGTCTGAAATCACATATTACTTCCATATACAGTATACCTTAGCTAGCTACTCGGAGTACCCGTATAGCTAAATGGGCAGAAATAGGTTCTTTTGGAACAAATTCTTATAGGTCCTTCTCTCGTAAAGTAGTCACACGGAATAGATCAGGTGAAACAGTTTGAAGTACCCTTCTCCAAAGGCTTTAATAATTTTCTTTTTTAAGCTCATTGGGTTTAAGTCTATACATACTGTAGACATTTTAAACTGTTGGCTGAATTGCATCCCCAAAACTAATGGGAGAACATTATTTCAAAAGCACCCTCTGATCTTTGAGTTACCAGTCCTGGTTTTCAAACAAATAAAGAACATCTTTAAAACACAAGCATTATATAACTCTCCAACTTTTCCACACTCTTCTTCTGTGCTCCATGGGCAACAATTACCTGTCATTTTCTTTTGTATAGTGGAGTTACTGACTTCATTTCTCTTTCATTAACAACACCTTCTGTACTTTGGTTAGTAATATCTTTTGCTCTTACAAGATTAAAATGATCAAATATTCAAGCTAAAATCAGAATGAATTACTGTTCTTCTGTGGTATCGAAAACTACTGTAACTTCACAGGAAAAGAAAATTCTCCAGTGTATTACAGCTCGATTTCTTTTTTTTCCCCATGACTGTGCCAGTTCAGTATGAGAAAGTTGGTAGTTCTACAGAAGAAAATATCAATAAGGTTAAATTTAATAGGTATAAACACAAGAACTATAAGCTGGTGGAGAAGACGGTTTTAAGTTTGCAGGCAACACCACATTGTCCTAAGGAGGGAGTGTTGATCTGCCAGAGGGGAGTACAGAAGCAGAAGCAGCAGGGGGAGAGCAGCAGTAGCATGGCCAGCCTTGGGCAGCAAGCAGGTAGCAGAAAGAAGTCACACAGCCAATCTGGGAGGGGAAATGGCCTTAAATTGCTACAGGGTAAGTTCAAGTTGGATATCAGGAAAAACTTCTTCACAGAAAGGGTTGATAAGCTCTCCAGGGAGGTGGTTGAGTCACCATCGTTGGATGTGTTTAAAAACCATTTGGAAACAGTGCTCAGGGACATGATCTAGCAGAGGATTGTTTGAGTTAGGGTAGTGTGGTTATGTTGCGGTTAGACTTGATGATCTTGTAGGTCTTTTCCAACCTGAGCAATTCGATGATTCTATGGATAAATAGAAAAATCTTTATATTCATGCTGAAGGGATATCTGTCAGAATGAAAAAAAAAAAAAAAAAACCAACAGCTCCTCCATGGCTGCACATGAAGATCTGCTCCACGCAGTGTACATGGGCTGCAGAGAGAAAGACTGCTCTTCCATGGCCTCCCCGTGGAATGCAGGAAATTTCTGCTCTATGCCTAGAGCACCTCCTGCCTTCCTTCTGATCTGGCCTTGGGAATGTGGAGCTGTTCCTCACATTTTATGACTCCTGTCTTCCAGCAGTTGCTGTGCAGCAGTCTTTTTCTTTCCTTTCTTAAATCTGCTCTCACAGAGACATACAGGCAACACTCATGGCTCAGCTCTGGCTCTTCTGGAACCGGTTGGAGCAGGCTCCTGATTGACATGGGGCAGCTTCTGGACTCTTCTCACAAAGGCTATCTCTGCAGCTGTTTGCTGTCCCAAATTTGGGCTGCAAATTTTACCACAGTGACATAGTCCAGTTTGGTTTATGTCTGCGCTGCCAGTTATTCATCGCTGTAGATGACTCCCAGGATGTATAACACCATCCCTGAGCCATTACATAGCCGAATACTGGCCACTTTCAACAATCTTTAAGGCCAGTTGGATGGCTTTCACCTATGCAAACTAACTCAACTCACCTACTTATTTTGCTTCTTCCAGTACCAAAACCTTGCTATGTAAACCCAGTGAAATGAGAGATGTTAAAATACTTTTTTTTTTTTTTTATACACAAGCTCATAAATAAAAAAGTTTTATTTCTAATGGTTTTATTTATTTTCAATATGTGTTCCAGTGAAGATACATAATATTGTACTTTTAATCTGAAAAAAAAATCTATATTAGCATGCCCTCAATTTAACTAAATTTTCTCTCATATTTTCCATGCAAGCTATAATCATTACATGCATATAATACAGAATTGCTTCACTGAAGCAGTAAATGTCATGTTTCTTTGCATCTTTAATAGAAGTGTGCATCCATATTTGAAATAAGTATTTTATATCTATTTCTGTATTGCATATTATGTCTGTCTCTATCTATAGAAACATTTTTTCAGACCACATCCTAAAATAATTTTGAATGCTTACAAGCACAGAAATTGAATTTATAACAGAAACAAAATGGACAATAGGTAAATACCCTCCAGTTGTACTCAAGGTCTTTACAAAGATATATCAAACACATACCTTGTCTGTACAGTACAAGAAGGGAAAAATGACCTTGGATATGAATTGGGCCAGAGTGTAGTGTCTGAACTCTCCCACAGTTGTCTGGAGAGCCAGACCCCATTTCATATCTATGCCCAGGATATATTCCTGAACTGAGGCAATAGACAGCTTATACTCCCGGGGTGGGAGATGCCCAATCCCCAGTTTCAACCATGTTTGGGTGACAGTCACCAATCATCACTCTGTCTCCATCAAATCTAGTCAGATCTCCACAGATAGTTGATGTTTCTGCTCCAGTGTTTACTAGCGCCATAACTCTCCAAATATTTTTTCAGGACCAATAAATTGTTAATTCTACATAGGGCCTCCAGACAGAACCAGAGGCCCTAGGGGGATTAACATCTCTCGTCACACCATGAATTGTGTTACAGCCAATTCTTTTGCCTTCGGCAGCTCAGGCATCAGTTTTCCTGCTGGGGACTATAAAGTCTTCCAAATTCCACATTGTAATTGTTAGCCTATTTATAACTCTTACCCTAGATTTCTTGGGGTAGATCTGAAATTTTTGATTGTCCTTTAGCTGTTTCCAAAACTGGAGAAGGACATGATTGGGCTGCCAATCTTAGCAAATTAGACCCCAGCCTGAATTAGATCATTAAACATTTGTTTTCAGGAAGCCCTTACGGGTCCCGATCGAGGAGCTTGAGTACCCAGCCTCTTGGTTTTAATCACTAGCAGATTCTTGGTTTCTTCTAATGTCCAAGTATTGCACCTAGTATGCAGGTGTTCTGTTTGTCCTAGATCAGCCACTAACTGGGCAGCCTGCTGGACTACCACTTCTGAGGCCACCAGGGGATTTAATAGAGAACAAAGTACCATACAGTTGGGAGGGGGTTGCTGTGGAATCAAGTTTCTCATCCTCACTGAGAATTTGACCATATCAGGGCTACCAAATGTAATTTCATAAATTGCTTCCCTTATGCCTAGTTCATGGATATAATTTTGAAGGTCCTCTGTGGACCCATCTACATACATCCCTGTATGTAGAGGTATATCAGATTTATTCAGCCATACCATATGGCAGGCTGCCATTAACCATTCTATTATAGAACGGTTTTCGTTAAGAAACTTATTACCCGCATATAACCTCTGCTTTAGGGCAGGATGGACAGTCATGGTGGCCAACTTAAATATTTCCAGGCCATTCACCGTAACACTTTCTGCCCCAGAGACTTAATAACCAAGCTGGCACACTTTCTCTAGGTTCTGCTGAAATCACTGTACTAAATCCATCAGTTCTGTTGCCAACTATGTCCGGGCTGTTACGTGCAAGTGAGCCTGGGAAGGCTCCACTGATCAGACAGCACTCCTGCTGGTCTATCCTGTACTTTCTTTGTTTTCTGAGTTATAACAGGACAGACCTCTACCGGATCTGTCACAATCAGAGCTTTGAGATCTAATTTAGAATTTTTATTTTCCTGATCAATGACGTCCGTTGATTCAGGAGTCTGGTCATTGTCTATTGAAATGTTGCAAACTTGACCTATTGGAAGATGCAGAATTGGTTTCTTCCTGTTAATACGGCAAGTTCTTGCTCTAACTTTTCAATGCAGTTTCTTAAAAGTTGGTTTTCATTTTCTAAAGTATTATTCCTCATTTAAGCCTGATTTAAAGCATTTAATAGTGGCCGTACCACTGAGGAGGTAGCTAGTTGTCATTCTTCCATGATTAGCGTATCTTTGCAAAGTCCCTGAAAATAGTCTGCCATGCAATATGGGGAGATATTTCCCATAATGCGTAGGGGACCCCATTTTTCAGTGATAACCACTAGTTCATAATAGGGAGAACCTACAAATCCAGGGATCTGTCCCGGAATCATTTTATCTACGGGACTAATGTTCTCCACCCAACCCATTTATAGAAACTCCATAGAGAGGACATGATGTAAATTTTAGTATATTTGGCCTGCTGGCACACCAAGTGTGTAATTAATGAATATACAGATGTTATAATTAAGAAATATACAGGAAAGTTAGGCTTTGTGATAACCACAAACAGGTTATCACACTAAAGAAGAATGGATGGAAAGCTTACCCTTGTCCTGGGCTTGCTGAGAAGACTCCAAGAAGAGTGATCTTAAAAAGAGATCCTTCCCTAGCAGCAGTCAGCTCTTAAATGGGGTCTAGGAGAGGTGGAGCCAGGCTCTGCCCCTTCCAGTACACAGGAGAATTGTCTTCATCTGTGCTCCTAGGGTTGACTCATTGCTCACCTCAGATAATCAATCAGAGGTTCAGGCCGTGATTCAGCAGTTCCCATACACAGTACATGCGGGGAGCCACCAAGCCAAAGGCTTTGTAGTAAAGGAGACAGGGGTCCTGGTGTATACAAAGTTGTACACAAGCCCTCTGTGTGCATTTGCTTAATAAATGAATAAATAAATAAATAAAAAGTCTCGTGGTATCCTAGGCTGCATTAAGAGTAGTGTTGCCAGCAGGTCAGGGCAGGTAATTCTTGCTCTCTACTCATCACTAGCAAGGCCACAATTAGAGTGCTGTGTCCTGTTTTCTGCTCCTCAGTATAGGACAGGCCTAGACATGCTGGAGAGAGTTTAGCAAAGAGCCTCAAAGATGATTGAAGGACTAGAGCATCTCTCCTATACAAAAAGCTGAGGAAGCTGGGACTATTCAGGTTACAGAAGAATTTCAGAAGAGATATCATCAATAAACATAAATATCTGAAGGGTGGATGCAAATATGATGAAGTAAGGCTCTTCTCCATAGTTGCCAATGACTGGGTGAGAGTCAGCAGTCACAAACTGGAACACAGAATATTCCATAAGAACATCAGAAAACACTGCTTTTAACTGTGGGGCTAATGGAACACTGGCATAGGATACCTAGAGAGATTGTGGAACTTCCCTCTTTGAAGCTATCCAGAAGCCTTCTGGACATGGTCCTGGGCAATTGATTCTAGGTCATGGCTTGAGTTGAGGGTTGGGCTGATGACCTCCAGAAGTCCATTTCACCCTCAAACATTTTATGATTTGGACTGCTCACTGAATGTTCACTGAGCAAATTGAATCCACAATTTAAAATGCAGCCTGCACATTATACCCACTTCATCAGTGTATCTTGTTGAAAACTACTAGGACAGAACCTGGAAAAAAAGTATAAGCAAGGACCCTTAATTGCTGAATTGTATGGGAGTTAGGTGTTTTCTTGTACAGAATTTGAAAATGCTATGATGGAGTCTTCCCTACTGCATTTTGAGAAACTGTTCCAAAGTCAGCAGAGACTTGCATATGTATTTAGATTCACCTGTCCATATGTACCGAAGTACACATATTTGGAATCCTGCAACTTGGTTTCCTCAGGTTACTCATAAACAGTAAAAAAACAGATCAACTATTTATGCATTCTATGAAATTCAGTATGTCAACTTAAAGACCTGATGTTATCCCCCTGCAGAGTATTGTTATAAAATTAGTGCCACTGATTGAGCATGTGCAACAGAACCAAGCCCCAAATAGCTTATCCCAAAAGTGAATGCTTATATATGTATGCAATTTAATACAAAATATATCAGTACCATTAAAAGGTTATGCAAAAATGAAATGTCTTAAAGTGATTAGAGTGCAACAATAAAACATTCCGGATAAGGTAAAGTATGGTAATTTAATACAATCTCTGTTCCAGAGAGAAAAGATATAGAATTCACTACAGAAAAGACAATCAACAAACTTAATGAAGATATGAATAATAAGGCAAAAGTAATTAAGTAGCAGCTCAGTAGGACAATTCCCATGATTGTGAGATCACCAGTACAGTCTAACAAGTTTTACAATTGAGCACTTACTGATTTAAGTGCTTTTAGTCTTCTCAGTGTTGCACAGAAAATGGCTGTGAAAGATACAGTGCCTGAGGTATACTACTGATGCTAAGAAAACCTTGGGACAAAAAGGTTTTTTTCAGAGCCCCTTGAAAATTGCTATGCTAAAGAAATTACAAAGATCTTTCATATGCTATTCAGCAGTCTTATAGTTTTAACATGAAAGTTACAGCTTTGTTCTCATTACTGTGCCTCAGCAAACAGTTTAATGTAATCATTTAGTCCCCTGCATATGGACCTCCTCAGAAAAAGTGGAAAAGGTTGTCACGGAGTTGATCAGATCAATCTATGTCCGTGACAGGGGCGGCAGGCCTCTGCCCTCCCCACCCACCCCGGTCCCACAAAAAAAATGGGAAGGAAGGAAGGGAGGAAAAGAGCAGCGGCAACAATCTATGGAGGAAAACTTATTTTACTATAATATTGGAATACAAAATAACACAATATATACAATTTAATTGAAATTGAGATGAATAAATCAGACAAGATGAGAGAGAGAGAGTTCCCGGGACCGATTCAAACCTGAAAAGCTTGGAACGGCTAGGAAAGCACCCTCCAGCACCCACTGCCAGGCAGCAAGAGAGCGACCCCCCCCACCCGGAAGGGCCAGATCCCGTGACTGCTGTAATGTACAGGGATAGGTAGCTGGGATTGGGGCAGTGACACTTCAACGCCCCGTACACTACATGATGTTTTGATGTGGAATACTGAAACATAAAAAAAAAAAAAAAAAAAAAAAAAAAAAAAAAAAAAACATAGACATAGAACCATGACAAAGGTGTTACTGTATAAGACAGCAAAAGTCTCAGAGACACTGAAACATATATTTGTGTATTTTGCTTAGATACAGATTAACTTACTTTGTTCTAGCATGACTATTGGACTTCTTATTTTAAAAACGTAGATTACTCCAAAAGTAATGCCTCCTATGTATTTCCATGGAAACTACAACAGACAAACAATAATACTATTTAACAGAGCAAATTCTCAGGTACAAAACACCGGTTTTCAACTTAGACACCACCATTATCTATGCATTGTCACCACCAATGAAGAAGAACCTGCATGCCACACTCCTAAAAATCTGCATGGCTATGCAGAGCATGGTTTGTCTTTCATGTCTCTGATGCCATTGCTGAAATGCACCACTCATCTTTCCTGCATTCTTCATGTTTTCTCTGGCTGTTTCCAAAAGACAACATCTAAGAAGTCTATATACAAATATAGACTGCCCCCCCCTTTCCTTCCTCTTTATCTAGTGAGGATGTATCAAGCTGTAGCCCAATATGTAGTATGAATTTTATGTATGAATAGTAGACTATTTTACCCCTCAAGAAATGGTAGAAAATCATAGAATCATAGAATGGCCTGGATTAAAAAGGGCCATAATGATCATCTAGTTTCAACCCCCCTGCTATGTGCTGGGTCACCAGTCACTAGACCAGGCTGCTCAGAACCATATCAATCCTGGCTTTGAATACAATTTGGCTTTTGTTTGTTTGTTTGTTTTGGTTTGTTTGTTTGTTTGTTCTTGGTTGGTTGGTTGTTTTTTTTTGCATGTTTGGTTTGACTATTTTGTTTTTATTATGTAGTTTCCAAAAGATAAACAAATAGTAAATATTTAAGTAGTCTAAGTATCTAAGTAAATCCATATATAAGAAAGAAACTGAGAAAGACTTTATTCAGGGATAAGTCCAATATTAGAACAGTTTAAATTTATAAAGTAGGCACGTAACACATTTGCATACATGTATTTGCCCAAGTTCTGCACAAACTAGGAGAATGTAAAATATTGACAAATTGAGTGGTTGACAGAAAGTGAACAAAATAATGCATCAGCAGTCACATTTCTTAACTATGTAAAAGCTGACCTTAAAAGGAAAGCTCATCAGACTCTGGGATAGGATGCTAGTAAAGTGTACCCAGACTTCTCAAAAGGGTCAGTGTAAAAGGATGTTGTGTTGACCAGGAGAATGAGTCTGCAATGTATATAAAAGGAAAAAAAAATGAAAGAAAATGCCAACTGTCATGTGGTACACATAGATCCAAAAGTTCCATCAAAACCTTTAGTGAACAGATGTCTCCTCATAGCCTCAATTTTGGAAAATTGGTATAGCTCCGTGGGAGACTGTGAAGCAGTAACAATTGAATTGATATGTCAGTCATTTCCATATATATTTACTAAGTTGTGCATGATCCATATGACTCCTGATAATTCCCTAGTCATTCTGCAAATAGATTTCTGCCTTTTAGCCATTGCTTAAGACCTGCTCCCACTGTGTCTCCAGAGCACACTTCATTTGAGTTCAATAAGTAACAGGTCTGAGCTTTAAGAAAGGATCTTAACTTGGTACAGAAAAACATACCATGCAGATCATGATTTACTGCCATATGCTAAAATCAGTATTAAGAGCTTTGTTGACACTGTCAGGCCTGAGGTTTCATAATACAATTGCTGGATTTCTTAAATCTGTGATTCAAGCAAACTAAGACATATGAAGTGTATCCTCAAAGGAAAAATTAGAAAGTTTACTAAATCTGTTAAAGTAAAAAAGACAATTCCTGCTTAGAATGCTTCCAATCTCTCTGGACTAATGCATAATTTTAAATGATTAGTGATATTGTGAAGTAGCATTGTGTGATTCAGATGAGAGAGAACTTTCAAACGTCTTTAGATGCACACTTGCAGAGTGCATCTAAATAATAATCTACGTGTCAGGTCAGTTCTATTATTATTGTTGCTGTCTACAGAATATTATAAATGCAAAATCTGCTTCATTAAAAATCTCATTAGCATACTCAACATGCTTTTTATTTATTTATGGTTTTTTTTATTATTATTCTTTTCATGCAGAAAATACAGGTTTCTTTAATAAATTTTATTGAAAAAATAATGTGACATAATTGAGTGAAATAGCAGAAGTGAAATTTTAGTGAATTTTATTTTCCATAAATAATCAATACAGTTAATTGTTTTTTAAGATAAAATAAGAATTATGCAGATGTATCTACAAACCATCAACTTGTTCAGGCAAATATATTTCTTTTTTCTGACATTTTTCAAGTTTCACGTACGCAAAACAGATTTGCTTAGGTTTTAATATTGAAAGTTCATCATTTTTATCAGAAAGTTTGACAGAAATGCATCCAAAAGAAATACATAAGATATTGATTGTCTGGGCACTGTGATTTTTTTCTCCACAGGTAACAACTATTAAATCAACCCTCTGAAACAGTGAGGCCTGTGATTTTTATAATACTCCCTGCTGAAGTAATATGTAATTGCTGAAAGATATTAAAAATGTAGATCACTAATTTAACACAGCTATTTATATTTAGAATAACTGTCAGAATTCTTGAAGTAATTATGATATATTCACCGCTCTTCTTATCTAATCATGTCAGATAGTTGGTCTGTGCTAGGGCATGCTTTCTTGCAGACATCCACAGGCTCCTGGTATGATAAACATGCCATTTTGCTGACCGTAATGTAACAATATCCTCCAGCAGCTCCAGTTTTCTTCCAGACTGGCTCCCTAACAGATGGTACCTTGACATTGTCAATGGCTTGCCATCCTGGAGAGCTGTAAGGATCCATGCAGAGAATGATGTTTCTCTTTCGCTGCCCAAGACATCTAACAAAAGCAGCCAATAACGACCTCTTCTTTTTCACAGATGATTCCACCTTATGTCAGCTGATTTCTTCCAAGTCACATTGTGCCCATTCTACTGTAAGCTTGCCAAAAGGACTTAATCTGCTTGACAGCTAAAGCATACACTAGCTTACTGCCTTTGGTGAAAGAGAAATACATAAGGCAAATTCCTTTAGTTTCTGGTGCTGCTGCTGGTCATCCTGCTCAGCAGCAAGAGCTGGTTTTTTAGCATTCTATCAGCCTTGTGAACATCAGTTTAGAAATTAGAGTAGACATAGCTAGCAAATGGCTTTGAATCACTTTGAGTGTAATTAAGCATGAAGCATAGCTAAGGGCTCTATTTGATCCAGACTGGTCATTTTATTACTAATGCACTCTGTAGAAAGTCTCTATATCCTTACTATGGTGCTTTTCTAAAACACTGAGTGAAGTCCTTAAGCTCCATGCTTTTTATTTAAAAGTAAATGGAGACAATTAACTTTGATTTGTTGTAACATTGCAAAGGATGTACATGAAGATTTACTCTCGGTATTTGCATGTATCTTTACCAAAACCTCATATTGAATCCAGTGAAATTTGCTGAAATATCTCACCTCTGAACTGAAGCAGGTGTATTAACACTACCGTGTTGAATCATGGGTCTGTCATCAGAGTCCAGAAGATGGATCTAAAGGCTGCAGAGATCTTTATTCTCTTCTGTGGAATCAAAGCAGACATATATGAAATCTCTTCCTCAAGACAGTGATAAAATATGATTTCTGTTTTAGACTCCTGGACTGTATCCAGCCTATTTGCAGAGGTGTACTTGTGAATTCAACATTTGATGAATCACATGATCATTAGTATATAGTATATTGACAAAAAACTTCATACTTCTTCGGTTAAAGAACAATTATTTTTACTTAAGTTGATTCTATCAAGGTCCAGCTCCTTTGCTCAACATGATTTATCATAGATAAAATTGCTAGTTTGAAATTTAGTGCATTGATATTTACAAAAAATCCCATTTCTACTCAGGTATGGTTTTAAAATTTTATGCTTTAAGTCACCTTTGCAGTTAAATAAAGGCATTCCTACCACGTAAGAGTTTAAATTAGAGTCAGATAACTTTTTTTTTATTATTATTATTATTATCCCTAATCCACAAAACCTCAGATCATGATATAGTGTTATTATCTTGTCTTACTTTACAAAAATGCTTTCTCAGGTAAAGGAGTAATGCGATCTTTGGGACTGTTTCTGCTCACTTAATCTGGGACAAAAATAACAGTGTGCAGGTCATTGTATCAAAACCAATGCATACATTGTGTAGTAAAACAAGTCATCTTGATAAACTGCCAGACATCTCTTCTGTCTATTCATGAATTCTTACAACTATTCAGTCCTCTAAAACAAAAATCCTTTCCACTGAGTAAAAAAAATATATATATATATATATATATATATATATGTGTGATAATGCTGGAGCAACAATGATGAATTTACGTTTTGCTAACTAAGGGAAGGAAGGCTTTTTTCTCCCCTAGAGTTTGCCGTGTAAGACTAACTTAGCTGTACACGTGACTCATGTATGCACAGCAGGAGATATACCTTTCCAAATGATGGTTTGTCTCATTGTAAAGTCTGAGGGATTAAGTTACCTTCTGCTGATTCATTTTTATTTCAAATGATTGCTTATTCCAATGCCCGTTTAAGCACCAAGAACTATTTGAAATGAATCAGGTATGGATGAGATATCCATAAATTATCAGCTGAAAATACTGAACACTCCTGACCTTCTGAAGATACAGTCAAGGACAGAGTAAGGTAACTTAGGAAAACTCTGATGGCTTTATGTCCCAATGTTTAGGTAATTAAATTAAGTTTTCATACTTTTCTTGGCTTTATAGCACTATATACACCTTTAGACGTCTGAATTTTATCAAATTATGTGAAATTGGTCTGATATTGAAGTCCTTATTATGTAATGGTCTAAATTATGTGCAAAATGCTAAGCAAGAGATGATATGTTCTGCTAAATCAATGTCCAAGTAATTTTTGAAGGAACTAGAGATTATGCTAAGTAACTTGTAACTATGTAATTATGCTACGTATATCCAAATGAAACTACCCATGTCTGGTTAAGTTGTGAGCTGAATGGGAGACTGGAACATTGTGCTTGCAAGCATTTGTCAGATGTATGTTTTTCTTTGCAAGGTTAGATTAAAAAGTTGTCTATATTCTGAAAATGTTTTTCGTAAAATTCCTTACACTACTTCAGTACCACACTTCCTGTTGTGGATTTATAGAGCAAGTCATTCTTCAGACAGCCTTATACTGTTTTGCAATAGCTTTTGCAGGGATACTCTTGACTTCACAAAGGAATATGAGTTTTTAGTCCTAGATTCAGACATCCATTCACATATGGGCTATATATTTAAATTCCCATAATAAGAAATGGAGATCTATTACTCGAGTCATCTGCTGAAACACAGACATCTTGTGTTGTCTGAGATGTGCAAAGATATCTGAGAGGTACATGGAACTCTTAATTGTGATAGAAGATATGCAGATTAACAGTACACAGGTATGACACATCTACTGCATGGAGATTCATGAATTCCTGTAACACTAGCTGGATGCGAGGAGAAAAAGATAAGGTCTTTTCAAAGGGGAGGAGTTATCTGTATTCTGGACAACCAAAGAAATCTCTGGACTCAGTTGTTCTCACTCATGCATCTCAGACAGAAAAGTATTCAATTCACAAAGTCCACCTTTGCATAAGAAAATTCAAAAATAAGATGGATATATACCTGAAAAGGATCAAAGTCCAAGTAATAACCTGTGCCGTTAGTTTCAATGGCATTAACTTTGGATTAAAGCACTGTTCAATGTGATGAAGAGAAGTTTTCTGAAAACAAAATAAATGGACTGCAATTTTGTTTATATAAAATTACGTGGGATGTAGGTCCACCTAGTATGTCCTCACATAACTATAATCATCTTATCTGTTGTAATATTTTCTTTTGATGATTTGGGATCAAAGAAAAGAAAACTGATATAGTTTATACTTTATTTCGCTTTAGCAACTAAGGATTTTATTTGGCGTGCCAAACATTAATAATTGATGGTACAGAGTTGAATCCCACTGCAGTGAAATCCACAGGATTAGTTGGTAGAATAAACAGTTTCAGTTTTGGCCACTTACTAATATGCCTAAATGTGTTTGCTGTGGGGAATGAGATTTTAAAGGAAGAAATAAATATGTAGTGTAAGAGCTAGTGTTAAGAATTTCAGTAAGTTACCTGAAACTCTGGAGAAATTGCAGGCAATTCACACATATTCTGTAAGCTCTTTTGGGTACCAATATGACAGGGATGTAGTTGTTCCCTACATGGATTTACTGTAAGCCAGAGGCACGCTTTGCCAGTTAATGAAAGTGAGACTTATCAAGGCACCCACGACGATGCAGACAGTAATTTCTCACCTACTCTAGCACTGAGCATCTTTATAACATAAGAAAAATCCATAGCACAGCTGTTGGAAATTCAAAGGCATTGGTTTTGTTTTTTAATTTATTTTCAGAGTTCAGTTTTGCATCAGGAAGAAGGGCTGCCTATTTCAATAAGTAAAAAAAATTGTACAGTGTCATCTCATATTTCTTAAACAAGATGAATTTACCACACATTCTAATGTCTAAGGTTACACTGTGCTGTAATACATGACCTAACAGGCTAACCCACTGCAATGTGAAGCCTGTAACACAAACAGAAACAAATGGCATGTATCCCTGCTGCTCCCCATCACCCCAGAAAGAAAAGATACAGATAATTATCTAAGAACAGTGGGTGGAAGCAGCTAATGGGCATTTTACTGCTGGCGTTAATACTGTTAAGCAAAGACTGATGTGGGAAAATCATTATTTACTCAGATGTGATTGTATACAATTTGACGGATATCATTCGGTTGTTGACCTATGATACAAATAAGAAGAATCAATTCTCAAAGTAAGGTTAATTCTTGTTCCATAATCATTACCAAATCGCTGTCAATATAAAATGGATGCTCTCTGTAGATATTTTAAAGACATTCTTATCAGACTTGCGTGGTGCATTGGTGGTTTATTCTGCATGATAAGTGGTATTTTTTTTTTCCTCTTTATGAAGAGGATCCTTTGGGAATATGCTGAGCAGCTGGGCAATGCAAGTGACTTCCTGACTCATGTTTTGTGAAGGAGAAACATGCAAGGAAACAAATTTCTTGTTAGTTTTATAAGACCCTAATAAGTGTGAGTAAATATAAATATTAATCTAATTGGACAGTCTTTGGAAGCAATCTGTCCATGACAGGTGACAGCTATGATGCTTATAAACAGCTCTATTTTCCAAGCATTATTACATAGAAATGAAAAACAGATCAAACAGAAGATATAAAAAACATCACAGAATAACAACTGAGTGACATATTGATTAGAACTTAAATGTATAGCTTGAGTTAGATTTGGGTCATATGCTGAGTGGCTTTTTAGGCACTCTTCCTCTTTCCCTTGTAACTTTCTATACCAGTACAGCATAAAAAGTTTAAAGAAAGGGCAGAAGATATGTCTCAAAATGTTACTGAGTGATTTTACATTACCATGTACTGCAGTGTACTTGACACGGAGATTAAGAATATGTTAGTTTGAGGTTGTGCATCATTTTCTGTGATCTCAGCTGGAGGTAGGATTGTTCAGAACTGGCACAGCTTGAATATTGATACAAATACAATTATAACATCCAGCTAGCAGAACTGAGAAATTAGCAATCAGTTTTATTAATAATTATGCGTGTAATTCTAAGAGTCCTGACCCCCACTGAGCCATTTAGGAAACTTTTCAAAACAGAATGTGCTATAAGCACATTTCCACATGAACTGCTGAACAAATAATGAATCCATCACGTCATGTCAAATAGGAGAAATTCTTGAGAAAAATGGTAAAACAATGTAAGGCATAGTTTTCATTTATAATGCAGACAGGAATGCAAGATGAGAAGTCCCACTAGATGCTGTAATACCGGAATAATATTTGTTACTATCATTGACATGGTTGAAAGAGTAGAAGTGGGAGGGGAAGAGAAAGAGTTAGAGCAAAGGAGGAAGAAAGGCAAGTGAAACTGTACATTATTTGGGAGTCAGTGTATGAGTTTGGTCACAATCTGAGGTATTTAAAGAGCCTTTTATGCAGAAATATTCCAATTACAATTTCATTTGAAAAATCATTCCCTTTAAGTATGTTTCTTCAGGTACTCAAATACTGAAGAGCTCAAAATTGCTAGCCCCCTTTAGAAGTCTTTGTTAGCTTACAGAGGCATATTTCTCTACTGAAATCCTTATAAGTTACCAAAGTCCACTGAACATCACTTTGATGTTTTATGTACAACAAATATGACTTGAAGAAACTTTAATTTTTTTTTTTTTTTTTTTTTTTTTTTTAAGTTAGAAACTCCTATTGACTTTTAAAGAAGAGATCTAATATTCTAAACAGAAAGAATTGCTTTCCAGTTTGAGTGATAGGGTGTTTCTAGATGTGGGCCTAGTTCTGCTTAAAATTAAAGATCATAGAACCATAATTAGTTTGGGATGGAACTTAAACACTATCTAGTTCCAACCCCTGCCATGGGCTGGGACATGTCCACAAGAACAGATTCACCAAAGCCCCATCCAGCCTGGCCTTGAATACCAAAGATCCCAAAGATGGAGCAGCTACAGCTTCTCTGAACAACCTGTTCCAAGCCTCACTACCCTCATAGAATTTTTTCCTTAAATTTTACATAGTTCTACTCTTTAGTTTGAAGTCATTACCTCTTGTCCTATTCCTTGGTCTGTCACCCTATTAATTATACCTTTTAATATATACTTAAGAAGTACACTAACTTAAAGAAATATATAGCCCAAACATTTATTTTGGTTGTACATAGGAATATCTGTAAATTACAATGTTATTCACTATCATATTTTTCAGTGTTGTCATTACAAATTTTCCTTATGCATTCAACTTGTGGTTTCACTGAGTTTCTCTTTAGTCTTTGTATCCCTGATATAATGCAACCAAATTCATCTGGAAAGACAGTTTTTAAATCACAAAATCATGCTTTTTTTCTCTGTGCTGTTTTATTTATTTATTTATGTATTTATTCCTTCATTCATTCCCAGAAGAAAATTCTAATAGTATCCTCTCATTTGATTGTTATGCTTGTAAATTATCTACTCTTTCCTCCTCATAAAATGAGAATTACTATAACTGACCTGTTCCACGTAAGCCAACTGAATACCATATAGCTTTCAAGCTACCTATTTTACTTATGGAAAACACAACATGGTGTCACAGAGGCTTTCTTTGCTCTTAAACAAACTCTACACATTTAGGTCTGCAGAATATCCAAAAGAATGTGATAAATGTGAACATCCTGATGTAGGCACAAAGACTAAAAAGATACTGACATCTCAGTAAAATTGAAAATTTCACTAGGGTAGGAAATCTTATAATGAGTTAAGTTTTCATATCAGGTCTAAAACAATTTGTATCGTAACCTAAAAATATTGAGAAAAAAAAAAAAAAAAAAATTGATAAGATCAAGATCAGAGGGATGTCTAAGAAGCATTTATATTTCCAAAAGTTAATTGACTAGATTTTTAGCTATTTTAGTTAACATTCTCACTTCACGTAAGAAATATGTAGACAAGGAAGAAAGCTTCTGGATTTCCTGTTCTAGTGTTTTAGAGTGTATCTCTTCTTCAGTGCTTTGCCTGTGTTAGCAGGTTTAGCAGGTTTTTTCACAGTACTTCTATTTGTGTTTATTTCTGCATAATCAGTCTTGTACCTTTTTTCAAGTGTGCTGTCTACTTAGGTTTTAAAAGGCATTTGTTTCTGTGATTTGACCAAGCACCTAAGCTTTTCCCTATATATTAATGAGACACTAATCTTAAATCCAATTCTGCTAGTCAGTTGGCATACTTATGCTTAAAATCTAAGGTCCAGGCAGTGGATGCTACAGAGTAGTATATTAAAATAAGATTGCAGGAATATTTTTCCATTTTGTTCCTATTCCATTTAAGTACCAGTCATGACAGTGCAACAGAAGAATTGCAGGGCCAGCTTGTAGTGCAGAACCAGTACACCAAAAATAGCCTGTTTACTGCCTACTGCCTCTTTACAATCATCATCAGCAGAGAACACCTGCTGCAGATGTAGTAAGCCTGAAAGTCACTATTCGGTCAACGATAACAATCACACATTTTTCATTTTGCAAGTGGTAAATTACTCTGAATAGTCTTTGCAGATAGTTACCAATCTCTTTTCACCCTGACAACAAACTTGCCAACTAGAAGCAAACTCACTGTCCATGCACTCTTTTATTACCGAAACAAACTATGAGACACGTGACTCAAGGTCACAGGAGAAATTCTGGGTTGCCCAGAGAAATGAATATCCTTAGATATATTTAAATTCTGACTGGATATGGCCCTGAGTAATCTCTGTGGCTGACTCTTCTTTGAGTAGAGGGGTTAGACTAGATGATCTCTCAGAGTACCTTCCAAGCTTAGCTATTTTTAGTGTTTCAGTGGGGGAAACTATGACAATCTATCTTCCATCAATTACAAGGGCTTTTCAGATGAGTGGGAGACCAAAAAGACAAAATACATAATAACACAATTGCCATTAAATTAGAGGAAATATGGCTTATGAGAAAGCTGGATTTCTCAGACTGAAGAGGCTGAAAACTACCACTGTGTTCAGAAGGAACCGTATTTTACATTCAAAGTCAAGACGACCCTATATCAGTTCGGACTTCTGAAAACAAACACTAGACATATTGTGTTGTACATTTTGCTGTTGCTGTTTGTCAATTTTTAAAGTAGATACAGGTCCCATTTTCTGATGTTCTGATATCTATAATTTGATCCTAAACTGACATTGTATAGGGCTATAACTTTTTGTATGATAGGTCTTAAATTACAGGAAATTTTTATTCTTATTGGATTGTAGAATCATGCTTTTAATATAATTTCCTTTTTACTGAAAGTGTAAATCCCAAAAGATGTAGATTTTTTTGGTACATCTTTCTTTGTTATACAAGAATGCCGTATCTCAGAATATATATATATATATATATATAATTTCCCCTCAGATATTTCTTATGTATTTTGCCTTTAAAAATATATATATGTCAAGATTATATAGTGAAACACATCTTCATTATTCTATTACTATTTACTAACATACTGTAAAATGGAGATAGGAAATTCATGATTTTTTCAGTTTGATAAGCAAAACCAAAAGCAAGAAAAATTGTATTTAGGTTGAGACATAACTTTCATGTGTAAGTTCTTCTTTGTTGTTGTTGTAGTTTTGTTTTGTTTTGTTTTTTAATTAGAAAATACATAAATTCACCCTGAAAATATCATTGGCACTGAAATGACATTTTCTGGTCTATTTAAATGTTTTGCTTTATTTTATTGCACTGTATTTTCAAGGTATTTCTGTAATATTTTTCTAATTGTATAGAAGACAGAAAAAAAAAGAATATAGTTCTTATATATTTTTCTAAAAGCAAAAAAGAAAGGTTTTAGCATTTCTAGAAGTCTAAATATCAAAACAAAATGGTTTGACATTTTTAGATGAGGCTATTTGACATCTTGAAGCCATAGACAGGAAGACTTTAACTGTACAGCCAAATTATAAATAAATTGGAAGTTATATATTCCTGTGTAAATGGTTAACAGAATATAAAGTTCTAGCAATTTATCATACAAATAAATCAGACATAAATAATACACAGTAGAACTAGGGCAAGGTCATTACCATGGATTTATCATTCGGGCTTACTTTAGTTGTAGAAAGGGAAGATATCTCTAAAGAACATTTTATTTTTTAGAATTTACATTTTCAACAATAGAGGCAAAAATATCACACTTGGTAAAAAAAACTATTGAGATGGTTTTCAGTCTCCAATAGTTGTCTTTTTTTTCTCAATTGAAATAATACAAGAATGCTCCAAAAGTAATGTATCCTATTTTTATTACATTGACCCATGACATTAGAGATTAATATTGGTGATGTGGCAATAGAGGATGATCCTTCCCGCCAGTATTCCATCGCATTTTGTTGCTGTGTAACAGAGGGGCAGTCTAACAGAATGGCAACTGACGCTGCATGTGAAAGGTGTGTCACTGAATTCCTCCACGTAAAAAAACTGCACCCACTGGCATTCACTGATGCTTACTGAACATTTATGGAGACCAAACAGTGGATTAAGTGGGTGGTGTATTGCAGCAGGTGGTGCATTTCAGTGCTGGCAACAGCAACTGTGAGTCACCTCTGCTGACAGATTTGTAAGTGTGGTATACAGGCTCTTGTTCACCACTGGTGAAAATGAATAGCTAATGGTGGTGACTGTATTGAAAATAGTGTTTTAAAACTGAGAATTTGCTTCATCATATTGTGTTATTTTCTCTTTGCATCTCTTGTAGTTTCCATGGAAATAAGTAGCAGGCATTATTTTCAGAGTGATCTATGAATAAGCAATATTCCTGATTGTAATAAGATTGTATGAAATGCATAGGGCAGCTTGTTGCATTTTGCATGATTCAGATTTGATTCCATGGGTGTCTCTTTTCCTTCCAATATTATTTATTCAGCGTGTTTAGTTTGCTTTACAGGCATGGCAGCATTCATAGGGTAGACCTATTGAACCAAGCTGTAATAGATGTAATACATCAATACATTTGAGCCGAACAGCTTTAATTAGGCCTTCCCGGTCATTTCATCAATTCAGTGGAGTACAACCGGGATTTGGATAACACCAGGCCTTCTGTAGTGCATGAGAATTACAGCACTCCTGCCCTGCTCTGCCAGTCACATCACAAGGCTAGACAATCAGCATTAATTCTTACAGTTGTGTCTGAATTCCAGAACATAAATTTACCTCTATTGTAATGTATTTGAGACCCTGAAATCTCTCCAACTTTAATGTCAATTCAAAATTCAAGCCATCTTGAAACCTCCTTTTGCAAAATCCTGTTGTTACACAGCAGCAAACTGAAAGTGTGCTTTACTTGAAGATTTATGCTTGTCAGAAATAACAGATTTCTGTGGCAGATAATTTCCTAAAAACTGCAGAAATTACAAAATCCAAGATGGTTCTGCTGCTGCAGTATCTCACTTGGCTTATATTTCTTTTTGAGATCTATCTGTCAAATACAGTATTATAGGGTATAAACAAACCTAAAGCAGATATTCTATTTACATGTATAAGGGTACGCAAAAAGAAAATTGTCTGCTCCTTTAGGGTTTTTGATCAAGGGCTTTTTTTCAAGGCAATAAAGGGATAAAAAGAAAAATAGGAAGCGATGATAGCCAAGTCTGGTCAGGAAAGCGACAGCCACAAAGGGGCTGTGCCAAGTACTCAAAGGATCTGTAAAATGCTTATGAACCTAGAGAGTGCTGTCTGTGCATGCACTAGTACACTTCGATCTTTACCACCTAGAGAGGAAGGAGGAAGCAGACTTAGCTGTCTGTGCCTTTGTTTTATATGTGTTCTGTTAAAGGCAGCCCTTGGCTACAGTAGCCTTTGTGACCATTTGTGTCAGTGTCTGTCTGAGTTGAAGAGAATAAATTGTTGTAAATACAGAAACTCAATTGCTTAACTGCAGTTGGAAGTGATTATAGATGGTAAAAATGATACCACCTCATCAATAATTCCTTTATGGGCACATCTAGCAGTCAGATACATGAATATGAAGTAGAGTCAAAAATGCCTTAGTTACCTTTCTTTTATCTAATTCAGAGATTCTCAGCAATAAAACTGTCTTGCCACTGACCTAAGCCCAAGCTTCAAAATGCACTGCATTGAAGGCCATGTTGTAAAGGCTATGTACTACCTACCATGAAGGCAAATAAACTCCATTATCCCTTAAACACCCCTAATCTTCTCCTCCAAATGCAATGGAAGTATAAGGACATTATTTTGATATTTTAAAAAAACAGAGCTACTGGTCATAAAACAATTTATTGGAAAATAAGTTAACGTTACCATATTTCCTTCTCTCACATAGGTAGATTGTTTTAATTAAAGTAAATAAAAACGAAAGATAATCTGGACTGTTTTTTCTTAACACTGTTCATATTAAGTCATCCTAACTAGGTAACATTTCAGTTCACCATAAAAACTACACAGCTGCAAATTGGAAAGACAGTGAGGTACATTCTATGAAGGAGACTATATATACTGGTAACAGCATGTGCTGGTAGCTGGAATTGTTCCTCCCTAGGTGAAGGACTTTTCACTATTCCTTGTTGACTTCATGAGGTTCCTGTCTGTCTGTTTCTCCAGGCTGTCTATTTCATTCCAACTGGCAGCAGAACCCTCTAGTGTATCAACAACTTCTCCAGTTTTGTGACATGAGAAAATTTGCTGAAGACAATTTGCATCATCAGACTGTTGATGAAGATGATGAATATGAATCAGAACCAGTAATGACATGGATATAATACTCTATTACTCCATAGTGGTGGAGTACATCCAACTGGCCTACAACTTGACTTTGCTTCCCAGCTACCCTCTCTGCCCTGTCATTCAGACATCCTTCAATCCACCTTACTGTCCTCTCATCCAGCCCAGACCTCCTCAGCTTCTCTATGAGGTTCTTATGAAACACAATGTCAAAAATCTTACTGAAGTCTAGATGAATGGTATGGCTCTTCCCTTGCCAATCATTTCATCACAGGAGCTTGACAAAATTGGTTAAAACTGACATCCCCTTGGTGGAACCATGGTGGCTATTACAGACGATTTTCTTGTCCTTCATGTGCCAAGATTAGTTGTTCCATCACTTTCCAGGGGAGTCAAAGTCAGGTTGACTGTTATACAGTTTCCTGGATTGTTGTTCTTGCTCTTTTTGGAGATGGGAGTCACATTTGATCTCCTCAAGTCACTGAGTGCTTCATTCAATTACTGTGATTCTTGAAATATTATTGAGAATGGGTGCATCCCATAAGGCCCATGGCCCATGGTCCAGCTTGCTTAAGTATTCCTGGACTTGGCCCTCTACTACCAAAGGTAAGTGCTCCTTGCTCCAGACCTTCCCCTTGTTCTTTGGAGCCTGGGATTCCTGATGTCTGGTCTTGCTAGTAAAGACTGAATAAGTCTTGCTAGTAAAGGCAAAAAAGGCATTCGGATTTGTCCCATCCAAATGAGTGGGCTAGGGTGAGATTAACCTTTTAATTTCCTGTGTGGTAATCAGGATTAACAGCAATTACATGAGAGGCTCAAACAAATTACAAATTTGCTTAAAACGCATTAGAATTATAGCAGAGAGTTGTTCAGCAAAACTTGCAGTGACATTTCCCTTATGCAAACTCGGTGGAGTTACAAATCATAGCAGCTTAACAAAACTTGGAATGATGCAACCCTTATGTCCAGATAACAACTTGGAACAATATTACCCAGTAACAAAGTCAAACAGCAGCTTGGAACAATTTCCCCCTTATGTGCCAATGGTGAAGTCAGAGAGAGATAAAGAAAAATTTGATAAAGGAGAAGAAAGATATCCCCAGCCTGAATCCAGCCAAAAGTGAAGTCAGAGACAGAGGGAGAGAGATGTGAAAAGCAGAAAAAGAAAATATATCATCAAATATGAACCAGATTTCTTGGGTTCCTCTTCCCTGCAGAGAAGACACAACAGAGGTCTTAGGCCGAATCATATGAAAGAGTTGCCTATCTTGTCTACACCGTTTAAAGCAGTAGAGATTCTTTGAGGTGAAGATGCAGATGCTTTCAGTGTGGAAGAATTATTTCATACTGTAAGGTACAACTCTTACATATGCTCCAGGTATTGTGATGCATTATGTACCACATCATTATGAACTATGAATCACGTGACAAGACAATGCTATCTTCACTTCAATATAGATTCCAAAAGAATCTGTATCTACAGCTTCCTGGGGAGTTCATAAAGGAAGCTGGCCTGAAATTCCAGGCTAGCTGTATTGGTTAAAAAACATCCAATCCATTCTTTTGAACCTAACAGTTTGTACAGATATAACCTAATTAAATGGTCTCAGTAATCACATTCTTGCTTAGCTTCTTCCCATGTGAAACATTCTAATCTGATGTTTCTTTTCTCTACAGAGGTAGAAAGGATTAATCTGTAACTGCCTTGACTGAGACACTCAAATATTATTAACTACAAACTTAACAGGATTTGAACAATCCACCATCCTTCAGGTATGATACTGACATTCATGTGCAAGTCTTCCTAGTCTTTGCTTGCTATCCTTTAGAATTTAGAGATACATTATTTTATCCTCAGTATATTTCTCTTATATTTTTCGAGTTAGTGAAACGGGGAGATAATAATATTTCGTTACTGCTGTTCTTCATAGTCAGTAATTTAATATAAAGGGCAGAAGTATAAAACTGTATTTGTTACAGTAGTTCATGTCAGCTACTCACACACATTCAATATCTAATTAAAATCACAGCTAATTTATTACACTGCATAAAATCCTTCTCTCAAAAGAAAAAAGAAGAATTCAAGAGAATTTGGCACTACTTTTACCTTTCTCTAGATTCATTTTTAAATGCTTTGTTGTATCTTGAGACAACTGGTAATCTGCCTGAAAAAAAAGAAAAATGAGAGGGGAGGGGAGGTGCTACTTCTACTCTCTTACTTAATCTTAATGAGCTAAGATAAAATGTCATCCAAAATATACATAAACAACTGGCTTCGCAATATTGGAGTACTTAATTTGCTTCTGTCCCAGTAATCCAAGTTTTTGTATTTTTCTTTTTCACATGATGTCTGTTTAGATTTTCAGTAGCTCTGAAGTGCAGTTCTTAATGTACTTACTACTGTTAGTAAATTTTTTTTTATGTCCTTAGAGTCCAAACTTTAGCCATCTACGACATCATGGCACTGCTGGAACAGTAATTGCAGGAGCTTTTGGCCATTATGTAGCTTGATCTGGAAGGGCAGAAGAGAGTGTTGAGGAGTGTGAAGTGGTATCTTTCACAGGCTAACAAAACTGAGAACACATAGTCCCAGGATCAGAATGATTGGCAGCTCCTGCAGCTTTTGGTCCTGAACAGCTGCCCATGGCAGCAAACCTGAGAAGTTTCTTCTAATTATCACAACATTTACAATCAAGTGAAGGTACCAGAAGGGACCACAATTGAAAAGTCCTTTTGTAAGCTACTTAAAAGTTTTCATAGATGACATGTAGTCTGCAGTCTGTTCTTTGTGACATTAGACAGTCTAACAGGAATAAAAATAACGGTGTTACTGCTAAGCAGTGAAATTATCCTAGAGAAATACGGTAAAATGTTTATTAAGGCTGTTTGCTATGAAATAAAGGGCAACTTTAAATAAGAAAATACTAAAATATTGGAGAGAAATTAACCCAATTCATGAACTTAAATGTTTACTTAAGTCCTCTCTTGAACCACTGTGGTAATGATTGTTTGTATGTATTTAACACATTGCAGACTTTACAGAGAGGGAAGGAAAATGAAGCCTGACAATCCATTATACAATATGGAATAGTGGAAACCTAGGTCATTATTAATAAGGCTTCAAGAAGGTTGAGGAATATAGAGAAAAGCCATGCTAATCTTCAAATTCCAGAATGAAAATTCAAAAGCTTACTCTTTTGTTCATTCCCAATTGAGATTTTTCCCTCTCATCAAAAAATCCTCTCATGTAATAAATACAGTAAGGCATGTGTGCCAGTGGCATATATCACAAAAACTTACAAGTAGTAATTGACGAGTAAATAAAAGAGGAAATTATATAGGTTAAATATTAATCGTTATTTAAATTCTTAATAATTTTAATAGCATTTAATTTCATAAATCAAGGTTAAAACATCCCCAGTATGTTTATCCAACAGTCTATTGAAAATAAATTTAATGACTTTTGATCATATATATAGATATGCAGAATTATAAAATACCTTGCAATAGGTTATTGAACTAGATATATTTTGTATAGAATATTTGTTTTACAACAACAAAATGTATTGTCTCAGTCTAACAGCACCCCTTACAGGATAGAACCTGTGGAGACTGCAGATCTTCCTTTCTCAGTAGTTTTCAAGATTTGGTTTAAAAAAAATAAAATAAAAAAGCCACAGCTGACATGATCTACTGCCACAAATAGCTTCAAAGGATTGCATAACTTCCAAACATCCCCATACTCATTGTCATTAATTTCTCGTACAAAGAAAAGTGTTTTGGACATGCATGCAACCTAGAAGGTAGTGGTCCTTTAGATCTTTGTACAATTACTTAATTAATTAATCAATTTGCCATACAGAGCTTTAGACATATGCTCAGTTATAAGTAGACTGTACAATTGATGCCTTTAGAAAACAGTACATAAGGCTTACCCCTACTTTCAGGAACTTACAACCAGAACATAGAAAAATCCCCTTCAAAATAAAGAAACTTCACTGGGAAAAAAAAACCAAAACAAAACAAACAAACAAAAAAACAGATAAAGGATTTATTAAAGTTAATCTGACTTACATCAACATAACATATGACTTTTAAAGTACTCTGGTGGTTGTAACATTACATTTAGGGTTATGATCTTAATTATGTTATCTGCTTTACCAGTTTTATTATTTTCTTCATAATCTCTGTATCACTTTGGGAAAGGCACCAAATATCTTCACATATCTGTTTCCACATTAACAAAAGAATTACAGTAATATTTCCATCACTCGGTGAGCTGCTGTCAGGATTAATTAGCGTAGCTGCCAGGTCTAAAAAGACTTTGTTATTTGTAAGTCAGCATTGAGTAAAATACTGTAGCTATCCCATTAGCTTCAGTTAGGCTTTTGGCTGTCTGGATACAGAGTGCAATATCATGCAGTGTTAGCTGTTCATCATCAAACAAGATATTCTACTATATCTTGATTCATCTTGATTCTCCTATTTATAGGAGGCTGGATCATTTTTCCTATTTTTTTTTTTTTTTTTCCAGTTTGGCTTTATGTTTGTGTGAATTTAAGAAATAAAAAAAAAATAAACATAAACCTAGAAACTGTCAAAATCTTTTTACATGTTCTTAATGGCACCCAGAACCAATTCTGTGGAATAATGAAAAGTGTAGTAAATATAACACTCCCTATGCATACGCTGCCTAAAATACAATTTTTCAAGATCTTGTTCCTGTTTAAGTGGAATAGTATTCATTTGGATTGATATCAGCTAAACTTCAGGTTAATCACACAGCTATCACAGAGTGATGGCACAGAGAAGCTGAAATGAGACTTTGCATTTAATGGATGGAATTCTATTTGCTACAAACTGATAGCAGGTTTGGCAACTGAATGATGCATTTCCGGAAATGGGAAGATGTCCTAGAAGTAACTCGTGACTGTTTCCAAAGATTTATTAAAACTAAGTTGACACTTGCATCACTGATAGAGGTAATTTTGGAGCTCTTGAAATGCTACTGACCCTAAGATAATGAAACTACCACCTTGTGCACATTTGTATTCTGTGGCATATAGTATACGTTCGTGGTTTGGAATGTGAAACACTATCATTATATGCTGAAGGAATTCATACTAGTAACTGAGGGCAAACACATAGACTTGAAGATATTTCAGTAAAGGGTAGATACAGTACTCAGAACCATATGAGGGGTTGTGTACATAAACAATGATAACAGGTTATTTGGACAGTTTTGAAAAGTTAGGGTTCTTTAGGATGAGTGCAGCCTTGTAACTAAACCATTTTTTAAAAAGGATTTATTTTTTTTTTTCCCTGTATCACAGTGGGAATTTATATTATGCCCTAAAACAAATCAAATCCAGAGCATATGAAAAGCACCATGAAATGTGCTTAGAAAAGTCTTGCTGAGGCAGAGATATATGCATATTTATGACACAGACAGCCATGGGCTGTACAAATGAAAGCTTTGCTTATAATCCAAATAACGTTTTTAACAGTATTTTAAGATAAGTCGGATGTGTGTTAAACTCTGATCAAAAGTATCTAATCTTTAGGCTCATTCAAAATGCGGATTGTCCATATGAAATGGGATGATTGCCTTAAACTAAAAATGCAGCAAAAATATTAATAAAAATCAAGTAGAATCACTGGTACATTTCACTACTTTCATTAATTTAAAAAAAGAAAAAGAAAAAAAAAGAGAGGAAAAAAGAAAACACAGGAAAAGAAAGCACTTCTACATCTTCTACCTCTTCACCTTTTAAGGTGTCTAAAAATGTCAGAGATTAGAGAAACAAAGATATCCAGTTAGTGGTCCTGAGGAGACTGGTCACACCTAGAAAAACAAGAAATGGTAATTAATTAAAGTAAATTAAATTAAATTAAATTAAAATAAAATAAAATAAAATAAAACAAAATAAGATATCGTTGACCAAATCAACGTAGAGATGAGAAATTCTGTCTTCCTCATAGACAACGCCTGGTACCAGGGTTCTTTATGAAATGAGTTATGTAGCATTTGATACTCCCCAGACCTTAAAGATGCCTCTGATGCTAAAGATTTTTTACTGAAACATACATTTCCAGTAAAGTGTTTTTATTATACTTGTCACAAAGTGTCAATTAGCTGATAAATTTATCCTAACCTAATCTGGGACTTAAGTAATAACACTCTTGTGTTTAAAATAGTCTGAGACCCATATAAGAGTCTGTGCAGCACCTCGAATATGCAGTCAGCTTTCATTCAGAAGAAATGAGAAAAGATGAGGTATCTAACCTGCAAGTGACAGCTTCATGTCTTCAGCATGGGCTGCAATGTCCCTAGAATGGGTGTATGGTCTTAGTTAGACCTACATCCCTCAACCCAAAGGGTGCCCCAGTATCTCTCATTCTTCAAAACAGTGTTTAGTACATTAGGCTAATGAGGAAAGGATATGCCTCTAGTCATTTTCTTTTAAAGCTAGGCCATATTCTTTGAATTCTATGAATCCAAAAACTCATTTCTAAATTTCAGTACAGAAGTCCACATGTGCATAAAATTTGGTGTCCAATGGCTCTTTGAATATTATTAATATTCAAAATAATAATAATAATGCTATAACCTTAGAACACAGAGAATTATGCTTACCTCTCTTTATATTGTATCTTCAGCATCAGCTTTTTGCAGAACTCCTATATTAGAGGTAATCACTCACCAGGAAATTTCTCATTCCTTTTCTCCTCTTCTACTCTATGTGGCTATATAGCAATGTAATGTTTTTGATGCTATTTTCTTTTAAGTTTATAAACAATAAACAGGTGAATAATTTCAATTTTGAAATCCGACTCTTTTCTTCATAGCTTAAGCAGATTATCAATTTAATATATTCTTAAAAATGTCTGTGAGGATGTCTGTAGTGGAAAATGCCCTAGTTCACTTTTAAAAATTCATGCAGTTAAATCATTTTGACATATTCATGTATATATAGCTTTAACTAGTTCAGAAAGAGATTCAACTAAATAGATCTAAACCCTTCTATGGGACTTTTATGTCAGGATCGTCAGTTAGTTCACCCCAGTTAGAAAGTATTCTAATCTTCCACAGCCTGCAAGAGATCTACCAGTAAATATCAGGCTGGAACATACATTTGATTTACCTCATAGTGTAACCCTAGCTATTGAGCGAAAGCTGGTAAAAGCTAGACGAATAGCTTCATCTAACTTACAAAACATATTGCCTCAAGGATTTCACACAGAATTAACTACTCTTGTGTGAAAAAAAAAAAAAAAAAATCAAAAAGTACACCTGCCAGTGGTGAGAACAAAAACAATTTAAAGAACTGTTAGTTCAAAACCTCCTGCTTCTACTGAGGGAACAATTCCAAGCCTTTTTCCTAGCTAAAAAATTTCTGAGGCAGACTAGGGGAAAAAAAAAAAAAAAAAAAAAAAAAAATCTCTTCAAGATGCTATATCACCTCCCCACCCCCCACCTTTCTTTTTTGTTTTGTTTTGTTTTTCAGTAGAATAATCTAGGTTTGAAACGAGTTTCTGGAATTCATATATTCCAAATCCCAGCTCAAAACAGGGTCAATCTCCAAATTAGATCTCACTTACATTAGATAGTAATATATTATTACAACACTTGATGATTTGATTCTGCCTATCTTCATTTAATCACGTAATGATCTTGCATTTATGATGATTTTCTCTAGTGTCTATCCTGGGAAAATTATACAATTCCAACTAGTAAAATTTCAAGAGAATAGCTACTGAGAAACTTGGAAGTGTTTTCCCCTGTTTTCCTTTTTTATCTTCCTCTGTATTAGAAAACACATATAATTTGGCCTTCTCAGAATCTTCCCCATCATTTTCTTTCAGACTACAGTATTATTATTCATTAGAATGTATTGTACTCAAGGAAAACAAGGAGAAAAGTGCAGATGCAATTTCTCATTTACTTCCAACAAGTCATGCTCTGTGCAGGTAGGCAGAATTATCTGCTAAAAAATGCATTAATTTTCACATCAGCTCAGTGTGTTTACCAAAATTCATTTCAAATTTATATTAAAGATATGAATCCTTTAAAATTGCTGCCTAACAAATTATCCACGGACATATTCCAAATGCCTCACTTCTGCATTCACTCTCAGGAAAGCTTTGCTAGAACAAAATTCACAGCTCATGACAAATGGGTTTCACCTTACTCACAGCATCCTTTTGAAAGAATTCAGGTCATCAAAGACAGGTGATTTGTGAGTGTGAATCTATATGGTGCATAACAGTATAATGATAAACATCAGCCAATAATGTTAGTCACACATTCTAAGAGTCCATAAAAACAGATATATCATCGAGTTAATGTGTATATTTAAATGCAGTTGCAATAATCAAAACATTAACCTCAGAGAGTATAATTTAGCTCTGAACTTCTACAAAGCTACAAGCTCTTCAGATCCTCTGATTTCTAAAATGACATATTTAAGACCTTTTCTTTTTTTTCATTGATATGTTTTCTTCTTTTGAAAGAACCTACAGAAGAGAAATTGTACTACAGAAAACATAAATAACAGTGCGTTTAACATTAGGTGAGTGCTCAACTATTTCTCTCCTTGGGAAGTATTCGTTTATTTCTTTTAACAGAGAACATTTGTTCTTTTAAAGTAGTGAATGGTATTGAGGGAAATCCACCAATTTTGACAAAAAAGCATCAAATCAGAATAAATCCAGAAAAAAAAAAATCACAATTTCAAAACAAAAATGTTTTTAAAAAGTCATGAGCCAGAATTTTCCCCCATATCTATGAAAGCAAGTGAGAAAAGAATTTACATACACTTTGCACTTGTTTATGTTTACCAAATAAGCAGTGTTCCTTCTGCAAATTAATCATAATCTGATATTCCCAAAAGAAATGCTTTGAGACAGACACAAACAAATTTCCTTCTGAAAGCCAAAACCGGTACCAAATGACTGCTGAACTCATCTATATAAAATCTAACGTTTTGTTTGTTACTATACATCCTAAAAAGTCTGAAATCTGCTAGCAAAGACCTAATTTTGTCATCTTTTGGATGAGCAGAAAAAAAAATGCTGTTAAGAAGATAAAAACAACAACAACAACAAAATCTGAACGCATTTGTGAAGAGTTAGAGGAGAAAAACATTCATCATACAGTTGTTAAAAAAACTGGTCCTTTCTGTCATAAAATAACTTTCCCCCTGGTAATATATTTCATTGTTATAAAGGTCACTGTTTGTTTGACTAAGGGGAAATAAGCTGTGAGAAACAGTTTATATAATGCAAATGAGAGAAGTTGGCATGTTAATAAGGGAAGTGTAATTCTGACTACACAGAAACAGAAAAGTTCTCTAAATCATTGGCCATTACACAGCCAAGAAAGACTAACTGTACTAGAAACCCTCAAATATGTATATACTTGCTATTATCTAGTTTTCACAGAGTAATTTTTTCCCCATTTCATTGAAAAGTGATATGCAAAGCATGCAAGAGTTGTCTTCTTTATTTTCCAGAGATAAAAACTGCTCAAGGACAGACAACATCTATAGCTGATGATAGAACTGAGGTCCAAATTATCTGAATCTCTCACTGTTGAACACAGAATCATAGAATAATAGAATGGTTTGGATTAGAAGGGAAACTTAATATGATCTACTTCCAAGCCCCCTGCCACAGGCAGGTACAAAACAGTATTTTTAATAGAGCCACCATGAATAGCTTTGCCTTTTTTTCCCAGCAGTGAAGGGCCTGCATACTATAGTTATAAAAATCTGCACCAGTGGAGGTGACCCACTGTCACTGTCACAACTGCTAAAATGCACCACCCACCACCTGACAGCACTCACATCCACTGTTTGGTCTCCATAATATTCTGCAAGCATTGTTGAATGTCAATAGGTACAATTTTTTTCCACATGAAAGAATTCAATGGCACTCTTTTGCTCCATATGCTCTTCCATGTCAGATATCACTTCATCAGACTGCTCCTCTGCTGCCATCTGTTGCATGTCAGGTGCATCTGTCGCATGATGACAAAATTTAATGGAATATTGGCAGAACCTCTACTGTCATACCACCAACTTTCACCTCTGATGTCAGGGGGCAACATAATAAAATAGGAGGCATTACTTTCAGAGTAACCCTCATATATTGCCTGGATGTTTCCATCAATCCATTCTGATGAACTGAATTGGAATGGAGAATTAAGTCATTGACAGATCACTGCAGGGGAAACAAAAGAGGGAAATAAAAAGGCCTACACAGTTAATGCTTAATTCTGTTAATGAACTGTTAGCAATAAATTCATTGCTTTCACTGTTAATGAAGCTATTTACAAAAGGATTCAGAGGCTCATAGTCATCCAAGAATATAACATATATAGACTATCAGGAGTAGTGTAAGCAATGAACACTTCAGGGGCAGCTGAAACTCTTTCACCTAAAAAGAAGCATCTTAGTACCATATCAGATTTACTATAGTAACTCTGTGCATCTCTGGTTATTCCTCTAAAAAAAGAGCAGATATAATCTCATATTAAGTCAGCCATTTTTGTGTCAGTGTTTTGGACAGCACAAATGAGATACCCTAGAATATCTCAAAGGACATTAGATGCTATGATCGTGCCCCCTCCAGCTTTATCTGTTGTCTTTAGACTAGTAAATTTTGATGTCTTAATGTAGACATCTACTTGTGACCTATAGTGTTTAAACTTGTGGTATAGACATTGGAGATCTACTAATTGCTCAGTAATACAAATTACTGAGCAATTCAGCTCATCCTAGCATAGCTGCCTGCACATGATTAGATTTTCACCTATCCAGACATCACTAATTTTAGAAAAGTGCCTCAGTTCATTCGTTCAGATGATGGTCTCTGCTACTATTTTCAATGTACAGCCTTCAACTTCTTTTTCCCATAAGGACATGGGTTCCCAGTGAATCAACCAAGTTGGTTACGTGTCTATGTCACAGTATCACAAAATCCCAGAATCATAAGGGTTGGAAGAGAGCTCTGGATAGTCAAGTCCAACCCCCCTGCTAAAGTAGGTTCCCTAGAGTAGTTTGCAAAGGAAAGCATCATACATTTTCATATACTGAATTCCTACTCATTGGACCGACAGTGTCTGAATGGTTATGCAACAGGAGAGAGATGGCAAATGTATGATTTCTGTATGAAAGTCTCATTACTTCAAAATTCCAAGTCTCTTCTCGAGTTTGAAAAAGCAAAACATAGGAGTTAAGTCCCTTTGAAATCACTTAGTTTTGACTGGAAAGGTGCATTTCATCATGCAGTGGGAAAATTCTGTAATGCTTGGACCAAAAATTATATACAAAAAAGCTCAATCTCACTATGAAAATTATAAATCATGTTGGTGCTGCTTTCTTGCCCTTAGTTCAACTAATTTTGGAGACATTCCAGGTCATAGGATGCATACGTAAGACTATATTTTTTCTACTGCTCATAGGAGATATAAATCATGCACTCTGGCTCATATATTAAAATAATAACATTTAGATGACTTCAGAAGGTTAACCCTTGTGTGGTGAAGGGTTATCTTTATTTTCCTATAAAGCTTAGATATTGCATAACAAACTTGCATAGGTTCAAAAGTATATGATACATTGTGTCTTCTTAAAGCGATATGATTGGCAATTTGCAATTTCTATTATAGGTTATAAAACAGGTTGGTGAAGATATATTGAGTGTTTCCCTGTAATATTTCCTATCTTCTCCGTCCTTCGCTGTGAACATACTGTAAGGATTCCCTTCCTCCTTTATTCTGGCATTTCTTTTGGAAACTCGACTGTTCAAGAGTCCGTGTCTTACAGCTTCTTTACTTACAAACTTCTTGTTTTCTCTCTGGTTTTGAGCACTCCACCCATTTTGTTGCTTAGCACCAGGTAATACAATTTTATTTTTCTTTAGTTTACCAAGCTTTCCCCTAGCTTTCATTTCTTTTTTCAGTTTCTGCTTTTCAGGTCTCTTCTCCCCTCTTTGACAATCTTTAGTCTTCTCTCCTAGTTCAATTAGTTTCTTCTCATCAGACTTGATTCTCTCTCCCTATTAAGTTCACTTTTACCTTTCTAAAGCATTGCATTGTCTTTTTGCTCCATGTGAAATGACTTCCTGGCTATCTACTTCAAAATGGTAAAATTTCCTGTTTGACTCATATCCATACCTCTGCGTAGGACTCATATCTTCCTAATCATGCCCATCTACCATGTCTTTCGTTCTTTTAAACCTGTACTTGTACTTTCAGGCATCAAGCCTTGCTCATTGACGTAATGGATTTGTCTTTCTCTGCCAGTCCATTTTCAGATGAAAGGCTTGGATTCCTTCTCTCTTTTCTGCCAAGAGCTAAGCTTTATTGCCTCCATTTTGCAGAGCTTTAGCTTCAAAGTTCTACTTAACATTGCCAGTATTTTTGTTAGTTGCCAAGCACATATGAACTCCCTCAGAGCCATGATACTTTTTTGAATTATTCTCTCTCTGTGTCCTCTCTCACATTACTTTCTAATCTTTGCATATTGTTAAAAATAGTACAGTTTTTAATCTCTTCATTGGGACCTTTTGTTCTTTGGTTCCTCATGCATCTAGTGGGATCCACAAATTGACTTCTTTTTTCTAACCCATTTTGTCTGGTTCCTTGTTAGACTTTACTTCTGAAGCACTATACCATATGTGTATTCCATGCCAGTGATTCGTTCATTTATAATGTGTTCTACAGGAAGTGCGTATTTTAAGAATCATATTAATGAAAAGCTGCCAATCTAATTTCAATAATTTAATAGTCTTGACAACAACAAATACAGTTTACTTTTACTTACCTCCTTTTTGATCCGAAGGAGATCCAAACTATGTTGAAATGACATGTAAGATATCATGTCTAGCTTTACAGGAAATTAATGATCTTTATTTTTGATAAACTAAGCATATAAAGTGCTTCCTTAGCAATGTGAAGTCACAAGAAAACCACTAAATCACTTTTAGGGAACTTTGGATTTACTCCATAATGGAAAACATTTTCCTAAATACTCATTTGAATTCTGACCTAGACTGTGATACTGACTCTTGTTGCCAGTATTTTTGTTAGCTGCCAAACACATGCATTCTTTTGTAGATTTACCTACATGCTCAAATATCTTTTTTTTTTTTTTTTTTTTTTAATCTTCCTTCAGAATCATCATTTCTGAACTTCTAAAAAAGGCTGGAGAAAATATCGTGTTTACTTTTTAAGAACAATTTGGTTACAAATAAGTTTTTTCTAAATAAAGATTTTGCTTTCAAAGAAGAAAATGAAAAATCATATGTATCTTCATTAAGCAAATCCACACCAAAAGTATTATTTCATTCAGTCAGATAACATAAATAATCATCTAATCAGTAGTTTCCAGGAAACTAATTTTGAATATCATGGAAATAAATGGGCATAAATCTGCTGAGGTTATCTGTGAATACGGTAGCATCCAATCTGAAGAAGAAAAATAAAATAATCATATTAATTGAACAAAATACAGATATCTGCAAAAGAGTTATTTTTTAGACTTTCTCCTAGCCCAACCATTTATTTTTTTATCCTGTATTTTTCCCCTCATTTCAATTTAACTGTTTTGAAAAGTTTGGTTAATATCTTTCCCCTTCCTGATTCCCCTATTTATCTTTGCCTTTCTCACAGGGCTGTCTGGAGTATTTGTTGCCATAGCTCCAGAACCCAATGTGCTGTATTTTTCCTCTGTTAACTACTTTTTCTGCATGTCCCTGGCATGCTGTCATTGGTGCTTCTTGATTATGTGATTATGAGTAGTCACCTCAAAGCTAAGTATGCATTAACAAAAGTGCTGATGAAGTGCTGATGCCAGAGAACCTGAATCCAGAGAACCAGAATCTTTTCATTTTGATCCTGCTCTCGATTCTTCATCTGCTGCCAGCAGTTCTCCTAACTTATAGCTTCCCAAGGTTCTTTGTTATCTATTTCTATAAGTGTTTTCAGTGGGGAGCTAGAAAGACATCCTTTTCCTGTTTGACCTCACTGGAACGTATAGAGATATTTTCACAGACCAGTCACAAAGTTTCTGAAAGATCTAATATTTTATGATATGTGTAACATTGTCTAGTTTAAATGCATAAAAACTTTCTAAGTTGTATTCTGTCCTGAAAATCTATGTGTTTTATTCCCAGTATTTTTAATAGTTTTTAATGCTTGAATATTTATTCTTTTCAATGACCATTTTGCACACCTTGTTCCTATCTTTTAATTTTACTCTTTCAAAAAATACACAGAATATGCAATATTTTGGAAATAAATGACTTGGGAGATGGATAATTGGGAAAATTAAATAGCTCATGGTGATAAGTTCCTATCTTAAAATGACATCTGGATAAGCAGCTGTGAATCTTGGATGCATAAGCAAAGAAACACTGAAGAGTAGAAGAAAAATGCTAAACAATAAAAATCTATGACTAATATTGTATGCAGGCATACTGTCCAATTTTTAATATATTTTTTTATTTTCTAAAGAGAGAAAGGAAGAGCAAGAAGAGGAAGAAGGGAAGAAAGAGCAATAAATAGGATTTAGAAAAAAAAAATATTAGGAACAAGAAAACATTTTGAATCAGGTGTTAGATGTCATTTCAGTCAAATTACCAAATTAAAAAAAAAAAAAAAAAAAGTGTGTATGAGAGAGAGAGAGAGAGAGAGAGAGAGAGAACAAAGAAAAGGTAGATTTGATCATTCTCAGTAAAATGCTGATTTGATCATACTATGTGCTGACAACTGAATGGAACATAGAAGGTTCTGAGAGACCTGGAGCAAACAATGAGGTTATGATTATCTCTATATTAGGATATCTTGCAGTATAATAGTTTCGAATAATCTCAAAAGAAGAAGCCTGCAGCAAATCATTTTAAAATACGAGTACTGGTTAAAGTATGAGGGCACAGATAAGTAGCATGTATGTGCTAGTAAGCCAAAGTGAAACCCTTCAGCTGTCTTGTTGGTAATGGTTAGTTGCACACACAAAAAAGATTTCTTATTGTAAAGGATTCTGCATGATGGAAAAGACAAGAGTACAATGAGGCCTAATGACTGGAAGTGGGAGCCATTATATAACCAGTATTAAGGAAGATAGACATTAAAATAATTGTATAGGATTTTGATGATCTCTTGACTTGATACCTTTGATTAAATATTTATTGAGTTTTCTCTAGATCAGCCATAAGATATTGAGTTAATGTAGGCATCACTGATGAAATTCCATATTAGCGTATACTTTGTTAGTAGCTCAGAAATGTGCATAAAGACCTCTTTGGTTATATAAGATGATGAAGAAAAGAAAACAAATGTGGAAAAGAAATTAGAGGAGAAAAGAGAAAGGGAAGGGAAGGAAAGGGATTGGCAGAACCACTGAAAAACTGAAAAAAAAAATTAAAATTTCTTGAGAATCCCCTGATACTTTGCAAGTAAGAGTAAGACAAACTCAGAAACTGATCTGTTTTACCCTTCATTCAATTTTGAGAATGACTGCACTGAGTAATGGGATAACAGAAGTTCCTCTGGCCATGCCAAAGGCAGTATTTACAGAGTCACTGGAAACCCTTCCATTCCTTTAGCCTGCTAATATTTCTGCCAACTTCGAGAGGCCTCTTGTTTTCTGAGGTTCTGCAGCTCTGAGGTACTGTTGAAATGATTTGCTCATACTCCCTTCTGGCCAGTTCCTGAGCAGTAGTGATCAATCACAATTGAGTTCCTGGTACCATGTCACAGCAAACTGATTAAACTCTCCCTGAAGAAATCACAGATGCTATTGGACCTAATGATATCATCCACAACTTTAAGTTACAAAGGAGATTATATTTGTGTTTCAGAGAAAATAATTTTAAAACTCAGCAAAAAATGTTCCAATCTTCTATGGTAATCTTTGTAGGCAGTTACAAATAGTATATTGACTTTCAGAATTGTCATGTAAGACAAAAAAAATACTCTGCTGTTATGACACTTATGCGTAAGATGTTTCTGTGTCTTTCTATATTCTAACTGCTTACAAATATATAATCCTTGTTTTTCAGGTAGCAAGCACAGAGATAGCATCAGCTGCATTAGAGAATCCTGAGTTACTCACTGAATGACTGTAACAACCCAGTTCTACCATGACTCAAGGAGATAACTGATATCCTAGCCTGAAAAAATCCCACTGCAAAATTTCTAGGAGAGACTTCCAAGTAAGTTATAAGCCTAAGCTCTAAAATCCAGACTTTCATTCATTTGTAATTTCAAAATACTTTATTACAAGAAATAATGACTTAATTTAAGCCCGTGAATGTTCTACACAGAAACGCAGAAAATTAGAGTTAACATATGCACATAGATTATATTCAATGTAATTCCTTCAAGTCTCTCATAAAATTAGTTATGTTCATTTATGCTGAGTTTGATTTCCTAGAGCTGCTTTGTTGCCCAAAATAAAATTGAATAGATCAAGCAAGGAAAAAGCTCATGATCTCCAGTCACAAAATAAATAAATTCTCCCAGCTATCTTTACTGGGGAGAAAAATGTGCATTGGCATTCTACAGCAAATAGTCATTTGGTTGATTAAATTATACTGAGATAAGTTTGATTTATAAGAACAGATTTTAGGTCTGACTGACCTGTGCTCAGATCAATTCTAGGAATAAGAGAGATAATAGGCCTCCAGTGTTATCTAATGAATGTGTGTAATTTAGAGAATAATTTAACACATATATTCAAGTAGATCTTCCCGACATTCATAGTATGCTCTCATTCTTCTCAGGGTGAAGGGGCACTGAACAGAGCATACTGGTATCATTTTTACATTGTACATCATCACTTGTCCAAGAATGGATGCTTTGACTCCTTTTTCAAGAGTTCTTCCCATGCCATCTTTATTTTCAGAGCAGTTTCACGAGGCATGTTGGAAAATTTCTGATATGAATCTGCTTGCAAGAGCAGTGAAGCAGCAGTTTCCAAAAACATCCGCTTCTCATACCGGCAACTGAACCAGGTCAGAAAGATTTGATAGATCAGGCTTGTAAATTCAATATTCAGGCTCACTGAATGTATTCAAAAATGAATTCAACAAGCCATGTAGCTACTTGCAGAAGGAGAAAATTTTTAATTACATCTTGTGGAGCTATGGAAACTAAAACATATTTTAAACAGATGCCGAGGTGGTTTGGCTTCGGTCTGATTTCTTCAGAGTCTATGATTTCAGTTTCTTTACAGCTCAGGTCCAAACCCTGCCTGAAGACAAGTGATAATAAGAATATCTTAAGAGTCCAAGCTCTCATCTCACATCTCTCTTTCTCCTCACATATCTATTACCCTGCCCCTACACACAGCTTTCACAAACACAGGCTGGTGACTCCTTGTTCAGGCTGACTAAGCCAGGACTTTCAGTTGTGAATGCAATACATAATATAAGAAGCTGCCTGTTATCTCTGCACATGCTGAGGTCCGAACCAATTAAATTTCTGTTGTTCACACTCAGAGCTTTGAACCAAATAGCTATCCCTTCTTCTATATGGCCGTATCTTTAGTTTTTGCTATATTTTCTAATGCCTGCTGTGGCCTATCACAGGCTCACTGACCATCCAGAATAGGCAGAGGGGTATATTTGCATTGTTAAATAAAAACAGGCCAGGGGTGCACCTAACCAATTGATCATTACTCATTCACTGTGCTGAACTGTCAAATTGCTCAGTTTTGAATGTCTCTCCAAGACACTTCTGCTAATGCTGGGTGTAGGTCTAAGTAGCATGGATACCAAAAAAAGCTTAGCCACATGGTGCTGTTTCTAAACTTCTTTTAATCAGAAATATAGACATGGCCACTATGCACCACTGTTCCAGCCTAATCCTTCTGCATACTGTTTCTCTATGTTCAAACCGGAACACAAAGCACAATTCATATGCATGTTCCATTCTGTTGTAGATTCAGGACATGTCCAACACAGGCAGACAGACTGGGAAACAAGGATGTTCTGCTGTATAACTTTGATGAAATAAGTTAACATGAAAGATGACTATTGATTTACTTGTTCAGAATGACAAAGTGAAACATTTTTTATTTAAAATATTCTGAAAATTTGAGTGATCTTCATAAATATTTTCAGTAAAATAAGGCCAGTCTAGTCTTTTCTCACAAAAGAAAAAAGATGCAGACTTGTCTTGTGCTCCATTCTTATTCTAAGGGTTTTATAGTTCTTCTTTTACTGCATGGAAAAAATGATTAATTTTATGTCAATATTCCATGTGTCAATAATGCATTAATTTTTATACATGAAGAAATCTTAAAATAATACAAGGCATCAAGCTGACCTTTTGTCAGAAACTGGATTTCTCTTCCATTCTACACTTCTGGTGTATGAACAGAAGGAGCAAACATTTCTTACCTTTCCTTATAGCTGTGAGGTGACATTATAATGTTGAGTTTTATAATGTGGAGTTTTGAGGGGTGAGGGCTGCTGCAAAGCAGCACAGTAAAAATATGAAATTCCATCCCATTAGTGGCATTCAGAGCAATAGGAGTATTCTAATATGCATCTTTATCATTATTTTTTTTTTCCCCACCAGTTTTTAGGAAACAGCGTATTTACTTTTTTGTTGTTGTCTTTTCCTTTTTTTTCCCCCTATAACCTCAGCTCCTGGAATCCAGTGATTAGAGCCGATGCTAAATTTTCATTTCTCATTAAGCAAATTTGCATCCATCACAATTGAGGGAGAGCTTAAAACCCGAATTACCAATTCCAATCAGTAAAAAAAAAAAAACAAACACACCCTAAAAGTTGTGATTCCTTAGGTTGAAGTCACAATTTCTGAATGTTTCTGTAGAAAAGATTACACTAAAATCACATAAACTGGGTCATACAGCCATAAAACAGTTTTATACCACTAAAGACTATAGACTAAATGCCAAAGCCTACCCACTATAGAAATAACGAGATAAAGTGTCTGTGCTTTACTGTGAAGTGTATGTTCATATTCCTAACTCAAACACAACATATTGTTCACAGTGATGTAGAACTCAAAGCTGAATAGGCAGAATGGAAGAACAGCAAAATGTAAGCATGACCCATTTTCAGTGACTGACATATTTATTACCTTAGCTCTCAAAGTTGTTCTTCTTAGACATCCTGAATGATGTGCACTTTTTTTTTTTTTTTTTTTTTTTTTTTTTTTTTGTGCTATTAGCATATCTGCTAGAAATACAAGCTTCTGTGTGAGTAAAAAAGCCAGGAACAGCTTTAGTTTCCAGATGAGAAAGATGAGGACCTAATCTGGTCAGTCTCTTTAGCATCAGTGGACCACACATCAGTGTTCTAACTAAACACCAGCTCCAGACTCCCTTCCTTCACTTTCCATAGCATCCTGCACCTTTGTCTTTCTTTAGTTTTTAAATGTTCTCCTCTTAAAAAGCAAGCAAGCAAGCAAGCAAACAAACAAACACACAAAAACCTAGCAACTTAAAGAACAGTTCATCAGTTTTCACTAACCATACAGAAATACAGACAAGCACAAATTAAAGTGACTGTGTTCATTATCTTGTTAATTTTACTCAGCTTCAAAATGCAAATGCCTCTGGTGTAGACTATGGCAGCTATTCAACTCCAGTGCACTAGTGCTCCTGATAAATAGTGTTAAAAATTTACTCCTGTGAAGAGGAATATAACTGCCAAGTAAGGAATAACAAAACTTCCAGTATGTAAACATGATAGACTTAAGTAGGTAGAATATAATTCCATTGAAATATGGCAAAGATAGAAAGAACAGCTTTAAAACTATTTGGAAAAGTGTCTTAAACTCATTAGAGAATAAAAATTCATGGAAAAATATATTTAGATCTGATTAAATTGTTTACTTCTACTAAAATGTTTCTACTGTTCCATAAAAGCAACCAATCAAATGAAGAATAAACAATTACTTGTGCATACAGTGTCCATTTAATATCTTCTTTCTTCTAGCTTTCTCATCAAAATTCTGACCAATCCAGATGGATTTTATGAAATTCATAAAGAACTTATTTTCAAACTTCATAGCATTTTTCAGAGGGCTATTTTCTACTAACACCGCAGCTTTTGCTCAGAATTCATGCTAAAACCCCCTTTGGTGGGATAAAGCTCAGAAAGAATGCCACTTGAAATCTGTGATTACTAAAAGAAGGAAAAAAAATAAAAAATCTTTCTGATGCTTAAGCCTTGATGAAAATACACTTATACCTAATTAACTAACTTTATCTTCATTTGCACCTGGAAATGCTATAGAAAAAATGGCACAATTCACTATATAAAACCATTCCTTTAACTGAAGACAGAAGGTAAAATGACATTAACATATGCAACCTATCTTATGATGAATACTAGCTAGAATTTACAGTTAGTGGTATTTCATTCCTTTTTTTTCTTTTTTTTTTTTTTTTAATGTAAGTGGTCACAAATGATCTTTAATGGGAAGCTGAAAAATCTTACATTGCTTATTTCAGACAGATTGTCTTTATAGATAAATACCAACTGAAAACAAACAAACAAACAAACAAAAAAAACCCCACAACATTTGTACTTCTCAATCTGAATGCTAAAAGCACATAATAATAGCACATAAGAGGAGTCTCTAACATTGTAGTTAATTATTTCTGTTAGGTGCTCAGCCAGGCACCATGAAAGCCAAGCCAGGTGACTGCTAAGAGAGTACTCAGAGGCTCTGATCTTGACACGTGAAAAATCATGGTGTTGGTGGCCTTTCTCAATGGGTTATGATAGTTCCACTGTTACAACATATCTCTCTTACATGGCAGATGCTTTTATAATCACAAATTTCCAAGGAAGTGTATGACCCGCCATGACCTCAAGAAAAGCACACATAATAGGGGCAAAAGGTTCATGATGTGCTAATAAGAGAAGGTTATAACATTATCAAGATGATGGAGAAATCAAATCTGGCTGAAGTTGAATCAGATAAACCTGTGTTTGCACAAGCATATATACATGTGGTATATATATGGTTATATTCACATTTAAAGGTAATACTCTTTTAGTGCATAGATCCGTAAATCTGCAATTTTAGTAAAGGTAAATTAGATATCGAAAAATGTTTCTAAGTTACAAATGATTAAAATGGAATAATGAGAACTATAACTGATATATGAAGATGGGGTTTATAAAATGAAAAATTAGTTTAAGACACATGATCCTGACCAAGAAATGTCCAATTGTGACTGCAATTGAATAATACAAGGTTTGTTCATTTTTACATTTGAAATAGGCCACAGAATTTTTGTTAGTGTCCATTTGCTGTGAGTATTCACAAACATAAGTAAATTCTTATTTTGTTTGAAGAACACTTCAAACAATTATACTACAACAGAAATAAATTCTTGAAATGGTATGTAGCATAAATACATTTGATAACTCTGTTACAACAGTAGAAAACCACAGTAGAGTAACAAAGTTGGAATCTGGAGATGATTTGTATAAACTGACTCTGCTGAATAGGTAAAACTGGTGGACAGAAAGTCAGATACTCTGCAACAGACAAGGTCCATGTAGGTCTTAGTTTCTGGCCTTTTGTAGTTACATGGTTTCTCAATTCTGGACTGCTCAGTCTTTTCAGGTACAAAACCTATACTTGAATCAGGTAGATAGGACACAGTTTTCTCCTGAAAGACAAGCCAGATAGGATTCCCTTTCCTCCTTTAGTACATCCTTAACTGACTTAGGTAAATGAACTCAAAACTGAAATCCATAAGATTTAAATATTTTATCTGTGAAATTCCATATGTGTTACAAAGACTTAAAATTAAATGTCTCCCAATCTTTTTTATGAAAAACTTATAATTTCAGGTAATTTAAATAATTACCTGACAAATGCAACGGAAGTTTTGTTGGGTTTTTCTAAGTGCTAAATTAGCTCTTTGTTTTTTACTTAACTCACATGCATTGTGAGTTTTTACTTAAGTAACACTCATGCTTTGATGTATGCCAACTGTTTTTAATACAAAGCATGGAGATACTCTGGAAATCTAGATATTTAGAGGAACGTAGTTTGAACATACAGTTTACATCCTAAGGTACTTAGATACAAAATGGTGCATAAATGATAGCATCAAGTATCAGAAATTTTCGAAGCTAAAATTTCACTGACAAGTACTGTCTCCCTTTTTTTATATGGAATCCTTGCTGATCTTTCCTCTACAATTGACTTTATCTTCTAGATTTTCAGTTGTGGATGAATCAGTTAGTTTCCTTAGAAAGGGGAACTATAAAGGTCTATATCCAGCAAAATGTTTAAACGTGATTCAGTCAACACCTCCCAACAGAGAGATCATATTAGCTCCCTGGAATGCATTATGAAGACATTACAGATGAAGTCAAGTTTTTATCACTTTTACAGTTGGGAAAAAAAAAAAAAAAAAAAAAAAAAAAAAAAAAAGGCATTTCTTCTTCACATGGCATTTAAAAGATCAGTGATAAAATTATATTCCATTGAAATATACAAAATTTTATGTGGTTAGCCTTAAAGAAAACAAGGTGCAATTGCAGTCGGTGAGAGTAATTTGACTTTAAAATGAAGGACAAGGTAAGTATAGGTAAGTGAGTTATATTTGTGACCTCGTGAACACACAACCTTGAAGCGTAAAATAATTATATATATGATGGTAAAGGAAGTAAACTCACAGTATCTGAAAGACTGAAATTCGAAAAACAATGTTTATGTGCTTAGTAGATAATGAAAATGGAGCTCAAAATACCAATACTGTATTGGGATTTTCAGGAGAAATCACCCATTTCCAGACAGAATAATATTGGCTTCTATGCAGAGATCAAATTTGCATGGGCCTGGTTGGTAAAGAAGGGATCTACCAGTAGGACAGACATTCTGCGTCCACAGAATCATAGAATCATTACATCATTCGGGTTGGAAGAGATCTTAAGGATCATCTGGTTCCAACTCTTCTGCTATGGACTGGGTAGATCTAGATTAGGTCTGAAATCACCATTGAACCTGGCCTCAAACACCTTCAGAGAGGGGATACACACAACTTATCTGAGCAACATGTTCTGTTGTCTCTCCATTCTCATGACGATTTTTTCCTTATGTCTCTTCTAAATCTACTCTCTTTTATTTTAAAATCATTACTCCTTGTTCTGTGGGCCATGATAAAGTTTGTAAAGGTTTGTCACAACAGCTCCTTCAAAAGTCGGGGATGATGATGTTTCAGTTCATTCCTATGAAACCTGCAGCCTGGCAATATAACCTTAACTTCATTCAGGCCTTCAGGGGAAAATGCACGGCAGATGGGAATTTTAATTTTGAATTAATACCTTAAGTTCAACAAAATGCTGTAAAAAAAAAAAAAAAAAAAAAAAAAAAAAAAAAAAAAAAGAAGAAGAAAAAAAAGTAAGACTTCTTTAATTCTTAACTAAATTGGGACACAAGTTTCTCTCTGGAATAAAGTGAAACCAGATACAGATGCAGCCTCTGTTATGCTATGAATACTCTAATGATCTGAGCATTTATCAACATATGGTTTGCTTCAAAACTTGAAATGCAGTAATTCTGGGGACTAGCTTTACTGTTAAACAACTATGAGCCTATTTCAATCACTATGTTGAGCAGAATTTACTGGTGGCTGCATCACTAATAAAAGTTGATTTTTCTAATCTAATCTTATATTCTTCTTGAGGTCTTTGGCTCCTTCGTGCAAAGCTTATGTAAATGTGTTTTACAGACATGTCTGTGTACTTATCACCAAAACTCACTTCTCATCCAATGTTTACAATCTCAGTATCTCTGTTCTGATAGAAGGGATATCCTCTGATATGGAAAACACACTTCATCAGATACTGCTAATTCAATACCATTCCTTTACTTTCTCACTTCAACTAATTTTATTGTACAGGGAATAAAAGTATCACTCCACTGTTACTAAAAGACTACAGAAATCACCAGCTTGCATTTGTCAGTATAACAATATATAATTTTAAACATTTGAAGATTTGATCTGCTGAGAAACAATTGTATAACACAATAAAAGAAGCTCTAAACAAAAATGCTAAAAATAAAGTTCTCATACCTTTAACCTTTTGGGTTATTAGAACAGATTTAATGCAATCCTTCTAGCTTGATGAAGAGACAATATTCAACAGCAGACCTGGTAACAGATGTTTACTAATCACTGATAAATTTTGCATATTTAAAAAAGCACATGGCTCTTAGAGGCACTATGACGTAATTATAAAAGTGTACAGAAACCATTTGAAGATTTACTGAAACAATATCTAACCTGAGAATAAATGCAGAGCTGGGAATAAATGCAGAGTTTTGAATCAAGAACTTGTCCACACTTCAGCTAAGCATGTTAAAAGTCAAATTATATATAAATAATAATAAAAAATTATTCTTAAAAAACACACTATGTCCTTCTCTTTGTACAAACACTTGAATTTTCTATTCTAGAAAATGGACATCTCAAAGAAAAAAAGGGCTTCATTCAAAAGCAGTCATTTCAATCAATGCCTCCTTAAAAGAAAATCTCATTATAGTATGATAATACTACATACTTTGGAAGAAAAGGCAGGTGAAAATGGTACAACCAACATGTTCAATTAAACCAGAACTAGCAATTTCTCACATTCTGCATAACCCTGGATAGGCTGTATAAATAACATTTTGGGATTTTCATTATGAGATTTGAGCTAGAGAAATCAAGTGGCTTTTGAGACCTGCTGTGCTTACTCACTTTGAAAAAGAAAATGAGGTCTAGTGTCTTTTATATGAGAAACACCAACTGGAGCTGCAGTGCTAGCTAAGACTCCCCCCCCCTCTTCTTCTTCCTTCCTCCCTCCCCCCAAAAAAATGTTCCATTTAGCTTTGGGGCCCCTGGCATAAGGATGTAGACTTGTTGCAGTGAGTCCAAAGGAGTACCATAGTGCATAATGATGTTCAGAAGGCTGGAGCACCTTTTTAGTGAAGACATGCTGAGAGAGTTGGTGTTTATCATGGAGAAGAAAAGGCTTCAGAGAGACGTTATAGAAGCCTTCAAATATTTAAAAGGGGCCTAAAGAAAGATAGGGACTCTATCAGGAAGTGTAGTGATAGGAAAAGGGGTAACAGTTTCAAACTACAAGAGGCTAGATTTAAATTAAACATTAGGAAGAAATTATTTACTATGACGGTGGTGATGCAATGGATAAGGTTGCTCAGAGAAGTTGTGCATGCCCCATCTCTGAAGGCCAGATTGGATGGGAATTATGTCAGAAACATAATTCTAGATGGCCTAACTTGAAAAATAATTTATGAAACTGTTTCAAATCTTCATGTCAAGTATTTCGTGACTGATAGATAACAGCAAGACTGACAGATAAACAAAATGTGGAACTCTTCTAGAAGAGTGATGCTCAATCTTTTTAATAAAAAATAGCATCCTAAGAATCAGACTCGTAAGAGAAGAATTTCTGGCATGCCAAAACATGAATGCATCTATTGAGAAAAAGCACTTTGTAATGAATAATGTCTGGATTGAGGACAAAAAGAAATTGTCTGTAGGAAATACAGCAGAAACTGTAGTAGTCTTTACAGCAGTCTGCATGGCAACAACTGAATCCTGCAACTAGCTGTGAGGAGCTGAATCATGTATATAATAAAAAATATTCATAATATCTATGGAAGGATTATTTTTTTCTTAAGATTTAAGAGACTCCTGAATGTTTTTGAAGGTAGAAAGTTCTACTAGCTTGCAAAGCTCTACAATTTTCCATTTGCTTAAAGAGAAAAATGTCATATACCTTTCATGTCTTATCAGTAGGTAAAATACTGATTTGCATCTCAATAAGAATTGATTCATATTTCTCCTTTTAAAATATAATTCATTTCATGAATGTTACTAAACAAATCTTTCATATCCACTCATGTAGAGAAGCAAGTGATTCTTGAGAGGAGCTGTTGACTCCCTTGAGGGCAGAGAGGCGTTGCAGAGATATTTTGACAAATTAAAGGCTTAGGCAATCACCAACCACATTGTTTAACAAGAGCAAATGCCACATTCTGCACCTGGAATGGGTCAAGCCTGGGAAGACAAGAGACTGGAGAATAGCAGCTTGGAAAGCGATCTGCGAGTTACGGCTGACAGCAAGTTGAATGTGAGTCAGCAGTGTGCCCTGGCAGCCAAAAAGGCCAACCATACCCTGGGGTACATCAGACCCAGCACTTTAAGTAAGTGAGCATAGGGATTGCCCTGCTCTGCTCTGCATTGTGCAGCCTTGCCTAGAGAACTGGGAGCAAGATTGGGCACCACAGTATGAGAAGAACATTAGAGAGAATCCAAAAAACAACCAAGAAGATGGTGAAGGATCTAGGGAGCAAGATGTATGAGGAGCTTCTTAGGCCCCTTGGTTTGTTCAGTCCAGCAGAGGAGACTAAGGAGAAGACTCAAGGCAGCCTACAACTCCTCATTAAGGGAGTGGAAGGGCAGTCACTGATCTCAGTCAGTTTGGGAATAGGGAAAAGATTCTTCATTCCAGGGGTGATTGGGCACTGGTACTCCCCAGGCTCCCCAGGGCAGTCAAAGCCCTAAACCTGAAGGAGTTCAAGAAGTTTGGACAACACTCAGAAATGTGGTATGATTTGGGTAGTGTTGTGTGGATGTTGGACTTGAATATCCTTTTGAGCCCCTTCCACCTTAGAACATTCACTAGAATGATCAGTGAATATATACCATAGTTCCATGAATGCAGTTAAGGAGTTTATACCATACTGTTATCATCATGGTTAGATTATTTAAAATTTGAGGGACTGGAGAGTTCACTCATAGCATTTTTAGAATATACCAATATTGTATGTATGAAATTTTGGTATACATGGTAAAATCAAACAAGGAATTCTTTACTTCATATGGTTACCCTGCTCTAACTTGTCTTAAACTGTATGTGCATCGGCTGTATTTGAGCCCCCCACCAATGGTCTCACATGACTGTAAGAAGGATGCGTGAGTCACTCTTTCCTTCAGTTTCCTGACATTCTTCCTTATCACAAGTAAGTTATTGCATGCAGACTGGCTAGGGCCTTAGTGCTCATGTGAATTACACACACAAATATCACCGAAGTATGATGGCTGCTCCAAAAGTAATGCCTCCTATTTTATTATGTTGGTGGATGTTGGTTGTATGCTAGTAGAGGATGAACCTTCCTACCAGTATTCCATTAGATTTTTTTTTGCTGTGCAAAAGATGTCAGCAGAGGGACAGTCTGAAAAAATGACATCTGACATGGAAATGCATGTGAAGCAAAGATGTATCATTGGATTCCTCTATCTGGAAAAAAATTGCACCCATTGACATTCGCTGATGCTTGCTGAACATTTGTGGAGACCAAACAGTGGATGTGAGCACTGTCAGGCAGTTATGTGTTTGGGAAGTGGTGAAAATGGCATGAAAGACAAGGCACATTCCTGACAGTCACTAAGATTTTTAGGATCGTAGTATGCATCCTGTTGTTCATCATTGATGAAGTTTAGAATTATCTACACATAATTAAAAAGTTTGTTTGGTGGTATAATGCAAAATCTGGTCTTACCTAAAATTTATGGTAAATACGAGGGAATGATAACCTTATATAAGAAAGTCTCCTCCCTCATTATCAGTACTTGTGAATTGTAGTTGGGCTGCATTGGTTGTCTCACTTACTTAACTTGGGATATACTGATAAGTTATATTATGCTATTAGCTATACTAATGAAAATGTCTTTTCAAATTAGTTGATTAGCCATACTCTATCTAGACCATGGCTGATACACACAATTACATGGAGGCCATGAGTATAAATAGTGACATACAGGTTGGTCTTCCTTTGATCTTGTGCTAAGTATTGAACTTCTTATGTTCACAGTGATATCTTCAGAAGGTGCAGGGTTCTTCTCATCCAGCATTTAGTCATCTAAATTCTCTTTTTTGCACATGGAAGAAACTAATTTCTTCCTTGAAACAGTTCAGTTAATCCTAAATTATTTGCTTCCACAAGGAGTTTATTTCTCTTCCTTTGTTTCAAAGGAAGCCTAAAGGGTAATTAAAGTTTCTCTTTTCTAAAAAGTTGCAGAAATGCAAATACTCTAAATAGGCTACATAATCTACAATCTATAACACTTCGAGGTTGTATTTTGAATGAAGGATTAATATCCATTAAGCTTTTTCTCTCTTTCCAATTTGAAAAATAAATAAAAATGCAGTGAATAATATGTGGGGCTTTTTCAGAAAGGCAGAGGAAAGGTCAGAAGCTCTGGAGTGCCTGGCTCTGCAATTATTTATTTATTTCCATAAGAAGTTGATACTACAGTTTCTAGCACTTTCTTCTTAGTTAATGAACTTGTGATGGAAAGGTGTGTGTAATTAGAGCTGTCAATATTGAATTCTAAATGTGCACTGCACTATGAATTTAATCTAAGTTTCCTTATTCCCAGTCCTCCCTCCCCATTGCCACTGGGAGAGACTGAAGCACTTGACTGCTGCTGTGGCAAATTGGGTCCTAATAAGTATGATGCTTTACTGCTTCTTGTTTTTGCTAAGATACAACTACAGCATTTCAGAATAACTCACCTGGGCATTAATTCAACAAGAAATGTTGATAGGAGTATTATATTTTTTCACATTTTGATATCTCAGTGAATGACTTGCATATAGAGAGGCCTGGCAACTGGTTTATGTCAGTGACTGATGTGCTTGTCATTTCAGCTTCAGATTTGGCTGATTCATCTCTGCTAGGCTTTGGAATACTATTCTTCTTGCTGTTCCATATCATTTTGCAATTTTAACTAGCAAGAAGAAAACAATATACAGAATGAGGCTGTGCTAAAAACATTTAAATGTTATATAGTAGGTTTTGTTTATTGTCAGGATACAGGTAATCTCAATGCATGCCACCTCAGTAAGTAACAGCAAGTTTATTCAGAGATGGAGAGGATGTATAAGTAAGGATTAGGGCATTTTTAGTGCAATAAATTTGTTCAAGTCATATGTTTACATCCTTAGGGAACTCAGTCATAACTGATAGAGCCTAGCAACAAAAAGAGAAACAAAGTCTATCTGTAAAAACCCTCTTGTTTAGGATGGAAATTTTAAGGCTGTTTAGAATCATATCAGGGATCAGATGAATTTGTACTCTAAGCAGAAATAAGCAATGCTACAAATATTTCATTAGGAATTATGGATGCATAGAACCATCTTCCAATCTACAGGTTATTTTATTATTTATTACATCAGTTTACACATTCAGGAATAAAGAACAAAGAGAAAGAGAAAGAAAAGGACAAAGAACAAAGGCCTCACTTCATTCTAATAATTAATGCAAAAATAAGTCTTTTGATTTTGTTCTGAAAAAAAGCAGCTCCTCCATATGGAAATGCAGCAGATGGGCCCTATTTCTCTGAAATAATGGTGTATAGAATGACCAGATCGAGTATTCTTCAGTCAGATCATACTCCTGGTACAATAAATCAGAGTTTGAAGCAGTGCTTTTCATTCAGCACAGAAATAAAAATACTTTAGAACCATTTAAATCAATACCTTGTAGTTTGTTTCAGAAAAGATTTCATTACACAGTTTAGTAGGAAGATTTGAAACACATTCCAAATTGTAAAAGGCATGTACTTGGGATTTTGTTCCTTACACAAACCAAAATCAGCTGCAAATTTGCTATACATCTCCATAATATCATAACATGAAGCTGTAGACCAATGAAGAAACAGAAACAGCATAAAAGCATGTCAACAAACATGGGAAAATGACCCCAAGAGGATCCTTGCGTGAAGAAGTAGAATATAGAGGATAAGGTGACAATCTGTGGTGTTATCCTCTCTAGAAGTCCAGGCATAATTTCAGTAGCTACTTTAAGCAGTTTAAGATTCAGAGGAGCAGTGCAAAGGTTGGCAGAAATGCAAATAAAATAGAGATAGAAATTAAGAAGCATGTATAAAAAAAGAAATGGTGTTATTAATAATATTAAGGCAAGTATTCTGACTGCATTTCTAATTTTTTCTTTCTTTTCCCCGTAAAATTAGATCTAGATTAAAAAGGAATCTGTTAACAGATTCAGGAAACTGTTAAATATCAGTTGTACTAACAATAAATTCATGGTTTTGTATTTATATGGCATGCTTCATCTTTGTCCTTAAGGAATAGTTTGAATATAACTTGTAGTGTAAGGAGCTAGTGAGAGCAATCAGTGGCATCTGCAAATCAATTTAACCCAGCCTGAAGACTTTCTGGCCAGCAAGAAACAATCATCGCAAAAAGGGGGGACACAAGTGGCATTTTAGAACTATGGAAGGAATTCTAACTAAAATAATGGCATTTCTAGTGAGAAAATCACAAATACAAATATCTCAGTGTTCAGAAATGCTGTAATGGGAAACTTCTCAGACATACTTCATCCTTATTCCAAGTAGTTTTAAAAATGAATTTTCAATGTGTAAGTGTGGAATTCTAACCTTTTTAGTTTGCTCCTATTGGCTTAGAAAAGGAATAATGTACAAAAGTAAAATCATGCAGTAGTAAAACATGATTTGAAAATAAGAAATCATCCCCTTCTAGCAGTCATGAGCAATTATACTAGTCTCATATTCTTTGGAAATGTCATTTTTTTTTCTGTGTTCTCATCTTTCTTCAAGTTCTTAGGCACTCGACAGTTAGATGGTGACTGATGTCAGCAGAGAAGCCACAGCAACTCTGAGAATATTTCTGTTTCATGTGGCTGGAATAGTGACACAGCCTTTCGAACATTTTGACATTCCTCACTGACTGACATTCTGCGTAAAAAAAAAATATCCCTGTTGACTGGAGTATCTGACACATGGACTATAAGTCATGAGATTCAGATCATCATCATATCATCCACTGAATGTCTGAGTGCATTGTAAATGACAATACACACCTGAATGTCACCACAATGGAGCACTGAAGGAACATAACATCCAAGTGTGATGCTTTGAACATCTCTTTAGTCATTGATATATTTCCATTTCCATTTTTCTTCAGTGTTTCTTAAAAAGAAAAAGAGAAAGAGAAAGAAAGAAAAAGAAAGAGGAGGAAAGAACAGGAAAGAAAAAGAGAAAGAGAGAAAGGGCAGGGCAGGCAACGCAAGACAAAAGAAGAGAGGGGAAGGGGAGGGAAGGGAAGGGAAGAAGAAAAAAAAGAAAGAAAAGAAGAGGAGAGGAGAGGAGAGGAGAGGAGAGGAGAGGAGAGGAGAGGAG
>NW_024885532.1:19431865-19461753 GCF_019232065.1 Centrocercus urophasianus
AGAGGAGAGGAGAGGAGAGGAGAGGAGAGGAGAGGAGAGGAGAGGAGGAAAAGAAAGAGAAAAGAAATTTGGTTTGTGTTATATTCCTGGAGGGTCATTTAGCAGTTGTACAATGTCCAGCACTGATAAATCTCTCAAGTACTGTAGCTGGGTAAAATAAATCTCCTATCTCTTTGGGGAAATTACAATAGCTGGAAATGCTGGTAGTGAGGGAGAATTTTATGTGGTGCCACAAATGGATTCGCAGGCACTGATGATCAGGCTGCAATTGCTGAATACAATCAAATACCCACTTAGCATGAGCAGAGCTCTGCACTGTATAAACAGAATTAATCTGGCAGTGCAGCCTTTCTGGACAGTGAAAATGCACCATGTTTATGCTATTAACTATATTTGTACCCAGACATGTATGTGTGGAATCAAATTTATCTTCTTTTCTGGTTGATTCCAGTTAAGAAAGTTCAAGTCTTTTCAAACCTTTCAAGCCAGGGAACAAACCTTGAGTAAGTCATTTCACTATTTGTTTTTATAGTAAAGACAGAGTCTTTGGGACTGTTTGGAGAAAGAGTAATGGATAGAAAGGGCTGAAATGCAGTAGGTGCTTACACTATATTGCTGATAAATATAGGAGTTAAATACAATGTTCAAAATGGCAGCTACTGTAGTTTAAGCCATTTCACACTTTAGAAGTAAGACAAACATAGGAAAAAATAATATGAGCTATCCTTACTATCCTTTTCTATAATCCTATCCTCTCCTAACTGAACCTATCCTATGCTAATCTGTTCTATCCTTCATGTTATCTCTTTTCTGTAAGAAAAGACATCTTAGTATCATACCCACAAAAATAATGTGACAAACTGAAAGCCAGTGCTTCCTGAAATGCTGAGGTATTATCTAAGCCAATAGGAGAAATAGAAGTTTTCCTTTAAAAATTCACATTGTAGTTGAATAACTTCAATTACCTGAATCATTATCTTCTTCTGGTGCCTATAGGAGTGCAGAGCAGAAAATCTTCAAGTCTAGGCTGCTCATGAGAAAGGGGAAACAAACATCAGCCTTTGACTTCTGGGTGAAAACACAGTCTAATCAAGACATTTAATGTGCCTTAGTGTCTGTTATGGTTGGTACGTTCCTGTCTTTCCCCTGAAAGATGGAGTAGAGGCCAAATCTTCCAGATAAATGTACTAGATGAATTTATTTCCCAGAGGAATGTGAATATGAATCATTTTCATGTGAACTCTGGGCTAATGAATAAGTAATTACTGAAATATGTATTTGAAGTTGAGTGGGAAACAAGGAGAACTGCAATACCTGTGCCAATTTCACTGTGTGACTCAGTTTATCCAATTCTAAAATGAGGGCAATTATAAGCTGAAAGCTTACAGTTATGATCTTTACAAAGACTCCCAGGGTCTTTAGTCAGAATGCAGCACAGAAGAGAAATAATTACTTTCTTATTCCAAATTTTATTTAAAAAATGTTCTGAAAATGTTTCTGATGAATAAAACAAATTTTACAAAAATTTCCTACAGAAGATATTTTTGCTTTCCTCATGTTATGCCTTTGGTTACAACTAATCTAATGCTTAAAAGTTTAAATTTTGAAAATAAGAAATTTTGAAGGTCTTTTTTTTTTTTTTTTTTTTTTTATTTTATGAAAGTGTTAGTATTCTAACAGCTCTCACCAGCAAAACAGGTAAGAGCCTATAAGACTTTCTGTTATAAACCTGGATTTTCAGGATTAATATATCAGCTTTTTAAAATCCCATTGGGTTAAAACTTGTCATACAAGCTGTCAACCTATATCTAATATTTTTCCTAAAAGAAAATGGTTTAAAAACTTTAAAATTTCTTTAGATGTGAACCAGTTCCCAGAATAGATTTTTGTTGTTGTTGTTGTTGTTGTTGTTGTTGACTTATATGCTTTTCTTTCATCAGATGAGCTAGAAATGCTGTCAGATATGTTTGCAATGATGCACACAAAGCTATTACTATGATGTGATCTAGAAATTGCAGGGGTAAAATCTGCATAAAATGGCCCACATATGCCTACTATGTCTCTTGTCTGATGGCTGAATAGTAGATTAATGAAAAGATTAATGAAGTAGGCTTGCAGCCTCTTAATGTGGATTTTACAGGATGCTAGTTAAAAGGATTGTGTTTAGTAACTGGAAAGACTGATTGCAACCTGCATTACTGAAACCACATGAATCACTGAATTAGCATACAGAATCGAGACAACAAGTGATTTTAAAGGTATTTAAAATCATTTCTTGATTGATTAAGTTCTTCTCCTGAGCAAGAGCATTTTGCTTAACATCAGTGAATATGAAAAGCACAGTCTCATTCCTCAAGAGCTACATTTTTTTTTTACCTCTCTTTTTCTTACCCTAGCAGATAGCTGCAAAAAGAAGTAACTTCAACACCACCAGCTTTTGCAGTAAGATAGAAGAGCTTTGAAAAGGTACTCTGCTATTCTAAGTTAATGAAATACTAAGAAATACCGGACTGAAGAAACATATTATGGTGCAGGAAATGGCTGTTGGTGTTTTGGCAATAGATCCAGGGTATAATAGCAACTAGTGCAGGAAATCAGTCTGTAGACAGCTGTCCTCTTTTGAAAGATCTAGCGAAGGATGATGACAAACCCCTGCCTGCTGGCAGTAGAGTCATGGCTATATTCTGACCCTATTGATCTCACAAGAGCAGAATCTGGGGACCACTTCCCCTCTGCTTTTCTTGCTGCAAGTCTAATCTGCAGGTTAAAATTAAAATTTGCAAAACTTCACAGGCATGGTACTACCAAACACACACCTGTCTACAAATGTGAATATTTGCATGCACTTGTGTGTGTATGTTCATCCAACTGAAGGTAGTGACAAAGAAGCCTTCCTTCCTTTCCTTCTCTCAGACTGCTCAAATGCAAGAGCTCCTCTCTTGCCCTTGCATGTAGGTTTTGCTTTTGTTTTGTTGGTTTTACTTTTACTGTTGAATACCCACAGACTGCAAGGTTTAGAAAGCAGGTGGAGGGGAGGAGGGGGGGTGAGAAAAAACCAGGGCATACAAGAGCAGCACATAAATGTTGATTTCACAGGGGTAGTTGGGTATTCATTAGAAACATATTTATAGCCACTCCCTATGCGCACACTTATTAAATTGGTCACACATTTTTTTGCTGCTGTTTGCTAAACATGCTGTTGGGTTTTACTGAATACCTATCAGTTAAATCCCAAATGGTGTTCTGCTTCAATTGAACCTCAGTTCTTAACCATATGCTTCATGCTAAAATGTTAATTGGAAATATTTATAGCACTGAATTGTGGATAACTATTTGTTTTTCATACATGCCAGTTATTTAACTTATTTCTTGACATAATAATATTTTGTAACATAAGAAAATATGGAGATTGCCTTTTTATGTACTTTTTAGAAGCTAATGTGTTTATTACTTTTTTTTTTTTTTTTTTTTCCCCTTGTCTTTTCAGAGCTGAAGGGGATTCAAAGGCAGAGATGACTCAGTGAAACCTAAGAATACATAATAGGAAGGATATTATCCTTCTTCCATCTGAGGGTGGAGTGACTTTTATCCAACATAGTCTATGGCCTTGGGCAATGGTGCTTGCTGCTTTCCTTCCTACCCCCTACTCCCCCAAATGCAGCTTTGTTTGAGGTTTCATAAGCCCCTTGCAAGTCTTTGAAAAGGCATGAAAGAAAATTATTACAGAACTTCACTGAAATTGGAATGGCAATGACACTGTAAATAGCTGGAGAGAAGCATTTTGGTGCTGAAATGGCAGAATCAGTTTTGTTCTGATACTTTACTTAAAATAATTTTTTTTTACAGATAGAATTGTCTCATCTCATACAGTTATTTAAATAACTTTTCTGTAACCTATTGTGGAAAGAGCATTTTCTTAGCTCACTCTCTATATTTCACGCCATTTTAAATGTATTTTAATGATGGGTTCCAGACTTTCCTATTCCATTTTACAGCAAATATAAAATGAATTTCAAATAGGAAAATAAAAACAAAAAACTCCTTCTTTTTCCCTAATAACTGAAATTCAAACGACTTTACAGCTCTAAAACCCACAGTATATTTAAAATGCCTGTAAAAGCATTTGTACTAGCAGAGCATTACAAAGAGACTTCAGTGTGAAAGAGCTTAGAATTCAGCTTCACCCAAATATGTAGAAAAGTAATTCACACTCAGATTAATTTTCTGTATCACAATCGGCATAGTTATTTGGAACTGTACAGTACAGATCCTATCAAAAGAGAGTTCTACTTGCAGTTACACAAAGTTACACCAAGGGCACAAAACAGTGAAGAATTAGCTTCTCTTCAGCTAATGCATAGAACATTTGTTAGATTAATCTAAGTCTCTCTTGTACTTCTTTCTCCTTACTCTCTGAAAACCTTGCCAAAATCTCTCATTGCATAATTTAAATTCTCTAAGCCAAATTAAAACATCATCCATTATAAACTCTGAAAACTTTCTAGCTCACTTAGATCTACCCAATTAATCTCAGAAATATCTTGGGAGTAAAACTTCCTCTGAAGTGCATTCATTGAAATGAATAACATCCAAATAGTGACTTTTAACCTGAATTTACTGAGCACTCCTTTCCAAACTCCATCTGACATATTTCTCTGGTAAACCCAGCTGAGACTTCTTCAGAATCTTCAGTTAGACAACATGTGCAATTTCTGGCTTTGTTTAAACATTGTTCTTTGTATTTATGCTTTCAGATCATGGCAATAGCACTCATTATTTTTTCAGACATTCCTCTTTGTCATGATATCATAATCTTTATCATTTCTTTTATTATTTCATCTCAGCAAGTAAGTGTGATTTTATTGGTGGATGAGTCACTAACATTTCTTGATTTATCTGTCCTGATGCACTGGTTTTTGTCTGTACCTTATCAGCCTTGAATGATAGTCAGGGATTGATTCTCTCTGCCTCTTGCTGATAAAAATATATTTTCAACCAACTATATGGTTCAGCAGTATTCTATGGTACGTGTTAGTTCCTCTTGCATGCTTGCATCCTCAGCTTTCGCATTCATGTTGTTTCACTCTCCTTGCCTTTTGCTGTTCATTCAACGTCCCTTCGTGCAGGAATCAAAGTAATAACCCCCTACAGCCTCACACACTGCATTCCACTGATATAAGCAGTGTGCTATTTGCTTATGCCCGAGAACTTGTATAAACTTTTAACTCATAGCACAGCTGTGTCATTCACATATTTGTAAACATATGAGCACGTTAGAAAAGCAGAAAAGAAGACATTTTTTATCAGCAAGAATACTTAGTGAGTTACAAAATTTGTATATGTATCTATTTTCTGTGCTGCTACCTCTTATTCTTCCTTTACTGAAGATAACTTCCCTGAGTCCAATACCTGACGGAGACCTAGTTTATGTAGTCTCTCGGATGGAAAGTATGTATAAAATATTGAAATTCTACCTGAATATTTTTTGAGAAATTTTCTTTGGATATCCTGTTTATTTTCAGGATGAAATTCCTCTCCCTAAGTGAACATAACTTCTGAGTATAACACAGTGCTATGCGTAATCATATTACAGTATTGCAGAATAAAGTACAACATTCAAAAAGTCCTTCTTTTTATTATAATAATTATTGCACTCCAGATTTTTTGTGTTCTTTTTTTTTTGTCTGTTATTAAAAGACTTAACATTACCTGACTACAGACAATTTTTTTTCCTCCCTCCTTCTCTGCCTCTCTTTTCCAGAAGTTTCCAATCTTTTATTAACAGACCAGATAACAAAAAATACACCAAATTTAATGTACCTGCCTTCATGATACTCATGAAAAATCTACAAACATTTTTTTATCTTTTGATTAGGTTAAATCAGATGTCTTTATGTTAAATCTGCAGATGTTTGAGATCAAATTAGATCTCCTCAGTGTCTAGATCTGACAACCCATCTCACTGTCTTCAACTTCCAGAATTTTCAGGTACATATGTGACATACGTAGGGACTGAGCATAAACTGCAGCCTGGATTTCTTCACTAAAAAAAACAACATAATATTTTTTTTTTTTCAAATATTTTGAAATAATGTTTAAACTACTGATATACAATCTAAAATTGGTGAAATCCATCATTTCATCTGAGTGTGCAAGATTCATGTTAAAGGATGCACTGTAGTTAGTCACTGGATATGAGATGTTTAGTTTTATCCTTTCAATGTTGTAAGCAAGAATCTAAAAAAAGATTGTCAAGATATGAGAGAATAAAGCACACTTGTCCCAAATACATATAATTATTATTCTAACTGCCCCAATAATATTTTAGAAATTTTATTTTTATAGCCTTATTGCAAACAAATTGCTTTTTTTAAAGTGAGACCAGTTCCCTCACCACTGGCACAGTATTTTAATAATAGTTATATCTTAGCGTCTTTACTGAAGATTAAATCAGGCAAATAGTGCTCATAAGCAATTGATAGACTCCACCACTGTTATCTAGACCCAGAGCTCAGAGAGCTACTTCATTGCTATATGCCTTCATGGAGATGAGAGAATAGATTTCTTTCTATCAAAGTTTCCCAAGCAATGATTAGCATTTACTGTGGTAACCACACTCAATTCAGTTTAATTTAAAATAAAAATAAAAAATCAAAGCCTATACTTAACTGTCCCCCCCCCCCCCCCCAAAAAAAAAGTAAAGATTACATCACAAAACAAAAACAAAACAAAACAAAACAAAACAAAACAAAACAAACAAACAAACAAAACAACTTAAATATATCTAAAATGAATATGAATAACCTTAAAAACATCATTACCTAGAAATAAGCAGAACTTAGCATTTTTCTTTGGAAAATACAATCTGCAGCAGCTCCAATATAGCTATTTTAACAGGTAAATAATAAGAATAAATTTCTGAAGACATAAATGGAATTGTGGGAAATAGTAAAGAGAGGGCTTTATTCACTTGGAGGTAGAAAGCAAGCAATAGAAGAAAAAAGGAAAAGGCAATAAAAAGGCAAGAGAAGGCAAAGCATGGAAAAGGCAAGAGAGAGGAAGCAAGGGCATTCTCAGTCTTCTGGACCTTTTAATGGGATTCTAATGCACATTTATTCATATAGGAGGATCACAGATGAGGCTAGAAAGGAAATCACATCATGCATGGCAGAAAGAGGGAGAAACATTTTCTTGACACTAAATCCAGTGCCTAGCTATCCATAGCTGTATGTGTGATTCAGTATGGCCATGAGAGATACCAAGATACCAAGAGTTTGTTCCTGATGTTACCAGCCTATAGGTCTTCATTAATAAATAGATAGATAGATAGATAGATAGATAACAAAAATAATTAGAAAATCATCATAGACATAACTAAACTATCCATAAGTGACTTCTTCTTTGTTCATTACAGGCTACTACAGATGTTCTGAACTTCAGTAAAAGTGCAATACTTTTGAGATCCCATCTCCTTCTTTGATATGCCAAATCCTTTCTTGGCAAAAGCATAGCACGTCCCCATTATCACTCTAGAATAAACTACTGTTCAGAAGAATACTTTTGGTGGATTTAAATCTCTTGTGGACTTGACAGCAATGAAGCTGAGAGATATTAGGCAGAAGCAGAGAAATATCTTGTTTCCCAATGAAAAGACAAAGGAAATTTCAGAGAAAAGGATACCCTGGATCACTCTAGAAAGAAACAGAGCAAAAGAAGGAGAAACACAGACTCCCCAGGAATAGTTGCATGAGGTTTATCCTCATGGAATATGTAGTTCAGAAGAGAAGCAGACGCCTGGGGAGGGAGGGGGCACAAAGTGCACAAACCATACCTCATGGGTCTCCAAGGGAGCTCAACCAACGTAAATGAATGTCAAGCTAGCACAAAACATTTGATTTTAGTTTTCTCAATGGAGAAAAAGCAAAATCAATATTTTCAGGTAGGAAATTAGAAGAGAGCAGGGAAGAAGAGGACATAGACCGATGGGAAATGGTTATTTGCCTGGACTTTGTTCATTTACCCTGGAAAGTATACTATTTCTTTAATTTAATCAAAGACCAGTATTAAACTGTTGTAGAAGAAAAGGTAGACTACAGATTATCATAGAAACTGAGGCATAACCTCAAAAAAAAGAGAAAAGAAGAATTTTTCCTTGATTATCTGCCATTTCGGATTAGATTGCTTAGATTAGGAGACTGATTAGATTAGGAGGATTGATTAGATTTAAGAGAAATTGATTCCCTCCTGCTCTCAATCTGTACTATTCTCAATGCTTATCCTAAACTCCTCTGCCTGACCACAAGCTCTCTTTGAAATGAACACATTGGAAGAAACTAAGTCATGTGTCCAGGGATGCTTTACTTGCTTTACTCCTAGGGGCAGTATGAAAAAGAACAAAACAGTCTTGACTTCCTGTGTCCTACACAGCTATCTAGACATGTTTTAGAAATATGCCTTTGAATACATGTTCATACCTCCATGGGCCTCTTCTGAGCACACAAAATGAACACACACTGTCATGTGGCAAAACTACCATGCTGTTTACTGCAGTACAGCCTTCACATTATTTTGGACACTGGAAATAAAAAAAAATCAAAGAAACAAGCAAAAACCTCCATCTTATCCCCTCCGTTGATAACTGTGCCTCCTAGACATTTGCCATTATTTGGGTCCCATTTAAGAAAACAAATCCTATAAGCAGTGTAGGGGCACTAAAAAGGCAGACTGAAATGAGGGGAAAGGGAAAGGGAAAGAGAAGAGAAATAAGGAAGGGAAAGGGAAGAGGAATTAGGAGGTAAAGAGGAATGGGAATGGGGAAGAGGAAGGGGGAAGAGAATGGGGCAGGGAAGGGAAGGGAGAAGGGGGAAGGGGAAGGAAAAGGAGAAGAGGTCACTAGCAATGATGAAATTTTAGATGAAAAAAAAACCCTAAGATCTCAATATGGATTGGATTGAAATTATCATCAAAGTTAATTGTTGGCCTTTTGATTCTTTGAAAGTAGAGCAGTACTCAAAGCTTTAAGCAAGTAGTCTAAATCTGTTTGAAAAAATAGTTCTGCCGAAAAATATAGTTCTTTATCTTCAAGGTAGATCCATTAATATCAGTAGCTAGAGAATCTCAGATTATTTAGATGTACAGTCAAACTTTCTCTGGTGTGCAAAACCAAGCTTAAAATCTTACTACTATTCATAACATTAATTACCTATATTTGTGAATACTGGAATTATCCTTTGGGCTACAATTTTTTCCTGAGTGCCATGAAAAAAATTGGATATCAGCTGACTTCTAGTTTTAATATGAATGCAGAAAATTGACATGACGTGTTAGTTTCAGTCCTGTCAATGGGATAAAATAGTACAATCTTAAGCTTGTTGAAGAGGAGCTATAGTTAGGTTCACAGACAAGATTCAGAGCCAGACACAGCTTAATTTATAAATGGCTGATAATTTGGAGGTTTAAACCTGGTCATATCCAGCACTGAAATCTTTCCATTAATACTGCTTAATTCCCCAGTGGAAAAAAGAACTAGTCTACTGCAATTTCCTATTTTCTGCTGAAATCCTGATGTTCTTCATGTTATGCACATTCAAAATGGGACATGCCAGAAAGTTTTGTATTTTAAATTACTATCTATGTGGATGTATCAGGTGTTCTATGGCATTTCAAACAGTAATAGATTCCTATCTTTCAGTAGTTGAGTCAAGTATATAAAGGCTGAATCTAGCAAAAATGTGAAATAGAGGCTATAATCAAAGTTAGATTTTTTTTTCCTTCGTTTGGATTTGTTCTCTCCCATGCAGCACTGATGAGGTAGGAAAATGCCTAACCTCCAGAATGGGGATGTTACTGAGGTATATGAAATGATATTTAGAGTGATGTCTGTGTAAATTGTGTCTGTGATAATTCAAGACATCGAACTAATGCTCTTTGGGGTTCTGTTTGAGAAGTCCTAGTGATTTTTTGCTTGCTTGTTTGTTTGTTTTGTTTATTTATTTGGTTTTATTCTGTGTTTCTTTGCTTATCTTTACTTGTTTTTTTTTTTTTTTTTTTTTCTCTCATTCCACACCTTTTTAGAATATGGAAAATGTATTTTATCAAGACAAAAACATGGAGAAAAATAGCCTTAGTTTTCCTAACATAATCTGTAAAACTGCTGGGCTAATTCTGCAGTGTTTTGCACTATGTTTAGTCATGTACATAATATGCGAAGTAGGATAAATATAAACCACTTCAGAATGACAGTTTTACACCAAAATATCAATGACTCCATATCAATGTAAATTACAACCAAGGCAAAAAAAAACAGCAGAAAATCTCACTTTGTAAATAATTATATGGGCTTAAAATTGCACCTATCCTTGAAAAAAATAACTGCATTGGAGATAAAGTCTTTTCGGTGTTACATACTCTACCTAAAAAGCAGATGAAATCTGAAGTCTCTACTAACATAAACTATTCATTGGCCATAACACTGACTAAGTGAATTTTTTATAACTATGCTTCAAAAAAAAAATTTCTATACAAGCTAAATGAAAGAAATAAGAATTAGATATAAAGCTTGGGTTTATGCAGTAATTCTTTTTTACTTGCTGATAAAAATAACAGATATCAAGTCTGCATTTAAATGTGAATTTTTTATTTGTACTTATTTTGGAAGCATATATATAATATATGGATATGTACAGAAGAATATGTGTGCATATTTACTTCTTTATTTTCTTAATATTTCATTTTTGTCAAAATTCATTTTTAAAATGAACTTAAACTTTTTAAAAAATTAAAAATGGAAACAGTTTTGTTTACAAACAAAGTTTTCTGTTTTAGAATCATTCAGGGTGGAATACTTTGACTATTTCTAAAGTGTTTTTCCAAACTGGGTATGAAACTAGATTTGTGAACCAAGCACTGTGAAGAGAAAATCTTCTTATCTCTTTTGTGTAAATATGTCTTCCAGACTCTTGTTGATCCCTGGTTGTCAGCAGGTGAATAGAGTGGGGTTTTTTTGTTTGTTTGTTGCTTTTGTTTTTAAATATACTTTTAAAATAATGATTAAAAAGAAGAGATTTCCAGAGATGTAATGAACAATATATTAGGAAGGAATGGATACAGACAGTGAACTGATGCTAAGTTCTAAAATTACTCTAACAGGGACACTTGCCTAGGGCAACAGTAATGTGGAATAACTTGAAAGAGAGGAAAAATAAACAGCAACAAGAACAATAAACAATAAATAAATGCCATTTGAGTGTTAGGTCTAGTGGACAGAACACTGAAGGTCATTAGCGAGGAACGGAAACCCATCTCAAAACATTCAGTCAGATGCCAGATAACCAAAAGAAGAAATACATCACTCACAGGAGCTGGTGAATGTTTGATGAGAGTTTGTTAAATGGACAAATTGTGTCAAAACCAAGTGCTTATTGTTTTCTTACACATATTTGATTCCACATGTATCACGTGAATTCATTCCACTTGTCTTACTTCATTGCTTTGTAGTTGATTTAAGTTTTGCATTTACTGGACAAAAAGAACAATAAACTATTTCCAAACAATATATATATTTTTAAGTTTTTTATGTTTGCTGTCAGTCTGTATCAGAATCAGAATAAAATCAAAATCTCCCTCCTTTCAATTGCAGGTCAAATGTATAAACCATAAAGTCTTCATATCTATTGTTATTCACTGACTGGAGACTTCAACACACCCAAACACAATACCCTACATTATAGCCGCTCAACAAAAGGTGGGATTAATCTGACAACCCTTCTGATAGTTCTCTTTGGAACTAAACTTTTTTTTTTTTTTTTTTTTTTTTTTTAAATTAAATAATCATTGGACCAGAAGAGATCCACAGGCAGCTGAGAAATTTGGTGCAGAATAAGTCAAAACATTGCTGCTCTAAATTATATCTGATATCCTTTTTAATTCTTTTAAAATGTGGACTCTCTCACATATAAGATATTCCATCAACGACTCAAGAAAATTTTACTGAACTACATAAATATCTTCTTTTTTCTTACCCTTGAGAATGTTTTGTAATCTGCTGGTTACTGCTGCATAAAAATTCACTTCACTTTACAGACGTTTCTTTTCAAATCCAAATTCTGAAAATTCCTTTGTATTCTGTGTACTTCTTTGAAGAATTTAGCAAAGCAAAAATCAATATTTATGTATGATACTAAAAATGAGCAAAATAATAATGACAAAATCTGTAGACTAAAGGATGTTGTCTATTTCAAGCAAATGTTTTTTTCTAGGAGGAGATGAAGATATTTCTCACTGTTCACATTTTGAATTACAATGAGTAGTTAGAAATGATGACAGGCTGATTTAATGCAGAAGAAAACAAGTGAAGGTTTAGTTGCACTTTTTGAATGCACATAGAATTAACTAATAAATTCTATTTCTTTGAAAACTTTCAAGCACACAGGTCTAGCATCAATCATCCACAGAATGGGAGGAATATGAAGCATTTTAATGTTGTGGTATATATCTGAATAGATAGAAGACACTTGCATATGAACTGTAGCAATGTCAGTGGAAGTTACAAAGCACGAGAGCAGAAGAGTCATATTTTCTGAGTTTAGCTTGTATAAAGATATTATAGTAACTCAACTACTTCCACACTTTAATCCAAGTTTCATAAGCCTCATGGAAGAATACTGAGCAAAGAGAACAGTTATTGAGTATTCTTCTCTAATGTAGTTTTCTAAGATAGGAAGTTAACAATTTCATCTGCTTACCTGTCTGCCAGTTTAGTACCACTTAGTTTTGAAGGAGTTTCATAATTTCACCTTTTGCAAGTAACACCTGCTTTAATTCAGCTTAAGTAGTACATTCTATGTATGCAGATGACCCTAACAACATGGAACACACCACCTAGTTTTAGGTGTAATGTAAGATAGTTGTAGTTAATTACACTGTGGGAGTGCTGTCCTATTCAGAAGGCTAGATAATAATTCAGACAGCTAGCTTGCACAAAGCTATAGTTAGATAGTAAGTTTTTATCCTAAGTAAGGAGACAAAAAAAATATAGGGCACCATTTACAATGCATTCATGAAGTCATCCTTTACAAGCACTTAGCACTAATGCAGTGAGAACTGAGCAACTGTGGTATTAAAAACAGTGTATTCATTTATCAAGGCAATTGACATTTTGTGATGAGGGTACATGCCAAACTCATATTGTTAGTGACAGGTGGTATAACAAAGGGCAGTGACCACAAGCTGTGGCTTAGGATGTTCAGATCAGACGGTAGGAAAAACCTTTCCAGTAGGAAAATAACACAGTAATAGACCAGGCTGCCCAGAGGAGGTGTGCAACCTTCCACCTCAAAATATCACATCTTTGGGTAGTTGGAAGAGATGACTCCAAATATCCCTTCCAACCAAGATTTTTCGGCTCTACAATTGCTTTTAAGTTTGGCGTCTCAAAAATGATAATATGCAAATACATAAATTTTCTATTTCACAAAGATTGATTTTACATTTGATTAAAAAACAAACAAACAAAACAAATCAACAAGGTAAAAGAAACAAATAAAAAGACAGCTTGACTGTCTTTTTAGAAAGGTTTCCTGTATTTCTTGCAGAGGAGACAAAGGAGAATTCAGTGCCTGATACAGCAATGTTTCTTAGCAGTGGCTCAGCAGTGACTGAAGGTATTTTCTTCTCCCATGTGAGCACTTTCTCAGCCAAGTCATCTTTGCTGACTGGGAGACTATATAAGAGATAGTTCACACTCATCGTTATCACAATCTTTTGCTATGGTTCATTCAGCACATAAGAATATTTCTGTTTCTCATCAGCAGTTCTGAGATCAACCAACCTGGAGATGGTTGACTTCCGATAGGTCTTAGACTTAAGGTATCAATGCGTATCCACCGGGGACTAATGAGAGCTGCTCTTTTACTGGAGGTTTTCATTAATGTTAACAAGGCTCTTCATCTCTACTTGAGATAAACAAATAAATAAATAAAAATTAAAAAAGACTAGAGATTTTAAAAAATCTTTAGAAAAATATTTTCAGTTCTTTACCCACCAGGGTATTTTTGTAAGCAGTTAAGAGATCCAATGCTATTAAGAAAAACTGCAATGTAACAGAGACATAGAACTAACATGTTTGTTTCTTTTTGTTTTGTTTTGTTTTTGAATAAATAGTCTATAGGAAAATGCACTTTTTAAAATACAGAAGTTAATTCTTTTTGCTCATGTTCTCATTCCTATTGCAGCAGCTTTTTGTCATTCATAGCTCCAGCTCTAGGCCTCCAGCCCCATGAATGTCACACCCGCCTACACAACTAGCTGACACTACTGCACAGTTCTTGTTCTTGCCATAAAACTCTGCATCTCTTCCATCTCCCAGTACGTGGCTCTTGCTTCTCTAAACTTTCTGTATTTAAACTATTTATTTCCTAACAATACACTTTACTTTCATTTTAGTGCACTTCCCTTTTATACTGTTGTTTTCTTTTTTTTTCTTTTCTACATCATTGTTAGATTGGACTCATGCACTGAACACTGCATCTCATTTCTCTATTACCTTCTCTGCTCCTCAGCCACCTTCACTCTCTAGCAGTGCTGATAGGGGGCACTTTGCTCTACTAACCTTAACAGATACTTGCTGTACCTCCCATTCCTCACTTCCCTCTGCTAATGACCAGGAAGTGAGACAAACAAGATTGCCAGTTTCTGAAGCATGGAAAGTGCCATCTGTGCTTTGTAGATTGAAAATCTTATTAGTCGTGCTTCCAGCCAAGTTGTGCACCAGGAATAGAGCAATGAGAGTAAGGAAAACTGCAGACTGGTGGAAGGGGAGAACCAGGAGGGAACAATAGAATTCACTAGGTGAAAATGCAAATAAAGAAGACAATACAAGAAAATAAAGGCAGGGAGTTGAGAGAGTGTTTACTATCTCATTTCATCCTTCCACGCTGCATCCAGTTCTTCCACAGCCTATACACTATGGCAACATCCAGACCAGATATATTAAGTGAATAAGGCTTTGAAATCTCACCACTGACTGATAGTAAGTAGCTGACCAAAAGATAAAAAAAAAAGTCTTCCTGAGTTGTTTGGGTGCTTTGGCACAAAGAGGCATGTCATAGAAGAAATAGATGAGAACCTGGATATCTACTTGCTCTCCAGAGTTGTTAGCAGGCACCATTTCCTGTCTGTCTAGGGCCTCCCATTCTGGAATATGGCTGAGGTGTTTTCTAAGCAGGACAAGGCTTCTCATTTGGTACAGTTTGCACAGGATCCCAGACCAACGCGGTTGGAAAGCAAAAGGTGCCTCATCTTCTTGAGGCCTCACCTGGGTACTTCAGGAGATTACAGTGAACACTGGCCATTCCCCTGTGTTACTATCTAACTTTGGCATCAGCATGGTTTAGGTTTAGCTTTCCACCTGTTCTTATACAAATATCTGCCCCCCTACATGGAATCTATTCATGTTTACATTATAGTTTTGCAATTCCAGTGACAAAATCCCTTCTGCACTCCATTCCTGCCTTAAGTATAAATGTACAGATTCTTACTTAGGTGATCTCCCTCTGCATGAGGGACAAAGCAGCAGCACATCACTGCCAGCAAGCCTTTTCCCTGCCTGCCTGCCTTGAAGACATTTCAGAAGCACACAGAGACAGGGCAGGAGCTGTCAGGACAACATGTGCCCTGGCTGCACTTACACTGACAGACTCTTCAGCATCCCATTGCCAGCTGGTGCAAGCTTTATCAGCCCCACAGCAATCATAATTTTTGCAGATGCTGGAAGCACTCTGAAGAATCAGGAAAGCTGTAATCCAAATGCACTAGCTAAAAAAATACTCAGTATTAGAGATGGAACCAGGCTGTTCTGTGCTAAAATTGAATTTCCCCCCAAAGTCCTGTCTTTCTGTATATATTTCTTATGGGCTCATAACTGTCATCACAATTACATTTCCACTGCTTGGCAATGCATATGCTAATACTGTCTTTGCAGACATACCTGATAATTCTGGTAGAGCCTTGCAGCCTCAAATCTGGCTTAATATATTCATTCTCATTTATATTTTTCCCTTAATCCTTATATTTCTTTTATGTATTCTTCATACAAGTCAAACAAAACTGCAGAATTTTACAGCTTACATAGTTCTTTCTCCTTCCTTGTTTTTAAACCCAATGGATGAAACAAATACTTCTTTCTTGGAAACATCAATTACAACATCATAGCTCTTTAGTCAGTGCTTATAAATCTTCTCCCATTCTCCTCCCAAACTCAGTGTGTGTCTGTCAGGCAATACCACTATGGGTTGGTAGAGGAACATGGCAAGGGTAACTGAGTGTTTTCTGAATCAGCACAAAGTTGGCAATGGTCAGTGCCTCAATAATTTCATTAAATTCATAGACTGAAGACAGCATCATTGATGAACACCTCCCCTACAAGGACATGCTGGGAGAGCTGGGGCTCTTCAGCCTGGAGAAGAGAAAGCTCTGAGATGTCATAGTGGCCCTCCAGTGCCTGAAGAGTGCCTACAGGAAAGCTGGGGAGAGACTTTTTAGAAGGGTTTTAGAAGGGTGGGTAGTGAAAGGACAAGGGAAAATGGCTTTAAACTGGAAGAGGGTAGATTTTGACTAAATATTAGGAAGAAATTCTTTACTGTAAGAGTAGTGAGACACTGGAACAAGTTTCCCAGAGAGGCTGTGGATGCCCCCTTCCTGGAAGCTGGATGGGGCTCTGAACAACCTGGTCTGGAGGGAGGTGACCCTGCCTATAGCTGGGGGTTGGAACTAGATTATCTTGAAGGTCCCTTCCAACCCAAATCATTCTATGATTCTGTGATGTCAGATACATTATGGTGTATGACAACGGCATGTTCTGCTTTGCTCCAGACTGGAGAAACTTATTTTTCAAATATCATAAAGTTTCTCAGTGACATTAAGGAATGTAAATAAAAGTGCTGTGGTGGCAGAGAACAGTCTTCTTTCAGGCCCAATTTTACATCTTAGACTTTTTTTCAGGGGTCACCTTAAGATTGTGATTATTGCTACAGCAACAAATCAGCCTTTCCATTACTTAGTATCTACCTTCCACTTCATCGCTTGCACTCCTCTTGTTCTACAAACCCATTTTAAATAGAATAGGCAGAGCACAAGCTTGTACACATCTTGTTTGTAACCTCATTAGCAGATTAGCTCCAAAGCCCAGTAGGCACACAGGAGTACCAAATGCATACTACAGGACTGCCAAAGCCCTCAAGCTCTCACACAAGCTTTGCATCCTCTTCCATGCTGCATCTTCTTAGGGACGTTGGTATTCACTGGGAGAATTGGTGTTGTGTGAGAACATCCTGTAGATAGAGCCTTCTGGGGAGAGGCTATTCATCTTCTCTCATGCACTAAATCAGAAGAGAGATGAAGGATACTGTAGGTACCTGTGATTCATCAACAACAACATAAAGTGTTAACAGTTTTTCACCAACAGTGTAGTAGTCTTAGGTACATAGATGGATAAGGAGATGTTTTTAAAGAGGGTTCAAGAAATCTTGTTTGAAATATATAGAGAGAAATAGAAAGAGATACGTTCGGTCCTCACTTCACAATCACAAAGAAGCTATGGTTCAGCAGCTTTGTGTAATCATATTACATGACACCATGCCACCCAAATGCAGTATATGTCACAGTTCACATGACCATAGCTGGACATTTCCAGCTATTTCAACATGCTGGGCAAAATATGTGTATTTGACTGCACTTATCCATGCAGACACATCTTTAAGTGCTTAGATATAAACAAATTACAATTTAGAATTTATTTAAGAGAGCCTGAATCAAGCCTAAGGTAATAATCATCTCTGCTGTGATTAATGAGAACCCAGTGCTTTAGGACCTGGCAGTATTCAATCACCAATCAAAACTGCATCAGGCATTTATTCCTATGAATACAGATACATGGAGTTCTGGCTTCACAGCTGGTGCAAATTGGCTTAGCACCACTGCCTTCATGTAAATAGGTTTTAGCGAGGCCAGCTGAGGAACTGGCTCAGAAATCTTCAGCCCACCCAAAATACAGGCCCTGTTTCACAAGGACAGGAACCAAAACCCATTTAAGATAAAAATAAGTATGAATAAGAAAAAGTGGGGAATACTGTTATTATTTTTTTTTAATTGCTTTTACTTTATTAATGAGTAGCATGAAGTCTACTCTAGGAATACATGCCCCACTACACAAGTCACCAAAGACTTTTCCTATTATTTCCTGTGTTTTCCTCTGTGTAAGCACCAGCTGCAAAAACATGCAATATAAAAAGATGCTTTTGAGCACATGTTGTTCAAAGCTGAGCACTTATTTGATGATTGTGTTTTTAGTGGTAAAGCTCTGAGACAAAGTCTGCCTTGCCACCAGCTCTGCTGACTTACAAAGGGAAAATGCCTAAGGCAGAGGCCCCACCCGGATATAAAGCACAGCATCCTTCTTCCAGGCAGCTCTGTAGGGTTTTCTGCTTCTCCTCCGTGTTGGGCAATGTTTGTTTTTATTTCTCCACCAAGCAAGACCATACAGTCACTACACCAAGATGGAACAGGTGACATATGGAACAGAGATATTTACTTTCATTTTTATTTTTTCCTTCCTCAACAGGATAAGAGAGAGTACTCTCTGGGCTAAAACTTTCCAGAGATCAAGTAGACTACAGCTTACCAAAACAGGAATTGCACACTGAGTGTGCCCTTTGCCCTTCTCTTGTGCCCTTTGCACCAAAATCCACATCCAGCATAGAGCAACATCGCCTTTATTAAATAGTTATGATTGGTGATAAAAACAACAGCAGCATTTATTTCACTTTAATTTTTAAAATATTAATACTGTTAAGTTTAACCATGAGGCAGCTAAAGCCTGTAATTCCTTTTCCCACCTGCCATCTGTTCTTTCTCCTGTCAATTCTCTCCCCTTCTCCTTGCCCCACTGCTACAGGCAGTGCTGTTTGCAGGTAGCTCAGAAGCTTTGAAGTTTTCCATCAGAAAGCTGATTATACAAACGCTAGTATATCTGCAGCTTTAAAGCAGGTGGATCATCTTAAAGTATTTTACTAATTTTTCAGAAGCTTTATACTCTTCCTTTTTCAGTGGGGATTTTTCTGAGATTATAAGGGGAAAAAAAAAAAAAAGAAAGAAAAAAAAAAGAGAGGATGAAACCAGGAAGAAAGCAAGACTGTCAATAAAAGCCTTTTTTTGATGCAAGTGGTATACTGTGACAGGATGTCATAGTCAGATCTAGGCTGCACCCATGCATTTGCTATAAATACCAATTTTGCTAATGTTGTGAATGGTAAGTAATTGAAGGTTTGTTCACCCATTGTGCTCGGAAGAATAGCAATGTGAATAAAGTTTCTGAACAGATTTTATCCACATTTCTAGAAAGAAGGGATAATAAAGCTGTGAATATCTTTCCTTGAAAAAGTTCTGGGAGATAGAGGAGGATTTTTATTGGGGGATAAAGTGTTGGGGGGAATTATTTATTTGTTATGATCTTTATGGAAATATCCACTTTGTTACACTCTCCCACAGCAGGATGCTGCCTTTTTTTGTTTGTTTGTTTGTTTGTTTTTGGGTGTGAGAATTGTGGTTCTGAACATAATATTCTTCACAGACTAGGCAGAGGATTTTTATGAAAAAAAAAAAAGTTTTGAAAGAACTGTCATTACTTAGATCTTTTACAGTGTGTTTGAAAGCTTCTGCTAGCCCTCACACTATCTCCTGGAAGGATTATAATATATTAGGAAGATGCCATCTATCTGAAGATACATTTTAAATACTTTTATCAAAATCTTTCTGGATTATTAAAATGGTGTTTATGGGAAAAATCATACTGTGCAATAAATAACAACACCATGTAAAACAGACACACTGAAATCACCTTGAGTACTGCATCCAGATGTGGAGCTCTTAGAACAAGAGAGACACAGACCTGCTGAAGCAAATCCAGAGGAGGTCCATAATAATGATTCATGGTATGGAATACTTCTACTCTGAGGGCAGGCTGAGAGAGCTGGGGCTGTTCAGCCTGGAGAGGAGAAGGCTCGAAAGATACCTGAAAGTGGCCTTTCAGTATCTAAAGGGGAACTACAGGGAAAAAAAAAAGGGGATAGAGTCTTAATCAGGTTCTGTGGAAACAGAACAAGGGGAAATGGCTTCAAGCTTAAAGAGGGCAGCTTTAAGTTGGACGTAAGGAAAAGGTCTTTTACAGTGAGAGTGGTGAGACATTGGAACAAATTGCCCAGTGATATGGTTGATGAGCCATCCCTGGAGACTTTCAAGGCAAGGCTGGATCAAGCCTTGGGCAGCCTGATCTAGCTGTAGATCTCCTGGTCATTGCAGGGGAGTCAGACTACATGACCTTTAGAAGTCCCTTCCAACTCTAAGGATTCTATGATTCTAAAGTAGCTACAAAAATGAGAACAAGACTGTGATTATTCTCCCCCTTTACTGCTTCGTAAATCCTAACAGCATCTGGGGTCACATGCCCTAAATAAGGCTGAAATCCCCTAAAATGCCAAAGCTAGATCCTCTAAATTATCCAGGTACTCAAATCCCAGCCAAGAAAAGTCAGATGTTTAATTTCCACTTGAGTTTGTGGATTACTCGTGTTCAAGCCCCCGATCTGTATAAAATTTTACATTAAATGCCAATTAACTTTTCTAGCTAATGCAAAGCACAGCCCAAGATTTAGTGGGTGTCATCTGTCACAGCACCAGACAGTAAATTCTAGGACAAAAGAATGGCCAGCCAGGTGGTTTCAAAACAGGAAAGAATGTAGAATTAGTTGGCGTAGCTGCTGCTGTGTAGCAAACACAAACAACTAAAAACCTCCAGTTTTCCCAAGATTGTAATAAGCTCTACTTTATAGACATTATTCCACTTGTTTATGTTTTATTTTCTTTTAGGTAAGTAAAAATCACTGTACTGACTATCATCAGTCTTTCATATACTCTAGTAATCACACCTTTCTACATTTGTTGAGTGGTCTAGTGCCGACATCAAACAATGTACTGTAGGTGATTATAAATTTTATTTTTTTCTATTCAGTGAGAAGATAAAAATAATGTAGATAAAAGGAACATATCTTTTATAAGACAGAACTCAAGTAATTTGGGGTGGAAATCCATAAAAATATCACAAGTGTTGTTGAAATGATGAGTCACTTTAACAGCATAAAAATAATCTATTTATCTACATTTTTACCAGAGTCTTTGAAGTTCTGTATCTTGGAAAATAATATATATATATTAAAGTGCTTTGAAAAGAAAGTTCAGTTTTACTTTGAAATGTGAGCTCTTTCTTGCCTGTATTTTCTCTCCTTGCATGCAATGTCATTTAGGTTTATCTTTTACAGCAACTCGGTAGCATATACAAATATATAAGTTTATAAATATGTATGAATTTTTTATGTTAAAAAAACATAATATACTATAAGCAGCAGTTTAGATTAGACGGCTTTCAATAAACATTGTTTAAGATTCATGCTTGAGTCTTGAAGATGTTAAATTAGAAAGCTTAGTGAATAACCCAAATTTATTCTGTGCTGATCACCAATATCTCCTGATGCTAATATAACTCCAATTTTGTTTTTTTTTTTTTTTTTTTCTAATTTCTAATAATCTCTTTCACTCAAAGCACAGAATTCTATACACAGGTTTCCTGTTGTTCTTTTTAGCCATATATATTAATGTGAAACACTATTCTCATTTTAGAAATTGAGGCACTGCAGCACAGAACTTGAAAAGAACTTGCAGCACATTCTGTTAGTTATTGAGAAAACTGAGGACAGAATGCACCTCTGCTAAGTCTGGATTAGCGCTTCCAGTCACTGACAACTAATACATCTGCACTAAAAACTGATTTAAATAATTAAATTGATTAATTAAGTAATGAAATAATCCCACATCCATTTTACAGTTAATAGAAAATAATTTCAAACACATTCAAAAAACAGGATTTGGGAAATATGACTTTGTGTGTGCTTATTTGATTTCTTCACCATATACTGCTATTTAAAATCTGTTAGCTCTGAAAGCAAAGAAGAAATGGTTTTGCCTATAATACTTGGCCTATATCATACATTCATAGCACTATCAGTATGGTACCCTGATTACCAGGAAAATGCTGGCTGCTGTCTCCTCTGAAATCTTTTCACTTTCAGCAATATAATTTTATGTTAAGGTTTAGTGACACCACAAGTGAATTGCATAAATCTGTTCATTGTGTCATTTAAAGTTTGAATTTCTGTTGCAAGCTAAAGGGGAAGTGCTTATATCAACTGTGCAGTCCACATACCAAAAAAAAAAAAACAAAGAAAATACCACCCTCATAAGACCAGATATTTTGATGTAACATTGGATGTGTAAAGGTACACATTATTCTTTTTTTTTTTCTTCCACATATTGCCCTGCAATTTTCAATTTAATTAGATATGGATTTTCTTTCCTAGTTAAGTCTCTCTGTAGATAGGTGTACTAACTAGGCTCATAATCTTTTGATTCTCTCCTTCCATTTACCCCCTAAAATGAATGTACCTCTTTCTGAAGTCTAATTTATACCATATGCATATTTTATTCTCTTTCCACACTCATATAGGGATTGAGAGGTGCTGAGCTATACTTCTCTGCTAACTATTTGAGGTTTCTAAAAAAATAGAAATATTATACAGTAAGCCTCCTGAAGCAAATTACAATGGGGAGATGAAATTGTATCCATGAATTGGGAAAAGAAGAGGATTTGTGTAAGAATGATCCTTAATAAGGTGGAACAGACGTTGTCCAACCTGCTAAAGAAGTATTCGTCTCTGTATGTGAGACTAAAGGATAAAAAACAGCTCTGAGCTAATGCTCTGCCCTTCAGATTTAAAGTAATTCTGTCCTAGCAGAAATCAGAGGTTGTTGCACTTTCATGCCAGCCTGCATGTGACACGTTTGCTCATCTGAGTTTGTAACTCATTTGCATGCTTCTGCCATTCATCCTGGAATTTATTGTGGTAGGATTGCATCTCAGACTTGGCCACCAGCCAGAACCTACTTCTTCATTCCCTTTTTATAGCTAATACAATATGAAAGTCACTAACAAAAAGACTTTCATGTCAAATTACAGAAAAAAAAATCTGAATTGCCTAATAGGATTTTAAATTCTTATCATACTGGTGACTTTCTGTAAGTAGTAACATTTGAAAAGAAAGGCTGAGCGGATGTTTTCTTCAAATGCTGTCTGTGCATTGTGAGGTTTTTTTACAAGCTGTGATACACAGCTATTCAGTCACTACAGAGATGATAGGACTATGGATCACAGCTATGTAGCCCTTCATTTCCCATCCCACTTGTCTTAACATCTTATTAAAAATACTTGCTAAGGCTGTGTATAGTGAAAAATATCCATTTGATATAGATATAAGGTCTATTTTTTCCACTTAAAGGAATGTGGTTCTGTATGGGCATAAATGTATGTGTTTGTGTGTATTTACCCATATTCAGCTTTATCCACAAATGTGTGTATGTTTGTACATAAATAAATGTATGTATATATACACAGAGAGAGAGATTTTTGCTTTTGGTATTATTACAGTTCTAAGTATATATAAATATAATTTTATATAATTCATGGCTAAATAAAGCCAATAAAATTAGGCTTGCAACTATGTCAATAAATGGCAATAGCAGTTTTTGACTAGATTTATGTCGAGCATTAGTACCCATACGAGATTCACTACACGTCTGTAATGGTCATTTCCTACACATCACCTCTACAACACTCCATCATAATTCTACTGCCTCTCTAGGCAGATATTTGGGTAAACAAAAGATGAAGCCAGGCTGTGGTGCCTCTCCTTGTCCCCACACACTCACGTTTCTCATTTACTTCACCAAAGGCTCAGACATAAGCAGGACTGAAAGGACCATAGATGCTACAGTGGTAATCCGAACTCTCAGATGCTGATTCCCTCCTGATTATCATCTCAAAAAATTATCACTTTTTAATTATGTCTCAATAATTTCTGATAGCATAATTCTTCCAGTGGCAACAGTAACAGCAGCAAGAAAGACTGAATTCAGGTAGCACTATTTCTGATGGCACAGTTCTTTCATGGGCAACAATAGCAGCAACAAAGACTAAATTCACATACCATTATTTGTCAGTAGTATATAATAAGCTGCTTGTGACATATGTCAGTAGAAATAAATGAAAACCAAATTAATAAACCTTTGATTCTATCTTTCTCATTGAAATCAGATCCCTAATGAAAACTGCCTCTTCCATTTTGAACAAAATAGAACATTCTTCAGTTGTATAAGGTATCATCATGAACATTTCAGTTGAAATTATTGATTAAAAGTACTAATATCAGCTAGAGAAGCTGTGTATATAATTTTTTATTGTATATCAAACTATAGGTGTAAACTCTCATTTTGTACATGTAGTATAAGTAGTGGAGTTTCAATATAGTACCTCAGAGGACAAAGATGTACTATACAAGGAAACTAATCATCAAAAGATGGTGATGAGTGGTATCCCTTAGAATCTACAGTGCAGTGCTCTTTGATATCTTAATCAGTGACTTCAACAGTGGTATTGAGTACACCCTCAGCAGGTGTACAGCACTTAGGTAGTGGTTACTAAACAGAGGTCCTACCTTGTTTACAGGTGGATGCCACCTCCTCCAGTCACCTTTGCGTTATCCACTAGTGACTGCCAATGAACAAGGATGAATCTTCTGGACATCTCTCTAATATGGTATTTAGCTAATGAAATGAAGATCTAGTGATACTGTATTAGAGTAAGACAGATCTGAATTTCAGATGAGCCCTTTGCTAATGGGCTAACAATATCAATTGTTACACATATTTTGCTATAATTTAGAAAAAGATGAAATGAAAAATCAGATCTTCTTATTTTTATCTAAAATTTATTCAGAAAAATAAGTGGCAATAAAGAGAATAGATCTTTTACTCTATAAAGTCACCTACTTCCTCACAAAAAATGTGATAATTTCAGAAGCATTATTTCTTCTGTGTATCTAGGCCTGATTTCTAGTATCACTTTCTAGTTCATTTTATAATAAAGATTATAAAGGTTCTTTTTACCACCTCAAATGAAAGAGTTTTAATAATGATATATTTTGCATAAAAGTAAGTCTCCCCACACCTCATGAAACTTCATCCAAAACTCTTTTCTTCCCCAGCATCCCAACAGTATACTGACATGTGAAAATCACTGATCTAAGTAACAATTAATTTAAATGAAATTAAAAACTATGAAAAAAATAAGCAAACAAATTAAATATCACAGTATACAGAAAGCTGAATACTCTTAAAAGCCCTGGAGACTCTCAAAATAAAATGATGTACATACAAAGTAAATCCCAATTCCTATAGGGAACTAGTAATGAAAACCAAGTCTAATGATAAAACCCATAAAACAGAAGCTACAGTGATATAATTGAGTACTATACCTCCCACTCATTTTTTCCTTTTTAAATTTAATGTGTGTTGCTAGAAAACTGTTACAGCACCATGATGGGTTCAAAATGAAAGCCGTATGTTATAGTGATATGTACCTATAATAATATCCAATATAAAATGTTGAAGTTATATTGCAGTATGATTAGCTCGGGTAACAGTAAGCATTCTCCTACTGGCAATAAAAGATAAGACTGTCATGAACTGTTCTGCTTATTTGCCTTCTAATTTTAACATAGAATAATGGAATCCAAGGATAGAAAGACCCTGTTGGACTGCCTAGTTCATGTCACTGTAAATGAAGAACCGATCATTAGACTATTTCTTATATGTTGATGATTTATTTACAACATCCCTTTGGAGCGTTTTCTATGTTATCAGACGTATAAGTGTGAGGAAACTTTTCATGCTTTTTAAACTACATCTGTCTGTTCTTAATTCCATCCCATTACTTGTAATCAGGACTCTTTTTACCTCTGTAAATATTTTCTTTATTTCTTAATGTGAACATCCAGAGATGGAAAGCATTTGTATGGAATATTTCACATTTTAAGGCTTTCATATTTCAGATTTTATGAATTTTAAAGGGGCATCCTAAACAGATTTTTTAGAAACATAAAGAAGAGTTAGAGGCTCAGGTGTTGTGTTTTAAAATTCTAAAGGGCAGCAACAAAAGGGGATCGTGCCCTCCTCGTTTTAAACCACTGAAATATATGATTACTCAAGAAAGAGAGAGAGAGAGAGAGAGAGAGAGAGAGAGAGATTGAGATGGGAAAGATGGAAGGTGATTCTTTTCACCTGCATTTCTCTCCATTCGCTTAATGTTGTTTCCTTACATGAGCCTTCATTTAAACTGGTCATGAGACATTTCCATAGAGCCAGAATTTTCCATGTAAGTGGGGGGTCATGCCATCTTGTCAGTCCTGGGAGTCATCACTCTTTCTGAGCTGATTTTGGTTATTTACTTCATGTACTGACTTACAAAAAGCTCATACATAAGTACTTCTCCAGAGGAAAGAAAAAAAATAAAACAGGAAATAGGGCAGATCAGGGGTGCTAGTTAATCAAACCTCTTTGTCCAGATCAATGCTCGGGAACAATGGATTGAAAGTGTAAGAAAGAAAGAAGAAAAGAAGGAAGGAAAGAAGGGAAAGAGATAAGAAAGACAAGCAGGAAGGAGAAAGAATGACAATGAGAGAGGAAGAGTAGAAGGGAAGGAGGGGAAGGAGGGAGGGAGGGAGGCAGTGCAGAGGAAGAGATAGAGGGGAAAAGGGAGAAAAAGACAGAGAAAAAGAAAAAATGTGACCAAAAAAAGAAGGAGTGAAAGAGACCGAAGCGTGTTTTTAGGAGAGAGTTTAGTGCTTGTTGGGTGTTTTATCTGTGCATGAAATAATTCAAGGCAGTTCTGCCTGGGAAAAGAAGAACACTCTATTCCTCAAATATTACTTTGCTTACAGAGGGAAAAGTGTAACTGTTCAGTCATTTATATATGTTTCCTACCTGAGACAGTACCAGATGGTGCCATGTAGTCTCAGGTTAATCATTGTGTGAGAGACCTGGGCTGGGAGCCAGACCCACTTCACCGTCAACTGTGAGAACAAGCGATGCTGAACCTTACATAAGATTCACAAGCAAAGCCCTTGCATTTTAAGCAGACATCTGTTATGACATTTCATATTTATCTGCTATAAGGGTTCAAACTGAGCCAGAATGTGGCATTATACTATGCCAGTCTTCTCTAGTATGCTTATCCATTTCTGAAAAATGTAAGCTTTCATGAGAAAGAAGTCTTATATTCTTACGGTGAAAGTGTTCCAGATAGGTAGCAATGTTGGACTGAGTCTCCAGATAAACTGAAACAGTGCTTTTGGGAACCAACTGTCCTTTTTACCATGTCATACAAATAAAAAGCAGGAAACATAATGGTGTGACTCTATTTTCCAAAGGCTTGGATATATGAAAGGACTCCCCACAAAAATATTTTGTGGCAGAAAAATAATTGTTTTTAGATCTACTATTTTGTGTCTGCAGAGTTCTACTGCCCCCACAAAATAGTAGTAGGAATGATATGATCTGTTGCTAAAGCATGTAATCAGGTTACATAGAAAGCATGTGTATGCCCTACGAACGTGTAAGAGAGACAGAGATCTGGTTTGACATTTAACTCTTAAGAAGGGAGAACATTCTTCTTTCACATCAGTAGAAGTTGACTACGAAAATCAGCAATATTTTAGCCAGCATTAGTGTATTACCAGTGACAAAAAACAGATAGGTTTTGCCAGGACTTTTGAGATTACTAAAGAACTGAGAAAAGTGCCAGCAGCTTCCCTCTCACTCACATATGAACAAACACTAATAGGAATATGTCTCAAACGAAGAAGAGACATTACAACCTAAGAATAATAATACCTTTTCCTCAGTACTCAGTACAGCGCATGACTATCCAGGGGAATTCCAAAGCAGAATAAATTCAGTAGACAGAGTACTATACATCACTGAAATGAAGACAATGCACATAATAATAAAATAAAATCTGAGATTATTATAATTTGAAAGGTGGATTCTTTTATTATTTGGGATTAAAGAATGATTTTGCCTTCTTGCAGATGAAGTTTAAACATTATATTTTCTCCATACTTTATATGAGAATTCCATGGAAGTTGAAGGGTCACCAGTATCAGGTGTTCTATAAGAACGATCTGAGTTGAGCTTTACTTTTTATGCTTCATGTAATAAAATTCACATACTTACTCTGATCACTGTGACTATTAGGCAGAACATCATGTTGAGGAGAGTAAAACTACGTTTCCTGAGAAAAAAGGCTATCATAGGAATTTTCTTTTACAAATTATTATCAGATATTCATTGTTGCATCCCTTCAGCCATGCAGAATTTCCTTTCTTTCTTTTTTTGAGGTGTCTATTGAGTCAGTCTTGTAGAAGAGAAAACTTCTTACAGAATTCACAAGCATCTCATTATGTGCTCAAGTAGCAGATTACAACTCAACCCAGAGTTTTATGCTCATATGCATGAACAGAAATACATATGTATGTATATGTTTATGAGTGTTTATTATTTTTAAAATATTAAATTCCCTCTAAAACATTCTACTTTCTTCTGCTTTGACCATTTGACTGCTATTAAAGGTGCTCTTAAAATGTTGTTATTCTTGATAACAGCGACTTGACAGATTTTACAGTACATATTTTATTTATCCACAGATTAGAACCTTTGAGAAGCAGATAATTAATAATAGTAGCAGTAGTAATAATAATAATAATAATAATAATAAAATCTTGAATACATAGCAAAGATTTGAAATAATTGCATTCATAAGATAACTGTTTTATTAATGGAGATATTCCACGTAGAATGGAGGCCCCATTGCATTAAGTGCTGTACAGTTGTAAAGTCAGCCAGGCCTTGCTCTTGTAGCTAATAAGAGATAACAATAGGACATTACTTATTTTCACTGATACAGGCACACTCAGGGCCCACTCAGACTCCCATCAAGTTTAGTTGTAGTACTCCCACTAACACTAATTGCCTTCAAAACCCATCTCCATTGTGAATCAACTAATTCTTAAACTATAAAGCACACAGGCAAACACAGTGGGAAGAAGGAAAAAAAAAAAGGAAAAAATGCTAGAGTATCACAGAATGCACTTTATTCATTTATTTTGACAAGGCTATTTTAAATAATTGATGAAACTTCATAGTAACGCTAATGAATTTAGCATTCAAGTAATGAAGACTTGGTAATGTGGGGTCTTCATTATAATACTCTGCCACTAAGCCTTTGATTAAAAGATTAAAAGAGTTGAAGCCTCCATTTCACTTATTTCTCTATTTGATTCATTTATTTTGTTTGTAGATTAGTAAATTGAGAATTTCTATTGTAATGTATTGCCTCTGGCTTTGTAACGTGAGACTTGACACACCAACACTATATTTAATACATTGTTTTACATCCTTACAGTGAATGCTTTTTCTACTCAACTAGTGAGGAAGACAGAATTAGATATCTAAATTTCATATCAAAACTTTATTTTCCAGCTGTGTTTGCAAATGAGTAAACTACACCTTTTCTCTCTTTCTAGTCCCCAAACCTCACATCCCTGTATGCATAGTGGTATATAAGTGGGTAGATGAGGCAATAGAATTGACCAAGCCAATAACCTGATGTTTCAGATACGGGCTTAAGATACCTGGACTACAAAGGTTTAGTGTTCTATGGCTACATAGACTGAAACTATTTCCTCAATAAATGCTAAAGTTATTGAAGTTATTATGTGAAAGACAAAACCTATGACAAGTATTCCCTAATTTTTTCTATCGGAACATCTGCATGGTTCTTAATATATTACATGCCTTAAAAAAAAAAAAAAAAAAAAAAAAAAAAAAAAAAAA